>NC_091289.1:66841347-67446764 GCF_032444005.1 Ranitomeya imitator | reverse complement strand
AATTTCTTACCCTCCACAGTCGTTATTTTCAGAGTCCCTTCCTGGCTGCAGAGGTTGGCACCCTATTACAAAACGCAAAGTGGCACCCCCGCTCAACGAATACTCACCCTTTAATGCCCTAAAACTTTCCCTTTATTTACTACCCATGATAAGGGAATATGAAGGAGGGAAAAATATGGGTTGAAGTGAGTATACCCAGGTTATATGTCTCTGTTAGATGATAACCCCCTAATTCACACACAACCATTATAAATTATTCCTTTTCATATGGTATAGTATAGTACAATTGTGAGAAATTGGATATGGCACAGCTACAATATAATATTCATTGCTACTGCATGCCACTCACAGAGCACAGTTACCCAGTAGCTTATGTTCAAGGGTTAAGTCACTAACAGTTAATCTATTGATATCAAGAAAAAAATAACCCAATTAAAGTTCATTGATTCAAAGTCACTGCCACTGCATTTTTGCTATCTCAAACTATACAAATCACGCCTCTATTGCACTATGCCCAAACAGATCAGCAAACTGATAATTTTCAAAATAAAGCTTAGCTTGAACATGTTAGATCAGCATTGCTGCGACGCGTTTCTCTTCCATGATAAAAGTTCCTCAGGAGGCACATGGTAACTTCAGTGTTCATTCAGAACATCATGGATGACGCCTGGTTGCAGGTGTAAGTGAATATAAGTGCCCGGTGTCCTTATAATGCCAGAAGGGCCGGTGGCAGTGGTGGGCCGCTCGCCAGTGCCGACTCCCTGCCCCCCCCTCCCGCTGCCGACTCACCCCCCGCCAGCGCCGCCGAATTCAACTATACCGGCATCTATGACGCCGGTACAGTTGAATGCAATGATGGAGGAGAGAGCGTCCGCTGTCATTCACTCTCCCATCATTCCCCGCTCTGCCTCTGACACTGCGGGTGCGCGATGATGTCATATCATCGCGCACCTGCTGTGTGTCGGGCGGGCTGACTGCTTTTGCTGAGACCAGAGCCAGGAGCAGCGCAGGCACGAGGAGAGGTGAGGAGAGTGTTTTTTTTTTTTTTAAATATATCAATGAGTGATAACTGGATTGTGGGGGTATTGGGGGGCTGCTGTTATGATCTGGTGCTTTAGGAGCAACATGGAACGAGCTCTAAAGGAAGTGGTATCTGTACTGACCGCAGTCCCTAAGCTCAACACAACACTAGAAGTAGCCGTGGGATGCTCCTATCTCTCCCTAGGCACCTCGTCACAGCCTAAGAGCTAACTACCCCTAAAGATAGAAACAGGAAAGCTATCTTGCCTCAGAGAAAATCCCCAAAGGATAGATTAGCCCCCCACAAATAATGACTGTGAGAGGAGAGGGAAAAAGACATACACAGAATGAAACCAGGATGAGCACAGGAGGCCAGTCTAGCTAGATAGATAGGACAGGATGGAATACTGTGCGGTCAGTATAAAACACTACAAAAATCCACGCAGAGATTACAAAAATCTCCACACATGACTAAAGGTGTGGAGGGTAAATCTGCTTCCCAGAGCTTCCAGCAACAGAATTAAATCATACTGACAAGCTGGACAAACATAGCAAGCACAGAACGGATAAGTCCACAACCTGTGGACAGAAAAGAGCAAGCAAGGACTTAGCTTTGCTGAACTGGTCAGGATAACAGGGAAATCCAAAGAGATGTAAATCCAACCAGGAACCATTTACAAGTGGCACTGGCTGAAGAAAGAGCCAGGCATAAATAGCCGAGCAGAAAAGACAATCAGTGGAAGCAGCTGAAGACAGCTAAATCCAAGGAGCAGCCATACCACTTGAAACCACAAGAGGGAGCCCAAGAACGGAATTCACAACAGTACCCCCCCTTGAGGAGGGGTCACCAAACCCTCACCAGAGCCCCCAGGCCGATCAGGACGAGCCAAGTGAAAAGCACGAACCAAATCGGTGGCATGGACATCGGAGGCAACAACCCAAGAATTATCCTCCTGGCCATAACCCTTCCACTTGACAAGATACTGAAGCCTCCGCCTCGAAAAACGAGAATCCAAAATCTTCTCAACCTCATATTCCAACTCTCCCTCAACCAACACCGGGGCAGGAGGGTCAACCGAGGGAACAACGGGCACCACATATCTCCGCAACCAAGATTTATGGAAAACATTATGAATGGCAAAAGAGGCTGGAAGAGCCAAACGAAAAGACACCGGATTAATAATTTCAGAAATTTTATAAGGACCAATAGACCGAGGCTTAAACTTAGGGGAAGAAACCTTCATAGGAACATGACGAGAAGACAACCAAACCAAATCCCCCACACGAAGCCGGGGACCAACACACTGACGGCGGTTAGCAAAACGTTGAGCCCTTTCCTGAGACAACGTCAAATTGTCCACCACATGAGTCCAAATCTGCTGCAGCCTGTCCACCACAGAATCAACACCAGGACAATCAGAAGGCTCAACCTGCCCAGAAGAAAAACGAGGATGAAAACCAAAATTACAAAAGAAAGGTGAAACCAAAGTAGCCGAACTAGCCCGATTATTAAGGGCAAACTCGGCCAACGGCAAGAAAGACACCCAATCATCCTGATCAGCAGACACAAAGCATCTCAAATAGGTCTCCAAGGTCTGATTAGTACGCTCAGTTTGGCCATTAGTCTGAGGATGAAACGCCAAAGAAAACGACAAATCAATGCCCATCCTAGCACAAAAGGCCCGCCAAAACATAGAGACAAACTGAGAACCTCTGTCAGACACAATATTCTCCGGAATGCCATGCAAACGAACCACATGCTGAAAAAACAACGGGACCAGATCTGAGGAGGAAGGCAACTTAGGCAAAGGTACCAGATGGACCATTTTAGAGAACCGGTCACAAACAACCCAGATAACAGACATCTTCTGGGAAACAGGAAGATCCAAAATAAAATCCATGGAAATATGCGTCCAGGGCCTCTCAGGGACCGGCAAAGGCAAAAGCAACCCACTGGCGCGGGAACAGCAAGGCTTGGCTCGGGCGCAAGTCCCACAGGACTGCACAAAAGCACGGACATCGCGCGACAAGGAAGGCCACCAAAAGGACCTAGCAACCAAATCTCTGGTACCAAAAATCCCAGGATGACCAGCCAACACTGAACAATGAACCTCAGAAATCACCTTACTTGTCCATCCATCAGGAACAAACAGCTTCCCCACAGGACAGCGGTCAGGCCTATCAGCCTGAAATTCCTGAAGCACCCATCGCAAATCAGGGGAGATGGCAGAAAGAATCACCCCTTCCTTAAGAATGCCAGCCGGCTCAAGGACTCCAGGAGAATCAGGCGAAAAACTCCAAGAGAGGGCATCAGCCTTAACATTCTTAGATCCCGGAAGATACGAGACCACAAAATCAAAACGGGAGAAAAACAGGGACCATCGAGCCTGTCTAGGATTCAGCCGCTTGGCCGACTTGAGGTGAATCAGATTCTTATGATCAGTCAGGACCACAACGCGGTGCTTAGCTCCCTGAAGCCAATGTCAGCACTCCTCAAACGCCCACTTCATAGCCAACAACTCCCGATTGCCGACATCATAATTGCGTTCCGCAGGCGAAAACTTTCTGGAAAAAAAAGCGCACGGTTTCATCAAAGAACCATCAGATTCCCTCTGAGACAAAACGGCCCCTGCCCCAATCTCAGAAGCGTCGACCTCAACCTGAAAAGGAAGAGAAACATCCAGCTGACGCAACACAGGGGCAGAAGTAAATCGGCGTTTAAGCTCCTGAAAGGCCTCAACAGCCGCAGAGGACCAATTCGTCACATCAGCGCCTTTCTTCGTCAAATCAGTAAGGGGCTTAACCACACTGGAAAAGTTGGCAATGAAACGGCGATAGAAATTAGCAAAGCCCAAAAATTTTTGAAGGCCGTCCACAGATGTGGGTTGAATCCAATCATGAATATCTTGGACCTTAACAGGATCCATTTCCATAGACGAGGGAGAAAAAATAAAACCCAAAAAAGAGACCTTCTGAACTCCGAATAGGCACTTAGACCCCTTCACAAACAAAGCATTATCACGAAGGATCTGGAACACCATCCTGACCTGCCTGACATGAGACTCCCAATCATCGGAAAAAATCAAAATATCATCCAAATATACAACCATGAATTTATCAAGATAATTGCGGAAAATATCATGCATGAAGGATTGGAACACAGATGGAGTATTAGAGAGCCCGAATGGCATCACAAGGTATTCAAAATGGCCTTCGGGCGTATTAAATGCAGTTTTCCATTCGTCACCCTGTTTAATACGAACAAGATTATATGCCCCTCGGAGGTCAATCTTAGTAAACCAACTAGCCCCCTTAATCTGAGCAAACAAATCAGACAGCAAAGGCAAGGGGTATTGGAATTTGACCGCGATCTTATTAAGAAGACGATAATCTATACAGGGTCTCAAGGAGCCATCCTTCTTAGCAACAAAAAAGAAACCCGCTCCCAATGGTGACGAAGACGGCCGAATATGCCCTTTCTCCAAAGATTCCTTAACATAGCTCCGCATGGCGGCATGCTCTGGCACAGACAGATTGAAAAGTCAGCCCTTAGGGAACTTACAACCTGGAATCAAGTTAATAGCACAATCACAGTCCCTATGTGGAGGAAGGGAACTAGACTTGGGCACATCAAATACATCCTGGAAATCCGACAAAAACTCAGGGACCTCAGAAGAGGGGGGAAAGGAAATTGACATCAAAAGAACGTCACTATGTACCCCTTGACAACCCCAACTAGTCACAGACATAGTTTTCCAATCCAGCACCGGATTATGTTCCTGTAACCATGGAAAACCCAGTACAACAACATCATGCAGATTATGCAACACCAGAAAACGGCAATTTTCCTGATGTGCAGGAGCCATGTACATGGTCATCTGCATCCAGTACTGAGGTTTATCCTTGGCCAATGGAGTAGCATCAATGCCCCTCAAAGGAATGGGGCTCTGTAAAGGCTGCAAGGAAAAACCACAGCGCCTGGCGAATTCTAAGTCCATTAGGTTCAGGGCAGCGCCTGAATCCACAAATGCCATGACAGAAAAGGACGACAATGAGCAAATCAGGGTTACAGATAAAAGAAATTTAGGCTGTACAGTACTAATGGTAACAGACCTAGCGACCCTCCTAGTACGTTTAGGGCAATCAGAAATAACATGAGCAGAATCACCACAGTAAAAACACAGCCCATTCTGACGTCTGAATTCCTGCCGTCCTGTTTTAGTCAAAATCCTATCACATTGCATAGGTTCAGGACTCTGCTCAGAGGACACTGCCACATGGTGCAGAGCTTTGCGCTCACGCAAACGCCGATCAATCTGAATGGCTAGAGACATAGATTTGCTCAAACCAGTAGGCGTAGGGAAGCCCACTATAACATCTTTAAGGGCTTCAGAAAGACCCTTTCTGAAAATAGCAGCTAGAGCATCCTCATTCCATTTAGTGAGCACAGACCATTTCCTAAATTTCTGGCAGTATAATTCTGCCGCTTCCTGACCCTGACACAAGGCCAACAGGGTTTTTTTCTGCATGATCCACAGAGTTAGGTTCATCATACAATAATCCGAGCGCTTGAAAAAATGCGTCTACATTCAGCAATGCCGGATCCCCTGATTCAAGGGAGAATGCCCAGTCCTGAGGGTCACCACGCAGCAAGGATATGATGATTTTAACTTGCTGAATGGGATCACCAGAAGAACGGGGTTTCAAAGCAAAAAACAATTTGCAGTTATTTTTAAAGTTCAAAAACTTGGATCTGTCTCCAAAAAACAAATCAGGAGTAGGAATTTTAGGCTCCAAAGCCGGAGTCTGGACAACATAATCTTGGATACTCTGTACTCTTGCAGCAAGTTGATCCACACGAGAAAACAAACCCTGAACATCCATGCCAGAGCACAAATCCTGCACCACCCAAATGTCAAGAGGAAAAAAAAGACAAAAAGAGTGCACAGAAAAAAAAATGGCTCAGAATTTTTTCCTTCTTTTGAGATGCATTTAATTCATTTTTGGCCACTTGTACTGTTTTGATCTGGTGGTTTAGGAGCAACATGGAATGAGCTCTAAAGGAAGTGGTATCTGTACTGACCGCAGTGCCTAAGCTCAACACAACACTAGAAGTAGCCGTGGGATGTTCCTAACTCTCCCTAGGCACCTCGTCACAGCCTAAGAGCTAACTACCCCTAAAGATAGAAACAGGAAAGCTATCTTGCCTCAGAGAAAATCCCCAAAGGATAGATTAGCCCCCCACAAATAATGACTGTGAGAGGAGAGGGAAAAAGACATACACAGAATGAAACCAGGATGAGCACAGGAGGCCAGTCTAGCTAGATAGATAGGACAGGATGGAATACTGTGCGGTCAGTATAAAACACTACAAAAATCCACGCAGAGATTACAAAAATCTCCACACCTGACTAAAGGTGTGGAGGGTAAATCTGCTTCCCAGAGCTTCCAGCAACAGAATTAAATCATACTGACAAGCTGGACAAACATAGCAAGCACAGAACGGATAAGTCCACAACCTGTGGACAGAAAAGAGCAAGCAAGGACTTAGCTTTGCTGAACTGGTCAGGATAACAGGGAAATCCAAAGAGATGTGAATCCAACCAGGAACCATTTACAAGTGGCACTGGCTGAAGAAAGAGCCAGGCATAAATACCCGAGCAGAAAAGACAATCAGTGGAAGAAGCTGAAGACAGCTAAATCCAAGGAGCAGCCATACCACTTGAAACCACAAGAGGGAGCCCAAGAACGGAATTCACAACAGGCTGCATTACATTCTATGGGGGCTGTGCTGTATTACATTCTATGGGGGCTGTACTGTATTACATTCTATGGGGCCGCGCTACATTACATTCTATGGGGGCTGTAATGCATTACATTCTATGGGGGCTGTGCTGTATTAAATTCTGTGGGTGCTGTGCTGCATTACATTCTATGGGGGCTGTGCTGCGTTACATTCTATGGGGGCTGTTCTGCATTACATTCTATGCGGGCTGTGCTGTATTACATTCTATGGGGGCTGTGCTGCATTACATTCTATGTGGGCTGTTCTGCATTACATTCTATGGGGGTTGTGCTGCATTACATTCTATGGGGGCTGTGCTGCATTACATTCTATGGGGGCTGTGCTGCATTACATTCTATGGGGGCTGTGCTGCATTACATTCTATGGGGGCTGTGCTGCATTACATTCTATGGGGGCTGTGCTGCATTACATTCTATGGGGGTTGTGCTGTATTAAATTCTGTGGGGGCTGTGCTGCATTACATTCTATGGGGGCTGTGCTGCGTTACATTCTATGGGGGCTGTTCTGCATTACATTCTATGTGGGCTGTGCAGTATTACATTCTATGGGGGCTGTGCTGCATTACATTCTATGGGGGCTGTTCTGCATTACATTCTATGGGGGCTGTGCTGCATTACATTCTATGGGGGCTGTGCTGCATTACATTCTATGGGGGCTGTGCTGCATTACATTCTATGGGGGCTGTGCTGCATTACATTCTATGGGGGCTGTGCTGTATTAAATTCTATGGGGGCTGGCTGCATTACATTCTATGGGGGCTGTGCTGCATTACATTCTATGGGGCTGTGCTGCATTACATTCTATGGGGGCTGTTCTGCATTACATTCTATGGGGGCTGTGCTGCATTACATTCTATGGGGGCTGTTCTGCATTACATTCTATGGGGGCTGTGCTGCATTACATTCTATGGGGGCTGTGTTGCATTACATTCTATGGGGGCTGTGCTGCATTACATTCTATGGGGGCTGTGCTGCGTTACATTCTATAGGGGCTGGCAGCATAACATTCTATGGGGGCTGGCTGCATTACATTCTATGGGGGCTGGCTGTATTACATTCTATGGGGGGGCTGTATTACATTCTATGAAGGAGGGCTGTATTACATTCTATGGGGAGGTGGGCTGTATTATATTCTATGGTGGGCTGTATTATATTCTATGGAGGGGCTACATTATATTATATATGCAGGGGCTCCATTATACTATATGAGGAGGCTGCGTTATATTCTCTGGGGGGGTACATTATACTCGGGGCTACAATATATTCTGTAGGGTGGCTGCATTATACTCTTGGATGGCATCATTATACTATACCAGATGGTGGCCCGATTCTAACGCATCGGGTATTCTAGAATATGCATGTCCACGTAGTATATTGCCCAGCCACGTAGTATAGTGCCCAACCACGTAATATATTGCCCAGTCACGTACGATATTGCCAAGTCATGTAGTATATTGCGCAGCCACGTTGTATAATGCCCAGTCACGTAGCATATTGCCCAGTCACGTAGTATATTGCCCAGTCACGTATTATATTGCCCAGTCACGTAGCATATTGCCCAGTTACGTAGTATATTGCCCAGTGACATAGTATATTGCCTAGCGACGTAGTATATTGCCCAGCGACGTAGTATTCAGCACAGAGCCACGTAGTATATTGCCCAGTCATATAGTATATTGCCCAGCCACGTAGTATATTGCCCAGCCACATAGTATATTGCCCAGTCACGTAGTATATTGCCCAGTCACGTAGTATATTGCCCAGTCACGTAGTATATTGCCCAGCGACGTAGCATATTGCCCAGCGACGTACTGTATTGCCCAGCGATGTAGTGTATTGCCCAGCGACGTAGTATATTGCCCAGTCACATAGTATATTGGCCAGTCACGTAGTATATTGCCCAGACACGTAGGTATATAACACTGCCCACGCAGTATTTAGCAGTGTGTGCACCATATCCCTGTTAAAAAAAATAATTAAAATAGAAAATAGTTACCGTATATACTCGAGTATATGCCGAGATTTTCAGCCCATTTTTGGGGGCTGAAAGTCCCCCTCTCGGCTTATACTCGAGTCATACCTGGGGGTCGGCAGGTGAGGGGGGCGGGGGCTGTCTAATTATACTCACCTACTGCTGGCGCGGTCTCTGCACGTCCCTGCTTCTTCCAGCGCTGCAGATTCTTCCTGTACTGAGCGGTCACATGGTACCGCTCATTACAGTAATGAATATGCGACTCCACCTCCTATAGAGGTGGAGCCGCATATTCATTACTGTAATGAGCAGTAACTGTGACCGCTCAATACAGGAAGAAGATGCAGTGCTGGAAGAAGCAGGGACTGCACAGCGCCAACAGTAGGTGAGTATACGGGGAGGGGTGCACTGCGCTGCGCGATATTTACTGCTCCTCGTTCCGGTGAGGCTCCATCTTCATCGTCCTCTGGCTGTGACGCTCAGGTCAGAGGGCACGGTGAAGTGGTCAGTGCGCGCCCTCTGCTGAACGTCAGTGCTGAAGACGGAGCCGCACGAGGAGCAGGTAAATATTGAAAGTGCCGGGGGTCCTGAGCGATGGAGAGGTGAGTATGTGATTTTTTTTTATCTCAGCCAAAGCATATGAGGCAAGTGACTGTACGGAGCATCTTATGGGGCCATAACGCTTGTGCAGCGTTATAATGGGGTAAGTGACTGTACAGAGCATCTTATGGGGCCATAATGCTTGTGCAGCATTATATGGGGTAAGTGACTGTACGGAGCATCTTATGGGGCCATAACACTTGTGCAGCACTATATGGGGCAAGTGACTGTACGGAGCATCTTATGGGGCCATAACGCTTGTGCAGCATTATATGGGGTAAGTGACTGTACGGAGCATCTTATGGGGCCATAACACTTGTGCAGCATTATATGGGGCAAGTGACTGTACGGAGCATCTTATGGGGCCATAACGCTTGTGCAGCACTATATGGAGCAAGTGACTGTACGGAGCATCTTATGGGGCCATAACGCTTGTGCAGAATTATATGGGGAAAGTGACTGTATGGAGCATCTTATGGGGCCATAACGCTTGTGCAGCACTATAATGGGGCAAGTGACTGTATGGAGCATCTTATGGGGCCATAACGCTTGTGCAGCATTATATGGGGCAAGTGACTGTACGGAGCATCTTATGGGGCCATAACACTTGTGCAGCATTATATGGGGCAAGTGACTGTACGGAGCATCATATGGGGCCATAACGCTTGTGCAGCATTATATGGGGCAAGTGACTGTATGGAGCATTTTATGGAGCCATAACGCTTGTGCAGCATTATATGGGGCAAGTGACTGTACGGAGCATCATATGGGGCCATAACGCTTGTGCAGTACTATATGGGGCAAGTGACTGTATGGAGCATATTATGGAGCCATAACGCTTGTGCAGCACTATATGGGGCAAGTGACTGTATGAATGATCTTATGGGGCCATAACGTTTGTGCAGCATTATATGGGGCAAGTGACTGTATGGCGCATCTTATGGGGCCATAACACTTGTGCAGCATTATATGGGGCAAGTGACTGTACGGAGCATCATATGGGGCCATAACGATTGTGCAGTACTATATGGGGCAAGTGACTGTATGGAGCATCTTATGGAGCCATAACGCTTGTGCAGCACTATATGGGGCAAGTGACTGTATGAATGATCTTATGGGGCCATAACGTTTGTGCAGCATTATATGGGGCAAGTGTCTGTATGGAGCATCTTATGGGGCCATAACGTTTGTGCAGCACTATATAGGGCAAATATCTCTATGGAGCATATTATGGGGCCCTTATTACCCTTTATGCAGGATTATATGGTGCATATTTTAATATGGAGCATCTAATGGGGCCCATCAAACTATATGGACCATTATATGGGGCTCCTGATTCAATATGGATATTCAAAAACACTTAACCTACGTCTCAATTAATTTTACTTTTATTGGTATCTATTTTTACTTTTGAAATTTACCGGTAGCTGCTGCATTTTCCACCCTAGGCTTATACTAGAGTCATTAAGTTTTCCCAGTTTTTTGTGGCAAAATTAGGGGGTCGGCTTATACTCGGGTCGGCTTATACTCGAGTATATACGGTATATACTCACCCCTGGGATCCAGCGAAGCTGTGTGATGCGGCTGCCATCTTCCGTTCCCAGGATGCATTGCGAAATTACCCAGATGACTTAGCGGTCTTGCGAGACCGCTAGGTCTTCTGGGTAAGTTTGCAATGCATCTCTGGGAACAGAAGATGGCGGCCGGCGCGAGCGCATCGTCCGACGACGGAAGGTGAGAATAGCAGTTTTTTTTTTTTTTATTATTTTTAACATTACATCTTTTTACTATTGATGCTGCATAGGCAGCATCAATTGTAAAAACTTGGTCATACAGGGTTAATAGCAGCGGTTACGGAGTGCGTTACCCGTGGCATAACGCGGTCCGTTACCGCTGGCATTAACCTTGTGTGAGCGGTGACCGGAGGGGAGTATGGAGCGGGTGCTGACTGCGGGGAGTATGGAGCGGGGAGTATGGAGCGGGCGCCAGGGACACTGACTGTGGGGAGTATGGAGCGGGCGCCGGGCACACTGACTGCGGGGAGTATGGAGCGGGCGCCGGGCACACTGACTGCGGGGAGTATAGAGTGGCCATTTTCTTCCAGTCTGTGCCCGTCGCTGATTGGTCGTGGCTATTTTGCCGCGACCAATCAGCGACTTGGATTTCCAGGACAGACAGAGGCCGCGACCAATGAATATCTGTGACAGACAGACAGAAAGACAGACAGAAAGACAGACAGACAGACGGAAGTGACCCTTAGACAATTATATAGTAGATGTGGGCTGCATTATACTGTATCGAGGACTATGGGGAATACATTATACTATATGAAGAACTATGGGGTGCATTATACTATGGGAAGTGAATTCTACTACATGTATGACAATGTCGGGGCATTATACTATATGGAGCACTATGAGGAGTGTATTATACTATATGGAGGACTATGGCAGTACATTATACTATATGGAGGACTGAGGAGTGTATTATACTATATGGAGGAATTGCAGTGTATTTTAATATATGGAGGACTATGAGGAGTGTATTGTACTATATGGAGGACTATGGGGAGTGTATTATACTATATGGAGGACTGAGGAGTGTATTATACTATATGGAGGACTGAGGTGCACATTTGTTATGACCTGGTGGTCAGGACAATAATGGACCTGATGGTTAAGAGCACACGGAATGACCTGATAGTTACTGATAATATAGGACGAGCTCTGGGACGTGGGAACTCTGCTGACCGCAATCCCTAATCCTATCACACACACTAGAAATAGCCGTGGATTGCTCCTAATGCTCCCTATGCAACTCGGCACAGCCTAAGGAACTAGCTAGCCCTGAAGATAGAAAAATAAAGCCTACCTTGCCTCAGAGAAATTCCCCAAAGGAAAAGGCAGCCCCCCACATATAATGACTGTGAGTAAAGATGAAAATACAAACACAGAGATGAAATAGATTTAGCAAAGTGAGGCCCAAGTTACTGAACAGACCGAGGATAGGAAAGGTAGCCTTGCGGCCAGCACAAAAACCTACAAAAAGACCACGCAGAGGGCGCAAAAGACCCTCTGCACCGACTCACGGTGCGGAGGCGCTCCCTCTGCGTCCCAGAGCTTCCAGCAAGCAAGACACAAACAAAATAGCAAGCTGGACAGAAAAATAGCAAACCAGAGAAAAACAAGCGGGCACTTAGCTACTGCTGGGAAGACAGGTCACAAGAACGATCCAGGAGTGAACAAGACCAATACTGGAACATTTACAGGTGGCATGGAGCAAAGATCTAAGTGGAGTAAATAGAGCAGCCAGCTAACGAATTAACCTCGTCACCTGTGGAAGGAAACTCAGAAACACCCACACCCACCAGAGGAATTCCATGGATAGAACCAGCCGAAGTACCATTCATGCCCACAGGAGGGAGCCCGACAACAGAATTCACAACAGTACCCCCCCCTTGAGGAGGGGTCACCGAACCCTCACCAGAGCCCCCAGGCCGACCAGGATGAGCCAAATGAAAGGCACGAACCAGATCGGCAGCATGAACATCAGAGGCAAAAACCCAGGAATTATCTTCCTGACCATAACCCTTCCACTTGACCAGGTACTGGAGTTTCCGTCTCGAAACACGAGAATCCAAAATCTTCTCCACCACATACTCCAACTCCCCCTCAACCAACACTGGGGCAGGAGGATCAACGGATGGAACCACAGGCGCCACGTATCTCCGCAACAACGACCTATGGAACACATTATGGATGGCAAAAGAAGCAGGAAGGGCCAAACGAAATGACACAGGATTGATAACCTCAGAAATCTTATACGGACCAATGAAACGAGGCTTAAACTTAGGAGAGGAAACCTTCATAGGAACATAACGAGATGACAACCAAACCAAATCCTCAACACGAAGTCGGGGACCCACACAGCGCCGGCGGTTAGCGAAACGTTGAGCCTTCTCCTGGGACAATGTCAAATTGTCCACCACATGAGTCCAAATCTGCTGCAACCTATCCACCACAGTATCTACACCAGGGCAGTCCGAAGACTCAACCTGCCCTGAAGAGAAACGAGGATGGAAACCAGAATTGCAGAAAAACGGCGAAACCAAAGTAGCCGAGCTGGCCCGATTATTAAGGGCAAACTCAGCCAACGGCAAAAAGGACACCCAATCATCCTGATCAGCAGAAACAAAGCATCTCAGATATGTTTCCAAAGTTTGATTAGTTCGTTCGGTCTGGCCATTTGTCTGAGGATGGAAAGCCAAGGAAAAAGACAAATCAATGCCCATCCTAGCACAAAAGGATCGCCAAAACCTCGAAACAAACTGGGAACCTCTGTCAGAAACGATGTTCTCCGGGATACCATGTAAACGAACCACATGCTGGAAAAATAATGGCACCAAATCAGAGGAGGAAGGCAATTTAGACAAAGGTACCAAATGGACCATCTTAGAAAAGCGATCACAAACCACCCAAATGACCGACATCCTTTGAGAGACAGGGAGATCCGAAATAAAATCCATAGAAATATGCGTCCAGGGCCTCTTCGGGACCGGCAAGGGCAAAAGCAACCCACTGGCACGAGAACAGCAGGGCTTAGCCCGAGCACAAGTCCCACAGGACTGCACAAAAGAACGCACATCCCGTGACAAAGACGGCCACCAGAAGGATCTAGCCACCAAATCTCTGGTACCAAAGATTCCAGGATGCCCAGCCAACACTGAACAATGAATCTCAGAGATAACTCTACTAGTCCATCTATCAGGGACAAACAGTTTCTCCGCTGGGCAACGGTCAGGTCTATCAGGCTGAAATTTTTGCAGCACCCGCAGCAAATCAGGGGAGATGGCAGACAAAATTACCCCCTCTTTGAGAATACCCGCCGGCTCAGGAACACCCGGAGAGTCAGGCACAAAACTCCTTGACAGGGCATCAGCCTTCACATTCTTAGAGCCGGGAAGGTACGAAACCACAAAATCAAAACGGGAGAAAAATAACGACCATCGAGCCTGTCTCGGATTCAACCGTTTGGCAGACTCAAGATAAGTCAAATTCTTGTGATCTGTCAAGACCACCACGCGATGCTTGGCTCCTTCCAGCCAATGACGCCACTCCTCGAATGCCCACTTCATGGCCAACAACTCACGATTACCAACATCATAGTTACGCTCAGCAGGCGAAAACTTTCTAGAAAAGAAAGCACATGGCTTCATCACCGAGCCATCAGAACTTCTTTGCGACAAAACAGCCCCTGCTCCAATCTCAGAAGCATCAACCTCCACCTGAAACGGGAGCGAAACATCTGGCTGGCACAACACAGGGGCAGAAGAAAAACGATGCTTCAACTCCTGAAAAGCCTCTACAGCTGCAGAAGACCAATTGACCACATCAGCACCCTTCTTGGTCAAATCAGTCAACGGTTTAGCAACAGTAGAAAAATTAGCAATGAAGTGCCGATAAAAATTAGCAAAGCCCAGGAACTTTTGCAGGCTCTTCACAGATGTCGGCTGAGTCCAATCGTAAATGGCCTGGACTTTAACTGGGTCCATCTCGATAGTAGAAGGGGAAAAAATGAACCCCAAAAATGAAACCTTCTGAACTCCAAAGAGACACTTTGACCCCTTCACAAACAAGGAATTCGCACGGAGGACCTGGAACACCATTCTGACCTGCTTCACATGAGACTCCCAATCATCCGAAAAGACCAAAATATCATCCAAATACACAATCAGGAATTTATCCAGGTACTCTCGGAAGATGTCATGCATAAAGGACTGAAATACTGATGGAGCATTGGAAAGCCCGAATGGCATAACCAGGTACTCAAAATGGCCTTCGGGCGTATTAAATGCTGTTTTCCATTCATCGCCTTGTTTAATATGCACAAGATTATACGCCCCTCGAAGATCTATCTTGGTGAACCAACTAGCCCCTTTAATACGAGCAAACAAATCAGACAGCAACGGCAAAGGATACTGAAATTTGACTGTAATTTTATTAAGAAGGCGGTAATCAATACAAGGTCTCAAAGAACCATCCTTCTTGGCCACACAAAAAGAACCCTGCTCCTAACGGTGATGACGACGGGCGAATATGGCCTTTCTCCAAGGATTCCTTTACATAACTCCGCATAGCGGCGTGTTCTGGCACAGATAAATTGAACAATCGGCCCTTAGGAAACTTACTACCAGGAATCAAATTAATTGCACAATCGCAATCCCTATGAGGAGGTACGGCACTGGCTTTGGGCTCATCAAATACATCCCGATAATCCGACAAAAACTCTGGAACCTCAGAAGGAGTGGAAGACGAAATAGACAAAAATGGAACATCACCATGTACCCCCTTGGCAACCCCAGCTGGACACAGACATAGATTTCCAGTCCAATACTGGATTATGAACCTGTAGCCATGGCAACCCCAAAACGACCACATCATGCAGATTATGCAACACCAGAAAGCGGATATCCTCCTGATGTGCAGGAGCCATGAACATGGTCAATTGGGTCCAGTACTGAGGCTTATTCTTGGCCAAAGGCGTAGCATCAATTCCTCTCAATGGAATAGGATACTGCAAGGGCTCCAAGAAAAAACCACAGCGCCTAGCATACTCCAAGTCCATCAAATTCAGGGCAGCGCCTGAATCCACAAATGCCATAACAGAATAGGATGACAAAGAGCAAATCAGAGTAACAGACAATAGAAATTTAGACTGTACCGTACCAATGGTGGCAGACATAGCGAACCGCTTAGTGCGCTTAGGACAATCGGAGATAGCATGAGTGGAGTCACCACAGTAAAAACATAGCCCATTCCGACGTCTGTGTTCTTGCCGTTCAACTCTGGTCAAAGTCCTATCACATTGCATAGGCTCAGGCCCATGCTCAGATAGTACCACCAAATGGTGCACAGCTTTACGCTCACGCAAGCGTCGATCGATCTGAATGGCCAAGGACATAGACTCATTCAGACCAGCAGGCATGGGAAACCCCACCATGACATCCTTAAGGGCTTCAGAGAGACCCTTTCCTGAAGATTGCTGCCAAGGCACATTCATTCCACTGAGTGAGCACAGACCACTTTCTAAACTTCTGACAATATATCTCCGCTTCATCCTGACCCTGACACAGAGCCAGCAAGATTTTCTCTGCCTGATCCACTGAATTAGGTTCGTCATAAAGCAATCCAAGCGCCAGGAAAAACGCGTCAACATCACGCAATGCCGGATCTCCTGGCGCAAGGGAAAATGCCCAGTCTTGAGGGTCACCACGTAACAAAGAAATAATGATCTTTACTTGTTGAACAGGGTCACCTGAGGAGCAAGGTTTCAAGGCAAGAAACAATTTACAATTATTTTTGAAATTCAAGAACTTAGATCTATCACCAAAAAACAAATCAGGAATTGGAATCCTAGGCTCTGACATCGGATTCTGAACCACAAAATCTTGAATGTTTTGTACCCTTGTAGTGAGATTATCCATCCAAGAGGACAGACCTTGAATGTCCATGTTTACACCAGTGTCCTGAACCACCCAGAGGTAAAGGGGAAAAGAGAGACAGAACACACTGCAAAGAAAAAAAAATGGTCTCAGAACTTCTCTTATCCCTCAATTGAGATGCATTAGTACTTTGGGCCACCTGTACTGTTATGACCTGGTGGTCAGGACAATAATGGACCTGGTGGTTAAGAGCACACGGAATGACCTGATAGTTACTGATAATAAAGGACGAGCTCTGGGACGTGGGGACCGCAATCCCTAATCCTATCAAACACACTAGAAATAGCCGTGGATTGCGCCTAACGCTCCCTATGCAACTCGGCACAGCCTAAGAAACTAGCTAGCCCTGAAGATAGAAAAATAAAGCCTACCTTGCCTCAGAGAAATTCCCCAAAGGAAAAGGCAGACCCCCACATATGATGACTGTGAGTAAAGATGAAAATACAAACACAGAGATTAAATAGATTTAGCAAAGTGAGGCCCGACTTACTGAACAGACCGAGGATAGGAAAGGTTACTTTGCGGTCAGCACAAAAACCTACAAAAAGACCACGCAGAGGGCACAAAAAGACCCTCCGCACTGACTCACGGTGCGGAGGCGCTCCCTCTGCGTCCCAGAGCTTCCAGCAAGAAAGACAACAATAAAATAGCAAGCTGGACAGAAAAATAGCAAACCAAAGAAATACAAGCTGGAACTTAGCTTCTGCTGGGAAGACAGGTCACTAGAACGATCCAGGAGTGAACTAGACCAATACTGGAACATTTACAGGTGGCATGGAGCAAAGATCTAAGTGGAGTTAAATAGAGCAGCAAGCTAACGAATTAACCTCGTCACCTGCGGAAGGAAACTCAGAAACACCCACCAGAGGAAGTCCATGGACAGAACCAGCCGAAGTACCATTCATGCCCACAGGAGGGAGCCCGACAACAGAATTCACAACAGGAGGCCAGGCAAATATGTACAGTGCCCATTTTAATGGCAAAAACATTCATTCTTGTTACTGAAGCTTGTCAATCTTAATTTACCTTATAATAATAGTAAGGCATTGGAAATTGGGGGTCATTTGGCTAAAGTTGTGGGGGGTAGGGCTGGTTCAAGTATTTAGTGGGCCCAGGAAATCTGGACCACGTCACGGCAGTGGAGCAGGGAGAGGTAAGTATTTCAACTTTGCAAGTGCTGTGATCCGGAGCAAGCAGGGGGGCCCACTCGTTGGCATTGGCACTGGCACAGGGCCCCTCAAAGTACGGCGGTGTGTTTGCACGGCAGGGGCGCCTCCCACCGGCAGCGACACTTTTGCGTACTATGAGGGGCCCTGTGCCAGTGACGTCGCCAACGAGTATTCCTCCCACACCTGATGAAGGAACCTGCACTTTCATCTGCACCTTCCTCTTTGTCCCCGTGTAAGGTGGTATGGTATGCGGGAAGCGGAACCTGACTTTCAGCAGGGTCACAATCTTGCTGTGTAGCGTGCATGGGGAATGTTGCATTATGGGTCAATGTACCAGAAGACTCATCTATCACTGGCTGGGCAATGGGCAGGATGAGGAGGAAACACAGATATAGGCCCAAAGAATAAAGTGGGCTAAATGCAGTTCAAAATTGGTAACACAGGGCTAACCAGGGGGCATTGCAGTGGAGGACAACTGGAATGAGAGGCTGACACAGAGAGTAGGCCCAAATCAGTAAGTAGTCTAAATGCAGTTCAAAATTGGCAACAGTAGTAAACAGGCGGCACAGCTTTGTTCAGTGGAGGAGAACAGCAAGGAGCGGCAGACACCGATAGTAGGCCCCAACCCAACTAGTAGGCCAAATGCAGTCTAACATTAACAAATACTTAACGAGAGCCTGAAAATGGAATTTCAGGACAGGAAACCAGGAGAACAGCAAGGAGCAGCAGACACTGTTAGTAGGCCCCAACCCAACTAGTAGGCCAAATGCAGTTGTTCCATTTAACAACTATTTAACAAGAGCCTGAAGATAGAAGCTCAGGAAAGGCAACCTGGAGAACACCTTGGAGCGGCAGACACCGTCTCTACAACCCAGACCCAACTTGTAGGCCTAATGCAGTGTTGTTTCAACAACTACTTAACACGAGCATGAAGATTGAAGCTATGGAGAGGCAACCTGGAGAACACCTTGGAGCGGCAGACACCGTCTCTACAACCCAGACCCAACTTGTAGGCCTAATGCAGTGTTGTTTCAACAACTACTTAACACGAGCATGAAGATTGAAGCTATGGAGAGGCAACCTGGAGAACACCTTGGAGCGGCAGACACCGTCTCTACAACCCGGACCCAACTTGTAGGCCTAATGCAGTGTTGTTTCAACAACTACTTAACACGAGCATAATATTAATAAAACACACTAATGTCAGCAGGGTAAAAACAATTTACATATAAAAAATAAAAATAAAATAGTTAATAACCCATATAAATGTATACCCTGAGAACACCCAGTGTGCCAGTGGTGTAGTGAAACACTACGTTAATTGGAAGGAGTCATGCTCACCACATAGAAGAAAACCACAGGGCAATCACAAGAGAGAATGTAATTATATAATATTTTATTTGTTATTAATAATAGACCATACAAAAAATGACAACAATACTGAAAGCAGAATATAGCAGTGCCTGTGGCAATCTGATGGCCCTATAATATAAGTTAACTGTCCATATAGTATTCCAAACAGCCCTTTAAAATTAAATCAACTGTGCTGGTAAAAAGCAAAATGAATGGGGGAGGAGTTTGTGTAAAAAATTACAATATGCTTATGTGCAATATAAATACAATGTATAATGAGGTAGTGCACAAAGCTAGGTGATATAAAATCAAGTGAAATAGGAAGGGGGCCAATATACGGACCATATAGGAGGACACTTACTTTGTATAAATGATATATGAAACCAGGGACCACCAGCAGCTCTCCAGGGCACCCCGACGCGCGTTTCGGACGCTCTGTTCCTTCGTCTCTGTTCCTTCGGCTATTCCCTGACGAAGGAACAGAGCATCCGAAACGCGCGTCGGGGTGCCCTGGAGAGCTGCTGGTGGTCCCTGGTATATATCATTTATACAAAGTAAGTGTCCTCCTATATGGTCCGTATATCGGCCCCCTTCCTATTTCACTTGATTTTATATCACCTAGCTTTGTGCACTACCTCATTATACATTGTATTTATATTGCACATAAGCATATTGTAATTTTTTACACAAACTCCTCCCCCATTCTTTTTGCTTTTTACCAGCACAGTTGATTTAATTTTAAAGGGCTGTTTGGAATACTATATGGACACTTAACTTATATTATAGGGCCATCAGATTGCCACAGGCACTGCTATATTCATATATTTTAATATACAATATTTTACACATATATATATATTTTATTATATATTTTTTTATTTTATTTCTTTCAGTATTGTCATTAACACGAGCATGAAGATTGAAGCTATGGAGAGGCAACCTAGAAAACACCTTGGAGCGGCAGACACCGTCTCTACAACCCAGACCCAACTTGTAGGCCTAATGCAGTGTTGTTTCAACAACTACTGAACGAGAGCTAGAAGATCGAAGCTATGGAGAGGCAACCTGGAGAACACCTTGGAGCGGCAGACACTGTCTCTACAACCCAGACCCAACTTGTAGGCGTAATGCAGTGTTGTTTCAACAACTACTGAACGAGAGCTAGAAGATCGAAGCTATGGAGAGGCAACCTGGAGAACACCTTGGAGCGGCAGACACCGTCTATACAACCCAGACCCAACTTGTAGGCCTAATGCAGTGTTGTTTCAACAACTACTTAACACGAGCATGAAGATTGAAGCTATGGAGAGGCAACCTGGAGAACACCTTGGACCGGCAGACACCGTCTCTACAACCCAGATCCAACTTGTAGGCCTAATGCAGTGTTGTTTCAACAACTACTGAACGAGAGATAGAAGATCAAAGCTATGGAGAGGCAAAATGGAGAACACCTTGGAGCGGCAGACACCGTTAGTAAGCCCTACCGAAGTAGTAGCCCCAATGCAGTTTTCAAATTCCTATAGGCTGAAAACCAGACTATTGACGCTCAGCTTTTTTCAGAGCAGGACAGCTGTATTGAGTGGCGCAGACAGACACAGGTAGTAGGCCTTAAACAAAAAATTTGGCTCAATGCAGTTTAAAAAAGGTTCCAGGGGTACACAGGCAGCATTGCTCTGGTCAGTGGTGGACAATTTCAATTATGGACCGCAGACAGACTTAGTACACCTACAATTAAAAAAAGGATGCTCTATGCAATTTAAAATAGGTTCCAGGGGTACACGGGCAGCAGTGGTGTGGTCAGTGGAGGACTATTGGAAGGAGGGACCGCAGACAGGCTTAGTAGGCCTAACATAACAAAAGTTGGCTGTAGGCACTTTAAAATAGATTCCAGGGGTACACGGGCAGCAGTGGTGTGGTCAGTGGAGGACTATTGGAAGGAGGGACCGCAGACAGGCTTAGTAGGCCTAACATAACAAAAGGAGGCTGTAGGCCCTTAAAAATAGGTTCCAGGGGTACACGGGCAGCAGTGGTCTGGTCAGTGAAGGACTATTGGAAGGAGGGACCGCAGACAGGCTTAGTAGGCCTAACATAACAAAAGTTGGCTGTAGGCACTTTAAAATAGCTTCCAGGGGTACACGGGCAGCAGTGGTGTAGTCAGTGGAGGACTATTAGAAGGAGGGACCGCAGACAGGCTTAGTAGGCCTAACATAACAAAAGTAGGCTGTAGGCCCTTAAAAATAGGTTCCAGGGGTACACGGGCAGCAGTGGTGTGGTCAGTGGAGGACTATTGGAAGGAGGGACCGCAGACAGGCTTAGTAGGCCTAACATAACAAAAGTTGGCTGTAGGCACTTTAAAATAGGTTCCAGGGGTACACGGGCAGCAGTGGTGTGGTCAGTGGAGGACTATTGGAAGGAGGGACCGCAGACAGGCTTAGTAGGCCTAACATAACAAAAGTAGGCTGTAGGCACTTTCAAATAGGTTCCAGGGGTACACGGGCAGCAGTGGTGTGGTCAGTGGAGGACTATTGGAAGGAGGGACCGCAGACAGGCTTAGTAGGCCTAACATAACAAAAGTTGGCTGTAGGCACTTTAAAATAGCTTCCAGGGGTACACGGGCAGCAGTGGTGTGGTCAGTGGAGGACTATTGGAAGGAGGGACCTCAGACAGGCTTAGTAGGCCTAACATAACAAAAGTAGGCTGTAGGCCCTTAAAAATAAGTTCCAGGGGTACACGGGCAGCAGTGGTGTGGTCAATGGAGGACTATTGGAAGGAGGGACTGCAGACAGGCTTAGTAGGCCTAACATAACAAAAGTTGGCTGTAGGCACTTTAAAATAGGTTCCAGGGGTACCCGGGCAGCAGTGGTGTGGTCAGTGGAGGACTATTGGAAGGAGGGACCGCAGACAGGCTTAGTAGGCCTAACATAACAAAAGTAGGCTGTAGGCACTTTCAAATAGGTTCCAGGGGTACACGGGCAGCAATGGTGTGGTCAGTGGAGGACTATTGGAAGGAGGGACCGCAGACAGGCTTAGTAGGCCTAACATAACAAAAGTAGGCTCTATGCACTTGGAATTATCTTGCAGGGGTACACGGGCAGCATTGGTGTTGTCAGCGGAGGCCGATTGTAATGAGTGTCTGACAGGTTAGTACTCCAAAAAAATAAATAGATGTTAATGTCTCGCAATGCAACAAAACCAAAAAACAAAAGGGTGGCATACTTAGGTACAGGGGTGGGCTCCTCTGCTGTGTTTCTGACCTAGTAATTTGGCGCAAAGTATTTACTAGTGTAAATATAGGACACTGCCCCAGACTATTTTAAGTAGCATCATACATGTCAACACATTGGTATTGTCAGTGCCAGGCATTGAAGGATGTCAGCGCATAGACTAAAACATTGCTGAAGCTGTGAGAGATAATTTTGCAAATCGTAGAGCACTGTTTGAGCTGGTGGGGGGAAACTGTCTTGTGGCCGGCGGTACAGGCCCAGGGTCCCTCATGTTACAACGGTGTGTCTGACGTTGGTTGCTCGCCACCACCGCCAGAAACACTTTATTGTACTATGAGGGACCCAGTGGCAGTGCCGTCGACCAAAAGCGTGCACACCCACCTCTTCAGACAAACGGCACTCTCACGGGTGCTTGCGCCAAGTGGCGAGACCACGGCCCCGTGGGGGGAGTTTGGCCATTTAGGGTGGTGTAAACATGTCGTATGCTGGACAAACAGCAGCTGTAAATTACGAGATTGGAAAACTCAGTCAGAGCAGTCCAGAAGCAAGACCTTTTCATTGGAAAGCTAGGTGTCAGCCGGGAAAGGTGGGGCAAAATAATTAGAAATTGTGGCTCATTTTAATGAAGGTTAGATCATCAACATTTTGGGTAGCCAGACGAGTCCTTTTTTCGGTTAATATTGAACCAGCAGCACTGACTACTCTTTCTGATAGCACACTAGCTGCTGGGCAAGCAAGCTCCAGCAATGCATATTCTGCCAATTCTGGCCAGGTGTCTAATTTGGATGCCCAGTAATCAAATGGGAATGACGGTTGAGGGAGAACATCGATAAGGGATGAAAAATAGTTAGTAACCATACTGGACAAATGTTGTCTCCTGTCACTTTGAATTGATGCTGCAGTACCTGTCCTGTCTGCGGTCATAGCAAAATCACTCCACAACCTGGTCAGAATACCCCTCTGTCCAACGCCACTTCTGATTTGTGCACCTCTAACACCTCTGGTCTGCTGCCCCCTGCAGCTCGTGTGAGAACGATCACCGGCGCTGTGTGCTGGGAATGCCTAAATCAAACGGTCAACAAGAGTTGATTGTTTGGTTGCTAATATTAGTTCTAAGTTCTCATGTGGCATAATATTTTGCAATTTGCCTTTATAGCGAGGATCAAGGAGGCAGGCCAACCAGTAATCGTCATCGGTCATCATTTTAGTAATGCGTGTGTCCCTTTTGAGGATACGTAAGGCATAATCCGCCATGTGGGCCAAAGTTCCAGTTGTCAAATCTGCGGCTGTGCTGGGTTGAGGGGCAGTTTCATTCAAATCTACGTCACTTGTGTCCCTCAAAAAACCAGAACCCGGCCTTGCCACGCCACCAATTTCCAGTGGCCCCGGAGAAGCTTCCTCATTAAAAAAATACTCATCCCCATCATCCTCCTCGTCCTCCTCCTCCTGTTTGCCCGCTACCTCGTCCTGTACACTGCCCTGACCAGACAATGGCTGACTGTCATCAAGGCTTTCCTCTTCCTCTGCTGCAGACGCCTGCTCCTTTATGTGCGTCAAACTTTGCATCAGCAGACGCATTAGGGGGATGCTCATGCTTATTATGGCGTTGTCTGCACTTACCAGCCGTGTGCATTCCTCAAAACACTGAAGGACTTGACACATGTCTTGTACCTTCGACCACTGCACACCTGACAACTCCATGTCTGCCATCCTACTGCCTGCCCGTGTATGTGTATCCTCCCACAAATACATTACAGCCCGCCTCTGTTCGCACAGTCTCTGAAGCATGTGCAGTGTTGAGTTCCACCTTGTTGCAGCATCGATGATTAGGCGATGCTGGGGAAGGTTCAAAGACCGCTGATAGGTCTGCATACGGCTGGAGTGTATGGGCGAACGGCGGATATGCAAGCAAAGTCCGCGCACTTTGAGGAGCAGGTCGGATAACCCTGGATAACTTTTCAGGAAGAACTGCACCACCAGGTTTAAGGTGTGAGTCAGGCAAGGAATGTGTTTCAGTTGGGAAAGGGCGATGGCAGCCATGAAATTCCTTCCGTTATCACTCACTACGTTGCCTGCCTCAAGATCTACTGTGCCCAGCCACGACTGCATTTCTTTCTGCAAGAACTTGGACAGAACTTCCGCGGTGTGTCTGTTGTCGCCCAAACACTTCATAGCCAATACAGCCTGCTGACGCTTGCCAGTAGCTGCCCTATAATGGGAGACCTGGTGTGCAACAGTGGCAGCTGCGGATGTAGTGGTTGTGCCACTGCGGTCTGTGGACGAGCTCTCGCTTCTGCAGGAGGACGAGGAGGAGGGGGGGCGAACACCTACAGCCAACTGTTTCCTAGACCGTGGGCTAGGCAGAACTGTCCCAATATTGCTGTCCCCTGTGGACCCTGCATCCACCACATTCACCCAGTGTGCCGTGATGGACACGTAACGTCCCTGGCCATGCCTACTGGTCCATGCATCTGTTGTCAGGTGCACCTTTGTACTCACAGATTGCATGAGTGCATGGACGATGCGCTCTTTAACATGCTGTTGGAGGGCTAGGATGGCTTTTCTCGAAAAGCAGTGTCGACTGGGTAGCTCGTAGCGTGGTTCAGCGTAGTCCATCAGGGCTTTGAAAGCGTCGCTTTCAACTAACCGGTAGGGCATCATCTCTAACGAGATTAGTCTAGCTATGTGGGCGGTAAAACCCTGTGTACACGGATGCGAGGATGAGTACTTCCTTTTTCTAACGAGAGTCTCATGTAGGGTGAGCTGGACTGGAGAGCTGGAGATCGTGGAACTAGCAGGGGTGCCGGTGGACATGGCAGACTGAGAGACGGTTGGAGACGGTATTCTTGCCGGTGCCCTAGATGCAGTGTTTCCTACTACGAAACTGATGATTCCCTGACCCTGACTGCTTTGGCCTGGCAACGAAACCTGCACAGATACTGCAGGTGGTGCGGAAAATGGTGGCCTTACAGTGACGGAAGGGATGTAGCGTTGCTGACTAGCTTCATTGGCCGAGGGTGCTACAACCTTAAGGGACGTTTGGTAGTTAGTCCAGGCTTGCAAATGCATGGTGGTTAAATGTCTATGCATGCAACTTGTATTTAGACTTTTCAGATTCTGACCTCTGCTTAAGGTAGTTGAACATTTTTGACAGATGACTTTGCGCTGATCAATTGGATGTTGTTTAAAAAAAATGCCAGACTGCACTCTTTCTAGCATCGGATACCTTTTCAGGCATTGCAGACTGAGCTTCTTTAACCGGATGGCCACGCTGTCCTCCAACTGGTTTTGGCTTTGCCACGCGTTTTGGGCCAGATACGGGCCCGGCAGATGGAACCTGTTGTGATTTTGATGCCTGCTGCGGCCCCTCCTCCTCCGCTTCAGAACTACTGCCGCCTGCACCCTGTTCCCCCAATGGCTGCCAATCGGGGTCAACAACTGGGTCATCTATGACCTCCTCTTCTATCTCGTGTGCAACTTTGTCTGTGTCACCGTGTAAGCCGGTGGTATAGCGTTCGTGACGGGGCACCATAGTCTCATCAGGGTCTGATTCTGGATCAGTACACTGCGAGGGCAATGTTGTGGTCTGAGTCAAAGGAACAGCATAGTAATCTGGCTGTGGCTGTGCATCTGTGCACTCCATGTCCGATTCAACTTGTAATGGGCATGGCCTGTTAACTGCTTCACTTTCTAACCCAGGAACGGTATGTGTAAAGAGCTCCATGAAGTAACCCGTTGTGTTACCTGACGCATCCTTCTCTGTTGTTGTTTTTGCTGAACAGGACAATGGAGCGACTTGTCCCTGAGCGTGAACATCCACTAACGATGCGCTGCTTTTACATTTACCAGTTTCAGAAGAGGAGGCAAAAGAGCTAGAGGCTGAGTCAGCAAGGAAAGCCAAAACTTGCTCTTGCTGCTCCGGCTTTAAAAGCGGTTTTCCTACTCCCAGAAAAGGGAGCGTTCGAGGCCTTGTGTAGCCAGACGACGAACCTGGCTCCACAGCTCGAGACTTAGGTGCTATATTGTTTTTCCCATGACCACCTGATGCTCCACCACCACTACCACCATTACCAGCTGGCAATGAACGCCCACGGCCTCTTCCACCAGACTTCTTCATTGTTTTAAAAACGTAACCAAAGTAACGGTATTTGTTACTGTAAAACAACTTACAAGGTGAACTCAAACTTCTGTAGGATTTAGATATCCCTTTATAGGTGGGTGAGAGTGCAAGGAAAATCAGGCACATACACACTCGGTTTTCTGTGGCACAAAATGAGACAGATGCCACACACGCAGGACTGGCACTGAAGCACAAATGCCAATATTAATCTCCCACTATTTATTTTTTTCAGGGAGAATTTAAAAAACAAAACAAAAAAAAACAGACACTAGGCTTTCTGTGGCCCACAATTTGAGAGAGATGGCACACACGACTGGCACAGAAGCACAAATGCCAATATTAATCTCCCACTATTTATTTTTTTCAGGGAGAATTTAAAAAACAAAACAAAAAAAAACAGACACTAGGCTTTCTGTGGCCCACAATTTGAGAGAGATGGCACACACGACTGGCACAGAAGCACAAATGCCAATATTAATCTCCCACTATTTTTTTTTTTTTCAGGGAGAATTTAAACCCCCCCCAAAAAAAAAACAGACACTAGGCTTTCTGTGGCCCACAATTTGAGAGAGATGGCACACACGACTGGCACAGAAGCACAAATGCCAATCTTTATCTCCCACTACTTTTTTTTGTTAGGGAGAATTGCCAAGAAATCAGGCCCAGTATTACACACTAGGCTTTCTGTGCCCCAAAATTGGAGAGAGATGGCACACACAGGACTGGTACTCTAGCAGAAATGCCAATCTTAATCTCCCACTACTTTTTTGTTAGGGAGAATTGTCAAGAAATCAGGCCCAGTATTACACACTAGGCTTTCTGAGCCCCAAAATTGGAGAGAGATGGCACACACAGGACTGGCACTCTAGCAGAAATGCCAATCTTAATCTCCCACTCCTTTTTTTGTTAAGGAGAATTGCAAAGAAATCAGGGCCAGTATTACACACTAGGCTTTCTGTGCCCCAAAATTGGAGAGAGATGGCACACACAGGACTGGCACTGTAGCAGAAATGCCAATCTTAATCTCCCACTACTTTTTTTTTGTTAGGGAGAATTGCCAAGAAATCAGGGCCAGTATTACACACTAGGCTTTCTGTGCACCAAAATTGGAGAGAGATGGCACACACAGGACTGGCACTCTAGCAGAAATGCCAAGCTTAATCTCCCACTACTTTTTTTGTTAGGGAGAATTGTCAAGAAATCAGGCCCAGTATTACACACTAGGCTTTCTGTGCCCCAAAATTGGAGAGAGATGGCACACACAGGACTGGCACTCTAGCAGAAATGCCAATCTTAATCTCCCACTCCTTTTTTTGTTAAGGAGAATTGCAAAGAAATCAGGGCCAGTATTACACACTAGGCTTTCTGTGCACCAAAATTGGAGAGAGATGGCACACACAGGACTGGCACTGTAGCAGAAATGCCAATCTTAATCTCCCACTACTTTTTTTTTGTTAGGGAGAATTGCCAAGAAATCAGGGCCAGTATTACACACTAGGCTTTCTGTGCACCAAAATTGGAGAGAGATGGCACACACAGGACTGGCACTCTAGCAGAAATGCCAAGCTTAATCTCCCACTACTTTTTTTGTTAGGGAGAATTGTCAAGAAATCAGGCCCAGTATTACACACTAGGCTTTCTGTGCCCCAAAATTGGAGAGAGATGGCACACACAGGACTGGCACTCTAGCAGAAATGCCAATCTTAATCTCCCACTACTTTTTTTTGTTAGGGAGAATTGCCAAGAAATCAGGGCCAGCATTACACACAAGGCTTTCTGTGCCCCAAAATTGGAGAGAGATGGCACACACAGGACTGGCACTCTAGCAGAAATGCCAATCTTAATCTCCCACTATTTTTTTTTTTAGGGAGAATTAAAAAAAAAAAAAAAAAAAGGATTATAGACACTAGGCTTTCTGTGCCCCACAATTGGAGAGAGATGGCACACACGACTGGCACTCAAGCACAAATGCCAAGATTAATCTCCCACTATTTATTTTTTTTCAGGGAGAATTAAAAAAAACAAAAAAACAGGGACTGTCCTACAATTACTATCTCCCTGCAGTAATCTCAGCAAGGTATGGCAGGCAGCAATAACAAGGAGTGGACTGCTGCACGAATTAAATCAAAAGTGTGGACGAACAAACAAGATAGCTGTGCAGAAAGGAAGGAACAACAGGATTTGTGCTTTGAAAAAAGCAGTTGGTTTGCACAGCGGCGTACACACAGCAATGCAGCTATCAGGGAGCCTTCTAGGGCAGGCCAATGAGCTACAGCGCTGAGGAAAAAAAATATAGCTTCCACTGTCCCTGCAAACAAAAGGTGGTGTTGGACAGTGGAAATCGCTACAGCACAAGCGGTTTGGGGGTTAATGGACCCTGCCTAACGCTATCCCTGCTTCTGACGAAGCGGCAGCAACCTCTCCCTATGCTCAGATCAGCAGCAGTAACATGGCGGTCGGCGGGAACGCCCCTTTATAGCCCCTGTGACGCCGCAGACAGCAAACCAATCACTGCAATGCCCTTCTCTAAGATGGTGGGGACCAGGACCTATGTCATCACGCTGCCCACACTCTGCGTCCACCTTCATTGGCTGAGAAATGGCGCTTTTCGCGTCATTGAAACACGACTTTGGCGCGAAAGTCGCGTACCGCATGGCCGAGCCCACACAGGGATCGGATCGGGTTTCATGAAACCCGACTGTGCCAAAAGTCGGCGACTTTTGAAAATGAATGATCCATTTCGCTCAACCCTAGTTTTTACCGTAATGTGAGTTATATTGATACACCAGTATTTATACTTTTTTGTAGTAACTGCCAGGTTTGTCTATTGTTTTTTTCTGTGTGTGTTATCTCTAACGTTTTTTTATGACCATGTTGTGGTCCTTTTTGACATTAATAAAGTATTATTTTTATATTATCGTTGTGTGGTGCCTCTCTTTATAGGTGGATATTTCACCAGGGAGTGTCGTTACGCCACCTAAGTAAATTAGTATGTAGTAAAATATGTCACATTGCGGGCTCCTTGGAACCTGTGTACCCCATACTTCCTTTTTTGCATTTCTTTCCAGAGATTTTGCACTCCTCAGCATACTAAACAATAAGTAACTTTAATTTTGCCCAGTTTCATCTGTAATGTCCAGGCGCATCATTAAATGAAAGATTGAAGGCACATATTGCCCGATATATTGTACAAAAGTGTATTTGAAAAAATTCAACAGTGTTTCAATTAGTTTTCTTAAGACTGTCTAGATTCCTAAAGGAACTCACACTATGTAATGGATCTCATGATTGGGTCACATATCTCATCTTGAGGCACAAGTACTACCACTTCAATGTAAAGTAATTGAAAGTTAAATAGAAGCAAATTATTTGCTTTTTAAACACTTATTCATTTAAGCACATTCCTTCCTGAACTTTTTTTTAATTTGTGGCTCTATAGAATGTGAAATGTGCCCTGGCACTCTACCACATGGTGTAGTTCAATCAATGATTTAACAATGCAATTAAAATTAATACTTGCTATAAAAAAAATAAATGAGCAAAATCCATAATGATATATACAGTACAGATTAAAAGTTTGGACACACCTTCTCATTTAAAGATTTTTCTGTATTTTCATGACTATGAAAATTGTAAATTCACACTGAAGGCATTAAACTATGAATTAACACATGTGGAATTATATACTTAACAAAAAAGTGTGAAACAACTGAAAATATGTCTTATATTCTAGGTTCTTCAAAGTAGCCACCTTTTGCTTTGATTACTGCTTTGCACACTCTTGGCATTCTCTTTATGGGCTTCAAGAGGTAGTCATCGGGAATGGTCTTCCAACAATCTTGAAGGAGTTCCCAGAGATGTTTAGCACTTGTTGGACCTTTTGCCTTCACTCTTCGGTCCAGCTCACCCCAAACCATCTCGATTGGGTTCAGGTCTGGTGACTGTGGAGGCCAGGTCATCTGGCGTAGCACCCCATCACTCTCCTTCTTGGTCAAATAGCCCTTACACAGCCTGGAGGTGTGTTTGGGGTCATTGTCCTGTTGAAAAATAAATGATGAAAAATAGTGAGGAAAGAATGGTTGTAGATGACGAGGAAAAAGCTAACATATTAAACACCTTCTTCTCCACGGTATTCACGGTGGAAAATGAAATGCTAGGTGAAATCCCAAGAAACAATGAAAATATAAATTGTTATATTATATTAAGGGTCACCAATCTAACCCAAGAAGAGGTGCGAAACCGGCTAAATAAGATTAAAATAGATAAATCTTCGGGTCCGGATGGCATATACCCACAAGTACTAAGAGAACTAAGTAATGTAATAGATAAACCATTAATTCTTATTTTTAGGGACTCTATAGCGACGGGGTCTGTTCCGCAGGACTGGCGCATAGCAAATGTGGTGCCAATATTCAAAAAGGGCTCTAAGAGTGAACCTGGAAATTATAGGCCAGTAAGTCTAACCTTTATTGTTGGTAAAATATTTGAAGGGTTTCTGAGGGATGTTATTCTGGATTATCTCAATGAGAATAACTGTTTAACTCCATATCAGCATGGGTTTATGGGAAATCGCTCCTGTCAAACCAATCTAATCAGTTTTTATGAAGAGGTAAGCTATAGGCTGGACCACGGTGAGTCATTGGACGTGGTATATCTTGATTTTTCCAAAGCGTTTGATACCGTGCCGCACAAGAGGTTGGTACACAAAATGAGAATGCTTGGTCTGGGGGAAAATGTGTGTAAATGGGTTAGTAACTGGCTTAGTGATAGAAAGCAGAGGGTGGTTATAAATGGTATATCTCTAACTGGGTCGCTGTGACCAGTGGGGTACCGCAGGGGTCGGTATTGGGACCTGTTCTCTTCAACATATTCATTAATGATCTGGTAGAAGGTTTACACAGTAAAATATCGATATTTGCAGATGATACAAAACTATGTAAAGCAGTTAATACAAGAGAAGATAGTATTCTGCTACAGATGGATCTGGATAAGTTGGAAACTTGGGCTGAAAGGTGGCAGATGAGGTTTAACAATGATAAATGTAAGGTTATACACATGGGAAGAAGGAATCAATATCACCATTAGACACTGAACGGGAAACCACTGGGTAAATCTGACAGGGAGAAGGACTTGGGGATCCTAGTTAATTATAAACTTACCTGGAGCAGCCAGTGGCAGGCAGCAGCTGCCAAGGCAAACAGGATCATGGGGTGCATTAAAAGAGGTCTGGATACACATGATGAGAGCATTATACTGCCTCTGTACAAATCCCTAATTAGACCGCACATGGAGTACTGTGTCCAGTTTGGGGCACCGGTGCTCAGGAAGGATATAATGGAACTAGAGAGAGTACAAAGGAGGGCAACAAAATTAATAAAGGGGATGGGAGAACTACAATACCCAGATAGATTAGCGAAATTAGGATTATTTAGTCTAGAAAAAAGACAACTGAGGGGCGATCTAATAACCATGTATAAGTATATAAGGGGACAATACAAATGTCTCGCTGAGGATCTGTTTATACCAAGGAAGGTGACGGGCACAAGGGGGCATTCTTTGCGTCTGGAGGAGAGAAGGTTTTTCCACCAACATAGAAGAGGATTCTTTACTGTTAGGGCAGTGAGAATCTGGAATTGCTTGCCTGAGGAGGTGGTGATGGCGAACTCAGTCGAGGGGTTCAAGAGAGGCCTGGATGTCTTCCTGGAGCAGAACAATATTGTATCATGCAATTATTAGGTTATGTAGAGGGACGTAGATCTGGGGATTTATTATGATGGAATATAGGCTGAACTGGATGGACAAATGTCTTTTTTCGGCCTTACTAACTATGTTACTATGCTACTATGTTACTATGGTCGAACTAAACACAAACCGGATGGAATAGCATGCCGAGGCAAGATGCTGTGGTAGCCATGCTGGTGCAGTATGCCTTCAACTTTGAATAAATCCCCAACAGTGTCACCAGCAAAGCACCCCCACACCATCACACCTCCTCCTCCATGCTTCACGGTGGGAATGAGGCATGTAGAGTCCATCCGTTCACCTTTTCTACATCGCACAAAGACACTGTGGTTGGAACCAAAGATCTCAAACTTGGACTCATTAGACCAAAGCACAGATTTCCACTGGTCTAATGTCCATTCCTTGTGTTCTTTAGCCCAAACAAGTCTCTTCTGCTTGTTGCCTGTCCTTAGCAGCGGTTTCCTAGCAGCTATTTTACCATGAAGGCCTGCTGCACAAAGTCTCCTCTTAACAGTTGTTGTAGAGATGTGTGTGCTGCTAGAACTCTGTGTGGCATTGACCTGGTCTCTAATCTGAGCTGCTGTTAACCTGCGATTTCTGAGGCTGGTGACTCAGATAAACTTATCCTCAGAAGCAGAGGTGACTCTTGGTCTATTCAGTAGGATTATCAGCTGTGTATCCACCACACTTCTGCACAACTCAACTGATGGTCCCAACCCCATTTATAAGGCAAGAAATCCCACTTATTAAACCTGACAGGGCACACCTGTGAAGTGAAAACCATTTCCGGCGACTACTTCTTGAAGCTCATCAAGAGAATGCCAAGAGTGTGCAACGTATTCATCAAAGCAAAAGGTGGCTACTTTGATGAACCTAGAATATAAGACATATTTTCAGTTGTTTCACACTTTTTTGTTAAGTATATAATTCCACATGTGTTAATTCATAGTTTTGATGGCTTCAGTGTGAATTTACGGTTTTCATAGTCATGAAAATACAGAAAAATCTTTAAATAAGAAGGTGTGTCCAAACTTTTGGTCTGTACTGTATATATATATATATATATATATATATATATATATATATATATATATAGTAAAAAAGAAGAATATGTGGCACTCACCCAGAAAAGCTGCTGAATTAAAGTCCTTTATTCATGATGCGATAAAACAGAACACTTTTGGAGAGGCGGCTGGGATCGGGAGATGGTGCTGGGAGGAGGAGAGGTGGACGACGATCGTTTCGCGCAAATGCGCTTCAACGGGTCCAGGTGCACAATTAAAAACGTCATATCCTTTATAGAGGACCAGCTGACGTATCATTAACAGGTGTGTGAGATAAAAACACGTAGGGTTAAGTGCAAAACACTATTAACAAGCACATGTAAATTACAACATTATAAGACATATATGAAAAAATCATGTCTAACTTTACAAAAAAATCATGTCTAACCTTACAAAAAAAAAAAAAAAAAAAAAAAAAAAAAAAAAATCATGTCTAACCTTACAAAAAAATCGACATGTCTAATTTATCATTAAGGCCGATGGGGCCCTGAGCATTAGTATCCATTATCCACTTTGCCTCTCGCTGCAGTAAGATTTTATTGCGATCTCCGCCTTGCACGGGACATTTAACTATTTCTAAGCCAGCGAACCGTAACACATTAGGGTTCGCATTATGATAATCCTGCATATGTTTAATAAACCGAGGGCACCCTTTGCCGGATAACACTGAATTATAATGCTCTTTGAATCTAGTGACCATCGGCCGTATTGTTTTGCCGATGTAGTAAAAAAGACATGGGCAGAGAATTAAATAGACAACATATTGGGTTTTGCATGTAATTAAATGCCGAACAGAATGGCAAACAGGACCTACACGAATTGGATTGTCTAGGAGTCTTAAGTGACAAAACTTACAGTTGCCGCATCTGTGGTTACCTGTTGGTTGTGACCGCGTAAGCCAATTGTTACCCGTCGAAGATAATCTATTGTTGACTAGCAAATCCCCCAAATTTCTCGTCCGCTTATAACCGAATCTTGGACGACTCATGGCTATTGCTGCCAAATCCCGGTCGTTTTGCAAAATATGCCAATTTTTATTTATGGCTGCATAAATATTTTTATCGATAGGGCTATGCGTAAAAGTAAACGTAAATCTTTTTTGTTGCTCGTCGACTTTGCGAGGGACCTGTTTTTTGCGTTTACGGGTTTTTAGTAATTCATTTTGGGTGAGCTGTTTAACGCGTTGTTCTGCTGTTACTAAAATCTGGGGAGGATAATTTCTTTTTAAGAAGTCATTTTTTAATTCCATTAACTGGTGTTCGAAGCTTGTCTCGTTGTTATTAATTTTCCTGTAACGTACCATTTGACTATATGGGAGACTATTTTTAGTGTGTTGCGGGTGCGCACTAGAAAAATGCAACAAACTGTTTGTTGCAGTTGATTTTTTATGGACTTGCGTATTCAATCTCCCATCTGTAATATTAAGTTTAACGTCCAGAAATTCAAGGGTATTACCGCCGTAACAGGCTGTGAATTGCATGTTCTCATTATTCACTTCATTCAGATACTCAACGAACAAGTCAAAATCATTATGAGACCCATCCCAGACGATAAAAATATCGTCTGCGAATCTAAGAAATAAACGAATAAATTTCAAAAAAGGGTTCGTGATAGAGGTAATATACTTTTCTTCAAACGCAGCCAAAAATAAGTTGGCAAAAACGCAAGCCACGGGCGTACCCATTGCGGTACCGGTGCGTTGTAGGAACCACTTTTCGCCAAATTTAAAAGCATTATGGGACAAGATGAACCGTAAACTTTCAACAATAAACGCAACGAAATCCTGATCCTTGTTCGTATTTGAAAGAATGGTTTCAATAGCCGCAATGCCTTTCTCCTGCGGAATCCTCGTATAAAGGCTAACAACGTCAATAGAGGTTAATACATAAGATGGTTGCCAGTTAATAGATTGCAGAGCCACCAAAAAGTCCCCTGAATCCTTTACAAACGAGGGGATTTTATGCAGCAATGGTTTAAGGAGCCAGTCGAGAAATTGGGACAAGGGTTCCGTCAGTGACCCAATCCCGGAGATTATCGGGCGACCTGGAGGATGAGTAGCATTCTTGTGCACTTTAGGCAGACTATACCAATGCGGTGTAGAGGGATGGATGGGAAATAATTTTTCAGCTCTGCTTTTTAGCAAAGTGCCCTTAGACACATATTTATTTAATAAACATCTTAATTTTTCTTTGTACTTCTCTGTTGGATTGTGGTCCAAAGAAATATAGGTATTTTTGTCGTTTAGTTGGGACATAGCTTCATTGACATAATAACTTTTGTCAAGCAGGACTATGTTGCCCCCCTTGTCCGCTTTTCTAATAATGACATCCTCCCACTGCTGCATTTCCCGTATTGCGGATTCCTCCATATGTGACAGATTCTTTATTGGCTTACGATATAAAATGGCCTCAACATCTTTGATTACTAGGTCCTGGAACAAATCAATCATATTGCCCGGAGAAACGGGGGGCATAAACGTGGACTGTAGGCCACCTTTAAAAGGCTCAACACCTAAATCTATGTCCTCAGCAGCTGTAGGTCCAATGCTGTTCTGCGAAGATTCGTCAAGATTGGCCAACATCCATGCGTCTTCCAGGTCCTGTGGATCAGCGGGAGGAAACGCAATGAAGCCCAAAGTTCCAATAGTGGCCGGATTTTCCGTTGACGTGGTATGCGGCTTATTGCTCCGGTTTTTAGAGCCAGCGAAATATTTTTGTAAATGTAATTTTCGTGTAGCCTTAAAAAGATCGATTTTAAAGTTAGTTAGATTAAATTCGTCCGGAATGCAAAAATTAAGGCCTAAAGATAGCACAGTCTTCTGTGTGGGAGATAGAATCTTATTAGACAAGTTTATTATCTGGAGTTCATTAGACGTTATTTCCTCCATGAAACCTGCTTGCGCTTTTTCTGCGCATTTTTTTCTGCCACCCCGTCTGATCTTTTTTCTAAAGGGCCCTTCGCTCCCACCGATGTAGTGACGGGGGTAATCTCATTTACGTGATCTTCGACACCACTAGAATCCGAGTCCGTGATCCACCCGTCTTTGTATGGCTTGCGTTTGTTGAATTTTTTAGGATGACGCTGTCTTTGAAAATTCCTTCTTTTGTTTTTATTCCAAGTAAAAACTTGGCCAGTTTCGAAGTCCTTCTTATCCCTCAAAAATTTATCTTTCTTTTGTTGTTTTGTCTCAATTTGGATTAGTACTAATTTCTTCTCCAGTTTTTTGAGGAACAGTTTATACAGATTATCCGTCAAACGAGATTTTAATTCCTGCTTGGCTTTGTCTAATTGTTCGCAAAGAATAGTATATTCCTTCTCATTTTGTGCGATGACCAATGCTAATAAATTTCGAGAGCATTGCAAGTGTATTTCATCCCATGCTTGCTGAAATGCCGGATCTTCAGCAAATTGGGAAATTTCTTTAAAAACACGTAGTCCTCTTGGAACTCTTCCGCACTCTGTATAGGAATTTAGAGATTTAATTGTCCAATACATCCTAATTTCTCTCTCTGCCAGAGAATAAATTTTAGTTTCCAGTAATTTCGTGCTTATTAATAACAAATCTTCCTTATGGTTACAATCCATAAAGAACTCCTCCGCACCCTCCCGTCCAGCCAATATTCTTTGTTTTGTCAATTTTATATGCTCTACCAGTGTTGAGACTGAGCACAGGCTGTGATAATTTGCACGAAAGGTGTTTTTTTTTTTTTTTTTTTTTTTTTTTTTTTTTTTTTACTGCAATGAACATCAATCAAGAGGATGTTATGGATTCAGAGGCAAGCACTTCAGAGGAGTGTGGCTTATTGGCTGGACGGGAGGGTGCGGAGGAGTTCTTTATGGATTGTAACCATAAGGAAGATTTGTTATTAATAAGCACGAAATTACTGGAAACTAAAATTTATTCTCTGGCAGAGAGAGAAATTAGGATGTATTGGACAATTAAATCTCTAAATTCCTATACAGAGTGCGGAAGAGTTCCAAGAGGACTACGTGTTTTTAAAGAAATTTCCCAATTTGCTGAAGATCCGGCATTTCAGCAAGCATGGGATGAAATACACTTGCAATGCTCTCGAAATTTATTAGCATTGGTCATCGCACAAAATGAGAAGGAATATACTATTCTTTGCGAACAATTAGACAAAGCCAAGCAGGAATTAAAATCTCGTTTGACGGATAATCTGTATAAACTGTTCCTCAAAAAACTGGAGAAGAAATTAGTACTAATCCAAATTGAGACAAAACAACAAAAGAAAGATAAATTTTTGAGGGATAAGAAGGACTTCGAAACTGGCCAAGTTTTTACTTGGAATAAAAACAAAAGAAGGAATTTTCAAAGACAGCGTCATCCTAAAAAATTCAACAAACGCAAGCCATACAAAGACGGGTGGATCACGGACTCGGATTCTAGTGGTGTCGAAGATCACGTAAATGAGATTACCCCCGTCACTACATCGGTGGGAGCGAAGGGCCCTTTAGAAAAAAGATCAGACGGGGTGGCAGAAAAAAATGCGCAGAAAAAGCGCAAGCAGGTTTCATGGAGGAAATAACGTCTAATGAACTCCAGATAATAAACTTGTCTAATAAGATTCTATCTCCCACACAGAAGACTGTGCTATCTTTAGGCCTTAATTTTTGCATTCCGGACGAATTTAATCTAACTAACTTTAAAATCGATCTTTTTAAGGCTACACGAAAATTACATTTACAAAAATATTTCGCTGGCTCTAAAAACCGGAGCAATAAGCCGCATACCACGTCAACGGAAAATCCGGCCACTATTGGAACTTTGGGCTTCATTGCGTTTCCTCCCGCTGATCCACAGGACCTGGAAGACGCATGGATGTTGGCCAATCTTGACGAATCTTCGCAGAACAGCATTGGACCTACAGCTGCTGAGGACATAGATTTAGGTGTTGAGCCTTTTAAAGGTGGCCTACAGTCCACGTTTATGCCCCCCGTTTCTCCGGGCAATATGATTGATTTGTTCCAGGACCTAGTAATCAAAGATGTTGAGGCCATTTTATATCGTAAGCCAATAAAGAATCTGTCACATATGGAGGAATCCGCAATACGGGAAATGCAGCAGTGGGAGGATGTCATTATTAGAAAAGCGGACAAGGGGGGCAACATAGTCCTGCTTGACAAAAGTTATTATGTCAATGAAGCTATGTCCCAACTAAACGACAAAAATACCTATATTTCTTTGGACCACAATCCAACAGAGAAGTACAAAGAAAAATTAAGATGTTTATTAAATAAATATGTGTCTAAGGGCACTTTGCTAAAAAGCAGAGCTGAAAAATTATTTCCCATCCATCCCTCTACACCGCATTGGTATAGTCTGCCTAAAGTGCACAAGAATGCTACTCATCCTCCAGGTCGCCCGATAATCTCCGGGATTGGGTCACTGACGGAACCCTTGTCCCAATTTCTCGACTGGCTCCTTAAACCATTGCTGCATAAAATCCCCTCGTTTGTAAAGGATTCAGGGGACTTTTTGGTGGCTCTGCAATCTATTAACTGGCAACCATCTTATGTATTAACCTCTATTGACGTTGTTAGCCTTTATACGAGGATTCCGCAGGAGAAAGGCATTGCGGCTATTGAAACCATTCTTTCAAATACGAACAAGGATCAGGATTTCGTTGCGTTTATTGTTGAAAGTTTACGGTTCATCTTGTCCCATAATGCTTTTAAATTTGGCGAAAAGTGGTTCCTACAACGCACCGGTACCGCAATGGGTACGCCCGTGGCTTGCGTTTTTGCCAACTTATTTTTGGCTGCGTTTGAAGAAAAGTATATTACCTCTATCACGAACCCTTTTTTGAAATTTATTCGTTTATTTCTTAGATTCGCAGACGATATTTTTATCGTCTGGGATGGGTCTCATAATGATTTTGACTTGTTCGTTGAGTATCTGAATGAAGTGAATAATGAGAACATGCAATTCACAGCCTGTTACGGCGGTAATACCCTTGAATTTCTGGACGTTAAACTTAATATTACAGATGGGAGATTGAATACGCAAGTCCATAAAAAATCAACTGCAACAAACAGTTTGTTGCATTTTTCTAGTGCGCACCCGCAACACACTAAAAATAGTCTCCCATATAGTCAAATGGTACGTTACAGGAAAATTAATAACAACGAGACAAGCTTCGAACACCAGTTAATGGAATTAAAAAATGACTTCTTAAAAAGAAATTATCCTCCCCAGATTTTAGTAACAGCAGAACAACGCGTTAAACAGCTCACCCAAAATGAATTACTAAAAACCCGTAAACGCAAAAAACAGGTCCCTCGCAAAGTCGACGAGCAACAAAAAAGATTTACGTTTACTTTTACGCATAGCCCTATCGATAAAAATATTTATGCAGCCATAAATAAAAATTGGCATATTTTGCAAAACGACCGGGATTTGGCAGCAATAGCCATGAGTCGTCCAAGATTCGGTTATAAGCGGACGAGAAATTTGGGGGATTTGCTAGTCAACAATAGATTATCTTCGACGGGTAACAATTGGCTTACGCGGTCACAACCAACAGGTAACCACAGATGCGGCAACTGTAAGTTTTGTCACTTAAGACTCCTAGACAATCCAATTCGTGTAGGTCCTGTTTGCCATTCTGTTCGGCATTTAATTACATGCAAAACCCAATATGTTGTCTATTTAATTCTCTGCCCATGTCTTTTTTACTACATCGGCAAAACAATACGGCCGATGGTCACTAGATTCAAAGAGCATTATAATTCAGTGTTATCCGGCAAAGGGTGCCCTCGGTTTATTAAACATATGCAGGATTATCATAATGCGAACCCTAATGTGTTACGGTTCGCTGGCTTAGAAATAGTTAAATGTCCCGTGCAAGGCGGAGATCGCAATAAAATCTTACTGCAGCGAGAGGCAAAGTGGATAATGGATACTAATGCTCAGGGCCCCATCGGCCTTAATGATAAATTAGACATGTCGATTTTTTTGTAAGGTTAGACATGATTTTTTTTTTTTTTTTTTTTTGTAAGGTTAGACATGATTTTTTTGTAAAGTTAGACATGATTTTTTCATATATGTCTTATAATGTTGTAATTTACATGTGCTTGTTAATAGTGTTTTGCACTTAACCCTACGTGTTTTTATCTCACACACCTGTTAATGATACGTCAGCTGGTCCTCTATAAAGGATATGACGTTTTTAATTGTGCACCTGGACCCGTTGAAGCGCATTTGCGCGAAACGATCGTCGTCCACCTCTCCTCCTCCCAGCACCATCTCCCGATCCCAGCCGCCTCTCCAAAAGTGTTCTGTTTTATCGCATCATGAATAAAGGACTTTAATTCAGCAGCTTTTCTGGGTGAGTGCCACATATTCTTCTTTTTTACTATATGGAATGGACTTGATTTTTCTATGTGGAGCACCGCCGTAGTCTGCTTTATCTGTGCTTGCTACACGAATCCTGCGCAGACATTGTGCTGCTTTGCGTCAAAGATTGGGTGCATTTTGAGCCTGGTGCCGTCTATATTCTTTGTTTTGTCAAATATATATATATATATATATATATACATAAAGTCAAGGCCTGTAGTGTTTGCACCCTTGAAAATGTTCATGGAAAATGAAGTATTTCTCACAGAAAATTATTGCAATTACACATGTTCTGTTGTGCACAATTGCACACGTTTATTCCCTTTTTTATGTATTGGAACAACACAATAAAAGAGAAAAAATGGCAAATTGGACATCATTTCACACATAATCCTCAAAAATGTCCAGGACAAAATTGTTGGAACCTTTCCAAAATTTTGGACAAATAACTTTTATTTCAAGCATATGATGCTCGTTCAAACTCAAATTTGGCAAGCACCAGGTGTGGGCAATATGAAAATCAGGCCTGAAACCAAGTAGAAAGGGAAAAAGTCGACTTCATCTTTGCATTGTGTGCCTGTGTGTGCCACACTATGCATGGAGAACAAAGAGAGGAGAAGAGAACTGTGTGAGGACTCCAGAACAAAAATTGTCGAAAAATGTTAACAATCTCAAGGTGAGAAGTCCATCTCCAAAGATCTTGATGTTCCTTTCTCTACAGTGCACAAATTAAGTTTACAATTTATGGTGCTGTACCTAATCTCCCTGGACCTTGATGGCAGAGAAAAATTAATGAAAGGATGTGACTCAGAATATTCTGGATGATGGATAAGCAGCCCCAATAAAGTTCTTAAGGAGATCAAGATGTCCTGCAGGCTCAGAGTGCATCAGCATGAAGAAACGAGGCTGCAGTTTAGGTTTAGAAGTTGTTTTGCCTCCTAGCACTCGGTGCCTTGACTGTGTGCAAAGCATCATGAAGTCAGAAGATTACCAAAGGAGTTTGGGTTGCAATGTAATACTGAGTGACAGAAAGCTGGCTTTTCATCCTAGGTCATGGGTCTTCCAGCAGTGCAATGACCCCAAATGTACTTCAAGATGCACTGGAGAGTTCTGAAAGTGGCCAACAATTAGTCCAGGTCTAAATGCCTTTGAACACCAGTGGAGAGATCTTAAAATTGCTGTTGTGAGAAAGCGACCTTCAAATATAAGAGTCCTGCAGCAAGTTATAAGAAGCAATTTATTGCTGTAAATTTTTCCAGAAGGTGTGAAACCAAATATTAACAAATTTGTCCAGCCCATTTTAGGGTCATTTTCAACAATTCTCTTCCAATTATCGATTGCTAAATTATATATATATATATACAGTAAGGGCCAGAAATATTTGGATAGTGACACAATTTTCGCGAGTTGGGCTCTGCATGCCACCACATTGGATTTGAAATGAAACCTCTACAACAGAATTCAAGTGCAGATTGTAACGTTTAATTTGAAGGGTTGAACAAAAATATCTGATAGAAAATGTAGGAATTGTACACATTTCTTTACAAACACTCCACATTTTAGGAGGTCAAAAGTAATTGGACAAATAAACATAACCCAAACAAAATATTTTTATTTTCAATATTTTGTTGCAAATCCTTTGGAGGCAATCACTGCCTTAAGTCTGGAACCCATGGACATCACCAAACGCTGGGTTTCCTCCTTCTTAATGCTTTGCCAGGCCTTTACAGCCGCAGCCTTCAGGTCTTGCTTGTTTGTGGGTCTTTCCGTCTTAAGTCTGGATTTGAGCAAGTGAAATGCATGCTCAATTGGGTTTAGATCTGGAGATTGACTTGGCCATTGCAGAATTTTCCACTTTTTGGCACTCATGAACTCCTGGGTAGCTTTGTGTGTATGCTTGGGGTCATTGTCCATCTGTACTATTAAGCGCCGTCCAATCAACTTTGCAGCATTTGGCTGAATCTGGGCTGAAAGTATATCCCGGTACACTTCAGAATTCATCCGGCTACTTTTGTCTGCTCTTATGTCATCAATAAACACAAGTGACCCAGTGCCATTGAAAGCCATGCATGCCCATGCCATCACGTTGCCTCCACAATGTTTTACAGAGGATGTGGTGTGCCTTGGATCATGTGCCGTTCCCTTTCTTCTCCAAACTTTTTTCTTCCCATCATTCTGGTACAGGTTGATCTTTGTCTCATCTGTCCATAGAATACTTTTCCAGAACTGAGCTGGCTTCTTGAGGTGTTTTTCTGCAAATTTAACTCTGTCCTGTCTATTTTTGGTATTGATGAATGGTTTGCATCTAGATGTGAACCCTTTGTATTTACTGTCATGGAGTCTTCTCTTTACTGTTGACTTAGAGACAGATACACCTACTTCACTGAGAGTGTTCTGGACTTCAGTTGATGTTGTGAACGGGTTCTTCTCCACCAAATTAAGTATGCGGCGATCATCCACCACTGTTGTCATCCTTGGACGCCCAGGCCTTTTTGAGTTCCCAAGCTCACCAGTCAATTCCTTTTTTCTAAGAATGTACCCAACTGTTGATTTTGCTACTCCAAGCATGTCTGCTATCTCTCTGATGGATTTTTTCTTTTTTTTTCAGCCTCAGGATGTTCTGCTTCACCTCAATTGAGAGTTCCTTTGACCGCATGTTGTCTGCTCACAGCAACAGCTTCCAAATGCAAAACCACACACCTGGAATCCACCCCTGACCTTTTAACTACTTCATTGATTACAGGTTAACGAGGGAGACGCCTTCAGAGTTAATTGCAGCCCTTAGAGTCCATTGTCCAATTACTTTTGGTCCCTTGAAAAAGAGGACGCTATGCATTACAGAGCTATGATTCCTAAACCCTTTCTCCGATTTGGATGTGGAAACTATCATATTGCAGCTGGGAGTGTGCACTTTCAGCCCATATTATATATATAATTGTATTTCTGAACATGTTTTTGTAAACAGCTAAAATAACAAAACTTGTGTCACTGTCCAAATATTTCTGGCCCTAACTGTGTGTATATATATATATATATATATATATATATATATATATATATATATATAATTTTAATCAACCCACTTGTCTGGGTGACGTTTCGGCTCTGAAGGAGCCTTTCTCAAGCAGTGGGTGTCTCAATAAGGTACATATTTATAATAGTCTCAACAATCCTCAATTGCAACTAATCACAGTACATTTCATAAAGTGCATCATAAAAATGTGCCATATTCATCAATACCAGCTGACAAAGTTAACATAAGGTGCATCAGTGTAAAGTGCTCTGTGCTCACATAGAGTTATTTAGATGAAAATACTTTCCTTTATTCTAGATTGCTCATTTAAATATCCAGCTTTTCATTCTAATTATTATTGTATTATATTTACACTCACCGCAGGAGAGCTCATATACCTCATGGAGGACGCCATACACGCTGAACAGCGTTGTAAACGATCTACTGCGCATGTCTCAGCGCGTCATCATTGCGAAATGGATGGATAAATAGTCATACAAATCCTGGTCTATAATGTATGAATCCAGAGCTTCCTTTAGGCATGTCCTAATCTCGCTCTCTATGCAAAACTTCAGGTCTCCCTCCATTTTGCAATACACTTCCTCATCCTGCAATTGTCTATTAATTTCAGACACACACATATCATAATTATGTATGGCATTAGAATAATGTAAATGTTGAACCTAGGACATAGGTGTGACTACCTTGTAGCTGTCTCATTTGCAACAGTCGATCCGGAGGGGTTAATTGGGGCACTTGGACGCTACGTGACACCTGGAGACAGCCTGAAGAAGGTGCTGTCCGGTGTGTCAGGGTGGGATAAAACACCTATTGAGCCCATAAGGTACATTGAAAGGGGCTTATTGTAAGTAAAATCGCATAGGAAGTAAGTTCTGTGATAATAAAAGGGCCCGTTTTGAATATAATGCCACAACTAAGATGGCGCTTATGTGCATGCGCAGTGAAGTAAATGCCATGCAGTGGAGTATTGGCCGGCCATATATTTCGCAATGATTAAAATACCCATTGAGCCCACAATGTATGTTGAATGGGGCTTATTGTAAGTAAAATCGCATAGAAAGAAAGCTCTGAGTGTGAGATGACAAAGAAGGCCCGTTCTGAATATTAATGCCACAATCAAGATGGCGTCATAAGGCATTTATGTGCATGCGCAGTGAAGTAAATGTCGCACAGTGGTGTATTGGCCGGCAATCCATTTTGCAATGATGATGCGCTGAGACATGTGCAGTAGATCATTTACAATGCTGTTCAGCGTGTATGGCATCCTCCATTAGCTATATGAGCTCTCCTGCGGTGAGTGTAAATATAATACAATAATAATTAAAATGAAAAGCTGGATATTTACTGTAAATGAGCGATCTAGAATGCAGGAAAGTATTTTTATGTAAATAACTCTATGTGAGGTCATCTGGCGTAGCACCCCATCACTCTCCTTCTTGGTCAAATAGGCCCTACACAGCCTGGAGGTGTGTTTGGGGTCATTGTCCTGTTGAAAAATAAATGATGGTCCAACTAAACGCAAACCGGATGGAATAGCATGCCGCTGCTAGATGCTGTGGTAGCCATGCTGGTTCAGTATGCCTTCAATTTTGAATAAATGCCCAACAGTGTCACCAGCAAAGCACCCCCACACCATTACACTTCCTCCTCCATGCTTCACGGTGGGAACCAGGCAAGTAGAGTTCATCCGTTCACCTTTTCTACGTCGCACAAAGACACGGTGGTTGGAACCAAAGATCTCAAATTTGGACTCATCAGGCCAAAGCACAGATTTCCCCTGGTCTAATGTCCATTTATTGTGTTCTTTAGCCCAAACAAGTCTCTTCTGCTTGTTGCCTGTCCTTAGCAGTGGTTTCCTAGCAGCTATTTTACCATGAAGGCCTGCTGCACAAAGTCACATCTTAACAGTTGGTGTAGAGATGTTCCTGCTGCTAGAATTCTGTGGGGTATTGACCTTGTCTCTAATCTGAGCTGCTGTTAAACTGCGATGTCTGACGCTGGTGACTTGGATAAACTTATCCTCAGAAGCAGAGGTGACTCTTGGTCTTCCTTTCCTGGGGCGGTCCTCATGTGAGCCAATTTCCCCAATTTTTCTGACTGACTGACTGACCTTCATTTCTTAAAGTAATGATGGCCACTCATTTTTCTTTACTTAGCTGCTTTTTTCTTGCCATAATACAAATTCTAAAAGTCTATTCAGCAGGACTGTCAGCTGTGTGTCCACCAGACTTCTGCTCAACACAAATGATGGTCCCAACCCCATTTATAAGGCAAGAAATTCCACTTATTAAACCTGACGGGGCACACCTGTGAAGTGAAAACCATTCCCGGGGACTACCTCTTGAAGGTCATCAAGAGAATGCCAAGAGTGTGCAAAGCAGTCATCAAAGCAAAAGGTGGCTACTTTGAAGAACCTAGAATATAAGACATAATTTCAGTTGTTTCACACTTTTTTGTTAAGTATATAATTCTACATGTGTTAATTCATAGTTTTGATGCCTTCAGTGTGAATGTACAATTTTCATAGTCATGAAAATACCGAAAAATCTTTAAATGAGAAGGTGTGTCCAAACTTTTGGTCTCTACTGTATATATATATATATATATATATATACATATATATATATATATATATAAAGGCTAGATGCTTTTTAAGAAACAATGTTTTTCTATAAATAATATTTGAATAAATATTTCATTAGATGTTAGAGAAGCATCCAACCATATCTTAAATGCTGTTATAGTATATTTCATTACTACCTGCATTACAGATACTTTAATTGTAAACAATCCTATTTCGATTCTGGAATCACTTTTCTGCCACATGTAATAAATGTTCTTTAGTCCTTGTATGATGTTCGGAAGGAATAAGTCACGTGCTAATGTGAGCAGGGTGCGGGATGCAGTGACTGGCAGGAAACATAGTAAGGGTTAACAGGGTTTTAATCAACAATGGGATACTTCACGCAGGGAGATAAAAGGTTAAACAAGGAATACACCAGTACAATAGAAACACACCACAGAGCAGAATAGTGGAAAAATTGTCCAAATTACATAACGAATTTATATAATGCAACAAGTTTATTAAATAGTACAAAGGCAATAAACAGAGACAGGGCTAAAAGAGCGGTGAACCAAGCCACAGCACAAGCAAAAGGAGACCGCAGATTGTGCCCAACTATCACAGCAATAGAAGCAAGACCATTATTAATAGCGTGAGTACAAATGTAAATATCCTGCTTCTAGTAACATACCAAGTGGCGTGCGATCAGGGCATATGCAATCTCCCGCCCTCCCCGACGCGCGTTTCGGAAGAGAAACTACCTTCTTCCTTCTTCAAGTAATGATGGCCACTCATTTTTCTTTACTTAGCTGATTTTTTCTTGCCATAATACAAATTCTAACAGTCTATTCAGTAGGACTATCAGCTGTGTATCCACCAGACTTCTGCACAAAACTGATGGTCCCAACCCCATTTATAAGGCAAGAAATCCCACTTATTAAACCTGACAGGGCACTGTCACATGTAATAAATGTTCTTTAGTCCTTTGTATGATGTTTGGAAGGAATAAGTCACGTGCTAGTGTGAGCAGGTTGCGGGATGCAGTAAAAGGCAGGAAACAGAGTAAGGGTTAACAGGGTTTTAACCAACAATGGGATACTTCACGCAGGGAGATAAAAGGTTAAACAAGGAATACAACAGTACAATAGTGAAATTGTGGGCAAGGTTAATGAACAATAATGACAGGAGAGACAGTTCTTGTGGAGTTAACTTATCCTATCCACTGATCCTCGGGCTGTGGGTGTCGTAAAGCGGTTATGGCGCCAACAACGGCTGACACGACTCTTGACCATGGAGGTCCTGAAAGTAAGAGTGTTCCATCTTCTGGTGGCAGCAGTTGGTCTCCAGTACCTTCCGCTTAGTAACTATTCCGTGTATCAGTGTGGCTGAAAGGATGTAAGCCCCCGCACGGTCTGAGCCCACTTGGTCTGGCAATAGTATACTGCAGAGTGCTGCCAGCAGTTCCACTCTCTGTCTCTCTCAAGAGGCACTCGCACTGTACTTACGGGCCCAGAGCACTCAGCTTCTTGCTTAGTCACGATAAGCGGGCGCACTGCACATCTTTGCTCACAAGTTCTGCTGGAAGCAGCGAGGAAACTCCGGTGCGGGCCTGTGTCGCACTGGTACTCTAGGGTCAGAGTGCTCACATCTGTCTGCTGCGCTCTGCCCCTTCCCACCAAGTCTGCCCTCTTTTGCGCATGCTCCTCTCATTTTAAGCTACCTACGCCCCCTGCTGCTGGGTGCAAAGGTCTGTCTGGTTGCTTAAGCTTTTCCCCGGACAACAGAGTAGACAGCCCCGACAGTTCCGAAACCGGCGCAAGACAGACACCGCCAGCCCAGTCCTCTGCTTACACTAGTCCTTTATATTGACCACACACAGTATGTACTTAATGAGATCGCCCCTGAGCCATCTTTTTCTTAAATAAAATAAGCTGAATTTGTCTAACTGCTCATTATATATAGGGCCATATTTGCAATTAGGAATCACAGGTCTGGTGTCTAGAGGCTTGCTGGAAGCACAGCCATAATTTTTCATCCCCCTCCTGCCAACCAAATATGGCACTGCTGAGGCCTTGGATTACAAATCAGCTCCCTAGTTCAATGAACATATCACTGTTGACATTTCTGCAGCATGATAAGGTGACATGATCAGGGCCGGACTGGCCATCGGGCAGTTCTGGCAAATGCCAGAAGGGCCGTGCCAGTAGTGGGCCGCTGCATGCCGACTCACCCTCCCCCCAGCACTGCCGCATTCAACAATACCGGCGTCTATGACGCCAATACAGTTGAATGCAATGATGGAGGAGAGAGCGTCACCTGACGCTCCCTCTCCCATCATTCCCTGCTCTGCCTCTGACACTGCGGGTGCGCACGCACTCACTGTGTCCCAGACAGTGCAGTGGCAGCCACCGAGACAGGAGCAGGGAGCACCGCGGGCATGAGGAGAGGTGAGGAGCTTGTGTGTTTTTTTTTACTGGACTGTGGGGCCATTCTAGGGGGGAGGAGAGATGTGTGCTCTGCTTTATACTATGTGGGCTCTGCTATATACTACTGTGTGGGCTCTGCTGTATACTACTGTGTGAACTGTGCTATATACTACTATGTGGGCTTTGCTGTATACTACTGTGTGGGCTGTGCTATATACTACTATGTGGGCTGTGCTGTATACTACTGTGTGTACTCTGCTGTATACTACTGTGTGGGCTCTGCTGTATACTATTGTGTGGGCTCTGCTGCATACTACTATGTGGTCTCTGCTATATACTACTGTGTGGGCTCTGCTGTATACTACTGTGTGGGCAGTGCTGTATACTACTATGTGGGCTCTGCTATATACTACTGTGTGGGCTGTGCTGTATACTACTGTATGGGCTGTGCTATATACTACTATGTGGGCTGTGCTATACACTACTGTGTGGGCTGTGCTATATACTACTATGTGGGCTGTGCTATATACTACTGTGGGGGCTGTGCTATATACTACTATGTGGGCTCTGCAGTACATTACTATGTGGGCTGTGCCGTATACTACTATGTGGGCTGTGCTGTATACTACTATGTGGGCTGTGCTATATACTACTATGTGGGCTCTGCTGTATACTACTGTGTGGGCAGTGCTGTATAATACTATGTGGGCTGTGATATATACTACTAGGTGGGCTGTGCTGTATACTACCGTGTGGGCTGTGCTATATACTACTAAATGGGCTCTGCTGTGTGCTACTACGTGGGCTGTGCTGTATACTACTACGTGGGCTGTGCTGTATACTACTGTGTGGGCTGTGCTATATACTACTGTGTGGGCAGTGTTGTATACTACTATGTGGGCAGTGCTATATACTACTGTGTGGGCTGTGCTATATACTACTGTGTAGGCAGTGCTGTATACAACTGTGTGGGCAGTGCTGTATACTACTGCGTGGGCAGTGCTGTATACTACTGTGTGGGCTGTGCTGTATACTATGTGGGCTGTGCTGTATACTGCTACATGGGCTGTGTTATCTGCTATGCGGGTTGTGCTATATACTGTGGGGGGCATGTTATATTCTATGGAGAGGCCATCTTATATACTATGTGGCTGTTTTATATATTATTGTGGGTGTATTATATTCTATGGGGGAGGCCGTGTTATATACTATGTGGCTGTGTTATATACTATTGTGGGTGTATTATATTCTATGGGGGAGGCTGTGTTATATACTATGGTGGGCTGCATTATATTCTATGGGGGCTATATTATACAGTATATTATGGGGAGGTGGGCTGTATTATATTCTATGGGGTGGCTGCATTATACTCTAGGGTGGCTACATTATATTCTGTAGGGTGGAGGCTGCATTATACTATATGTGGGCTGCATTATACTGTATCGAGGACTATGGGGAATACGTTATACTATATGAAGAACTATGGGGTGCATTATACTATGGGAAGTGAATTGTACTATATGGATGACTATGGTGGTGCATTATACTATATGGAGCACTATGAGGAGTGTATTATGCTATATTGAGGACTGAGCAATGTATTTTAATATATGGAGGACTATAGGGAGTGTATTATACTATATAGGAGACAGTGGTGCACATTATAATATATGGAGAACTATGGGGTGTATTTTACTAAACAAGTAAAATGCTGCATATTCAGATTGTTTTTGATGGAATAAAAATCATTGTTCTCAGCAGCACATCGCCAGTGTAAACTGTAGATGTGCTGTTGATAACATGATACTGTATAGTGATCTGTTAGTGATCCATTAGTGATCGTTCTGTCCCATCATTATTCTTCAGCTGGTGGAAAGAGGCCGGGAAACAAGCGTTGAACAACTTCAGTATTGTCGATCAAACTCATTTAACAACCTTAATTCAGCGCATGTAAATACAACCGAAATGCTTTTGTGTGATGTGCAATATGTTAGCATTTGGGGCTCCATTTTAAACTTTGCCTAGGCGTAGGGCCCCACTTTGCCTTAAACCGGCCCTGCCTACAAGTGTACAAAGATATTATACAGTCACCATGTGACAAGTGGGCCTGTGTAACTTCAAATGCCAGGGCTGAATTTTAGTACCAGTCCGGCCCTGGACATGATCATGCTGTTGACTTCACCAGAGAGGTGTTGAAGCCCAGGAAGACAGGAGATAGTAGGCGCTCAGTAGAGTTGAAGATGCAGAGCAGTTTTACTATAAATGGGAGACTGGGTGGTGAGGTTCAGTATGCAGTGTAAGGCCGGCGTCACACTTAGCGTAGGGAAATACGGTCTATTTTTTACAGGCGTAATACGCAGAAATTTTCCCAAAACAGTGATCCGTATGTCATCCGTAGGCAAGGTGGATTCATGGGCTCAAAATATCTGTGAAAACATATATACAGTGTGTATATATATATATATATATATATATATATATATATATATATATATCAGTGAGACACACATATATGTATATATATATATATATATATATATATATATATATATCATACAGCACTAGATAGCATAAAAGCCAGTATTGACACTTCTCCATTATTAACCAGGCGTAATGTCACCTTACGTTAGCAAGGTGTCATTAGCCCTTTATTACCCCATATCCCACCGCTACTTGGGAGTGGGAAGAGAGAGGCTATGTGCCTTTTCTGGGGTGGCTGGGGGCAGGTATTTTTAGCCAGGGGGGGCCAATAACCATGGTCCCTCTCTAGGCTATTAATATCTGCCCTCAATCACTGGCTTTCCCACTGGCGGAGAAAATTGCGCGGGAGCCTACGCCAGTTTTTCCGTGATTTAACCCTTTATTTTAACAGCTAGAGCCCCTAAATTTTGCACACATACACTGGTAACATTATTAGTGAGGAATATGTAAAAAAATAACGGATATAAAATGGTTTACTGTATGTAGACCATGTCTCACATCCTGTCGGGTTTGATAAGAAGATAGCAAAAGCCGGCAATTGAATTACCGGCTTTTCTGCTGTCTAGCTCTGTATGAAACATAAATATATATATATACTAGGTGAAGAGCCCGGCGTTGCCTGGGCATAGTACATATCTGTGGTTAGTTATAGCACCTCACTTCTCTTATTTTCCCATCACGCCTCTCATTTTCCCCCTCACATCTCTCATTTTCTCCCTTACACCTCTCATTTTCTCCCTCACTTCTCTTATTTTCCCCCTCACTCCTCTCATTCCCCCCTAAAACTTGTCATTTCGACCTCACATCTGTCATTTTCCGATCACTCCACTATTTTCCTTCACTCCTCTCATTTTGCACTCACACCTTTTCATTTTCACCTCACACCCCTCATTTTCACCTCACACCTCTCATTTTTCCCTCAGTATATACATGTTTGTCATCTCGCTTATATATAGTATACATCTGTATGTCATCTCCTGTATATAGTATATACCTGTATGTCATCTCCCCTGTAAATAGTATATACCTGCTGTATGTCATCTCCTCCTGTATATTGTATATACCTATGTGTCATCTCCTCCTGTATATACTTTATACATGTATGTCATTTCCTCCTATATATAGTATACACCAGTATGTAGGCTTGAGCGAAATGGATAGGACAAATTCAAAAGTCGCCGACTTTTGGCAAAGTCGGGTTTCATGAAACCCGACCCGATCCTAGTGTGGGATCGGCCATGCGGTCGGCGATCTTCGCACCAAAGTCGCGTTTCATATGACGCGTTTGGCGCCATTTTTTCAGCCAATGAAAGAGCGTGGGCAGAGTGATGACATAGGTCTTAGGGGCGTGGACGCCTATCGCCATCTTGTCGCTTGTGCGCTGTAGCGATTTGCAATGTGTAACACCAGCTTTTCTGTTCAGGGACGGAGGAGAGAGAGAGAGAGAGAAAAAAAAAAAAAGATAGATTTCCCATTGACTTTGCATTGGGTTTCGTGTTTCGGTCGATCCCCGACTTTTCGCCATAATCGGCCGATTTTACTCGACTCGACTTTTGAGATAGTCGGGTTTCGCGAAACCCGACTCGACCCTAAAAAAGTAAAAGTCGCTCAACCCTACCTGTATGTCATCTCCTGTATATAGTATATACATGTATGTCATCTCCCCTGTATATAGTATATACCTGCTGTATGTCATCTCCTCCTCTATACACCTATGTGTCATCTCCTCCTTTTTATTGTATATACCTGTATGTCAACTCCTCCTGTATATAGTATATACGTGTGTCATCTCCTCCTGTATATGGTATATACCGGTAAGTCATCTCCTCCTGTATATAGTATATACCTGTGTGTCATCTGCTCCTGTATATAGTATGTACCTGTGTGTCATCTCCTCCTGTATATAGTATATACCTGTGTGTCATCTCTGTTATGAAAGGTAATTCAGTACCACAATGGACATAGAGGTCAGCGCACATACAGTGACCTGGCAATAACCCAAAAAACAAGAACGAGCTCTGAGACGTGGGAACTCTGTTGACCGCAATCCCTAATCCTCTCCAACCACACTAAAGGCAGCCGTGGATTGCGCCTAACGCTCCCTATGCAACTCGGCACGGCCTGAGAAACTAGCTAGCCTGAAGATAGAAAATAAGCCTACCTTGCCTCAGAAAAATACCCCAAAGGAAAAGGCTGCCCCCACATATAATGACTGTGAGTTAAGATGAAAAGACAAATGTAGAGATGAAATAGATTTAGCAAAGTGAGGCCCAACTTTCTGAACAGAGCGAGGATAGGAAAGGTAACTTTGCGGTCAACACAAAACCCTACAAAAACCACGCAAAGGGGGCAAAAAGACCCTCCGTACCGAACTAACGGCACGGAGGTACACCCTCTGCGTCCCAGAGCTTCCAGCCAGCAGAAAAAAACAAATAGACAAGCTGGACAGAAAAAAAACAGCAAACAAATAGCAAAGAGGAACTTAGCTATGCAGAGCAGCAGGCCACAGGAACGATCCAGGAGGAAACAGGTCAAATACTAGAACATTGACTGGAGGCCAGGATCAAAGCACTAGGTGGAGTTAAATAGAGCAGCACCTAACGACTTCACCACATCACCTGAGGAAGGAAACTCAGAAGCCGCAGTACCACTTTCCTCCACCAACGGAAGCTCACAGAGAGAACCAGCCGAAGTACCACTTGTGACCACAGGAGGGAGCTCTGCCACAGAATTCACAACACATCTCCTCCTGTATATAGTATATACCTGTGTATCATCTGCTTCTGTATATAGTATATACCTGTGTGTCATCTCCTCCTGTATATAATATATATCTGTGTGTCATCTCCTCCTGTATATAGTATGTACCTGTAAGTCATCTCCTTCTGTATATAATATATACCTGTGTGTCATCTCCTCCTGTATATAGTATATACCTGTGTGTCATCTCCTCCTGTATATAGTATATATCTGTGTGTTTTCTCCTCCTGTATATAGTATGTACCTGTATGTCATCTCCTCCTGTATATATATATATACCTGTGTGTCAACTCCTCCTGTATATAGTATATACCTGTGTGACATCTCCCCTGTATATAGTATATATGTGTGTGTGTCATCTCCTCCTGTATATAGTATATACCTGTATGTCATATCCTCCTGTATATAGTATATACCTGTGTGTCATCTCCTCCTGTATATAGTATATACCTGTGTGACATCTCCCCTGTATATAGTATATATGTGTGTGTGTCATCTCCTCCTGTATATAGTATGTACCTGTATGTCATCTCCTCCTGTATATATATATACCTGTGTGTCAACTCCTCCTGTATATAGTATATACCTGTGTGTCATCTCCTCCTGTATATAGTATATATCTGTGTGTTTTCTCCTCCTGTATATAGTATGTACCTGTATGTCATCTCCTCCTGTATATAGTATATACCTGTGTGTCATCTCCTCCTGTATATAGTATATACCTGTATGTCATATCCTCCTGTATATAGTATATACCTGTGTGTCATCTCCTCCTGTATATAGTATATACCAGTGTGTCATCTCCTCCTGTATATAGTATATACCTGTGTGTCATCTCCTCCTGTATATAGTATATACCTGTGTGTCATCTCCCCTGTATATAGTATGTACATGTATGTCATCTCCCCTGTATATAGTATATACCAGTGTGTCATCTCCTCCTGTATATAGCATATACCTGTATGTCATCTCCTCCTGTATATAGTATATACCTGTGTGTCATCTCCTCCTGTATATAGTATATACCTGTGTGTCATCTCTCCTGTATATAGTATATTCCTGTGTGTCATCTCCTCCTGTATATAGTATATACCTGTGTGTCATCTCCCCTGTATATAGTATATATCTGTGTGTCATCTCCCCTGTATATAGTACATACTTGTGTGTCATCTCCTCCTGTATATAGTATATATCTGTGTGTCATCTCCCCTGTATATAGTATATACCTGTGTGTCATCTCCTCTAGTATAAAGTACATACCTGTGTGTCATCTCCTACTGTATATAGTATATACCTGTGTGTCATCTCCCCTGTATATAGTATATACCTGTGTGTCATCTCCTCCTGTATATAGTATATATCTGTATGTCATCTCCTCCTGTATTAGACCACGTTCACACTTTATTTGGTCAGTATTTTTACCTCAGTATTTGTAAGCTAAATTGGCAGCCTGATAAATCCGCAGCCAACAGGAAGCCCTCCCCCCTGGCAGTATATATTAGCTCACACATACACATAATAGACAGGTCATGTGACTGACAGCTGCCGTATTTCCTATATGGTACATTTGTTGCTCTTGTAGTTTGTCTGCTTATTAATCACATTTTTATTTTTGAAGGATAATACCAGACTTGTGTGTGTTTTAGGGCCAGTTTCATGTGTCAAGTTGTGTGTGTTGAGTTGCATGTGGCGACATGCATTTAGCGACTTTTGTGAGATGAGTTTTGTGTGGCGACATGCGTGTAGCAACTTTTTGTGTGTCGAGTTGCATGTGACACGTTAGTGTAGCAAGTTCTGTGCAGCAAGTTTTGCGCATGACGAATTTTGCGCGTGGTGAGTTTTATGTGTGGTGCGTTTTGATTATGTGCAAGTTTTGTGTGTGGCAACTTTTGCATGTGCTGCAACTTTTGTGTATGTGTCAATTTTTCCGCGTGTGCAAGTTTTGCGTGTGGCGAGTTTTGCGCGTGGCGAGTTTTGAGCGGCAACTTTTGTGTTTCGACTTTTATGTCGCGAGTTTGGTGTATGTGTGGTGAAATGTGTGCTGAGGGTGGTATATGTGTTCAAGCATGTGGTAGTGTGTGGCGCATTTTGTGTGTGTGTTCATATCCCCGTGTGTGGTGAGTATCCCATGTCGGGGCCCCACCTTAGCAACTGTACGGTATATACACTTTGGCGCCATCGCTCTCACTCTTTAAGTCCCACTTGTTCACCTCTGGCAGCTGTCAATTTGCCTCCAACACTTTTCCTTTCACTTTTTCCCCATTATGTATATAGGGGTAAAATTGTTTAAATTGGAACGTGCGGGGTTAAAATTTCGCCTCACAACATAGCCTATGACGCTCTCGGGGTCCAGACGTGTGACTGTGCAAAATTTTGTGGCTGTAACTGCGACGGTGCAGATGCCAATCCCGGACATACACACATACACACACACACATTCAGCATTATATATTAGACTAGCTGAAGAGCCCAGCGTTGCCTGGGCATAGTAAATATCTGTGGTTAGTTATAGCACGTCACGTCTCTTATTTTCCCATCACGCCTCTCATTTTCCCAATCACATCTTTAATTTTCCCCCTCACATCTCTCATTTTCTCCCTCACACCTCTCATTTTCTCCCTCACTCCTCTCATTCCCCCCAAACACTTGTCATTTCGACCTCACATCTGTCATTTTCCGATCACTCCACTATTTTCCCTCACTCCTCTCATTTTGCACTCATACCTTTTCATTTTCACCTCACACCTCTCATTTTCACCTCAGTATATACATGTTTGTCATCTCCCTTATATATAGTATACACCTGTATGTCATCTCCTGTATATAGTATATACCTGTGTGTCATTTCCCCTGTATATAGTATATACCTGCTGTGTGTCATCTCCCCTGTATATAGTATATGCCTGTATGTCATCTCCTCCTATATATAGTATATACCTGTATGTCATCTCTTCCTATATATAGTATATACCTGTATGTCATCTCCTCCTATATATAGTATATACCTGTATGTCATCTCCTTCTATATATAGTATATACCTGTATGTCATCTCCTCCTGCATATAGTATACACCTGTGTGTCATCTCCCCTGTATATAGTATATATCTGTGTGTCATCTCCTCCTGTATATAGTATATACCTGTATGTCATCTTCTATATATAGCATATATCTGTATGTCATCTCCTCCTGTATATAGTATATACCTGTAGGTAATCTGCTTCTGTATATAGTATATACCTGTGTGTCATCTCCTCCTGTATATAGTATATACCTGTATGTCATCTCCTCCTGTATATAGTATGTACCTGTATGTCATCTCCTTCTCTATATAGTATATACCTGTGTCATCTCTCCTGTATATAGTATATATCTGTGTGTCATCTCCCCTGTATATAGTATATACCTGTGTGATCTCCTGTATTAGACCTCGTTCACACGTTATTTGCTCAGTGTTTTTACCTCAGTATTTGTAAGATAAATTGGCAGCCTGATAAATCCCCAGCCAACAGGAAGCCCTCCCCCCTGGCAGTATATATTAGCTCACACATACACATAATAGACAGGTCATGTGACTGACAGCTGCCGTATTTCCTATATGGTACATTTGTTGCTCTTGTAGTTTGTCTGCTTATTAATCAGATTTTTATTTTTGAAGGATAATACCAGACTTGTGTGTGTTTTAGGGCGAGTTTCGTTTGTCAAGTTGTGTGTGTTGAGTTGTGTGTGGCGACATGCATGTAGCGACTTTTGTGAGATGAGTTTTGTGTGGCGACATGCGTGTAGCAACTTTTTGTGTGTTGAGTTGCATGTGACAGGTTAGTGTAGCAAGTTGTGTGCAGCAAGTTTTGTGCATGGCGAGTTTTGCGCGTGGTGAGTTTTATGTGTGGTGCCTTTTGAGTATGTGCAAGTTTTGTGTGAGGCAACTTTTGCATGTGTTGCAAATTTTGTGCACGTGGCAATTTTTTCGCGTGTGCAAGTTTTGCGTGTGGCGAGTTTTCCATGAGGTGAGTTTTGCACTTGTGGCGAGTTTTGCGTGAGCCTAGTTTTTGCATGTGGCGAGTTTTGCGCATGGCGAGTTTTGAGCGGCGACTTTTGTGTTTCGACTTTTATGTGGCGAGGTTGGTGTATGTGTGGTGAAATGTGTGCTGAGGGTGGTATATGTGTTCAAGCATGTGGTAGTGTGTGGCGCATTTTGTGTGTGTGTTCATATCCCCGTGTGTGGTGAGTATCCCATGTCGGGGCCCCACCTTAGCAACTGTACGGTATATACACTTTGGCGCCATCGCTCTCACTCTTTAAGTCCCACTTGTTCACCTCTGGCAGCTGTCAATTTGCCTCCAACACTTTTCCTTTCACTTTTTCCCCATTATGTATATAGGGGTAAAATTGTTTAAATTGGAACGTGCGGGGTTAAAATTTCGCCTCACAACATAGCCTATGACGCTCTCGGGGTCCAGACGTGTGACTGTGCAAAATTTTGTGGCTGTAACTGCGACGGTGCAGATGCCAATCCCGGACATACACACATACACACACACACATTCAGCATTATATATTAGACTAGCTGAAGAGCCCAGCGTTGCCTGGGCATAGTAAATATCTGTGGTTAGTTATAGCACGTCACGTCTCTTATTTTCCCATCACGCCTCTCATTTTCCCAATCACATCTTTAATTTTCCCCCTCACATCTCTCATTTTCTCCCTCACACCTCTCATTTTCTCCCTCACTCCTCTCATTCCCCCCAAACACTTGTCATTTCGACCTCACATCTGTCATTTTCCGATCACTCCACTATTTTCCCTCACTCCTCTCATTTTGCACTCATACCTTTTCATTTTCACCTCACACCTCTCATTTTCACCTCAGTATATACATGTTTGTCATCTCCCTTATATATAGTATACACCTGTATGTCATCTCCTGTATATAGTATATACCTGTGTGTCATTTCCCCTGTATATAGTATATACCTGCTGTGTGTCATCTCCCCTGTATATAGTATATGCCTGTATGTCATCTCCTCCTATATATAGTATATACCTGTATGTCATCTCTTCCTATATATAGTATATACCTGTATGTCATCTCCTCCTATATATAGTATATACCTGTATGTCATCTCCTTCTATATATAGTATATACCTGTATGTCATCTCCTCCTGCATATAGTATACACCTGTGTGTCATCTCCCCTGTATATAGTATATATCTGAGTGTCATCTCCTCCTGTATATAGTATATACCTGTATGTCATCTTCTATATATAGCATATATCTGTATGTCATCTCCTCCTGTATATAGTATATACCTGTAGGTAATCTGCTTCTGTATATAGTATATACCTGTGTGTCATCTCCTCCTGTATATAGTATATACCTGTATGTCATCTCCTCCTGTATATAGTATGTACCTGTATGTCATCTCCTTCTCTATATAGTATATACCTGTGTCATCTCTCCTGTATATAGTATATATCTGTGTGTCATCTCCCCTGTATATAGTATATACCTGTGTGATCTCCTGTATTAGACCTCGTTCACACGTTATTTGCTCAGTGTTTTTACCTCAGTATTTGTAAGATAAATTGGCAGCCTGATAAATCCCCAGCCAACAGGAAGCCCTCCCCCCTGGCAGTATATATTAGCTCACACATACACATAATAGACAGGTCATGTGACTGACAGCTGCCGTATTTCCTATATGGTACATTTGTTGCTCTTGTAGTTTGTCTGCTTATTAATCAGATTTTTATTTTTGAAGGATAATACCAGACTTGTGTGTGTTTTAGGGCGAGTTTCGTTTGTCAAGTTGTGTGTGTTGAGTTGTGTGTGGCGACATGCATGTAGCGACTTTTGTGAGATGAGTTTTGTGTGGCGACATGCGTGTAGCAACTTTTTGTGTGTTGAGTTGCATGTGACAGGTTAGTGTAGCAAGTTGTGTGCAGCAAGTTTTGTGCATGGCGAGTTTTGCGCGTGGTGAGTTTTATGTGTGGTGCCTTTTGAGTATGTGCAAGTTTTGTGTGAGGCAACTTTTGCATGTGTTGCAAATTTTGTGCACGTGGCAATTTTTTCGCGTGTGCAAGTTTTGCGTGTGGCGAGTTTTCCATGAGGTGAGTTTTGCACTTGTGGCGAGTTTTGCGTGAGCCTAGTTTTTGCATGTGGCGAGTTTTGCGCATGGCGAGTTTTGAGCGGCGACTTTTGTGTTTCGACTTTTATGTGGCGAGGTTGGTGTATGTGTGGTGAAATGTGTGCTGAGGGTGGTATATGTGTTCAAGCACGTGGTAGTGTGTGGCGCATTTTGTGTGTGTGTTCATATCCCCGTGTGTGGTGAGTATCTCATGTCGGGGCCCCACCTTAGCAACTGTACAGTATATAATCTTTTGCGCCATCGCTCTCATTCTTTAAGTCCCCCTTGTTCTCATCTGGCAGCTGTCAATTTGCCTCCAACACTTTTCCTTTCACTTTTCCCCATTATGTAGATAGGGGAAAAATAGTTTGGTGAATTGGAAAGCACGGAGTTAAAATTTCACCTCACAACATAGCCTATGACGCTCTCAGGTCCAGACGTGTGACTGTGCAAAATTTTGTGGCTGTAGCTGCGACGCCTCCAACACTTTTCATTTCAGTTTTTCCCCATTATGTAGATAGGGGCAAAATTGTTTGGTGAATTGGAAAGCGCAGGGTTAAAATTTCACCTCTCAACGTAGCCTATGACGCTCTCAGGGTCCAGACGTGTGACTGTGCAAAATTTTGTTGCTGTAGCTGCGACGCCTCCAACACTTTTCCTTTCACTTTTTTCCCCGTTATGTAGATAGGGGCAAAATTCTGTGGTGAATTGGAACGCACGGGGTTAAAATTTTGTCTCACAATATAGCCTATGACGCTCTCGGGGTCCAGACGTGTGACTGTGCAAAATTTTGTGGCTGTAGCTGCGACGGTGCAGATGCCAATCCCGGACATACATACATACACACACACACACACATTCAGCTTTATATAGTAGATTTATATATATATATATATATATATACATATATATAAATATATATGTGTCTCACTGACATATATATATATATATATATATACCTATACAATGTGTAGACATTTATTTTATCTATTCTATTCTAACCTGTCAGTGTGATTTTACTGTACACCGCACTGAATTGCCTGCTTTTCTATGGAACATCGGTGCGTATTTCTCGCAAGTCACACTGTTGGTCCGTGTGTAATCTGTATTTTTCTCGCCCCCATAGACTTCCATTGGCTGATTTTTTGCGCAATACGCTGACAAATGCAGCATGCCTCGATTTTCTAGGCCCGTAAAATACGGCTGTGAAATATATGGCAGATAGGAGCTGCCCCATAGAGAATCTTTGGCAATGCATAGTTTTTGCGCCTCTCATACGTCCGTAAAACTCTCTAGTGTGACCCCGGCCTAAGGAATAGTATGAGGGCACAGTATGGTGAGGGGACTGTTATGATCAGGTGGCCTTGGAGCAGCATGATATGTCCTTCGCTGGAGCAATGGTAACTTTACTGACCGCAACCCCTGATCCTATCACCGCTACTAGAAGTAGCCGTGGGGTGTGCCTAACCAGACCTAGACACCTCGACACAGCCTAAGGACTAAATATCCCTAAAGATGGAAATAGGAAAACTCTCTTGCCTCAGAGTAGACCCCCAAAGGATAGGTAGCCCCCCACAAATAATGACTGTGAGTAGGAGAGGAAAAGACACACGCAGACAGAAAACAGGGATAAGCAAAGGAGGCCACTTCTACCTAGATAGGAAAGGATAGTACAGGATACTATGCGGTCAGCATAAAACACTACAAAATATCCACAGCAGAAAAATACAAAAACTCCACCACCTAACTAAAGATGTGGAGAGTATATATGCGACTCCAGCGAGTCCAACTAGACTGAGAAAAACAACAGGCACAGTCCAGCAGGAACAAAACAGAAACAAGACAAGCACAGAAAATAAATACACAGCAGTGTGTCAAAAAAAATGAAGAAAACACCCATCCTAGCTGAACTGGCAGCAAGCAGGAGGGGCCAGGCAGAGGACCAACACTTCAAAAAGGAACATTGACTACTGGCAAGGACTAATGAGTCCTGCACAGCTAAATACCCCAGTCCGAATTGCAATTAGCAGAAACACCTGTCCAAGACTGCTGCTCAGGAATAACTGCATTACCATCAACAACCACCGGAGGGAGCCCAAGAGCAGAATTCACAACAGTATCCCCCCCTTGAGGAGGGGTCACCGAACCCTCACCAGCGCCCCCAGGCTGGTCAGGACGAGCAAGATGAAAGCCACGAACCAAATCAGCGGCATGGACATCAGAGGCCGAAACCCAAGAATTATCCTCCTGGCCATAACCCTTCCATTTGACAAGGTACTGAAGCTTCCGCCTCGAAAAACGAGAATCCAAAATCTTCTCAACCACATATTCCAACTCCCCATCGACCAACAGAGAGGATCAACAGAGCCGGAGGATCAACAGAGGGAACAACGGGCTCCCCATATTTCCGCAACAAAGATCTATGGAAGACATTATGGATAGCAAAAGAGGCCGGAATCGCCAGACGAAAAGACACCGGATTAATAATCTCAGAAATCCTATAAGGACCAATAAACCGAGGCTTAAACTTAGGAGAAGAAACCTTCATAGGAACATGATGGGAAGATAACCAAACCAGATCCCCAACCCCAAGGTGGGAACCAACACAGCGACGTCGGTTAGCAAAACGTTGAGCCTCCTACTGAGACAACACCAAATTGTCACCACCTGAGCCCAAATCTGCTGCAACCTGTCAACCACAGAATCCACACCAGGAAAGTCAGAAGACTCAACCTGCCCAGAAGAAAAACGAGGATGAAAACCAAAATTACAAAAAAAGGTGAAACCAAAGTAGCCGAACTAGCCCGATTATTAAGGGCAAACTCGGCCAATGGCAAAAAAGCCACCCAATCATCCTGATCAGCAGACACAAAGCATCTCAAATAAGTCTCCAAAGTCTGATTAGTACGCTCGGTCTGGCCATTTGTCTGAGGATGAAATGCAGAAGAAAAAGACAAATCAATGCCCAGCCTAGCACAAAAGGCCCGCCAAAACCTAGAAACAAACTGGGAACCTCTGTCGGACACAATATTCTCAGGAATACCATGCAAATGGACCACATGCTGAAAAAACAACGGAACCAAATCAGAAGAAGAAGGCAATTTAGGCAAAGGCACCAAATGAGCCATCTTAGAGAATCGGTCACAAACAACCCAGATAACCGACATCCTCTGGGAAACAGGAAGATCGGAAATAAAATCCATAGAAATATGCGTCCAGGGCCTCTCAGGGACCGGCAATGGCAAAAGCAACCCACTAGCATGGGAGCAACAAGGCTTGGCCCGCGCACAAGTCCCACAGGACTGCACAAAAGACCGCACATCACGCGATAAGAAAGACCACCAAAATGACCTACCAACCAAGTCTCTGGTACCAAAAATGCCAGGATGACCAGCCAACACAGAACAGTGAACCTCAGAAATCACTCTACTAGTCCACCTGTCAGGAACAAACAGCTTCCCCACAGGACAACGATCAGGTTTGTCAGCCTGAAATTTCTGAAGAACCTGTCGTAAATCAGGAGAAACGGCAGAAAGGACCACCCCTTCCTTCAAAATACCGACTGGTTCCAAGACCTCAGGAGAATCAGGCAAAAAACTCCTAGAGAGGGCATCAGCCTTAATATTCTTAGAACCCGGAAGGACAAGACCACAAAATCAAAACGAGAAAAAAACAAGGACCATCGAGCCTGTCTAGGATTCAACCGTTTGGCAGACTCGAGGTAAATCAGATTCTTATGATCGGTCAAGACCACAATACGGTGCTTAGCTCCCTCAAGCCAATGTCGCCACTGCTCAAACGCCCACTTCATAGCCAACAACTCCCGATTGCCGACATCATAATTGCGTTCAGCAGGCGAAAACTTACGGGAAAAGAAGGCACACGGTTTCATTAAGGAACCAACAGGATCCCTCTGAGACAAAACAGCCCCTGCCCCAATCTCAGAAGCGTCAACCTCAACCTGAAATGGAAGAGAAACATCCGGTTGACGCAACACAGGAGCAGAAGTAAAACGATGCTTAAGTTCTTGAAAGGCAGAGACAGCCGCAGGGGACCAATTCGCCACATCAGTGCCCTTCTTCGTCAAATCAGTCAAGGGTTTAACCACGCTGGAAAAATTAGCAATGAAACGGCGATAAAAATTAGCAAAACCCAAAAATTTCTGAAGGCTCTTCACGGATGTGGGCTGAATCCAATCATGAATGGCCTGAACCTTAACCGGATCCATCTCTATAGACGAGGGAGAAAAAATAAAGCCCAAAAAGGAAACCTTCTGCACCCCAAAAAGATACTTAGACCCTTTCACAAACAAGGCATTGTCACGAAGGATCTGAAATACCATCCTGACCTGCTACACATGAGACTCCCAATCATCGGAAAAAATCAAAATATCGTCCAAATATACAATCAGGAATTTATCAAGATAATCCCGGAAGATATCATGCATGAAGGCCTGAAAAACAGATGGAGCATTAGAGAGTCTGAATGGCATCACAAGGTATTCAAAATGGCCCTCGGGCGTGTTAAACGCAGTTTTCCATTCATCACCCTGCTTAATACGAACAAGATTATAAGCCCCCCGAAGGTCAATCTTAGTAAACCAACTAGCTCCCTTAATCCTAGCAAACAAATCGGAAAGCAAAGGTAAAGGATATTGAAACTTGACCGTGATCTTATTCAAGAGGCGATAATCAACACAGGGTCTTAAGGAACCATCTCTTTTAGCAACAAAAAAGAACCCCGCTCCCAACGGTGAAGAAGATGGCCGAATATGCCCTTTCTCCAAAGACTCCTTAACCCCTTAGTGACAGAGCCAAATTTTTTAAATCTGACCAGTGTCAATTTATGTGGTAATAACTCTGGAACGCTTCAACAAATCCCAGTGATTTTGAGATTGTTTTTTCGTGACACATTATACTTTATGATAATGGTACATTTAGGTCGATATGTTTTGTGTTTATTTATAAAAAATATCAGAAATTTTAGAAAAATGTAAAAAAATTAGCAATTTTCAAACTTTGAATGATTATCCATTTAATCCAGATAGTCATACCAGAGCAAAACATTAATAAATAACATTTCCCTCATGTCTACTTTACATCAGCACCATTTGTAAAATGTTATTTTATTTTGTTTGCATTTTAGGAGGTTTAATATTGTAGCAGCAATTTTTCATTTTTTCAAAGAAATTTACAAAATATATTTTTGTTAGGGACCTATCCATGTTTGAAGTGACTTTAGGGGTCCCATATACTGGGAAACCCCCCAAAGTTATACCATTTTAAAAACAGCATCCCATGACATTTTGATAACTGCTGTCAGGTAGTTTATGTTAGGAGTCGAGTTTCCTCTGCTGCACAGGGGGAATCTCAATCCGTGTCTGCTGTGGTCTCCCATTCGGTATCGGCCGCAGTGGGCTCTGCTCGGCGGAGACGTCGCTCCCAGCGTCTCGCTGGGGCTGATTCGGTGCATAGGGTCACTACTGCCTTTTCTGGCTTTCCTATGGTACCCTGCACTGATCTGCGGCGAGCGAGCCTCTCTGGGACTAAGTCCTTGTTTACTCACACTGAGCATGCCCAGGGCAGGGTCTCCCATTGGAGGTCGAGGGCCACATGTTCGGTCACATGCTCTGGTGCTGCAGTACATTCCATTGGTCCTTTTGGAAGGTCCTGAAAGGGCAAAACATGCTCAGGTACTGCAGCACTTTCCATTGGTCCTTCTGGAAGGTCCTGAAAGGGCAAAAACTTCAGTAGCAGCTTCCTGTGCTGCAACTATATAAACTGCGCATGACCGCACGGCCATGCGCTAGTATTGTCTTATGTTATGTGCTTTGCGCCAGTGTGGTCACATGTATGTGTGTTCAGGGACCCGGCTGAAATAAGCCCCTAGAATGCTGGCTCCTCCGGCGAGGAGATTGAGTCTGAGTGTATTCAGGGAGCCGGCTGAAATAAGCCCCTAGAATGCTGGCTCGTCCGGCGAGGAGTTTTGTGTGTTTGTGTGACCACTGACTGCTCTCTGTTTGGGCAGTTAGCCTGTGCCTCTGTGGAGTCTAACAGGGCACAGTGCTTTCCTTTCTCGGCTACTCAGTGAATTAACTGAGTTAGTCTATACCGCCATATAGCTCCGCCGTTTGCTAGCAGCAGGTACTCCTGCACGGTGGACCCCGGGCTGCGAACGCACCAATATCAATAAACATCTCTATTTACTCGGTGCGCTCCGCTAGCCCTAACAGAATACTAGCGCCAGGGTCTGGCTAGTAAATGGCGGACATTCAGCAATCTTTGCGGTATATCCAGCAGCTGGAGGGTAGGTTGGCGGCTCTCGAGAGCTCAACCTCAGCTGTGGATGTTACCGCAGTTGCTGTACAGGCTGCTAGCGTGGCTGCAGCAACCTTGTCCACTGCCACCCCTGTTCCGATGTTATCTCGCCTCCCGCTGCCAGAAAAATTTTCTGGAAATAGCAAAACTTGTAGGGGATTCGTGAGTCAGTGCTCTATTCACCTCGAGCTCCTGGCTGCACGTTTTCCTACAGAGTGGGCTAAGGTAGGATTTATTGTGTCTCTTTTGTCGGACAGGGCGTTGGAGTGGGCTACGCCGCTGTGGGAGCCTGGTGATCATGTGGTGCAGAGTGCTCCGTTGTTCCTGAGCACTCTGAAAAAGGTCTTTTTAGGACCTCAAGTCACCCATGACACAGCGCTCCAACTACTGGCATTAACTCAGGGTGAGTCCTTGGTCAGCCATTTTTCCGTCCGCTTCCGTACTTTAGCTTCCGAGCTGGAGTGGTCGGATAAAGCCCTTATCCCCATATTTTGGAGGGGCCTGGCTGACCACATTAAGGACGCTCTGGCCAGTAGGGAGATTCCTGCCACACTGGAGGAGTTAATAACTGTCTCTACTCGTATTGACCTCCGTTTTAACGAGCGGAGGTTGGAGCGAGCCCAGTGTAGGCAGAGGTTTCGGCTGGCTCCCACCTTCGCCAAACCTTTGGAATCTCCAGTCCAGGCATCTGAGTCACATGAAGCCTTAGAGGTGACACGAGCGGGATCCAAGTCTCAGTCTGCCCGTGCACATAAGGTCCGTCATGTTTGCCAGCAGTCAGGACACCTTGCCTCCAAGGGTCCTCAGCGGTCGGGGAAACGTCAGCGTCTAGTGGCAGTTGAAGGAGGTACACTAGACACGGCGACGTTTGCCTCAAAGTTGTCCTTCAAGGGGACAATTACCATAGGCCCATCCACTCTTATGGTCGAGCTATGCGTGGATTCTGGGGCAGAGGGTAACTTTATGTCTTCCGCTTTTGCCCAGCGTCACGCAATACCCTTGGTGATGCTCGCCAAGCCAGTAACCATTCGAGTGGTAAATGGGTCAACACTACCTTCACAGATTACCCACCAAACCATTCCTTTCACGCTATCTGTGTCTCCATCACATCAGGAGATAATCTCCCTATTAGTCATTCCTGAGGGAATTGATGAGGTCCTGTTGGGGATACCATGGCTTAGCTACCATTCTCCTCATATTGAGTAGTCCTCTGGGAGAATTTTGGGATGGAGTAAATCCTGCGAGGGTAGATGTCTGAGGGAGTGCGTTCAGGTTGCTACTACACAGGTACCCGCAGATCTTTCCTCTCTCCCCAAGCACTATTGGCCCTATGCAGACGTGTTCTCCAAAAGAGCTGCGGAGACCCTTCCGCCTCACCGCCCCTATGACTGTCCTATTTACCTCTTGCCTGGTGCTGAGCCTCCCCGGGGTCGAGTTTATCCGTTATCTCTCCCGGAGACGGAGGCAATGTCCCAGTACATCCAAGAGAATCTGGCAAGAGGATTCATTAGGAAGTCAGTGTCACCGGCAGGGGCAGGGTTCTTCTTCGTACAAAAGAAGACTGGAGACTTACGTCCATGCATAGACTACAGGGGTCTTAACGCCATCACCGTTAAGAACAAGTACCCACCCCTGATATCTGAGCTGTTTGATAGGCTACGGGGAGCGAGGGTATTTACAAAGTTAGATCTGCGGGGTGCTTACAACCTGATTCGCATCCGTGAGGGGGATGAATGGAAGACGGCTTTTAACACCAGGGATGGGCACTATGAATATCTGGTGATGCCCTTCGGGCTCCGTAATGCCCCAGCCGTTTTCCAAGACTTTGTGAACGACATCTTCTGGGATATGCTCACCACCTCGGTCGTAGTCTATCTGGATGATATTCTCATTTTCTCTCCAGATACTGACTCCCATCGGAGAGATGTTCGCAAAGTCTTCGACCTCTTACAGGCAAACTCCCTCTACGCCAAGTTGGAGAAGTGTGTGTTTGAGCAGGAGTCCTTGCCTTTCCTTGGTTATATCATCTCTGCCCAGGGTTTGGCTATGGATCCTGCCAAGCTACAGGCTGTAATGGACTGGCAGGAACCCCATTCTCTTAAAGCGGTGCAGCGCTTTATGGGGTTCATTAATTACTATCGCCAGTTCATTCTACACTTCTCAACTTTGGTAGCTCCCTTGGTTGCCCTCACCAAGAAGGGAGCAAATCCCAAGTTGTGGTCAGAGGAGGTCTCCAAAGCCTTTCTCTCGATCAAGTCACACTTCGCTAGTGCTCCCATCCTACATCGCCCCGATGTTGATAAGCCATTTATCTTGGAGGTGGATGCCTCATCCGTTGGTGCTGGAGCAGTCCTTTTCCAAAAGGATGCTCAAGGTCGGAAGCATCCTTGCTTCTTCTTCTCCAAGACCTTCACACCAGCGGAGAGGAATTATTCCATCGGGGACAGGGAGTTGCTGGCTATGAAGTTGGCTTTTTCGGAGTGGAGACATCTCTTGGAGGGAGCTCGCTTTCCCTTCCAAGTCTTCACTGACCACAAGAACTTGGTGTATTTGCAAACGGCCCAGCGGCTGAATTCTCGCCAGGCTAGATGGTCCCTGTTCTTCTCCCGGTTCCATTTTACTCTCCATTTCCTCTCCAGGGAGAAGAACGTTCGTGCTGACGCTCTCTCCCGCTCTGTTGTGTCATCGGAGGAGGAGGAGCCTCGGCTTATTGTCCCTGCTGAGAGCCTGAGAACTGTAGCTCTGGTTTCGCTAGAGTCTGTGCCCCCGGGCAAGACTTTCGTACCAGCTAACTTGCGACCGGAGGTTCTCTCTTGGGCTCACTCCTCCAGAGTGGGTGGGCATTTTGGGACCAAGAGGACATCTGAGCTTCTGGCGAGAACATACTGGTGGCCGCATATGGCCCGAGATGTCAAGGACTATATTCAGGCGTGCGTTTCTTGCGCCCAGAATCGGTCTCCTCGGCAGCGGCCTGCTGGGTTGCTTTACCCTCTACCGGTGGCAGACAGGCCCTGGGAGATGGTCGGGATGGACTTTGTGGTGGGTCTACCCAAGTCGCGTGGCTGCTCCATTATTTGGGTTGTCACCGACCATTTCTCCAAGATGGTGCATTTGGTGCCGCTTCCTCGGTTACCCTCAGCACGGGCCTTGGCGGTGTTGTTCATTAAACACGTTTTCTGATTGCATGGTATGCCTGATAAGATTGTCAGCGATCGGGGTCCCCAGTTCGCATCTCGGTTTTGGAGAGAGCTCTGCCGTTTACTCAGCATAGAGTTAAACCTCTCCTCTGCATACCATCCCGAGACAAATGGGTTGATGGAGAGAACCAACCAGACTCTGGTGACATATTTGCGACATTTCGTCTCTGCTAGGCAGGATGACTGGGCATCTTTGCTACCTTGGGCGGAATTTGCCCTGAACAACGCCGTAGCCGATTCCACTGGTCAAACTCCTTTTCTCCTTAATTATGGCCAGCATCCGCGTGTCCCTGTGCCCATGCCCGTGTCATCCACCGATTCTAGGGTGGCAGACTGGGCGGTGGAGGCACGTGACATCTGGGACCGCACACAGGATGCCATCCGGGCCTCCAAGGAGAGAATGAGGGTTTCGGCTGATACACACCGGCGCCCCGCTCCGGTCTTTGCTCCTGGCGACTTAGTGTGGCTCTCCGCCCGTAACATCAGGCTGCGAGTTGAGTCCACTAAGTTTGCTCCTCGCTACATTGGCCCGTTTAAGGTTCTGGAACAGGTCAACCCTGTGGTCTACCGTTTGGCTATTCCTCCATGCCTTGGTATCACCGATACTTTCCACGTTTCCCTCTTAAAGCCCGTTCATTTGTCCCGGTTTTCCGAGTCATCTGCTGGGACATCGGGTTCATCCACGGATGAGTTTGAGGTGAATTCTATTGTGGGGTGCAAGGTGGTACGTGGCAAGAAATTTTATCTGGTGGACTGGAAGGGTCACGGCCCAGAGGATAGAACCTGGGAGCCTGTGGAGCACATTCGGGCTCCGCTGCTTATTGCAGCTTTTGAGCGTAGTGAGGCTCAAGGAGGGGGGGCCCTAGGAGGGGGGGTAATGTTAGGAGTCGAGTTTCCTCTGCTGCACAGGGGGAATCTCGATCCGTGTCTGCTGTGGTCTCCCATTCGGTATCGGCCGCAGTGGGCTCTGCTCAGCGGAGACGTCGCTCCCAGCGTCTCGCTGGGGCTGATTCGGTGCATAGGGTCACTACTGCCTTTTCTGGCTTTCCTATGGTACCCTGCACTGATCTGCGGTGAGCGAGCCTCTCTGGGACTAAGTCCTTGTTTACTCACACTGAGCATGCCCAGGGCAGGGTCTCCCATTGGAGGTCGAGGGCCACATGTTCGGTCACATGCTCAGGTGCTGCAGTACATTCCATTGGTTCTTCTGGAAGGTCCTGAAAGGGCAAAACATGCTCAGGTACTGCAGCACTTTCCATTGGTCCTTCTGGAAGGTCCTGAAAGGGCAAAAACTTCAGTAGCAGCTTCCTGTGCTGCAACTATATAAACTGCGCATGACCGCACGGCCATGCGCTAGTATTGTCTTATGTTATGTGCTTTGCGCCAGTGTAGTCACATGTATGTGTGTTCAGGGACCCGGCTGAAATAAGCCCCTAGAATGCTGACTCCTCCGGCGAGGAGTTTTGTGTGTTTGTGTGACCACTGACCGCTCTCTGTTTGGGCAGTTAGTCTGTGCCTCTGTGGAGTCTAACAGGGCACAGTGCTTTCCTTTCACGGCTACTCAGTGAATTAACTGAGTTAGTCTATACCGCCATATAGCTCCACCGTTTGCTAGCAGCAGGTACTCCTGCACGGTGGACCCCGGGCTGCGAACGCACCAATATCAATAAACATCTCTATTTACTCGGTGCGTTCCGCTAGCCCTAACAGTTTATTAACCCTTCAGGTGCTTTTCAGGAATTAATGCAAAGTGGAATGACAGGAATGAAAATGTATGTTTTTACCACCTAAATGCCTCTAACTTCTGAACAGTTTACTACAGCCGTCAGACTCTGTGGCCATTATTTGGCCGTGAATTGCCATGGCAAACATCAGGACCACACAATCATGATCTGAGGGCACCAATTGGGATAAATAGGAAGCCCCCACACTCTGTTAACCATTTATAATGATGTAGTCACTATTGACAGCAGCATCTAAGGGGTTAAACAGATTTGGATGGTACAAACACTGATCGTGGCTGATGCAGAAAGTTGTCAGCTATAGTGGACAGCTGACAGCTACTGGATTGTCACCTGTATGGGGAGGCTATTCTCTTGTATCTCAGGTCAGTTAAAAGACGTATTGGCTGTAATTAAGGGGTTAATATAGCTCCGCATGGCGGTATGTTCAGGTACAGACAGATTGAAAAGTCGGCCCTTAGGAAACTTACAGCCTGGAATTAAGTCAATAGCACAATCGCAGTCCCTGTGTGGTGGAAGGAAACTTGACTTGGGCTCATCGAATACATCCTGAAAATCAGACAAAAACTCCGGAATTTCAGAAGAGGGAGAAGGGGCGATAGACATCAGAGGAACATCATTATGAACCCCCTGACAACCCCAACTAGTCACAGACATGGACTTCCAATCCAAAACAGGATTATGTACTTGCAACCATAGAAAACCCAGCACGATAGCATCATGCAAATTATGCAACACCAGAAATCGACAATCTTCCTGATGGGCTGGCGCAATGCGCATGGTCACCTGTGTCCAAAACTGGGGCTTATTTTTAGCCAAGGGTGAAGCATCAATGCCCCTTAAAGGAATAGGGTTCTGCAAAGGCTGCAAGGGAAAACCACAACGCCTGGCAAACTCAAAGTCAATTAAGTTCAAGGCGGCGCCTGAATCCACAAACGCCATGACAGAAAATGATGACAATGAACAGATCAAGGACACAGATAACAGAAATTTAGGTTGTACAGTACTGATGGTAAATGAACTGGCGATCCTCTTGGTCCGCTTAGGGCAGACAGAAATGACATGGGAAGCGTCGCCACAATAATAACACAACCTATTCTGACGTCTGAAACCTTGTCGTTCCGTTCTAGATAGAATCCTATCACACTGCATTGGCTCAGGAATTTGCTCTGAGGATAACGCCATAGCGCGCACAGTTCTGCACTCCCGCAAGCGCTGATCAATCTGAATGGCCAGAGACATAGAATCACTCAGATTGGAGGATGTGGGAAACCCCACCATAACATCTTTAACGGATTCAGAAGGACCCTTTCTGAAAATTGCTGCCAAAGCATCATTATTCCATTTAGTCAGCACAGACTATTTTCTGAATTTCTGACAATACAATTCTGCCGCCTCTTGACCCTGAGACAGGGCCAACAAGGTCTTCTCAGCTTGATCCACCGAATTAGGTTCATCATACAGTAATCCTAACGCCTGAAAGAAGGAGTCTACATTAAGCAAAGCAGGATCCCCAGATTCCAGGGAAAATGCCCAATCCTGTGGATCACCACGCAGCAGGGAAATGATGATCTTAACTTGTTGAATGGAATCCCCGGAGGATCGAGGTTTCAATGCAAAAAACAGTTTACAGTTGTTTTTAAAACTCAAAAATTTGGACCTGTCACCAAAAAACAAATCAGGAGTAGGTATCTTCGGTTCTAAAGCAGGAGTCTGAACAATGTAATCAGAAATACCCTGTACTCTAGCAGCAAGCTGGTCTACACGAGAAGCTAATTCCTGAACATTCATGCTAGCACAAGGCTCTTCAGCCACCCAGAGATAAAGAGGGAGGATTAGACAAAACAGACTGAAGAAAAAAAATGGCTCAAGATCTTTCCTCCCTTCTTCTGAGATGCAATTAAATCATTGTTGGCCAGTAGTACTGTTATGATCAGGTGGCCTTGGAGCAGCATGAAATGACCTTCGCTGGAGCAGTGGTAACTTTACTGACCGCAACCCCTGATCCTATCTCCGCAACTAGAAGTAGCCGTGGGGTGTGCCTAACCAGACCTAGACACCTCGACACAGCCTAAGGACTAAATATCCCTAAAGATGGAAATAGGAAAACTCTCTTGCCTCAGAGTAGACCCCCAAAGGATAGGTAGCCCCCCACAAATAATGACTGTGAGTAGGAGAGGAAAAGACACACGCAGACAGAAAACAGGGATAAGCAAAGGAGGCCACTTCTACCTAGATAGGAAAGGATAGTACAGGATACTATGCGGTCAGCATAAAACACTACAAAATATCCACAGCAGAAAAATACAAAAACTCCACCACCTAACTAAAGATGTGGAGAGTATATCTGCGACTCCAGCGAGTTCAACTAGACTGAGAAAAACAACAGGCACAGTCCAGCAGGAACAAAACAGAAACAAGACAAGCACAAAAAATAAACACACAGCAGTGTGTCCAAAAAAAATGAAGAAAACACCCATCCTAGCTGAACTGGCAGCAAGCAGGAGGGGCCAGGCAGAGGACCAACACTTCCAAAGGAACATTGACTACTGCCAAGGACTAATGAGTCCTGCACAGCTAAATACCCCAGTCCGAATTGCAATTAGCAGAAACACCTGTCCAAGACTGCTGCTCAGGAATAACTGCATTACCATCAACAACCACCGGAGGGAGCCCAAGAGCAGAATTCACAACAGGGGACATTGTGAGAGGAACAGTGTAACATTAAGGAAAGTGAGAAGTGGGGACAGTGTGGAAGCCATAGTTCACAAGGGAAGATGGTGTTGTGAGTATAATTCATAAGGGGCAGTGAAGTGGGTATAATTCCTAAAGGAGTGACAATGTGGTGGGTATATGTAACACCCCAGGAAGCCGGTTGTTACAGTAGTATTGCCTTCCTCACAGAGAGAGTGATGCCATGCCCAGAAGCGACAAGGATCCCTTTAACAGGTAACATGTACACACAACACTGTTCTGTCGCCATGCCAGGAGGGGGAGCTCTAGACCCAGATTCAGGGTAACTTCCCTATATATTCTGGCTGGAGGAGCAGTCTGTGAGGAGAGCTGGAGCTGTGCACACATGAGGTTCTGCAGCTCGGGACAGGAGAGTGAGACAGATTGTAAGAGACAGTGAGGGGAGAAGAGGCAAAACAGAGGCACAGAGCAAGAAACCGGAGGATGGAATTCCGAGGTTGTGGGGGTAACAGCAGAAACCGGCGGGCAGGAGATTCCAAGTCTCCTGGCCACCATTACACCCAAAGGCAAAGCAGCAGATTAGAGCCCAGAGTAACCACAAGAAGGGACACCTGTAAAACGGCTCAAGTTGCCTGCTATGTGAGTAGCGTCCACCTAAAAGGGACAGAGAGAAAGAGAGGACCTTGTATGAAGCCTACGACAGCAGGGGACATAAAACACAGTGCAGAAAGGAAGGCTTCCAAACCCACCTGGATAGGGGGATTTCAAATCGCTTCCAGGCTGCCCGGACCTCACCATCACCTGTTACCTGTACCCTGGACTGTGCCTGCATTCTACCAGTAAAACTTAAAGAGACTGCAACCTTGTGTCCTCTAATTCTTTCCTGCACCTCACCATCTATCATCCTTACCAACTACACCAGGAGCCCTGGAGACTGACTTCTACCTGAGGGGAACTAGATTATCTCTGCTGCAATACCATCATCCCCAGAGGACCCCTTTAAGCAGCGTCAGCCACCCCTGGCAGAGTACTACAGGTGGTGTCACGAACACTACTACATTAGACTTTATTTCCCATTTGCATTAAACCCCCTTTTACAGGACACCCAGGACCACGGACCGGGTCACTGCCACCATGACACATCCCTTTAAGAGCAGGCCCATTCCGAGTACCCCACGGTTCTAAGGGCACTTCATATAGTTCATAAGGGGGAAGGGTGATGGATATAGCTCATATAATAGGATGATATAGTGGGTATATTTCTTGAGGAAGCAGTGTGATTGTTGTGATTCATAGGGGAGTTTGGTGCGGCAATCATAGCACATATAAGGTAAGGATAAAGTGGCTGTCCTGGTATGACGGTATAAAGGCAATATTTTATAACAAAAAAGATAGTGTAGAGGCCATAAATGAGACAGTCTGAGGGACATTTCTTATGTAGTGTGCAAAGAGAGGGGCAATTATTTATTCAGGGGCATAGCATAGACAAATATTTTTATTCAAGGGGCATAATAATGACTCTTGGATTTTTCAGTACAATGTGTCAGGATGGACTTCATACCAGAGGTGAGAGAATATTTAAATGTTCGGTTCAGATTACGATTGACAAATTTGCAATATTCGCTGATTTATTCATCGAATATTCGCCGAACATAGCTGACTGCCATTCAAGTCAATGGGAGGCAAAAACAAACACATGCACAACACCTTCAACCAGGCCAAAAGCTGCCAAAATACATCAAATGAGGGACAGACACAAGGAAAGTAGCCGAAATTCACCCACAGTAAAAATTGTGACTTTTCACGGCAGCAATCAGCCATGCATAGGGTATCGGGGTCTGGGTCAGCATTTACAGCTTTGAATTGAATGTCAAATTAAGACAATGTAGCTGAGGATTGGTGTAGGCATGCTGAGCTGGTAACTCTGGTACCAAATGCAACAGCTCAACCTCCTTGCATACTCAGCCACACTTAGGTGGCACAAATATCAGTTTCGTAGACTACTATTGTCAGAAAAATCTAAGGATAGAAACTCAAAGGAAGTGGAGTCCTGACGATCTTGGACGCCTACTGTTACAGACAACACACATGAAGGGGACCAATCGGGAGTCTACACATTTAGAACATTCCCCTTCTTGAAAATCAGCATATACGCGAAACGCGCGTCAAGGGGTTTCAGCAAGCTGACCTATATCTATCACCAGCTATTATGGGTGAGTTATAAACATTGCCTGGGGTACTCGTGACTTATGTTTGGGAGGTCTGCTACGTGGGATGTGCCCTATGATATTTATCAGCAGCCGCCCACCTGCACGTACCTATCATTACTGAGACGCTTGTGAATACACTTAATAAGATTTGGCACTATAATTATCCTTCTTACTTGGTCAGCCTGCTGTACCAGCATGTCCTTGTACTTATTCTCCTCTTTTGTGCCCTAATGTTTTGGCTAAATAATACTTGTATGTATTTTTGATTTAATAAATGATTTCTTGGTTTTTATTTTACTGTCTGGTGTTTGCTCTACTCCATGGCGCTCTTTGCTGTCACTATTTTAGGAGTAGTACACTAATTGATGTACTTTAGTGCATTTATGCATATATTTAGGGGGCAAGGCTTTTGCCTCCTTCGGCCTTGGCATTTTTCTGTGCTTATTTTGACTTTTGTTCTAATTCACAAAAATTAGTGGCAGACACCAACAAAGTGGCATCAATTTCTCCACAGTAGAATTAGTATAATAGGGACCGACACATCATACACTACAGCCAATCCAGCAGATGGACACTGTCACTGACAATGTAGTGGAATCACTGTGCGGTATCTGTCACACTGGGTGAAGGATGAGTGAGTGCACAACAATGGAAAAGGGGAGCCTAAACAATAGGGAGGAGGGAAATGGAAACCCCTAGGCAGAGCAAAAATTGCCCTGTCTGCTCAAAACATCCCTATATAGATTCTGCACCTATTGCCAAGCACGATCATAAACACTGCCTGACCCTAGAGATAAGCCCTACATAGGGAGGGAAGGGGGTGACCACTAGTTTTAGACCACTCTAAAACTAAAGACAGAGAGGGAAGAGGGATGGAGAAAACTCTTAGCTTGAGAAGACTACCAAGATGTCATGCCAGCAATCCTCCAAGAGTCCCCAGGGAAGACACTAACCGAATGCTAGAACTTCCAAGAAGACTGAGGCAAGTATAAGCTAACACCCGCACCATGCTGAAACAATTGAATGTATTTAAACCTTCAGCACAGGTGTGTGATTAGCAGCAAAAGGAGGTGATAACTATTGGGTCCTAGAGGGAGAAGGATATTGCTCCATAACAGAAATGCAAAAATCAAGCAGGCACTTGAGCTAAACGCAAAGACCTTCTATTGCTGGATCCAGGATGACTGTCTGTCACACCCGACACACCCATTACATTACCTCTAGGGATGAGAGAGTATGCTCTCCTCTACTCGGCGATGCTTGGAACTCGCCGAGCATTTCTAGCTTTGCTCGGCGGGAGCTCAGGTCCCTGCCCTGCATGTTTGGCGCTCTTTAGAGAGCCAATGAACATGCAGGGATTGTCTGCTACACACTGTAATGCCGCAGCTATGTTGGTTGTGGCACTACAGTGATTGGCTGGCCGCACAGTGTCATTAAGTCTATATCAGACCTGGCGCCGCTATGCTCGTCACAGTCAGCACTGGAATCAGGCAGTGTAGGGAGAGATGCTGCTGAGCTAGGGAGAGATTTGTTTGCTTCATACTTAGTGTGAGTATACCATATATTATACAGATATCCATCTCAACTAACAGTCCTTCTGAGGACTAATAAAGCTGCAGAGATATCAGTGCTAAGTAGGTAGGCAGTGTATGTGGCAGACTGCAGTGCATATAGCAAGAGGGTTCATTCCAGTTCTGTCTACTGCTGCCTATTATAAATATTTATAGACATAGCCCCAGGTGTCAGTGGCCAGCAATAATGTTTTTGGATCTTAATCCTGATTATTTGCTTTAAAGGCAAGCCAGAAAACACAGTTTTTGTGCTCGCTTTGCTTGTTGGCTCTGCAGAATACAGCCACATCTTTTCAATATTACAGCTCTAAAAATCCAGCTATTTTAAAGGGACTCTGTCACCTGAATTTGGCGGGACTGGTTTTGGGTCATATGGGCGGAGTTTTCGGGTGTTTGATTCACCCTTTCTTTACCCGCTGGCTGCATGCTGGCTGCAATATTGGATTGAAGTTCATTCTCTGTCCTCCATAGTACACGCCTGCGCAAAGCAATCTTGCCTTGTGCAGGCATGTACTACGGAGGACAGAGAATGAACTTCAATCCAATATTGCAGCCAGCATGCAGCCAGCGGGTAAGAAAAGGGTGAATCAAACACCCGAAAACTCCGCCTATATGACCCAAAACCAGTCCCGCCAAATTCAGGTGACAGGTTCCCTTTAAACTGGGGTTTGTCCATCCCACGGATCACATATCAATGCGCTCAAAATTGCGCCATTTAAGGCCTCCACTTAAATATTTTTGCAGTGTCTTAGCTAAGTTATTGACACCAGTTTACTGAAAAACATAGTTACAGTGCCTTGCGAAAGTATTCGGCTCCCTGGAACTTTTCCACCTTTTCCCACATATCATTCTTCAAACATAAAGATATCAAATGTAAATTTTTGGTGAAGAATCAACAACAAGTGGAACATAATTGTGAAATTGATCGAAATTTATTGGGTATTTTAAATTTTTGTGGAAATTCAAAAACTGAAAAGTGGGGCGTGCAATATTATTCAGCCCCTTTAACTTTAATACTTTGTTGTGCCACCTGTTGCTGCGATTACAGCTGCAAGTCGCTTGGGGTTATGTCTCTAACAATTTTGTACATCGAGAGACTGAAATTCTTACCCATTCTTCTTGGACAAACAGCTCGAGCTCTGTGAGGTTTGATGGACATCGTTTGTGAACAGCAGTTTTCAGCTCTTTCTACGGATTCTCAATTGAATTGAGGTCTGGACTTTGACTTGGCCATTCTAACACCTGGATACGTTTATTTGTGAACCATTCCATTGTAGATTTTGCATTATGCTTGGGATAATTGTCTTGTCGGAAGGCAAATCTCCCTCCCAATCTCAGGTCTTTTGCAGACTCCAACACGTTTTCTTCAAGAATGGTCCTGTATTTGGCTCCATCCATCTTCCCATCAATTTTAACCATCTTCGCTGTCCCTGTTGAAGAAAAGCAGGCCCACACCATAATGCTGCCACCACCATGTTTGACAGTGGGGATGGTGTGTTCAGGGTGATGAGCTGTGTTGCCTTTACGCCAAACATATCGTTTTGCATTGTTGCCAAAAAGTTCGATTTTGGTTTCATATGACCAGACCACCTTCTTCCACATGTTTGGTGTGTCTCCCAGGTGGTTTGTTGCTAACTTTAAATGACACTTTTTATGGATATATTTGAGAAATGTCTTTCTTCTTGCCACTCTTCAAAAAAGGCCAGATTTGTGCAATGTACTTCTGCAGTTCATCCAGAGTGATCATTGGGCTCTTCGCTGCATCTCTGATCAGTCTTCTCCTTGTTTGAGATGAAAGTTTAGAGGGACGGCCGGGTCTTGGTAGATTTGCAGTGGTATGATACTCCTTCCATTTCAATATGATCGCTTGCACAGTGCTCTTTGGGATGTTTAAAGTTTTGGAAATCATATTGTATCCAAAACCGGCTTTAAACTTCTCCATAAAAGTATTACGGTCCTGCCTTTTGTGTACCTTGGTCTTCATGATGCTCTCTGTGCTTCATCAGAACCCTGAAACTATAAAAGAGCAGGTGCATTTATACAGAGACTTGATTGCACACAGGTGGATTATATTTATCATCATTAGGCATTTAGGACAACATTGGATCATTCAGAGATCCACAATGAACTTCTGGAGTGAGTTTGCTGCACTGAAAGTAAAAGGGCCCCACTTTTCAGTTTTTGAATTTCCACAAAAAATTAAAATAACCAGTAAATTTTGTTCTACTTCACAATTGTTTTCCACTTGTTGCTGATTCTTCACCAAAAATATACATTTGGTATCTTTATGTTTGAAGCATGATATGTGGGAAAAGGTTGAAAAGTTCCAGGGAGCTGAATACTTTCTATACTTTCTATATTCAAGAGATTTCAAACTGTGGCTTATCCGTGCCATGGATCACATATCAGTGCAGTAAAAATTGTGCCATTGTAGGCCTCCATTTAAATTTTTTCCAGTGTTTTAGCCAAGTTATTGATACCAGTTTGCTGAAAAAAAAAATAGTTACCAACAAGCCAGTTATTTCAAACTATGGTTTGTCCATGCCACGGATCACATATCAGTGCTTTTAAAATTGTGCCATTTAAGGCCTCCATTTAAATTTTGTTGCAGTGTCTTAGCCAAGTTATTGACACCAGTTTGCTGAAAAAAAATAGGTTCCTACAGAACAGATATTTAAAACTATGGTGTGTCCGTGCCGCAGATCACATATCAGTGCTGTCAGAATTGTTCCATTCCAGGACTTCATTTAAATTTTGTTGAACTATCTTACCCAAGTTATGTATTGTACAAAGTGAGGATGGGGGCCATGCTTCAGAGAACAAAGGCATGATGAGTGATGAGTGAACTGAGTAACACACCAAAATTGAATTTTCGGAGTAGCAAATAGTACCATCGACCCCTGTTAGGGCCTGTGTGAAGTTTTGTGTGTCCTAGAGAGTGACGACAGTAATGCGCCGAGTAGTGACAGTGACAGTGATGGCCTTTCGGTTGGGATATTAGAACTAAGACCTCACTGACGATAACAGTTATTCAATGGTAATAAAAGGACGCTAGTGTGTAACTAGCATTGTGTCACTATGCTGTTCATCTGAATTACTGTATTCTTCTTGTAACATAACTTGTTTCATTTTTTTGCTATCCCCCTGATATTGTGCCAAAGGCATCACTTTAACTGTGTTAATCGAATGAATACAGTAGTTGTTGATTTAAGTACCACTGTCTCCTCATTGTCTGCGTTGTTGCATCCATGTACATGTTAACAATTCTGTGCCAGTAGAATAGCATTGTTCCCAACAGCTCATGTCCTTTTATATATGAAAATTTGAAGCCGAAAACTATAATATTTAGTCCCTTCATCCCCAGGCTATTTTCATTTTTTAGTTTTTGCTTTTTCTTCTCCTTCTTCCAAGAGCCATAACATTTTTATTTTTCTGTGAACATAGCCAAACGAGGGCTTGTTTTTTGAAGGACAAGTTGTGTTTTTGTTTGACACCATTGATTTTACCACATAGTGTACTGGAATACAGGGGAGAATATTCCAAGTGTGGTGAAATTGCAAAAAAAAAGTGCAATTCCAAAATTATTTTTTTTTTTTCATTCACCATGTTCACTATATGGTAAACTTGACCTAGCAATATGATTCCCCAGGTCACTATAAGGATACAAATACCAAACATGTATAGGTTCATTTCTTTTGTAAATATTGTAAGAAAATTCCGAAATTTGTATGAAAAACGTTTTTGCGTTTGTCGCCAATTTCTGACACCCATAGAGTTTCCATTTTTTCGGGATCTGGTGCTTGTCGATGGTTTATTTTTTGCTGCTTGATCTGACATTTTTATTGATACCATTTTGGGCTAGATATGATGTTTTGATCGCCTCTTGCATTTTATTGCATTGTTGCAGCAACCCAAAAAAACGTAACTCTGGAGTTTTGTTTTTTTCTTTCATTACGCCATTTAACGACGGGCCGGCGTCCACAGGAATATCATGGTGACAGACACGGAGGTCTATTGCAGACACCCAGTTGTCATGAAAACCCATAGGCACCCTTTGATCACATGAGAGGGGTGCTGATGGGCGAAACTTGTGACATGCTTCCATTTGGCGAGTGTTAAATGATGCTATCAGTGATTAAGTGGCATTTAACTAGTTAAAAACCATGAGTGGATGTTACATCCAGAGACTGATATGCTTTTGCCTATAAGTGCATATAGGCAGAGGTTAGCCAGTCACAATCAGCAGGAGGGGAGAAGCTGCCGTGGGACCCACCTGCATGACTAGTCAATAGTGCAACTGGGTCCCCGGGGGCTGTGATTGTGCAGCCAGTGTCTGATACATGCTGCTCACAGTTTGGGCAGCATGCATCAGCTAACAGGTTCCCTTTAAAAGCTCATCTGATAATTTTTTCCCCCAGTAAGGCTGCACCCTCCCAAATGAGATGCAGCTCATCCCTACTGTAACACTTGTAGCCGACAGAGAGGCGACCCAGTTTTCCATGAACCCAAAATCTTCTTTTCTGCACCAATTTCTAAGCCCTTTTTTATCTCCCTAAGCTCCTGCTGTCTTTCTTTTGACACTCCTGGCATTGGCACTATTTCTGAAAACACCCCTTCAGAGGTTCTGGACTCCAGCTTCTCTCCTAGCTGCTCTTGTTTTATACTTAACCCCTTTGATTCTCTTGTTTCCAAAAATGAATATCCATATGAATTTTCTATGAAAATGTGATTCTGAGTCACTTTTCAAACCGTGAGTCAGAAAAGTCAAGGAGTCCAAGGTCAGAAGCCAAGAAGGTACGTCATAAACCGAAGGAAGACACAAAGGCATAGTCAGTTAACGTTCCGAGGACACAATACCAGGAGGATAACAGATCAGAGTAGAAGGGGTTAAACAGACAGATGTACAGAACAAGGTTCAAGGTCAGGCAGCAAAAGATATATAAACAGAACTCAAGGCAAGAGAGACAAGCCACACAGTAGATGAATGTAAATCTGGCTGAAGTCTGGTAGAAACAGCTCAGTTAAAAAGCCTGGCAATCACCTGGGACAATGAACACCTGGAGACAGCCAGCACCTCCCAGTCTCAGATTTGATGACTGAGAGGTCAATCAAAGTACTGACAGCATCAGCACGCCTCTGTACCAGACTGGGTGGCTGAGCTGTCAGTAACTGTATCCCAAACACACTGAGGATTAGAACCGTGACATGAAGGGCTTTTTTATTCCATGCTGCTCCTCATGAGCTATTATAAGCGAAGCCGTTAGCACAACTATGTCTGTGGTGCTCAAGTAGGGTCCCAATCTGTGTAAGGTTATATTTAAACTTGACACACACTGTGTGGATGCAGTGGAAACATTTAATAAGGTGCAGTACATACAGCAGACGTTTAGGTCACAGCATCCTTCATCAAAGTAGTAAAGTAGTGTACTGTATAGAGTGGTAATGGGGCAAGGTGTCCCCTAGTTAAGGAAAAGCTTGTTTAAAGGTGATACTAAAGGATCAACGAAGGTGTAAGGTATAGGGTAAAGACGTGGTAAACGCGACTAGAGGTTACCCTATACCTTATACCTTGGTCGATCCTTTAGTATCACCTTTAAACAAGCTTTTCCATAACTAGGGGACACCTTGCCCCATTACCACTACCACTCTATACAGTACACTACTGTAGTACTTTGTTGAAGGTCGCTGTGACCGAAACGTCTACTGTATGTGCTGCACCTTATTAAATGTTTCCACTGCATCCACACAGTGTGTGCCAAGTTCCTAATGAGCTGGCTCATGAACTCTTTTTGTGGATATATATAACTTGCTGAAAAGCCCAGCGTTGCCCAGGCATAATAATTGACTGTGTATTCACCGGGCAGCTTTACTAGGGGTTGGACGGTCGTATGTGGCCATGGGGGAGGGACACACACATGGGTCAACTTTCATTGGTACGCACATATAGTGCGGTGCTGCTGGCAAAGTGCTGTTATATTGCTGGCTATATTGTTCTGATGCCTGATAATGGTACCCCGCTGAGGCATACTTTAGTTAATATTGACACTGGCATCTTAGAGCAGATATAGCGATTTTATGAGTCAGTGTACTAAGCACAGGTCACACTTTAATTAGCTCTCTTTGTGGATCCATCTACCAATGTATGTGTGTCTTTTCATGGTAGCTTGTGTTTCCCGGTCTGCACGTCTTGTTGTATAGTGGCGACTTGTTGGGTTTATCGCCACCATTGTGTCACCGTGTACCATTATTGTCCAGAGTTTTTACATTTGTAATATTTTGTATTGTGTTAATAAAGATTATTTATATTTGTAATTTACCCAGTATTGGTCGTCTTTTGTGGTTTCCACACTCCCTCTTTATCTTGTTTTTATATAGATAGATGAGTAATGTATACCACATCTCATAGTTAAGATATCTCATTTAATTTTTAGGAATAGTGAATCATCATGATGAAATACCTATTTTATCTTTGAAAATTGTAAACATTATGATGACAGTAAGAACTAGTCACATGGCCAACCCTTCATATATTCATATATTCAGAACAAGTGCATGAGGTTGTTTAGGTGAAACCAGATTGGCCATATTATGGTTATGTCTTCTTATTGTGAGAGATTCTGGGTCTGACAAAGGATTTTCCTCCTAAGGGCCGGTAAAACCCTCAATGTAAGAGGTATTGAAGATTCCTCTGTAAGGGTGTAGTCAGACTGCTGTATAACATGGCCGAGTGTTATCCAATGCTTTAGCAGATTTCACTTGGCCCAATCTTATACGTTGGGGTATGGCAGATTTGGGATTATTTTCTCATGCTGATTCGACATGAGAAAATAATCACAGCATTCTGTGACTGCCTCCAAAACTAAGGTGACACTCAGATCAAACTCTGATAGAAAGAATTGACATCCGTGTGAATCCAGCCTAAAGATGATAATTGCAGAATAATTTGGGAAATATTTTCTTCTTAGGTTACGTTCACATTTGCGTTGTTGTGTGTTGCGTTGGCAACGCAACGAACAACGCATGCAAAACATATGCAAAAACGCATGGTTTTGTGACGCATGCGTCCATTTTTGGCTTGCTTTTGGACGCAAAAAAAATGCAACTTGCTGCGTCCTCTGCACCCTGACGCTTGCGCCAAAAATGATGCATGCGTCACAAAACGCAAGACAACACATGTCCATGCGTCCAACGCAACGCTAATGTGAACATAGCCTTAGAGATGGAGGCAGGACATGCTTTTTCATTATAGAGCACAATGAAGGATACAATTAGCTTGGCAGTTATAATTCACTCTACGTGTTGCACTTAAGCTTAATAGTTGCTGATCCTGTTTAGTGGCACTAAACACTTGAACATTCTGAAATTTCATGTCTTTTTTACTGAACAGTTTTATCTTCAGCAGGTAGGTGTTTCAAGACAAAGGCCACAGATAAAAAGTTGTCTTCACCCCAACCACTGTGACTTATTAAACATGTAGGCTAATTTCTCTTATGACCCACACAGTCTTTTCAAAGCTGACTTTAAAAAGGGTTTATGGTCTACTCAGCCCCTGAACCTCAGCAACGCCTAATCAGACCAACAGTGGCATTACCACCCAAATCCAACAGTAGAGCTGACTCCAGCAAAAACAGAGGTAAGCAACAGGAAGCCAGAACTGCTGAAACGTATTGGGTCATATTAAGAACAGATATGCCCAACCACAATTTCAGTGAAAGATAGTGCACTTACACAATCAATAACTTTTTTTTATTTCCATGGAGCTAAGCACTTATTGATAGGTAGTTGCACACTACATGCTTGTTTTGCTGTGCGCCTATCACTCTCGCCTCAGTGGTCATATAACTGCTCCTGGCTGCGATTTTCCCACACAGAGCAGTTCCTTCTTTTCCGCTCAGTATACAGGTCCTTCTCAAAAAATTAGCATATAGTGTTAAATTTCATTATATACCATAATGTAATGATTACAATTAAACTTTCATATATTATAGATTCATTATCCACCAACTGAAATTTGTCAGGTCTTTTATTGTTTTAATACTGATGATTTTGGCATACAACTCCTGATAACCCAAAAAACCTGTCTCAATAAATTAGCATATCAAGAAAAGGTTCTCTAAACGACCTATTACCCTAATCTTCTGAATCAACTAATTAACTCTAAACACATGCAAAAGATACCTGAGGCTTTTATAAACTCCCTGCCTGGTTCATTACTCAAAACCCCCATCATGGGTAAGACTAGCGACCTGACAGATGTCAAGAAGGCCATCATTGACACCCTCAAGCAAGAGGGTAAGACCCAGAAAGAAATTTCTCAACAAATAGGCTGTTCCCAGAGTGCTGTATCAAGGCACCTCAATGGTAAGTCTGTTGGAAGGAAACAATGTGGCAGAAAACGCTGTACAACGAGAAGAGGAGACCGGACCCTGAGGAAGATTGTGGAGAAGGACCGATTCCAGACCTTGGGGAACCTGAGAAAGCAGTGGACTGAGTCTGGTGTGGAAACATCCAGAGCCACCGTGCACAGGCGTGTGCAGGAAATGGGCTACAGGTGCCGCATTCCCCAGGTAAAGCCACTTTTGAACGATAAACAGCGGCAGAGGCGCCTGACCTGGGCTACAGAGAAGCAGCACTGGACTGTTGCTAAGTGGTCCCAAGTACTTTTTTCTGATGAAAGCAAATTTTGCATGTCATTCGGAAATCAAGGTGCCAGAGTCTGGAGGAAGACTGGGGAGAAGGAAATGCCAAAATGCCTGAAGTCCAGTGTCAAGTACCCACAGTCAGTGATGGTGTGGGGTGCCATGTCAGCTGCTGGTGTTGGTCCACTGTGTTTCATCAAGGGCAGGGTCAATGCAGCTAGCTATCAGGAGATTTTGGAGCACTTCATGCTTCCATCGGCTGAAATGCTTTATGGAGATGAAGATTTCATTTTTCAGCACGACCTGGCACCTGCTCACAGTGCCAAAACCACTGGTAAATGGTTTACTGACCATGGTATTACTGTGCTCAATTGGCCTGCCAACTCTCCTGACCTGAACCCCATAGAGAATCTGTGGGATATTGTGAAGAGAAAGTTGAGAGACGCAAGACCCAACACTCTGGATGAGCTTAAGGCCGCTATTGAAGCATCCTGGGCCTCCATAACATCTCAGCAGTGTCACAGGCTGATTGCCTCCATGCCACGCCGCATTGAAGCAGTCATTTCTGCCAAAGGATTCCCGACCAAGTATTGAGTGCATAACTGAACATTATTATTTGATGGTTTTTTTGTTTGTTATTAAAAAACACTTTTATTTGATTGGATGGGTGAAATATGCTAATTTATTGAGACAGGTTTTTTGGGTTATCAGGAGTTGTATGCCAAAATCATCAGTACTAAAACAATAAAAGACCTGACAAATTTCAGTTGGTGGATAATGAATCTATAATATATGAAAGTTTAATTGTAATCATTACATTATGGTAAATAATGAAATTTAACACTATATGCTAATTTTTTGAGAAGGACCTGTAAATGTGTCACTAGCACTGTCACTTCTTGCAAATCACACTAACTCGGCGAACATGTACTGATTTAAGCAGCAGGGATCCGCTGTCAGTTAGCATGATGTCAGCAGTGACGCCCCATCGGCACGGCAGTCTGACCACTGGGAGCCCCACCGATCCTGAGAACCGGGACTCTGAATAGCTCTGTGAATGGGGTGGTGGCCGATCATGTGTACTGCAGATCCTCTCATTCTCATGGTAGGACTGAAGACTAGCCAGGCGTAGCGCTGGGTTATCTCCAGCAGTGTGGCCGTGCACATGATGGACCACTGATGCCACTCACACAGTTATTTTAAGCCAAAATTCTTGCAATCCGGGGGTCCAATAGTCGGTTCCCAAGTCCTATCTATTCGAAAGGGGACGGCTTCGAAACTATGAAATCCACCTTTAATTCTAATATATAAGATCGTGCTTTATATTTAATGATTTAGAGCCACTTGTTTCTAAAGTGAATACCATAAGAATTCTCTTTTGTAGAGCTTTCTCCCATGGTCACCGTCACTCTTTGCACGTCATGTCCATGTACTTGGCAGCAATGTTTAGAAATCATTGATGATCCAGTTGCATTTAGAGGGGTTTTCCTGGAAAGGTTCTAACTGTTTGAAAATAAACAGAATTTTCATTACCCTCACATGCTCCAGCTTCTGATCTTCACCACTGCCTCCCATCTCTGTTGACATGCTGAAGCACTGACATCACATCAACACTGGTGCAGCCAATCAGTGGTCTCAGCTGCTTGCGCCCTGTGACTAAAACTAGTTCCCAGCTCTCTGACTAAATGCTAAGGAGTTTCAGAATGACACATACATATTTGAAACAATGGAGCCTATCTCTGATGTATGCCTCATGTGGTTCGGGCAGCATGAGTCACTTGTCAGGTTCCCTTTAGGTCTACTCCGTGATTATTTCTATTTTATTTTATACCTTTAATTGCAATTTTCACAATATTCACATTCAGCAATATTCGATAATCCTACAAGTGAAAACTAAATAGCTGCCTACAAAAGAGCACCCAGTAAATCAAACAAAGCTTTGTAAAATCAAGTCTAAGATCAGACACCCAATGTGTTTTGCTTCAGGATCAGGACACGATGAAGATGATCTTTTTTCCCTTTGCCCTGCCCTTTGCATTGTCTGCTGTAATTTCAGAGTAACCTACCAGGGATCCTATAATCCTCGCTCGACTACTTTGTCATAAAGAATCTGATACTCGCTGCCTCCACACCCAATATTATTCATGACTGAACTAAAATCCACAATACAGGGACAGTCCTTATAACCACTCTTGTCTGGTGAATCATTGTATAGTATACTCCTCAGTACTCTTGTGTTCTGACTTTCTACTGATGGCTTTCCTTTACCTTTATAGCCTTTACATCTCTGCTTGCCTCAATCAATTATCACAATTTGTGGGGTCAGGTGGTCTATGTATAACACAATGGATCAGATAGATTGTGTATTATACACTGTGTATTGATCTTTATATGGGATCATTCATTCTGCATTTGAATGGGTACGTCCATTTATGCACACTGCCCGTCTGTTTCTGAGATATATCGTTGATCTAGGTGATCGCCAGCCCCATGATGGTTAGGGGCATTCTATAGATCTAAACATTTATAGCGAAATTTCTTTCCTGTATAGTAATTTATCTAATTTCTTAGGAGTGGTTCACATGGGCTTACCCAGCTCTTGATTTTTTTCATCTATACCATCACTATAGATAAGGATTACCATTTTTTCATCATATACACTTGTTGGCATTATCATATGATATTGAGCATTATTGCTGCATGGCTAATTGTTATTATTACTGTGGTTGGTTGGCTTATTGTAATTTCTAGTGGTATGGTTACATTGCAGCTTGTGTCGTTTTAATTGATTTTATATCCCCCTGCTTGTTTCAGTGTTAATAAAAGCATATTTTTTAATTGAAGCATTAGGTGTACACATCTTATATGTATTGGTTTTTTCTTTTCCTTCTGACATTGGCCATTAAAACAGACAAAAAACAAGAAACAAAATAAATGATCATATACCTTGTTGTAACTAAATAGGTAAAAAGGCAAAAGTACATTTAAATAATATAGGGTTCTTAGTAAACGCTGTTTTTGGTTAAAAGTATTAACCCCTTCCCGCCAAGGCCCTTTTTCGTTTTTGCATTTTCGTTTTTTGCTCTCCTCCTTCCCAGAGCAATAACTTTTTATTTTTCCGTCAATATGGTCATGTGCGGGAAGTGGGGGTGCACGCTAGCGTCCCATAAGCAAAGCGTCACAGAAGATAAGCGTCGTGATACCGCAGTTATTCCATGGCACAGAACTAACATCCATCTTCTCTCTTCACACAGGTATTAACTCCCTCTGCTTGCTGTCTCCTGCTTTGCAATCAAATGGTGCAACTTCCTACCTCTGATAGCTGTCCCATCTGCTGCAATAGACTCTAATGGTATTAACTCCCTCCTCTGCTTGCTGTCTGTCATCTGCTGCTTTACCATCTAGAAACATAATTTAATGTGTTTGCTAATTCATTGGTATAATTCATTTGTTGCATTGCACTTAAAACTTACTGTCCACTTACTATCCATGACTGGGATCAGTGTAGATCTTATCTGGTGGAAGGTGTGAAAGTAGATTTTACCAGGCTGAGTGTCTTTGATCATCTTTTAAAAGAAAAAAAAAAAAAGCCCCTGGTGTGCAAGCCAGCTGCCAAATTATCCTCAACCAGTTCCCACAATCCATCTCTTCTGGGCTAAAAATTTAGAACCTTCCTTAGGGGTGCACGCAAGTGGGGGTGCACGCTAGCGTCCCATAAGCAAAGCGTCACAGAAGATAAGCGTTGTGATACCGCAGTTATTCCATGGCTGTTAGACAGGGTAGGAGTCAGGTAACCCACACTCTGCTCTCCCGTCTATCCATGTGCTTTATTCCTATCCTCCTGTGTTCCCTTGCAATCCACATTCACCGCCCAATCCCCCCCTCCATCACAACTCATATACATCAGCTCCTCTCTCCTTCCCTCTCCCATGTACAGCTCCCATGCACTTCTCACCTTCCTGAAAAACCTCAGTCCATCTTACCCAAACAGACTGCATAAAAAAACATCATACAATCCCAAAAGCTACTTGCTTTTTATCTTCCTACTCCTGCTGATATCAGGAGACATCTCCCCAAACCCCGGTCCACCATCCACCAACCTCAACCCCTACCCTACCTCACATCGAAACCTTAATAATCTTACTAATATTAATTGCCCTCCTTCATCTCCTCCTTCTTTTAATTGTGCCCCTTGGAATCCACGGTCGGTATGCAACAAGCTTCCCTTCCTACACAATTACTTTCTGAAAAACTCTCTGAATCTGCTGGCCCTCACAGAAACCTGGATTCAGGATTCTGACACTGTCTCTCCTGCTGCCATTACCCATGGTGGCTTACAATTCTCCCATTCCCCGAGACCCACAAACAGACCTGGTGGTGGAGTTGGCATACTCCTGTCCCCACAATGCACTTGTCATCCCCTCAGTTCCATCACTCTCATTCCCTTCTTTTGAGGTCCACACAATCAGGATCTTTCATCCCCTCAGAGTAGCGGTCATATACCGGCCCCCAGGCTCACCCACCCGCTTCCTGGACCATTTCTCTGCCTGGCTGCCGCTCTTCATGTCCTCAGAACTACCAAGCCTTATCCTGGGAGACTTCAACATCCCCATTAACAGCCCCACTTCCACATCTGCATCCCAGCTTCTGTCACTAACCACTTCTCTCGGCCTCTCACAGCTCTCAACCTCTGAAACACACAAAGACGGTAACACCCTGGACCTGGTTTTTGCCCGGCTCTGCTCAATCTCCTACCTAGATAACTCACCGCTTCCCCTCTCTGACCACAACATTCTCTCCTTCACACTCACATATCCTCGCTCACCCAAGCACCCTCCTACACACCATTCAGTCAGAAATCTACAAGCCATTAACCCTCTTACATTTTCAGACTCCCTACGCTCATCATTGTCCCCAATCTCTTCCTTTTCCTGTCCTGATCTGGCTGTACATCACTTCAATGACACTCTTAGAAGCACCCTTGACCAAGTAGCTCCCCTCACACTCAGAACCTCCAAACACAGAATAAAACAGCCCTGGCTTACATCGCAAACCCGATTTCTCCAGCGATGCTCTAGGTGTGCTGAACGCTTATGGAGGAAAACACGCACACCAGAAGACTTCATACACTTCAAATTTATGTTAAGGACCTATAACTTTGCCCTTCACTTCGCTAAACAGACCTACTTTACCACTCTGATCTCCTCACTATCCAACAACCCCAAGAAACTTTTTGACACCTTTCACTCCCTCCTCAGGCCAAAAGCACAAGCCCCTATCACAGATATTTGTGCTGGTGACCTGGCCTCCCACTTTATAGAGAAAATAGACAATATCCGTCAGGAAATCCGCTCCCAACAACTAAGTTCAGTGACTCCCATCCCTCCCCTCATTGCCCCTGGCTCACTCTCCACATTCGATCCCATCACAGAAGAAGAAGTCTCCAAGCTCCTCTCCTCTTCTCGTCCGACTACATGCACTACCGACCCCATTCCCTCACATCTCCTCCAGTCTCTCTCTCCAGTTGTCACAAGTCACCTAACTACAATCTTTAATCTCTCCCTCTCCTCTGGCATTTTCCCCTCCTCCTTCAAACACTCTATCATTACTCCCTTACTAAAGAAACCCACCCTCGACCCATCCTGCACAAACAACTACAGACCGGTCTCCAATCTCCTCTTCATCTCTAAACTCTTGGAGCGCCTGATATACTCCCGCCTTACCCGTTACCTCTCCACTCACTCCCTCCTAGACCCTTCACAGTCCGGTTTCCGCCCCCTACATTCGACGGAAACTGCACTCATCAAAGTGACCAATGACCTTCTGACAGCAAAACGTAATGGTGACCACTCTCTGCTCATTCTTCTCGACCTTTCTGCAGCTTTTGACACTGTTGACCACCCTCTCCTTCTCTCTAGGCTCCAGTCACTAGGCATTAAGGACACTGCTCTCTCCTGGTTCTCCTCCTACCTTTCTGACCGCTCCTTCAGTGTTCTGTTCTCTGGCTCCACTTCATCTCCTCTTCCTCTCACTGTTGGGGTACCTCAGGGCTCAGTCCTTGGCCCCCTTCTGTTCTCTCTCTACACGGCCCCAATTGGACAGACCATCAGCAGATTTGGATTTCAGTACCATCTTTATGCCGACGACACACAACTATATACGTCATCCCCTGACCTTGCCCCCGCTGTACTACAGAACGCCACTGACTGTCTGTCCGCAGTCTCCAACATCATGTCCGCTCTCTATCTGAAACTCAACCTCTCCAAAACTGAACTTCTTCTGCTCCCACCATCTACTAACCTCCCTAAATCTGACATTTCCCTCTCCGTGGGTTGCACCATAATAACACCCCGGCAGCAGGCGCGCTGTCTGGGTGTTATGTTTGACTCCGATCTCTCCTTCACCTCCCATATACAATCTCTTGCCCGCTCGTGCCGCTTACACCTAAAGAACATCTCTAGAATCCGCCCTTTTCTCACCATGGAGACAGCTAAAACCCTCACTGTCGCCCTGATCCACTCCCGCCTGGACTACTGTAATGCTCTATTAATTGGCCTCCCCCTCACTCGACTTTCCCCTCTCCAGTCCATCCTTAATGCAGCAGCCAGGGTCGTCCATCTGGCTAATCGTTACTCGGACGTGTCCGCTCTTCGCCAGTCGTTACACTGGCTACCCATTCATTACAGGATACAATTCAAAGTACTTGTTCTCACCCACAAAGCTCTCCACAGTGCGGCACCCCCTTACATCTCCTCCCTCATTTCTGTCTATCAGCCTAACAGACCACTGCGCTCTGCAAATGACTTTCGATTAACCTCTGCACTAATCCGTACCTCCCACTCCCGACTCCAAGACTTCTCCCGTGCTGTGCCAATCCTCTGGAATGCTCTACCCCAAGATATTAGGACCATCCATAATTTGCATAGTTTTAGGCGCTCGCTCAAAACACATTTGTTCAGAGCGGCCTATCACGTTCACTAATCAAAGTTATGTTATGTTTGTGTGTGTGTGTAGCCCATTCACTATATCCATATATTCCCCAACCCCTGAAGATGGCTGGACCATCATTGTAAATACATCATTGTAAATAAACACCTGTACTTTGCATCTCCCCCACCTCATTGTAGATTGTAAGCTCTCACAAGCAGGGTCGTCTTATTTTGCTTTAATTATTGTATTGTTAACGTTGTTACTTATGACTTTTGTGTTTGAAACTGTTAAACTGTAAAGCGCTGCGGAATATGTTGGCGCTATATAAATAAAGATTATTATTATTATTATTATTATTATTACTTTTGAACGACATCACTGGTTTTACCATATCTTGTACTAGAAAATGGAAAAAAATTCCAAGTGTTGTGAAATTGCAAAAAAAAGTGCAATCCCACACTTGCTTTTTGTTTGGCTTTTTGTCTAGCTTCACTAAATGCTAAAACTGACCTGATATTATGATTCTCCAGGTCATTAAGAGTTCATAGACACCTAACATTTCTAGGTTATTTTTTATCTAAGTGGTGAAAAACAATTCAAAGCTTTGCTTAAAAAAAAAAAGCGCCATTTTCCGATTCTCGTAGCATCTCCATTTTTTGTGATCTAGGGTCGGGTGAGGGCTTATTTTTTGCGTGCCGAGCTTCCATTTTTAATGATACCACTTTTGTGCAAATACGTTCTTTTGATCGCCCGTTATTGCATTTTAATGCAATGTCGCGGTGACCAAAAAAACGTAATTCTGGCGATTCTAATTTTTTTCTCGCTACGCTGTTTAGCGATCAGGTTAATGCTTTTTTTTATTGATAGATTCTGAACGCTGCGATACCAAATATGTGTAGGTTTGATTTTTTTTTATTGTTTTATTTAGGATGGGGCAAAAGGGGGTGATTTAAACTTTTATATTTTTTTTATTTTTTTCATATTTTTAAAAACATGTTTTCTTAACTTGTGCCATGCTTCAATAGCCTCCATGGGAAGCTAGAAGCTGGCACAACTGGATCGGCTCTGCTACATAGCAGCGATCATCAGAAATGCAGGTTTGCTATGAGCGCCGAACACAGGGTGGCGCTCACAGCAGGCCGGCATCAGTAACCATAGAGGTCTCAAGGACCTCTATGGTTACTGTCTTGACACATCGCTGACCCCCGTTCATGTGACAGGGTCAGCGATGCGCTCATTTCCTGCTATTTAACAGGTTAATAGCAGCGGGTGAATCGCGATTTCACCCACCGCTATTGCGCGCACATGTCAGCTGTACAAAGCAGCTGACATTTTGCGACTTTGATGTGGGCTCACCGCAGAAGCCAACATCAAAGGGGGAGGCACAACATACACAGTACTAGTAGGGCGCATGTCATGAAGGGGTTAAAGCCATCCTGCCATGAACAAGGTGACCCTGTTAGGGATGGTCCTGCTAGGCATCAGGGTTCTCCCACTGCGCAGGATAGATCCCAAGCATTATCTGCTTCTGCGGTCTCCCATTCAGGTCCGTCCGCTGCTATTGCTGCTCAGCACAGACGGTCCCAACATCTTGCTCAGGCTCGTGGCATATGTTTGGTTACTGCTGGCTCTTCAGCCAAGTAGTCTATGGTAATCAGTGATGTGCAGCCTTGCGCTCTGGAGACTAAGTCCAGAGATCACCTTACTGAGCATGTCTCTGATGTAGTGTTTTCTTATTGGTGGTCAGACGTTAGCTGCTCTGGTGATGTGGCAGCTCTGGATTGGCCCAGGTGATGTCTCGACCGAGTGGGCAAGAGTGTTTTGGGTGGAGCCTAGTGTATAAAAGCCTCTTAGTGGCGCATGTGGGCGTTAGTGTCATTTATGTTTTGGTGTGTGTGGGTAGAGTAACTTTGTCTGCATATTTGTGTGAGTCTGATTATGCTCAAAGTCTGTACATGTTGGCAGGCATGTAGCACACTTATGCAGTTTCATACCCTTGACTCTATGGCTGAGTCTCTCGTCTGCTACATGCTTAGGCTACTTTCACACTAGCATTTTTTTTAATCCGTTGCAATCTGTCGTTTTGGGCAAAAAACGGATCCTGCAAATGTGCCCGCAGGATGCGTTTTTTGCCTATAGACTTGTATTAGCGACGGATCGGGACGGATGGCCACACGTCGCGTCCGTCGTGCAACGGATCCGTCGTGTTTTGGCGGACCATCAGCACGATAAAACGTTCAAGTGAACTCTTTTTTTGTCCGTCACGTCCGCCATTTTCTACCACGCATGCGCGGCCAAAACTTCGCTCCCTCCTCCCCAGACTTCAGGATGGGCAGCGGATGCGTTGAAAAACTGCATCCGCTGTCCACGTAATGCACAAATTTCACAATGTGCGTCGGTACGTCGGCCCGATGCATAGCGACGGACCCGTACCGACGCAAGTGTGAAAGTAACCTTAAGTTCGGTAAGGACAGGACTGGCGTAACTAGCCGCTTGGCTTAGCATTTGTTTCGCTCATGTGTGCGGTTAGCACAGTTCAGTTACAGACCAAGCTCAACCCTTATGCTCCCTCTCAGTGAAGTCAACAGGGTATTATACCTAGCGTCATAAGTAGTGTTGAGCATTCCGATACCGCAAGTATCGGGTATCGGCCGATATTTGCGGTATCGGAATTCCGATACCGAATTCCGATACTTCCCGCGAATCGGATACCAGAATCGGAAGTTCCCAGAATTCAAACTGAACGCAGCAGCCAATGAGGAATGATTGGAAGTGTGGGCACATCCTGTTTAGCATGGTGGGCATGTAAGTACTGGCAAGGCTGTGATTGGCTGCTGAAATGATGTCACTCTGCACTATAAAAAACGCTGCCGCCATTTTGCGCTCACTCTGCTGTGATTTCAGTTAGGGACAGGACGCTGTGTTCTAACTGAGGGCCAGTTGAGATAGCTAATTGCTTTATTTTCCTTTCCAAAGGCTAATTTAGCAAAACGCTGTGTGTTCTTCACTGTTCACCTTGCTCTTGCCTTGCAGCGCTGTTTTAACAGCGTTCTGCAAGGTCTCTGTGTGTGTGTGTGTGTGTGTGTGTGCAGCTCACTCTGTAGTCTGTGTGCAGCCATATACCCGGTTGTATTCAGCTCAGGGGGGGTTCACACTGCCTCACACAGTTGTCCTTTTTTGCTCATAGTGCAGCCTGCTGCACATTTTTTCTCAAATTTCCTATTAGTGTTTTTCCACCCGTCTCCAGCTAAATTGTGGAAAAACACTACATAGGATAACCTAGAGGGGGGTTTTGGGGCCTTGCAGCGCCGTTTACGGCTGTCTGCATGGTCTCCGTGTGAGCCCAGCTCGCCCTGTAGTCTGTGTGCAGCCATAGCCGGTTGGATTCAGCTCAGGGTTCGTTACTGCCTCATACCTTGAGAAAAATTTTCCTTTTTTTCAAATAGTGCAGCCTGTTTAAAATTTAAAAAAAAAAATTCCTATTAGTGTTTTTCCACCGGTCTCCAGCTAAATTGTGGAAAAACACTACATAGGCTAACCTAGAGGGGTTTTTTTGGGCCTTGCAGCGCCGTTTACGGCTGTCTGCACGTTCTCTGTGTGAGCGCAGCTCGCCCTGTAGTCTGTGTGCAGCCATAGCCGGTTGGATTCAGCTCAGGGTGCGTTACTGCCTCATACCTTGAAAAAAAATTTCATTTTTTTCAAATAGTGCAGCCAGTTTAAAATTTTAAAAAAAATTCCTATTAGTGTTTTTCCACCCGTCTCCAGCTAAATTGTGGAAAAACACTACATAGGATAACCTAGAGGGTGTTTATTGGGCCTTGCAGCGCCGTTTACGGCTGTCTGCACGGTCTCTGTGTGAACGCAGCTCGCCCTGTAGTCTGTGTGCAGCCATAGCCGGTTGGATTCAGCTCAGGGTGCGTTACTGCCTCATACCTTGAAAAAAAATTTCCTTTTTTTCAAATAGTGCAGCCTGTTTAAAATTAAAAAAAAAAATTCCCTATTAGTGTCTTTCCACCCGTCTCCAGCTAAATAGTGGAAAAACACCAAATAGGATAACCTAGAGGAGGCTTTTTGGGCCTTGCAGCGCCGTTTACGGCTGTCTGCACGGTCTCCGTGTGATTTAAACTAGCTCTGTAGCCCGATCTGCAAAAAAAAAAAAGTAAAGTTCACCAAACACAACTTAACACTTGTGTAGGCCACATTTGAAAAATAATAAAGTTTAGTCCACACTTTACAACATTAGTGTTTCTTACACCTGTTAGGAGGAGCATTTCAGGAATAAGCACACTAAGGCCTTAGTACTTTTCTGCTTATCTTTATCTGTCAACCAAGATGAAGAGGGCAGGGAGTAAGGCACGTGGGCGTGGGCGCGGAGCAGGGAGAGGAGCAGGGAGAGGACGTGGTGATTCTGTGCCTGCTGCGGGCGCCGGTGACTCGTCGTCACTCAGTTTCAGCAGGGAACAGTCCTTCATGCGCAGCTTTGTCGGAGAGCGCCGTGCACCGCTGCTGCGTGAAGACCAAATTGAAGCCGTTGTCGGGTGGATGGCAGCTAACGCCTCGACATCGACTTCAGTTAGTGCCACATCCTCTCAGGCACAGAGCACTGGAGAGCAGCCATCTGTCTCTTCACCACCTGCCAAATTGGCCAGGCAGTCAGAGAGCCCAGGACAGGAGCCGTCTCTACTTCTGTTCTCTGAATCTCTTGGCTTGGAAACAGGGGGCCAGCCAAGCAGCATTGGAGAAATGGAAGAAGAGGCAGTGTGCAGTGATGCCCAACAGCTTTGTCTCTCTGACTCTGAAGAGGCGGGTGGGCCAGTGCCTCCGGTGACCACAGCGCAGTACGCATCTGATGATGAAACTCAGGTGCCGCTTTCTGGTGCGTACTGTGCTGCCGAGACTACCCAGGAGGAGCAGTTGGTGGCAGAGGGTAGTGGAGATGATGAGGTCGTTGACCCATCGTGGCGTGAGGAACAGGAAGGTGGTGGGAGCAGCTCTGAGGAAGAGATTCCCCTTACGGGCCAAAGAGGGAGAGGGAGGGGGAAGACTGCGGAGCCTGTAGCCTCCACTTTGGCACCCGTTAGGAGCCTGTCTCTTTCCAAAGCCAAAAAGGGCGCTCCCAAGACTTGCAGTGCCTGGTCCTTTTTTGACACAGTTGCAGATGACATTTGTTTTGTCAAATGCAAGCTGTGTCATCAGAAAGTAAAAAGAGGGAAAAATGTCAGCAACCTCAATACCACAAATATGTGGAAACATGTGCGGACCAGGCACGCGGTGAAGTTACAGAAACAGACTGAAGATGTAGGCCAACCAACAGCGGCAGCTACCACCTCTTCAGATCGTGTTGCCTCTTCCTCCAGCTCACGCACAGCTGGTTTGGCTTCCTCCCAGGATCGCCATGGAAGAACCTCTGGCACTGTTGTCCAGAGACCTTGTGTAATTCCACCCACAGCACCACCTTCCCAGTCATCCTCACACTCCCAGTCTACTCTACAGCCATCGGTAGTACAGGCATGGGAGAAAAGGCGGGCATTCTCGGCCAACCACCCCCGAGCACAGGCTCTGAATGCAGGCATTGCCAAACTGTTGTCCCTGGAAATGCTCTCGTTCAGGCTGGTGGAGACTGACAGCTTCCGTGACTTGATGGCATTGGCAGTCCCACAGTACAAGGTGCCCAGCCGCTTTTACTTCAGCAGGCAAGCTGTCCCTGCCCTGCACAGGCATGTTGAGGGAAACATAAAACATGCGTCAGTAGCAAGGTCCACCTCACCACCGATGCGTGGACCAGTCAGCATGGACAGGGGCGATACGTTTCCCTCACTGCCCATTGGGTTAATGTTGTTGAGCCAGGTACAGATCGTGCGAGTGGCGCAGGACGTGTCCTGCCCACTCCAAGGATTGCAGGAATCCAGTCTGTACGCATTGACTCCTCCTCTTACACAAGTTCCTCAGAATCAACTCTGCAGGAGCCTTCACAGTCCACCTCCACATGGACCCGTGAACGTTTACCTATGACCGACATGAGCACAGCCGTGGCCAAACGTCAGCAGGCCGTCTTGAAACTAGTTTCATTGGGGAATCGAAGCCACACAGCGCAGGAGCTCTGGAATGCCATCAAGCAGGAGAGGGATGTGTGGTTACTGCCAGCGAATCTCCAGCCAGGCATGGTAGTGTGTGACAATGGCCGAAATCTGGTGGCAGCTTTGGCCCTTGGCAACCTCACTCACATCCCATGTCTGGCACATGTGCTCAATTTGGTTGTGCAGAGTTTTCTGAGGGACTATCCGGATCTTGATGCCCTGCTGCACAAGGTCCGCCTAGAGTGTGCTCACTTGCGGCGTTCCAGCTTGGCCAGATCCCGCATTGCTGCTCTGCAGCGCCGATTCCGCCTTCCGGAACACCGCATCATATGTGACCTACCTACCCGGTGGAATTCCACGTTACATATGTTGGAGCGGTTGTGTGAGCAGCAGCAAGCAGTTATGGAGTACCAGCTGCATCAGGCGCAAAGAAGTCGCAGTCAGCGCCGATCAGACTTCACAACCACAGAGTGGGCCACTATGAAGGACGTCTGCCAGGTTTTGCGTCCTTTTGATTATTCCACGCGGATGGCAAGTGCAGATGATGCACTAGTCAGCATGACTGTCCCCCTTATCTGCCTGCTTCAGCAAACTTTGCAGTGCCTGAGAAACGACCGCCGCATCGACCACATTCTCAACATGCCTGATTATTGGGTGTTGACCCTCCTCGATCCTCGCTACCGGGACAACGTCCAAAACCAAATTATGTCAGAAGACAGGCAGCGCTAATTGGGCATGGCCAAGGGCTAACAGAACAGCGCAGGCTCCGTGACAGCTTAAAACAATGCTGAGGAGGCAGCGCACTGCACCAAGGGGATAGGAATGACAGCTGTGCTGTGTCCCATAACGAAGGAAATTCGCACCTCCGGGACGGTTGAACGGTATAAGGGGACACATTTTTAGTGTTTACTTCAGTGTTTGCAAGGAGCATAATTAAAAGAGCAACCTTTTCCTTTTGCATCCTTAGTGCTGCACAAGATGGCTCTTTCAGCTACAAACATCTTGGGGGGGGGGTTAAAGGTTCCCTTTCAACTTGCTCCAATCAGGCTTCGGCCTACACTCTGTTCCTCTGCTCCTCCTGCTGACCCTGGGCTCTAACACCGCCAGTTGGTGCCTGGAAGTGCTGTGTGCACAGTTAACAGTCGCTCCTTTGTTATTGGGGTTCAGTAACGTCAGTTGATCCCCAGCTGTGTGTGCGGCAATACCTCCAATCTGCTCCTCCTGCTGTCCCTGGGCTCTAACACCGCCAGTTGGTGCCTGGAAGTGCTGTGTGCACAGTTAACAGTCGCTCCTCTGTTATTGGGGTTCAGTAACGTCAGCTGATCCCCAGCTGTGTGTGCGGCAATACCTCCAATCTGCTCCTCCTGCTGTCCCTTGGCTCTAACACCGCCAGTTGGTGCTTGGAAGTGCTGTGTGCACAGTTAACAGTCGCTCCTCTGTTATTGGGGTTCAGTAACGTCAGCTGATCCCCAGCTGTGTGTGCGGCAATACCTCCAATCTGCTCCTCCTGCTGTCCCTGGGCTCTAACACCGCCAGTTGGTGCCTGGAAGTGCTGTCTGCACAGTCAACAGTCGCTCCTCTGTTATTGGGGTTCAGTAACGTCAGCTGATCCCCAGCTGTGTATCCGGCAACGTGTCATGCGACCGCCACGCTGGCACAACTAAAATGTAAGGGGACCTGTTCCCCCCCCCCCCCCTAGGCGTTTGTTACTGAAAGAGCCACCATGTGCAGCACTAATACTGCACAAGGGAAAGGTCGCTCTTGAAATTATGCTCCTTGCAAACGCTGAACTACACACTCATGTAATGTGTCCCCTCACACCGTCCAACCGTCCCGGAGGTGGGACTTTCCTTTGTAATGTGACGCAGCACAGCCGTCATTGCAACCCCCGTGCCACCGTGCGCTGGCTCCTTAGCGTTGTTTGATTCCGTCATGGACCCTGCGCTGTTATGTTATCCCTTGGCCATGCACAGTTTGCGCTGCCCGTCCTCTGACATCATTTGTTGTCGTCCTGGCTGCGCCTGTGCGTCCACGCTGCCCGAAATCCCACCTCGCAGTGTCGTCTAATGTGATCCCACAGTGGGCCTGGTATCCATGGCCATGCGCAGTGCATATACTAGCCTCTCACTCCCCTTCTTCACGCTTCTTCAGACTAGGCGGCGTCAGCTGATCCCTAATAGCATGCCACGGCCGTGACTCCGCACAGTCTGAAGAAGCAGGAAGGAGGTGAGTGAGAGGCGATGATATGCACTGCGCATGCCCATGGATCCCTGGCCCGCAGTGGGACTACATTAGATGACACTGCAAGGTTGGATCTCGGGCAGCTTGGACGCACAGGCACTGCCAGCCTGACACCTACATGATGTCAGAAGACGGGCACCGCTAACTGTGCATGGCCAAGGGATAACATTACAGCGCGGGCTCCGTGACAGAACCAAACAACGTTGAGGAGGTGGCGCACGGCACCAAGGGGGTTGGAATGATGGCTTTGCTGTGTCACATTACAAAGGAAAGTCCCACTTCCGGGACGGTTTGACAGTGTGAGGGGACACATTATATGAGTGTGTACTTCAGCGTTTGCAAGGAGCATAATTTTCAGAGCCACCATTTTCCATGTGCAGTATTACTGCTGTACAAGATGGCTCTTTCAGCAACAAATGCCTGGGGGGGGGGGGTTAAAGGTTCCCTTTCAACTTGCTCCACTGCAGTCTTCGGCCTACACTCTGCTCCTCTTTGATTCCCTGGGTTTCAACACTGTCAGTTGCCACCTGGAAGTGTTGTCTACACAGAAAAAACACTAGGTGATGTGTCAGTGGGGTTTAGCACCGCCAGCTGTTCCCCTGCTGTGTAGTCGGCAACGTGTCCAGCACAAGCCACGCTGGCACAACAGAACAAAAGCTGCCACCAGTGCAGGCTTCAGCCTACACTCTGCTCCTCTCCTCCTCCTGCTGACCCTGGGCTTAAACACTGCTAGTTTTTGCCCGGAAGTGCTAGCTGCACAGAGAAAAACACCAGCCAATGTGTTAGTGGGGTTCAGCAACGCCAGCTGTTCCCCTGCTGTGTAGCCGGCAACGTGACCTGCAAACGCCACGCAGACACATGAACTGAAATTAAAGGGAACCTGGCCCCACCCCCCCAGGTGTTTCTATGTATAACAGCCACCTAGTACAGCAGTACTGCTGCATTTGTACAAGGTGGCTGATTTTTTATCCTTGCCCACGTAGAATTAAACACGTAAAATATGTGTCTCATTACAGACCATTACAATGTCCCTGAGGTGTGACTTTCCTTTTTAATGACACGCACCACCCCCCTTGGTAGCGCTGCCCGTCTTCTGACATCATTGGTTGGCTGCCTGTGCCTGTGCGTCCGCCCTGCCCGACACAATCCCCCTCGTTTCATATATTTTGGCTGCGAGGGTGTGATTGATGGGCATGTGCAGTGCATATGTTCGCCTGTCTTAACTCATCTCCTTCCGCCTTCTTCAGACTGTGCGGCCTCCTGGCCGTGGTAGGCGATAAGGGATCAGTTGAGGCCGCCCAGTCTGAAGCAGGTGTAAGGACATGTGTGAGCGGCAAACATATTTACTGCACAAGGCCACGAATCGCAGCCACGCAGTGTGATTTTTTGAAAACACACTGCGGGCCTGGGATTCATATCCATTGCTAACCGCAACGGCCAACATGAAATGAGGTGAGAAGACAGGCAGCGCTCACAGCGCATGGCCAAGGGATCACAATAGCGCAGACTCCTGTACAGCTAATAACAACGCTCAGGAATCTGCGCCCAGCACCTAGGTGTAAATTTTGACACCTGTGCTGGGTCTCCTTAAAAAGACAAGTCACGCCTCCACTACTGTTTGACAGTATAATGGGCTAAATAGTGTACGTGTTTTATTCAGCGTGTGCAAGGAGCAAACTAAATAGAGCAACCTTTTACTTGTGCAGCATTAATGCTGCACAAGGTGTGGCTCTTGTACCTTGCAACACCTGAGGGGGGGTTAAAGGTTACCTTTGAAATTGGTTCAACTAGGCTTCGGCCTACACTCTGCTCCTCTCCTCCTCCTGCTGACCCTGGGCTCTAACACCGCTAGTTTTTGCCCGGAAATGCGAGCTTCACAGGAAAAAACAACAGCCAATGTGTTAGTGGGGTTCAGCACCGCCAGCTGTTCCCCTGCTGTGTAGCCGGCATCGTGTCCAGCACAAGCCACGCTGGCACAACCGACCAAAAGCTGCCACCAGTGCAGGCTTCGGCCTACACTTTGCTCCTCTCCTCCTCCTGCTGACCCTGGGCTCTAACACCGCTAGTTTTTGCCCGGAAATGCGAGCTTCACAGAGAAAAACACCAGCCAATGTGTTAGTGGGGTTCAGCACCGCCAGCTGTTCACCTGCTGTGTTGCCGGCATCGTGTCCAGCACAAGCCACGCTGGCACAACCGACCAAAAGCTGCCACCAGTGCAGGCTTCGGCCTACACTTTGCTCCTCTCCTCCTCCTGCTGACCCTGGGCTCTAACACCGCCAGTTTTTGCCCGGACATGCGAGCTGCACAGAGAAAAACACCAGTCAATGTGTCAGTGGGGTTCAGCAACGCCAGCTGTTCCCCTGCTGTGTAGCTGGCAACGTGTCCTGCAAACGCCACGCAGGCACATGAACTGAAATTGAAGGAAGCCTGCCCCCCACCCCCAGGTGTTTCTATGTATAACAGCCACCTTGTACAGCAGTACTGCTGCATTTGTACAAGGCGGCTGACTTTTTCTCCTTGCCCACGTTTAATTAAACACGTACTAAATGTGTCTCATTGAGACCATTCCACTGTCCCTGAGGTGTGACTTTCCTTTCTAATGATACGCAGCACCACCCTTGTTAGCGCTGCCCGTCTTTTGACATCATTGGTTAGCTGGCTGTGCCTGTGCGTCTGCCCTGCTCGAAACAACGCCCCTCGGTGTCTTATTTTTTTGGACAGCGAGGGTGTGATTGATGGGCATGTGCAGTGCATATGTTTGCCTGTGTTCACTCATCTCCTTCCGCCTTCTTCAGACTGGGTGGCCTCATGACCGCGGCATGCGATAAGGGATCAGATGAGGCCGCCCAGTCTGAAGCAGGTGTAAGGACATGTGTGAGCGGCAAACATATCTACTGCACAAGGCCACGAATCCCAGCCACGCAGTGTGATTTTTTCCAAACACACTGTGGGTCTGGGATTCATGTCCATCGCTAACCGCAACGGCCGACATGAAATGAGGTCAGAAGACAGGAAGCGCTCACAGCGCATGGCCAAGGGATAACAAGAGCGCAGACTCCTGTACAGCAAATAACAACGCTCAGGAAGCTGCGCCCATGCACCAAGGTGTTATTTTCGACACCTGTGCTGCTTTTCTTTAAAAAGAAAAGTCACGCCTCCACTACTGTTTTACAGTAGAATGGGCTAAATAGTGTACGTGTTTTATTCAGCGTGTGCAAGGAGAAAAATTAAGAGAGCAACCTTTTACTTGTGCAGCATTAATGCTGCACAAGGTGTTTCTCTTGTACCTTGCAACACCTGAGGAGGGGTTAAAGGTTACCTTTGAAATTGGTTCAACTAGGCTTCGGCCTACACTCTGCTCCTCTCCTCCTCCTGCTGACCCTGGGCTCAAACACCGCTAGTTTTTGCCCGGAAATGCGAGCTGCACAGAGAAAAAAAACAGCCAATGTGTTAGTGGGGTTCAGCACCGCCAGCTGTTCCCCTGCTGTGTAGCCTGCATCGTGTCCAGCACAAGCCACGCTGGCACAACTGACCAAAAGCTGCCACCAGTGCTGGCTTCGGCCTACACTCTGCTCCTCTCCTCCTCCTGCTGACCCTGGGCTCTAACAACGCTAGTTTTTGCCCGGAATTGCTAGCTGCACAGAGAAAAACACCAGCCAATGTGTTAGTGGGGTTCAGCACCGCCAGCTGTTCCCCTGCTGTGTAGCCGGCAACGTGACCTGCAAACGCCACGCAGGCACATGAACTGAAATTGAAGTGAGCCTGCCCTCCACCCCCAGGTGTTTCTATGTATAACAGCCACCTTGTACAGCAGTACTGCTGCATTTGTACAAGGTGGCTGACTTTTTCTCCTTGCCCACGTGGAACTCAACACGTACAAAATGTGTCTCATTAGAGACCATTACAATGTCCCTGAGGTGTGACTTTCCTTTTTAATGACACGCAGCACCCCCATTGTTAGCGCTGCCCGTCTTCAGACATCATTGGTTGGCTGGCTGTGCCTCTGCGTCCGCCCTGCCCGACACAACGCCCCTCGTTGTCTCATATATTTTGACTGCGAGGGTGTGATTGATGGGCACGAGCAGTGCATATGTTCGCCTGTCTTCACTCCCCTCCTTCCGCCTTCTTCAGACTGTGCGGCCTCATGGCCGTGGCAGGCAATAAGGGATCAGCTGAGGCCGCCCAGTCTGAAGCAGGTGTAAGGACATGTGTGAGCGGCGAACATATTTACTGCACAAGGCCACGAATCCCAGCACCGCAGTGTGACTTTATGAAAAGGCACTGTGGGTCTGGGATTTATGGCCATCGTTAACCGCACCGGCCAACATGAAATGAGGTCATAAGACGGCCTGCACTAACAGGGTATTGCCAAGGGATAACACAAGAGCGCACTCTCCTGTACTGCAAATAACAACGGTAAGGAGTCTGCGCCCAGCACCTAGGTGTAAATTTTGACACCTGTGCTGCATCTTCTTCAAAAGAAAAGTCACGCCTCCACTACTGTTTGACAGTATAATGGGCTAAATAGTGTACGTGTTTTATTCAGCGTGTGCAAGGAGCAAAATGAAGAGAGCAACCTTTGACTTGTGCATCATTAATGCAGTTCAAGGTGTGGCTCTTGTACCTTGCAACACCTGAGGGGGGGTTAAAAGTTACCTTTGAAATTGGTTCAACTAGGCTTCGGCCTACACTTTGCTCCTCTCCTCCTCCTGCTGACCCTGGGCTCTAACACCGCTAGTTTTTGCCCTGAAGTGCTAGCTGCACAGAGAAAAACACCAGCCAATGTGTTAGTGGGGTTCAGCACCGCCAGCTGTTCCCCTGCTGTGTAGCCGGCATCGTGTCCAGCACAAGCCACGCTGGCACAACCGACCAAAAGCTGCCACCAGTGCAGGCTTCGGCCTACACTCTGCTCATCTCCTCCTCCTGCTGACCCTGGGCTCTAACACCTCTAGTTTTTGCCTGGAATTGCTAGCTGCACAGAGAAAAACACCAGCCAATGTGTTAGTGGGGTTCAGCACCGCCAGCTGTTCCCCTGCTGTGTAGCTTGCAACGTGACCTGCAAACGCCACGCAGGCACATGAACTGAAATTGAAGGGAGCTTGCCCCCCACCCCCAGGTGTTTCTATGTATAATAGCCACCTTGTACAGCAGTACTGCTGCATTTGTACAAGGTGGCTGACTTTTTCTCCTTGCCCACGTGGAACTCAACACGTACAAAATGTGTCTCAGTGAGACCATTCAACTGTCCCTGAGGTGTGACTTTCCTTTCTAATGATACGCAGCACCACCCTTGGTAGCGCTGCCCGTCTTCTGACATCATTGGTTGGCTGCCTGTGCCTGTGCGTCCGCCTTGCCCAACACAACGCCCCTCGTTGTCTCATATATTTTGGCTGCGAGGGTGTGATTGATGGGCATGTGCAGTGCATATGTTCGCCTGTCTTAACTCATCTCCTTCCGCCTTCTTCAGACTGTGCGGCCTCATGGCCGCGGCATGCGATAAGGGATCAGATGAGGCCGCCCAGTCTGAAGCAGGTGTAAGGACATGTGTGAGCGGCAAACATATTAACTGCACAAGGGCACGAATCCCAGCCACGCAGTGTGATTTTTTCCAAACACACTGTGGGTCTGGGATTCATGTCCACCGCTAACCGCATCGGCCAACATGAAATGAGGTCAGAAGACAGGAAGCGCTCACAGCGCATGGCCAAGGGATAACAAGAGCGCAGACTCCTGTACAGCAAATAACAACGCTCAGGAAGCTGCGCCCATGCACCAAGGTGTTATTTTCAACACCTGGGCTGCTTTTCTTTAAAAAGACAAGTCACGCCTCCACTACTGTTTTACAGTAGAATGGGCTAAATAGTGTACGTGTTTTATTCAGCGTGTGCAAGGAGCAAAATTAATAGAGCAACCTTTTACTTGTGCAGCATTAATGCTGCACGAGGTGTGGCTCTTGTACCTTGCAACACCTGAGGGGGGTTAAAGGTTACCTTTGAAATTGGTTCAACTAGGCTTCGGCCTACACTCTGCTCCTCTCCTCCTCCTGCTGACCCTGGGCTCTAACACCGCCAGTTTTTGCCCGGACGTGCTAGCTGCACAGAGAAAAACACCAGCCAATGTGTTAGTGGGGTTCAGCACCGCCAGCTGTTCCCCAGCTGTGTAGCCGGCAACGTGACCTGCAAACGCCACGAAGGCACAACAGAACAAAAGCTGCCACCAGTGCAGGCTTCGGCCTACACTCTGCTCCTCTCCTCCTCCTGCTGACCCTGGGCTCTAACACCGCTTAGTTTTTGCCCGGAAGTGCTAGCTGCACAGAGAAAAACACCTGCCAATGTGTTAGTGGGGTTCAGCGCCGCCAGCTGTTCCCCTGCTGTGTAGCCAGCAACGTGACCTGCAAACGCCACGCAGGAACACGAACTGAAATTAAAGGGACCCTGCCACCCACCCCAAGGTGTTTCTATGTATAACAGCCACCTTGTACAGCAGTACTGCTGCATTTGTACAAGGTGGCTGACTTTGTCTACTTGCCCACGTTTAATTAAACACGTAAAAAATGTGTCTCATTACAGACCATTACAATGTCCCTGAGGTGTGACTTTCCTTTTTAATGACACGCAACACCCCCCTTGTTAGCGCTGCCCGTCTTCTGACATCTTTGGTTGGCTGGCTGCGGCTGTGCGTCCGCCCTGCCTGAAACCACGCTCCTCGTTGTCTTACTTATTTTGACTGCGAGGGTGTGATTGATGGGCACGAGCAGTGGATATCTTCGCCTGTCTTTACTCATCTCCTTCCGCCTTCTTCAGAATGTGCGGCCTCATGGCCGCGGCATGCGAGAAGGGATCAGATGAGGCCGCCCAGTCTGATGCAGGTGTAAGGACATGAGGGACAGGCGACAAAATTTACTGCGCAAGGTCACGAATCCCAGCTCTGCAGTGTGACTTTATTAAAAGACACTGCGGGTCTGGGTTTCATGGCCATCGCTAACCGCACCGGCCAACATGAAATGAGGTGAGAAGACAGGCATCGCTCACAGCGCATGGCCAAGGGATAACAAGAGCGCAGACTCCTGTACAGCAAATAACAACGCTCAGGAATCTGCGCCCAGCACCTAGGTGTAAATTTTGACACCTGTGCTGCATCTCCTTAAAAAGACAAGTCACGCCTCCACTACTGTTTGACAGTATAATGGGCTAAATAGTGTACGTGTTTTATTCAGCGTGTACAAGGAGCAAACTAAATAGAGCAACCTTTTACTTGTGCAGCATTAATGCTGCACAAGGTGTGGCTCTTGTACCTTGCAACACCTGAGGGGGGGTTAAAGGTTACCTTTGAAATTGGTTCAACTAGGCTTCGGCCTACACTCTGCTCCTCTCCTCCTCCTGCTGACCCTGGGCTCTAACACCGCCAGTTTTTGCCCGGACGTGCTAGCTGCACAGAGAAAAACACCAGCCAATGTGTTAGTGGGGTTCAGCACCGCCAGCTGTTCCCCAGCTGTGTAGCCGGCAACGTGACCTGCAAACGCCACGCAGGCACAACAGAACAAAAGCTGCCACCAGTGCAGGCTTCGGCCTACACTCTGCTCCTCTCCTCCTCCTGCTGACCCTGGGCTCATAACACCGTCAGTTTTAGCCTGGAAGTGCTAGCTGCACAGAGAAAAACACCAGCCAATGTGTCAGTGGGGTTCAGCACCGCCAGCTGTTCCCCAGCTGTGTAGCCGGCAACGTGCCCTGCAAACGCCATGCAGGCACATGAACTGAAATTGAAGGGAGCCTGCCCCCCACCCCTAGGTGTTTCTATGTATAACAGCCACCTTGTTCAGCAGTACTGCTGCATTTGTACAAGGTGGCTGACTTTTTCTCCTTGCCCACGTGGAACTCAACACGTACAAAATGTGTCTCATTGAGACCATTCCACTGTCCCTGAGGTGTGACTTTCCTTTCTAATGATACGCAGCACCCCCCTTGGTAGCGCTTCCCGTCTTTTGACATTATGGTTAGCTGGCGGCGCCTGTGCATCCGCCCTGCGTGAAACAACGCCCCTCGGTGTCTTATTTATTTTGTCAGCGAGGGTGTGGTTTATGGGCACGAGCAGTGCATATGTTCGCCTCTCGTCACTCATCTCCTTCCGCCTTCTTCAGACTGTGCGGCCTCATGGCCGCGGCATGCGAAAAGGGATCAGCAGAGGCCGCCCAGTCTGAAGCAGGTGTAAGGACATGTGTGAGCATCGAAAATATTTACTGCTCAAGGCCACGAATCCCAGCACCGCAGTGTGACTTTATGAAAAGGCACTGTGGGTCTGGGATTAATGGCCATCGTTAACCGCAGCGGCCAACATGAAATGAGGTCATAAGACGGGCAGCGCTAACAGGGCATTGCCAAGGGATAACACAAGAGCGCAGACTCCTGTACAGCAAAAAACAATGCTCAGGAAGCTGCGCCAAGCACAAAGGCGTTATTTGGGACACCTATGCTGCGTCTCCTTAAAAATACAAGTCACGCCTCAACTACAGTTTGACTGTAGAATGGGCTAAATTGTGTACGTGTTGCATTCAGCGTGTGCAAGTAGAAAAATTAATAGAGCAACCTTTTACTTGTGCAGCATTAATGCTGCACAAGGTGTGGCTCTTGTACTTTGTAACACCTGAGGGGGGGTTAAAGGTTACCTTTGAAATTGGTTCAACTAGGCTTCGGCCTACACTCTGCTCCTCTCCTCCTCCTGCTGCCCCTGGGCTATAACACCGCTAGTTTTTGCCCGGAAGTGCTAGCTGCACAGAGAAAAACACCAGCCAATGTGTTAGTGGGGTTCAGCACCGCCTGCTGTTCCCCCATTGTGTAGCCGGCAAAGTGTCCTGCAAAGGCAACGCAGACACAAAGCTGACTCCAGTCCAGGCTTCGGCCTACACTCTGCTCCCCCTGCTTACCCTTTGCTCCAACACCGCTAATTGGGGCTGTAGGAAGACAATCTTTGATAGGCAACGCATCCGGGTTCCAGCACCGCCAGCTGGTTCTCGGCAGTGTTGTTTTGTCACAGGTACTCCCTCGTGCCAAACCTGGTTTCAGCACCGTCAGCTGTTTCCGGGTTGTGTCAAGCTCACTGAGACGCCTATGCTTGCCCCGTCGTGGTACGGTCGGGTTAGCCAACTCCAGGGTGCCTCCAGTTTAGGAGCTTCCTATGTGGGCTGCGTGAACTGGTAGTCAAGGCTGGTTCTGTAGTGCCAGTAGGCCCAGCTCCCCCTGTAGGACTGTTGGGGTTTGGTAACTGCGGCTGCCTCGCGGCCTAGCTGTTCTCTCCTCTCCTGTGGGCCTTGGGGTCCACCACCTGATTCCAGCACCGTCAGCTGGTTCCGGGCCGAGCCTTTGGCTTAGGTGCCTCCTCCTGGGTATCCGAGTTCCGCCAACGTCAGGCGGTCCTTGGTAGTGCTTTTAAGCGCGGGCACCTACAGCTTAGTAACCGGGTTCCAGCACCGTCAGCTGGTCCTCGGTCGTGCCATTGGCTCTTGCACACTGGGGCAACGCATCTGGGTTCCAGCACCGCCAGCTGGTTCTCGGCAGTGTTTTTGTCACAGGTACTCCCTCGTGCCAAACCTGGTTTCAGCACCGTCAGCTGTTTCCGGGTTGTGTCAAGCTCACTGAGATGCCTATGCTTGCCCCGTCGTGGTGCGGTCGGGTTAGCCAACTCCAGGGTGCCTCCAGTTTAGGAGCTTCCTATGTGGGCTGCGTGAACTGGTAGTCAAGGCTGGTTCTGTAGTGCCAGTAGGCCCAGCTCCCCCTGTAGGACTGTTGGGGTTCGGTAACTGCGGCTGCCTCGCGGCCTAGCTGTTCTCTCCTCTCCTGTGGGCCTTCGGGTCCACCACCTGGTTCCAGCACCGTCAGCTGGTTCCGGGCCGAGCCTTTGGCTTAGGTGCCTCCTCCTGGGTATCCGAGTTCCGCCAACGTCAGGCGGTCCTTGGTAGTGCTTTTAAGCACGGGCACCTACAGCTTAGTAACCGGGTTCCAGCACCGTCAGCTGGTCCTCGGTCGTGCCATTGGCTCTTGCACACTGGGGCAACGCATCTGGGTTCCAGCACCGCCAGCTGGTTCTCGGCAGTGTTTTTGTCACAGGTACTCCCTCATGCCAAACCTGGTTTCAGCACCGTCAGCTGTTTCCGGGTTGTGTCAAGCTCACTGAGACGCCTATGTTTGCCCCGTCGTGGTGCGGTCGGGTTAGCCAACTCCAGGGTGCCTCCAGTTTAGGAGCTTCCTATGTGGGCTGCGTGAACTGGTAGTCAAGGCTGGTTCTGTAGTGCCAGTAGGCCCAGCTCCCCCTGTAGGACTGTTGGGGTTCGGTAACTGCGGCTGCCTCGCGGCCTAGCTGTTCTCTCCTCTCCTGTGGGCCTTCGGGTCCACCACCTGGTTCCAGCACCGTCAGCTGGTTCCGGGCAGAGCCTTTGGCTTAGGTGCCTCCTCCTGGGTATCCGAGTTCCGCCAACGTCAGGCGGTCCTTGGTAGTGCTTTTAAGCGCGGGCACCTACAGCTTAGTAACCAGGTTCCAGCACCGTCAGCTGGTCCTCGGTCGTGCCATTGGCTCTTGCACACTGGGGCAACGCATCTGGGTTCCAGCACCGCCAGCTGGTTCTCGGCAGTGTTTTTGTCACAGGTACTCCCTCGTGCCAAACCTGGTTTCAGCACCGTCAGCTGTTTCCGGGTTGTGTCAAGCTCACTGAGACGCCTATGCTTGCCCCGTCGTGGTGCGGTCGGGTTAGCCAACTCCAGGGTGCCTCCAGTTTAGGAGCTTCCTATGTGGGCTGCGTGAACTGGTAGTGAAGGCTGGTTCTGTAGTGCCAGTAGGCCCAGCTCCCCCTGTAGGACTGTTGGGGTTCGGTAACTGCGGCTGCCTCGCGGTCTAGCTGTTCTCTCCTCTCCTGTGGGCCTTCGGGTCCACCACCTGGTTCCAGCACCGTCAGCTGGTTCTTGGCAGTGTCTTTTGCTCTTGTACCTTCTGCTCCCCATCCTGGTTCCAGTACCGTCAGCTGGTTCCGAGCAGAGCCTTTGGCTTAGGTGCCTCCTTCTGGGTATCCAAGTTCCACCAACGTCAGGTGGTCCTTGGTAGTGCTTTCAGGCACGGGTACCTCCTGCTTAGTAACCGGGTTCCAGTAACGTCAGCTGGTCCTCGGTAGTTCCATTGGCTCTTGGACCTTCGGCTACCCATCCGGGTTCCAGTACCGTCAGCTGGTTCTCGGCAGTGTCTTTTGCTCTTGTACCTTCTGCTCCCCATCCTGGTTCCAGTACCGTCAGCTGGTTCCGGGCAGAGCCTTTGGCTTAGGTGCCTCCTTCTGGGTATCCGAGTTCCGCCAACGTCAGGCGGTCCTTGGTAGTGCTTTTTAGCACTGGTATCTCCTGCTTAGTAACAGGGTTCCAGTAACGTCAGCTGGTCCCCGGTAGTTCCATAGGCTCTTGAACCTTCGGGTAGCCATCCGAGTTCCAGTTCCATCATCAGGTTCTTGGCATTTTCTCAGCCTTCTTGTACCTTCTGCTACATTTCCAAGTTGAAGACCCTAAAGTCGACGACCCAGAAGACCACCCCGATGACGACGACGACAACCCGGAAGACCACCCCGATGACGACGACGACGGCGGAGACGACGACGGCGGAGACGACGACGGCGGAGACGACGACGGCGGAGATGACGACACTGGAGACGACGACATGGAAGACCGAGAAGCAGAAGAACAAGAGGCTGCAGAACAAAGAGCAGAAGAACATTAAGCATAACACTTAATATCAGAGCAAAAGATATTATCTAAATTATATGCAGAAGAAGACTAAGCAGTGTATGGGGGTGAGTCCGTTCCTCCTCGTGGTGCCCCTGGATAAAGCCTGATGCTGCAGGCCAAACTGAACGCGGACAAATGTAACTTTTGTGACTGGCAGAACGGAAGGTGTAATCTTCCAACTTTTATAGATAACAACTACGGGAATGCCTGTCACAAATGAGAATATGATGAAGAAGTAGAATAGGAAGAATAATACAGTTGAATAAAATGAATATGTAGAATAGGAAGAATAATAATAGTTGAATAAAATGAATATGAAGAATGTAATTAAAAAAAAAAGAAAAAGGTAAAGGATGAAGAAGAAGATGAATAAGGTGAAGAAGAAGTTGATGTCAAAGATGCTGATGATGATGAAGATGAAAGTGTGGGAAAAGTAAAAAAAAAAGAAGGGGAAGGGCGTGGAATAGTGAAACATCAACATCTGACAAAATAAAAAAAATATTTACATAGTCAATATCTTTGTCACTCCGAACGTCTTTAAAAAAAAAACAAAAAACATGCTATTCTATTTGATTGGGCTAAACCTCTATGACTTTAATGTCTCCGCCACCTCCCCAAATACATCCGGCATTATTCTTAGTTGTTTTCCTTCATGTAGAATGAACCTACAAGGAAAGAAAGGGTTTATTTTAATTCCGATATTTTGGTCCCATTGACTTGCATTGGGATCGGGTATCGGTATCGGCGATATCCGATATTTTTTGAATATCGGCCGATCCTATCCGATACCGACACTTTCCGATATCGGAAGGTATCGCTCAACACTAGTCATAAGTGTTCCTTCTCTTGGTACAGCACCTGCTTCATTCGCATGTGCGGTTAGCACAGTTTAGTTGCAGAGCTAGCTTAATCCACCTGCTAACATCCCTGTGACTTTAGCAGGGTATAGTACTTAGCATTCTTAGTGCAGTACCTCTGTGTGAAGTAACTGAGCCTGGGACTCAGTGTTCCAATCACTCTATGTGGCATTAACACAGTGTGTTCTGTCATTGTTAACACTAGCAGCAGGTTCATCACTGCATGGTGGACCTCGGGTGGCGATTGCACTTTATTTTATATTTTATTTAGTGCAATCCGCCAACCTTAACAGGGTCTACACTATCTAATAATAAAAACCTTACCATGAGTCAGAGTTGTATATGGGCAGACAAAGGACCGGGTCCCAAACTGTGGACACCAGATATGGGAAGCTATTTAAATGTAGTATCTAATATCTAGCTCAAGGAAGGTAGGCCACACCCTGGCTTGCACATAGTGCAAAAATATTAAGAAAAAATACAAAACAATTGAGCTTCGGTTTATGTTGGTATACATGCAGCACACCCCCGCATGTTCACATTGGCCGTTAAACAGACAAAACCTGAAATAAACAAAATGGTCATATAACTTGCTGTTAATAAATAAGTAAAAAAGTAAAAGTGCATTTCAATAACATAGGGTACTTATTAAACACTGTTTTTTATTTTAAAAAAAAAAAGCATAAAATCCATCCCACCATTGGCAAGGTGACCCTGTTCGGGATGGTCCTACACTGTCTAATATTAAAAACTTTACCATATGTCAAAGTTGACCTCAATGTGTATAGGGGCAGAGAGAGGACCAGGTCCAAAACTGTGGGCACCAGAAAAGGGAAGCTATTTAAACGTAATATTCAGCATTTACTAAATACCATATGTTATTTATATGCACTTTTGCTTTTTTACTTATTTAATTACAGCAGGGTATATAATCATTTTGTTTCTTGAATATATACCAACTTTAACCCAAGCTCAATTTCATGTGTTTTTTCTTAGTATATTTTCATTTTGTGCAAGCCAAGGCATGACCTCCCTTCCTTGAGCTGGATATTACATTTAAAGGGACTCTGTCACCTGAATTTGGAGGGAACAATTTTCAGCCATAGGGGCGGGGTTTTCGGGTGTTTGATTCACCCTTTCCTTACCGCTGGCTGCATGCTGGCTGCAATATTGGATTGAAGTTCATTCTCTGTCCTCCGTAGTACATGCTTGCACAAGGCAATCTTGCCTTGCGCAGGCGTGTACTATGGAGGACAGAGAATGAACTTCAATCCAATATTGCAGCCAGCATGCAGCCAGCGGATAAGGAAAGGGTGAATCAAACACCCGAAAACCCCGCCCCTATGGCTGAAAATTGTTCCCTCCAAATTCAGGTGACAGAGTCCCTTTAAATAGCTTCCCATGGCTGGTGTCCACAGTTTGGGACCTGGTCTTTTGTCTGCCCTTATACACATTGAGGTACACTCTGACACATAGTAAGTTTTTTAAATATATTAGACAATGTAGGACCATCCCGAACAGGGTATTCTTGCCGATAGTGGGATTGCATTTATGCTTCTTTTAGTCAAAAACAATGTTTACTAAGTACCTTATGTTATTTAAATGCAGTTTTTTTTGTACTTATTTAGCTACAGCAGGGTATATGAAAAGTTTGTTTCTTGTAGGTTTTGTCTCTTTAATAGCCAATGTGAACATGTGTTTATGTGCTGTATGTACACCAACTTAAACTCAAACTAAATTTTTGCGTGTTTTTTCTTTGTACGGATGATTAATTGAATCCATAAAAAAATTTGCAAGGTTTTCTTTTTTGTTCTATATGTGACCGTAATTCAACAAGAACAGCATTAAACTGTATGAATGGATAATTGAATCTATAAAAAAAATTTGAAAGGGTTTTTTGTATTTTTGCATACCATCTTAATGTATGGATGACTAATTGAATCCATAAAAATGGTTTAACTTTTTTGGGAGTTTTATATATGAACATAATGTAACAAAAAATGTGTTAAACTGTATGGATGAATAACTGAATCCATAAAAAATTTTAGAAGGTTTTTTTTTATTTTATATACTACTGTAATTTAACAGGAATCGCTTAATACTGTATGGATGACTAACTGAATCCAGACAAATTTTCCAATTTTTGGGGGAGTGTTGTATACCATCGAAATGTCACAGAAAGCAACTGATACTCTATGGATGACTAAGTGAAAGCAAACAATTTTTTCAAAGGTTTTTTAGAGTCTTATATACCACCAAAATGTAACAGAAAGCACCTAATACCCTATGGATGGCTAATTGAATACAAACAAATTTTTCAATGCATTTTTGGAGTGTTATATACTCTGAAATTTAAAAGAAATCACGTAATACGGTATGTTTGGGTTGGGGGAACGCACTGAATATATATATTTATTAGTAGTAGTAGGTACGTTCGCAACCCGGGATCCACCGTGCAGGAAAGAACCTGCTGCTAAGTATGGCGGTACAATATTGTTCTATAAACAAACTCTGCTACTTCACAGAGTCTGTTAGCAAAGAGCACACTTTGCCCTCTTTAGCTCACAGAGGAACACAGCTACTTAGTAGAGCAGTTAGTGGTCATGCAGTCAAATGCAAACACGCAGCTCCTCTCCGGTGGAGCCGGAATTCTAACGGCTATACGCCAGCCCTGAATTCACTCACATGAAACTCCTCGCCGGAGGTGCCAGCATTCTAGGGGCTTATTTCAGCCGGGTCCCTGAATACACACACGTGAAACTCCTCGCCAGAGGTGCCAGCATTCTAGGGGCTTATTTCAGCCGGGTCCCTGACAAATACGACCACACTGGCACTGAGCTCATACATAAATTGACACTAGCGCATGGCCGTGCGGTCATGTGAACCTTTTATAGCTGCAGCATGTGCAGGACCTTCTAAGAAGGACCAATGGAAGGCTGCCACAGAACTTGATCAGGTACAGGGCCTTCCTGGAGGACCAATGGAAGTCACTGCAGTACCTGAGTATGTGACCCTAGACCTCCACTGAGAGATCTTACCCTGGGCATGCTCAGTGTGTGCAAAGCCGGCCTTAGTCCCAGAAAAGCCTGCTCGCCGCAGTCCAGTGCAGGGTACAATAGCAGAGCCTGGAGAGGCAGCAGTAACCCTTTGCGCAGTATCAGATCCAATGAGACGCTGAGACCGATGTCTCCACTGAGCAGGCTCCATTGTGACCGATGCAGAATGGGAGACCACAGCAGACACGGCTCGAGATTCCCCCTGTGCAGCGGCGGGAACTCGACTCCTAACATTGCCCCCCCTTGAGCCTCGCTACGCTCAAAAGCTGCATTGAGCAGCAGAGCCTGAATGTGCTCCACAGGTTCCCAGGTTCTGTCCTCTGGGCCGTGACCCTTCCAGTCCACCAGATAAAATTTCTTGCCACGTACCACCTTGCACCCTACGATAGCATTCACCTCAAACTCATCCGTGGATGAACCTGACGTCCCGGCAGATGACTCGGAAAACCGGGACAAATGGACGGGCTTTAAGAGAGAGACGTGGAAGGCGCCGGTGATACCAAGGCGTGGAGGAATGGCCAAACGGTAGACCACAGGGTTGACCTGTTCCAGAACCTTGAACGGGCCAATGTAGCGAGGCACAAACTTAGTGGACAGAACTCGCAGCCTGATGTTACGGGCGGAGAGCCACACTAAGTTGCCAGGAGCAAAGGTCGGAGCGGGGCACCGGTGTGTATCAGCAGAAACCCTCATTCTCTCCTTGGAGGCCCGGAAGGCATCCTGTGTGCGATCCCAAATGTCACGTGCCTCCACCGCCCAGTCTGCCACCCTAGAATCAGTGGATGACACGGGCATGGGCACATGGACACGCGGATGCTGACCTTAATTAAGGAGAAAAGGAGTCTGCCCAGTGGAATCAGCCACGGCGTTGTTCAAGGCAAATTCTGCCCAAGGTAGCAAAGATGCCCAATCATCCTGCCTAGCAGAGACAAAATGTCACAAGTATGTCACCAGAGTCTGGTTGGTCCTCTCTACCAACCCATTTGTCTCAAGATGATGTGCAGAGGAGAGATTCATCTCTATGCAGTTGAAACCAGGAGAAGAACAGGGACCATCTAGCCTGGCGAGAATTCAGCCGCTGGGCCGACTGTAGATATACCAAGTTCTTGTGGTCAGTGAATACCTGGAAGGGAAAGTGAGCTCCCTCCAAGAGGTGTCTCCACTCTGAGAAAACCAACTTCATGGCTAGCAACTCCCTGTCCCCGATGGAATAATTCCTCTCCGCCGGTGTGAAGGTCTTGAAGAAGAAGAGGCAAGGATGCTTCCGACCTTGAGCATCCTTTTGGAAAAGGACTGCTCCAGCACCAATGGATGAGGCGTCCACCTCCATAATAAATGGCTTATCTACATCTGGGCAATGTAGAATGGGAGCGCTAGCGAAGTATGACTTAATCGAGAGAAAGGCCTTGGAGACATCCTCCGACCACAACTTGGGATTTGATCCCTTCTTGGTGAGGGCAACCAAGGGAGCTACCAAAGTTGAGAAGTGTGGAATGAACTGGCGATAGTAATTAATGAACCCCATAAAGCGCTGCACCGCTTTAAGTGATAGGGGTTCCTGCCAGTCCATCACAGCCTGTAGCTTGGCAGGATCCATAGTCAAACCCTGGGCAGAGATGATATAACCAAGGAAAGGCAAGGACTCCTGCTCAAACACACACTTCTCCAACTTGGCGTAGAGAGAGTTTGCCCGTAAGAGGTTGAAGACTTGGCGAACATCTCTCCGATGGGAGTCAATATCTGGAGAGTAAATGAGAATATCATCCAGATAGACTACGACTGAGGTGGTGAGCATATCCCAGAAGATGTCGTTCACAAAGTCTTGGAAAACGGCTAGGGCATTGCAGAGCCTGAAGGGCATCACCAGATATTCATAGTGCCCATCCCTGGTGTTAAAAACCGTCTAGATCAACATGTTAGGGCATGTTAGGGAAGGCTATGGGTTGAACTAGATGGACTTAAAGTCTTCCTTCAACCTTAATAACTATGTTACTATGTTTCCATTCATCCCCCTCACGGATGCGAATCAGGTTGTAAGCACCCCGCAGATCAAATATCCTTGCTCCCCATAGCCGATCAAAAAGCTCAGATATCAGGGGTAGTGGGTACTAGTGTTGAGCATTCCGATACCGCAAGTATCGGGTATCGGCCGATACTTGCGGTATCGGAATTCCGATACCGAGATCCGATACTTTTGTGGTATCGGGTATCGGATACATAGAGATGTGTAAAATAAAGAATTAAAATAAAAAATATTGATATATTTACCTCTCCGGCGGCCCCTGGACTCAGCGCGGGTAACCGGCAGGCTTCGTTGTTCAAAATCAGCGCTTTTAGGACCTGAGAATCACGTCCCGGCTTCTGATTGGTCGCGGGCCGCCCATGTGACCGCCACGAGACCAATCACAAGCCGCGACGTCACCGCAAGCTATTAACGCGCTCATTTTTAAAAATGAGCGCGTTAATGGCTTTCAAAGACGTAGCGGCTTGTGATTGGTCGCGGCCACGCGACCAATCACAAGCCGCTACGTCTTTGAAAGTCATTAACGCGCTCATTTTTAAAAATGAGCGCGTTAATAGCTTGCGGTGACGTCGCGGCTTGTGATTGGTCGCGTGGCCGCGACCAATCACAAGCCGCTACGTCTTTGAAAGCCATTAACGCGCTCATTTTTAAAAATGAGCGCGTTAATAGCTTGCGGTGACGTCGCGGCTTGTGATTGGTCGCGTGGCCGCGACCAATCACAAGCCGCTAAGTCTTTGAAAGTCATTACCGCGCTCATTTTTAAAAATGAGCACGTTAATAGCTTGCGGTGACGTCGCGGCTTGTGATTGGTCGCGTGGCCGCGACCAATCACAAGCCGCTACGTCTTTGAAAGCCATTAACGCGCTCATTTTTAAAAATGAGCGCGTTAATAGCTTGCGGTGACGTCGCGGCTTGTGATTGGTCGCGTGGCGGTCACATGGGCGGCCCGCGACCAATCAGAAGCCGGGACGTGATTCTCAGGTCCTAAAAGCGCTGATTTTGAACAACGAAGCCTGCCGGTTACCCGCGCTGAGTTCAGGGGCCGCCGGAGAGGTAAATATATCAATATTTTTTATTTTAATTCTTTAGTTTACACATCCCTATGGATCCCAGGGCCTGAAGGAGAGTTTCCTCTCCTTCAGACCCTGGGAACCATGAGAATACCTTCCGATACTTGATGTCCCATTGACTTGTATTGGTATCGGATATCGGTATCGGCGATATCCGATATTTTTCGGGTATCGGCCGATACTATCCGATACCGATACTTTCAAGTATCGGACGGTATCGCTCAACACTAGTGGGTACTTGTTCTTAACGGTGATGGCGTTAAGACCCCTGTAGTCTATGCATGGACGTAAGTCTCCACTCTTCTTCTGCACAAAGAAGAACCCAGCCCCTGCAGGTGACACTAACTTCCTAATAAATCCTCTTGCCAGATTCTCTTGGATGTACTGAGACATTGCCTCCATCTCCGGGAGAGATAACGGATAGACTCGACCCCGGGGAGGCTCAGTACCAGGCAAGAGGTCAATAGGACAGTCATAGGGGCAGTGAGGCGTAAGGGTCTCCGCAGCCTTTTTGGAGAACACGTCCACATAGGGCCAATAGTGCTTAAGGAGAGAGGAAAGATCTGCGGGTACCTCTGTTGTAGCAACCTGAACGCACTCCCTCTGACATCTACCCTCACGGGATTTACTCCATCCCAAAATTCTCCCTGAGGACCACTCTATATGAGGAGAATGATAGCGTAGCCATGGTTTCCCCAACAGGACCTCATCAATTCTCTCAGGAATGACTAATAGAGAGATAATCTCCTGATGTGAAGGAGACACAGAAGGAGTGAAAGGAATGGTTTGGTGTGCAATCTGTGAGGGTAGTGTCGACCCATTTGCCACTCGAAAGGTTACTGGTTTGGCGAGCATCACCAGGGGTATTGCGTGTCGCTTGGTGAAAGCGGATGACATAAAATTACCCTCTGCCCCAGAGTCCATGCATAGCTCTACCAAAAGAGTGGATGGGCCTATGGCAATTGTCCCCTTGAAGGACAACTTAGAGGCAAACGTCTCCGTGTCTAGTGTACCTCCTCCAACTGCCACTAGACGCTGACGATTCCCCGACCGCTGAGGACTAGAGTTGAGCGACTTTTACTTTTTTAGGATCGAGTTGGGTTTCGCGAAACCCGACTTTCTCAAAAGTCGGGTCGGGTGAAATCGGCCGATTATTGCGAAAAGTCGGGGGTCGGCCAAAACACGAAACCCAATGCAAGTCAATGGGGAATCAAAGTCGGCAGTGAGTGGAGGACAGGAAAACACCTAAAGTGTCCATTTTAATGCCAAAAACATCAATTCGTATTACTGAAGCTTGTCAATCCTAATTTACTTTATAATAATAGTTAGGCATTGAAAACAGGGGCTCATTTGGCTAAAGTTGTGGGGGGTAGGGCTGGCTCAAGATTTTCGTGGACCCAGGAAACGCGGAATACGTCACGGCAGTGGAGCACGGAGAGGTAAGTATTTAAACTTTGCAAGTGCTGCAATCCTGAGCAAGCAGGGGGGGCCCACTACTTGGCACTGGCACAGGGCCCCTCATAGTACGGCGGTGTGTTTGACGGCGGGCGGCGCCTCCCACTGCCAGAGACACTTTTGCGTACTATGAGGGGACCTGTGCCAGTGTCAACGAGTATGCCCCCCACCTGATGAAGGAACCTGCACTTTCATCTGCACCTTCCTCTTTGTCCCCGTGTAAGGTGGTATAGTATGCAGGAAGGGGAACCTGACTTTCAGCAGGGTCAGATTCTGGCTGTGTAGAGTGAAAGGGGAATGTAGTGGTCTGGGTCAATCTACCAGCAGACTCATCTAGCAGTGGCTGGCCAATGGGCAGGATGAGGAGGAAACACAGATATGGGCCCAAATAATAAAGTAGGCTAAATGCAGTTCAAAAGTGGTAACAGGACTAAACAGGCGGCATTGCTTTGTTCAGTGGAGGACAACTGTAATGAGTGGCAGACACAGTTAGTAGGCCCAAGTAATAAAGTGGGCCAAATGCAGTTCAAAATTGGTAACAGGAGTAAACAGGCGGCTCAGCTTTGTTCAGTGGAGGAGAAAAGCAAGGAGTGGCAGACACCGTTAGTAGGCCCAACCAAACAAGTAGGCCAAATGCAGTTTAATATCCAAAACAGGATGAAAATTGAGGCTCAGCTTTGTACAGTTGAGGAGAACAACAAGCAGCAGCAGACACCGTTAGTAGGCCCAACCAAATAAGTGGGCCAAATGCAGTTTAATATTTGAAACAGGATGAAAATTGAGGCTCAGCTTTTTTCAGTGGAGGAGAAAAGCAAGGAGCGGCAGACACCGTTAGTAGGCCCAACCAAACAAGTAGGCCAAATGCAGTTTAATATCCGAAACAGGATGAAAATTGAGGCTCAGCTTTGTTCAGTGGAGGAGAACAACAAGCAGCGGTAGACACCGTTAGTAGGACCAACCAAACAAGTAGGCCAAATGCAGTTTAATATCGGAAACAGGATGAAAATTGAGGCTCAGCTTTGTTCAGTAGAGGAGAACAACAAGCAGCAGCAGACACCGTTAGTAGGCCCAACCAAACAAGTAGGCCAAATGCAGTTTAATATCTGAAACAGGATGAAAATTGAGGCTCAGCTTTTTTCAGTGGAGGAGAAAAGCAAGGAGCGGCAGACACCATTAGTAGGCCCAACCAAACAAGTAGGCCAAATGCAGTTTAATATCCGAAACAGGGTGAAAATTGAGGCTCAGCTTTGTCCAGTGGAGGAGAACAACAAGCAGCGGCAGACACCGTTAGTAGGCCCAACAAAACAAGTAGGCTAAATGCAGTTTAATATCTGAAACAGGATGAAAATTGAGGCTCAGCTTTGTTCAGTGGAGGAGAAGAGCAAGGAGCGGCAGACACAGTTAGTAGGCCCAACCAAACAAGTAGGCCAAATGCAGTTTAATATCTGAAACAGGATGAAAATTGAGGCTCAGCTTTGTTCAGTGGAGGAGAAAAGCAAGGAGCAGCAGACACCGTTAGTAGGCCCAACCAAACAAGTAGGCCAAATGCAAATTAATATCCAAAACAGAATGAAAATTGAGGCTCAGCTTTGTGCAGTAGAGGAGAACAAAAAGCAGCGGTAGACACCGTTAGTAGGCCCAACCAAACAAGTAGGCCAAATGCAGTTTAATATCGGAAACAGGATGAAAATTGAGGCTCAGCTTTGTTCAGTGGAGGAGAACAATAAGCAGCAGCAGACACCGTAAGTAGGCCCAACCAAACAAGTAGGAAAAATGCAGTTTAATATCCGAAACAGGATGAAAATTGAGGCTCGGCTTTGTACAGTGGAGGAGAACAACAAGCAACGGCAGACACCGTTAGTAGGCCCAACCAAACAAGTAGGCCAAATGCAGTTTAATATCCAAAATAGGATGAAAATTGAGGCTCAGCTTTGTTCAGTGGAGGAGAACAACAAGCAGCGGCAGACACCGTTAGTAGGCCCAAGCAAACAAGTAGGCCAAATGCAGTTTAATATCCGAAACAGGATGAAAATTGAGGCTCAGCTTTGTAGAGTGAAGGAGAACAACAAGCAGCGGCAGACACCGTTAGTAGGCCCAACCAAACAAGTAGGCCAAATGCAGTTTAATATCCAAAACAGGATGAAAATTGAATCTCAGCTTTGTACAGTGGAGAACAACAAGCAGCGGCAGACAACGTTAGTAGGCCCAACCAAACAAGTAGTCCAAATGCAGTTTAATATCCAAAACAGGATGAAAATTGAGGCTCAGCTTTGTACAGTGGAGGAGAACAACAAGCAGCGGCAGACACTATTAGTAGGCCCAACCAAACAAGTAGGCCAAATGCAGTTTAATATCCGAAACAGGATGAAAATTGAGGCTCAGCTTTTTTCAGTGGAGGAGAAAAGCAAGGAACGGCAGACACCGTTAGTAGGCCCAACCAAACAAGTAGGCCAAATGCAGTTTAATATCTGAAACAGAATGAAAATTGAGGCTCAGTTTTGTCCAGTGGAGGAAAACAACAAGCAGCGGCAGACACCGTTAGTAGGCCCAACCAAACAAGTAGGCCAAATGCAGTTTAATATCGGAAACAGGATGAAAATTGAGGCTCAGCTTTGTTCAGTGGAGGAGTACAACAAGCAGCAGCAGACACCGTTAGTAGGCCCAACCAAACAAGTAGGAAAAATGCAGTTTAATATCCGAAACAGGATGAAAATTGAGGCTCAGCTTTGTACAGTGGAGGAGAACAACAAGCAGCGGCAGACACCGTTAGTAGGCCCAACCAAACAAGTAGGCCAATACTAGAACATTGACTGGAGGCCAGGATCAAAGCACTAGGTGGAGTTAAATAAAGCAGCACCTAACGACTTAACCTCATCACCTGAGGAAGGAAACTCAGAAGCTGCAGTACCACTCGTGACCACAGGAGGGAGCTTGATCACAGAATTCACAACAGTACCCCCCCCTTGAGGAGGGGTCACCGAACCCTCACCAGAGCCCCCAGGCCGACCAGGATGAGCCATATGAAAGGCACGAACAAGATCGGCAGCATGGACATCAGAGGCAAAGACCCAGGAATTATCTTCCTGACCATAACCCTTCCACTTAACCAGATACTGGAGTTTCCGTCTCGAAACACGAGAATCCAAAATCTTCTCCACTATATACTCCAACTCCCCCTCCACCAAAACCAGGGCAGGAGGATCAACAGATGGAACCACAGGCGCCACGTATCTCCGCAACAATGACCTATGGAATACGTTATGGATGGAAAAAGAATCTGGAAGGGTCAAACGAAAAGACACAGGATTAAGAACCTCAGAAATCCTATACGGACCAATGAAACGAGGCTTAAACTTAGGAGAGGAAACCTTCATAGGAATATAACGAGATGACAACCAAACCAAATCCCCAACACGAAGTCGGGGACCCACACAGCGTCTGAGATTAGCGAAACGTTGAGCCTTCTCCTGGGACAAGGTCAAACTGTCCACTACACGAGTCCAAATCCGCTACAACCCGTCCACCACAGTATCCACACCAGGACAGTCCGAAGACTCAACCTGCCCTGAAGAGAAACGAGGATGGAACCCAGAATTGCAGAAAAACGGTGAAACCAAAGTAGCCGAGCTGGCCCGATTATTAAGAGCAAACTCAGCCAACGGCAAAAAGGACACCCAATCATCCTGATCAGCAGAAACAAAACATCTCAGATATGCTTCCAAGTCCGATCGGCTCGTCCAGTCTGGCCATCCGTCCGAGGATGGAAAGCCGAGGAAAAAGACAAATCAATGCCCATCCTAGCACAAAAGGCTCGCCAAAACCTCGAAACAAACTGGGAACCTCTGTCAGAAACGACGCTCTCCGGAACGCCATGCAAACGAACCACATGCTGGAAGAACAATGGCACCAAATCAGTGGAGGAAGGCAACTTAGACAAGGGTACCAAATGGATCATCTTAGAGAAGCGATCACAAACTACCCAAATGACCGACATTTTTTGAGAGACGGGGAGATCCGAAATAAAATCCATAGAGATATGTGTCCAAGGCCTCTTCGGGATCGGCAAGGGCAAAAGCAACCCACAGGCACGAGAACAGCAGGGCTTAGCCCGAGCACAAATCCCACAGGACTGCACAAAAGAACGCACATCCCGCGACAGAGACGGCCACCAAAAGGATCTAGCCACCAAATCTCTGGTACCAAAGATTCCAGGATGACCAGCCAACACCGAACAATGAACCTCAGAGATAACTTTATTCGTCCACCTATCAGGGACAAACAGTTTCTCTGCTGGGCAACGATCAGGTTTATTAGCCTGAAATTTTTGCAGCACCCGCCGCAAATCAGGGGAGATGGCAGACACAATTACTCCCTCTTTGAGAATACCCGCCGGCTCAGGCAAACCCGGAGAGTCGGGCACAAAACTCCTAGACAGGTGCATCCGCCTTCACATTTTTAGAGCCCGGAAGGTACGAAACCACAAAGTCAAAACGGGAGAAAAACAGCGACCAACGAGCCTGTCTAGGATTCAACCGTTTGGCAGACTCGAGATAAGTCAAGTTCTTGTGATCAGTCAAGACCACCACGCGATGCTTAGCTCCTTCAAGCCAATGACGCCACTCCTCAAATGCCCACTTCATGGCCAGCAACTCTCGATTGCCAACATCATAATTTCGCTCAGCAGGTGAAAACTTGCTGGAAAAGAAGGCGCATGGCTTCATCACCGAGCAATCAGCACCTCTTTGCGACAAAACAGCCCCCACTCCAATTTCAGAAGCATCAACCTCAACCTGGAACGGAAGCGAAACATCTGGTTGACACAACACAGGGGCAGAAGAAAAACGACGCTTTAACTCTTGAAAAGCTTCCACAGCAGCAGAAGACCAATTGACCACATCAGCACCCTTCTTGGTCAAATCGGTCAATGGTTTAGCAATACTAGAAAAATTACAGATGAAGCGACGATAAAAAATAGCAAAGCCAAGGAACTTTTGCAGACTCTTCAGAGATGTCGGCTGAGTCCAATCATAAATGGCCTGGACCTTAACAGGGTCCATCTCGATGGTAGAAGGGGAAAAAATGAACCCCAAAAATGAAACCTTCTGAACACCAAAGAGACACTTTGATCCCTTCACAAACAAAGAATTAGCACGCAGGACCTGGAACACCATTCTGACCTGCTTTACATGAGACTCCCAATCATCCGAGAAGACCAAAATATCATCCAAGTATACAATCAGGAATTTATCCAGGTACTCTCGGAAGATGTCATGCATAAAGGACTGAAATACTGATGGAGCATTGGCAAGTCCGAATGGCATAACTAGGCACTCAAAATGGCCCTCGGGCGTATTAAATGCAGTTTTCCATTCATCGCCCTGTTTAATATGCACAAGATTATATGCACCACGAAGATCTATCTTGGTGAACCAACTAGCCCCCTTAATCCGAGCAAACAAATCAGATAGCAGCGGCAAGGGGTACTGAAATTTGACCGTGATTTTATTTAGAGGGCGGTAATCAATACAAGGTCTCAGCGAACCATCCTTCTTGGCCACAAAAAAGAACCCTGCTCCCAATGGCGATGACGACGGCCGAATATGACCCTTCTCCAAGGATTCTTTTACGTAACTCCGCATAGCGGCGTGCTCAGGTACAGATAAATTAAACAGTCGACCCTTAAGAAACTTACTACCAGGAATCCACTCGATAGTACAATCACAACCCCTATGCGGAGGTAGGGCATTGGACTTGGGCTCATCAAATACATCCCGGTAATCAGACAAGAACTCTGGGACCTCAGAAGGGGTGGATGATGAGATAGACAGAAATGGAACAACACCATGTACCCCCTGACAACCCCAGCTGGACACAGACATTGATTTCCAATCTAATACTGGGTTATGGACTTGTAGCCATGGCAACCCCAACACGACCACATCATGCAGATTTTGCAACAACAGAAAGCGAATATCCTCCTGGTGCGCAGGAGCCATGCACATGGTCAGCTGGGTCCAATACTGAGGCTTATTCTTGGCCAAAGGCGTAGCATCAATTCCTCTCAATGGAATAAGACACTGCAAGGGCTCCAAGACAAACCCACAGCGCCTAGCAAACTCCAAGTCCATCAAATTCAGGGCAGCGCCTGAATCCACAAATGCCATGACAGAATAGGAAGACAAAGAGCAGATCAAAGTAACGGACAAAAGAAATGTCGACTGTACCGTACCAATGGTGGCAGACTTAGCGGATCCGCTTAGTGCGCTTAGGACAATCGGAGATAGCATGAGTGGAATCACCACAGTAGAAACACATTCCATTCTGACGTCTGTGTTCCTGCCTTTCAACTCTGGTCAAAGTCCTATCACACTGTATAGGCTCAGGTTTATGCTCAGATAATACCGCCAAATGGTGCACAGATTTACGCTCACGCAAGCGTCGACCGATCTGAATGGCCAAAGACATAGACTCATTCAGATCAGCAGGCATAGGAAATCCCACCATGACATCCTTAAGGGCTTCAGAGAGACCCTTTCTGAAGATTGCTGACAAAGCACATTCATTCCATTGAGTGAGCACAGACCACTTTCTAAACTTCTGACAATAAATCTCTATCTCATCCTGACCCTGACACAGAGTCAGCAAATTTTTCTCTGCCTGATCCACTGAATTAGGTTCATCGTACAGTAATCCGAGCGCCAGAAAAAACGCATCAATATTACATAATGCAGGATCTCCTGGCGCAAGGGAAAATGCCCAGTCTTGAGGGTCACCACGTAATAAAGGAATAATGATCTTAACTTGTTGAACTGGGTCACCAGAGGAGCGAGGTTTCAACGCCAGAAACAGTTTGCAATTATTTTTGAAACTCAGAAATTTAGCTCTATCTCCAGAAAGCAAATCAGGAATAGGAATTCTTGGTTCTAACATAGAATTCTGAGCCACAAAGTCTTGAATATTTTGTACTCTTGCAGTGAGAAGATCCACACATGAAGACAGACCTTTAATGTCCATCACCACACCTGTGTCCTGAACCACCCAAATGTATAGGGGAAAAAAAAGGCAAAACACAGTGCAAAGAAAAAAAAAATGGTCTCAGAACTTCTTTTTTCCCTCTATTGAGAAGCATAGTACTTTGGGCCTCCAGTACTGTTATGAATAGGTAATTCAGAACCACAATGGACCTTGAAGTTCAGAGCACACAAGTGACCTGACAAAAACCACAAAACATAGGACGAGCTCTGAGACGTGGAAACTCTGCTGACCGCAATCCCTAAACCTATCAAACCACACTAGAGGTAGCTGTGGATTGCGCCTAACGCTCCCTATGCAACTTGGCACAGCCTGAGAAACTAGCTAGTCCTGAAGATAGAAAAATAAGCCTACCTTGCCTCAGAGAAATTCCCCAAAGGAAAAGGCAGCCCCCCACATATAATGACTGTGAGTTAAGATGAAAATACAAACACAGGGATGAAATAGATTTAGCAAAGTGAGGCCCGACTTACTGAATAGACCGAGGATAGCAAAGATAGCTTTGTGGTCAACACAAAAACCTACAAACAACCACGCAGAGGGGCAAAAAGACCCTCCGCACCGACTAACGGTACGGAGGTGCTCCCTCTGCGTCTCAGAGCTTCCAGCAAGCAAGCAAAACCCAAAAAGCAAGCTGGACAGAAAATATAGCAACAAAAGTAACACAAGCAGAACTTAGCTTATGCTGAGCAGACAGGCCACAGGAACGATCCAGGATGAAGCAAGACCAATACTAGAACATTGACTGGAGGCACGATCAAAGCACTAGGTGGAGTTAAATAGAGCAGCACCTAACGACTTAACCTCATCACCTGAGGAAGGAAACTCAGAAGCCGCAGTACCACTCGTGACCACAGGAGGGAGCTTGATCACAGAATTCACAACAGCAGACACAGTTAGTAGGCCTAAATAAGTAAGTAGGCTAAATGCAGTTCAAAATTGGTAACTGGAGTACACAGGTGGCATAGCTTTGTTCAATGGAGGACAGCTGTAATGAGTGGCGCAGACAGACTTAGTAGGCCTAAAATAAAAAAGTAGGCTAAAGCAGTTAAAAATTGGTAACAGAAGTAAACAGGCGGCATAGCTTTGTTCAGTGGAGGACAACTGTAATGAGTGGCGCAGACAGACTTAGCAGGCCTAAAATAAAAAAGTAGGCTAAAAGCAGTTCAAAATTGGTAACAGGAGTAAACAGGCGGCTCAGCTTTGTTCAATGGAGGACAGCTGTAATGAGTGGCGCAGACAGACTTAGTAGACCTAAAATAAAAAAGTAGGCTAAAAGCAGTTCAAAATTGGTAACAGGACTAAACAGGCGGCATAGCTTTGTTCAGTGGAGGACAACTGTAATGAGTGGCGCAGACAGACTTAGCAGGCCTAAAATAAAAAGTAGGCTAAAAGCAGTTCAAAATTGGTAACAGGAGTAAACAGGCGGCTCAGCTTTGTTCAATGGAGGACAGCTGTAATGAGTGGCGCAGACAGACTTAGTAGACCTAAAATAAAAAAGTAGGCTAAAAGCAGTTCAAAATTGGTAACAGGACTAAACAGGCGGCATAGCTTTGTTCAGTGGAGGACAACTGTAATGAGTGGCGCAGACAGACTTAGCAGGCCTAAAATAAAAAGTAGGCTAAAAGCAGTTCAAAATTGGTAACAGGAGTAAACAGGCGGCATAGCTTTGATCAGTGGAGGACAACTGTAATGAGTGGCGCAGACAGACTTAGTAGGCCTAAAATAAAAAAGTAGGCTAAAAGCAGTTCAAAATTGGTAACAGGAGTAAACAGGCGGTGCAACGGGGTCTACCAAGCTGGCAGGAATTTCTTGATTGCATGAGAGCATATAAAAGCTGACTGCTACCCCACGTATTTCCAGTCTAAAAAAACAACCTTTATTTACAGCACACAGAATATATAACACAGATACACAGGGCAGGCCAATAGGAACACAGCAGGCCAGACCTACATTACAATAGCCGGAGGGGGCCGGAGCCTGCCAATATTTACTGTGGGAATTACAAAGGTGGGGGGAGGTCAGAAAGAGAATATCTTGTCCAGGGGCGCAGCCTGTGGACTGATGCATTTCACATGGAAACTATTATATATACATATACTGCATAACATTCTTGGTGCTGGGGGGTTCTGTAACACGACTCCCCTTTTCAGTGACGCGATCGGCATACACAGTCTGATCCTTAACGGATCGGTTTGGGGATGACCGAAGTATATGGGGTTGGTACGAGTTCCGTTTGTCGACTAAGTCCATCGGCGTTACCATTTTGTTTGCCGGGTCGGTAGTGGATGGTGAAGTCCAGAGGTTGTAGGGCTAAACTCCACCGCAGTAATCTGGCGTTGTCTCCGGAGACTCGATTAAGCTAGACTAGTGGATTATGGTCCGTTTGGAGGTAAAACTGTCATCCATACAAATATGGTTGTAACTTTTTGAGTGCCCATACTATTGCCAGGCACTCCTTCTCGATGGCCGCATAGCTCACTTCACGGGCAGTAGTTTCCGACTCAGGTAAGCTACCGGGTGTTCTTGGCCGTCCGGCCCGACTTGGCTTAGTACTGCCCCGAATCCAAACATAGAAGCGTCTGTGTGGACAAGGAAACATTTAGTTGGATCGGGTGAGGCCAATACAGGGGTATTGGTGAGGGCGTCCTTTAGCTGGCGGAAGGCTTCCTCACACTCTGGGGTCCAGGTTGGTTCTTACAGGTCAGATCAGTGAGGGGCTTGGCTATGCTGCTGTAATTGGGAACGAATTTCCTGTAATACCCCGCTGTCCCTAGAAACGCCATGACCTGGGTTTTAGTGCGTGGGGTGGGCCATTTGGCTATGGCCTCAATCTTGGCTGGTTCTGGTCTCTCTTTCCCACTTCCCACCCAATGCCCTAAATACTGAACCTCTGCTTTGCCCACGTGACACTTGTTTGGGTCCAGGGTGATTCCGGCCTTGTGGATCCTGTCTAATAATGTCTCTAGGTGACGTAGATGCTCTTCCCATGTCGCGCTGTAGATGGCGATGTCATCCAGGTAGGCACACGCATAGTCCTGGAGACCATCCAGAAGCCGGTCAGCCAGCCTCTGGAAGGTCGCCGGGGCAGTCTTCATCCCGAATGGCATAACTCGAAACTGGAATAAGCCAAACGGGGTGACAAATGCCGACTTGGGAATAGCATCAGGACTAAGGGGAATCTGCCAGTAGCCTTTGCATAGATCGATGGTGGTCAAATACTTTGCCCCTGCCAGCCGGTCTAACAAGTCATCCACACGCGGCATGGGATACGCATCCGTCACTGTTTTCTCATTGAGCTTACGATAGTCTACACAAAACCGTGTAGTCCCATCCTTCTTGGGCACTAACACTACGCGGGATGCCCAGGGACTATCTGACTCTTCAGTGACCCCTAAACGCAACATCTCTTGTATCTCTTGTCGCATCCCTTCTCGTACAGACTCAGGGACGCGGAAGGGGGTTGTCGCAAGGGGGTCTGATACTGGGTCTGAACCTTGTGTTGTGCCAGGTGAGTGTACCCGGGTTTCCCCGAAAACAACCTCTGTCGCTGCCTCAACAACTCCTCCGCCTGCTGTCTCTCCCGGGGACCTAAGTCTTCACCCCAGTGTACCTGGTCCCATGTTTTAGACTGAGTCCTCTCCCCTAAGACATCAGGCAAGGGAAGCCCGGCTAAATCCTCTGCTTCAGGTGCACAGATGGCCACTACCTTTTCAGGGCGCTCCCGATAGGGCTTCAGCATATTCAGGTGGAACATGCGGATAACCCTGGGGTCGTCACAATCGGCGACATTATAGGTGGTGTCGGCTATTTTCCCCACTACCTGGTAGGGTCCCTGCCATGCAGCTTGGAACTTGTTCTGCCTAGTGGGCTCTAACACCAGGACCTTCTGCCCTATTTCCAAGGTGCGCTCTCTGGCCCTCCGATCGTACCATACGCGCTGGGCCACCTGCATGTTACCACGTACAGCCTGGGTCAGCTCCTGTAGGCGGTCCCGGAATTCCAGCACATAGGGTACAATAGGTACCCCTTCTATGGTGCCCTCCCCTTCCCAGTGTTCTAGCACTAAGTCTAGGGGTCCCCTTACCCGTCTCCCGTATACCAGTTCGAATGGGGAGAACCCCGTGGATTCTTGGGGCACCTCTCTATAGGCAAACAGGAGGTGAGGCAAGAATTTCTCCCAGTCCCTGTAGGTCCTGGTAAAAGTCCCAATGAGTTGTTTTAATGCCCTGTTAAAGCGTTCACACAACCCATTGGTTTGCGGGTGGTACGGGGCGCTTCTAATGGACTTTACGCCGCACAGCTTCCACAGTTGGTTGGTCACCTCTGCTATAAACTGGGTACCCTGGTCTGAGATAATCTCCCGGGGAAATCCAACCCGTGAGAAAACCTGGAGCAGGGCAGCCACCACCGTCTCTGCCAGTATGTTAGGTAACGCAACCGCCTCTGGATACCGTGTGGCATAATCTACCACTGTCAATATATACCTTTTCCTTGATGGACTGGGTTTGGCTAACGGCCCTATCAGATCGACCGCTACTCGGCTAAATGGTTCCTCCACAATGGGGAGGGGGTGTAATTTGGCCTTGCATCGATCTCCCCTCTTGCCAATGCGCTGGCAACTGTCACAAGTCTGGCAGTATTGACGAACATCATAGGGGGGCATTCTTTGCGTCTGGAGGACAGAAGGTTTTTCCACCAACATAGAAGAGGATTCTTTACTGTCAGGGCAGTGAGAATCTGGAATTGCTTGCCTGAGGAGGTGGTGATGGCGAACTCAGTCGAGGGGTTCAAGAGAGGCCTGGATGTCTTCCTGGAGCAGAACAATATTGTATCATACAATTATTAGGTTCTGTAGAAGGACGTAGATCTGGGGATTAATTATGATGGAATATAGTCTGAACTGGATGGACAAATGTCTTTTTTCGGCCTTACTAACTACGTTACTATGTTACTATGTAGGTTACCCCCGGCCAAAAGAAGTTTTGTGTCAGACGATGCCTGGTGTGACTGACGCCGAAGTGCCTGGCCAAGGGTATGTCATGAGAGATTCGCAGTAACTCCTGCCTATAATTCTTGGGAACTACCAGCTGTCGTTTGATAGTGGGGCTCGTCCCTGTGTGGTGCTGCTCTGTGATCCGGTAGAGGAGTCCCTGCTTCCATATAAACTGTTCCCCTTCCAGTACCCCTCTCCCCTCCTGTGCCTTCCCACGATATCCCTCCAATGAAGAATCCTCAAGTAACTCCCTCTTAAATTCATCTGGGGTGGCCCAAGAAATGTGTCTGGCTATGGGAATATGTGTAGGGCTGGGATGTCTTACCTGGGCCTCCTCTGAGTGTGATTCCGCCTCCGCAGCTCGAGCTTGTCTCCGGGTGGTCACAGGATATGTCTCAGCCAGAGGGGCAACCGAGAAGGCAGACAACATGGGCCCCAAGTCATTTTCCAGCAAAACGTCTGCAGGCAAATCCTCCATCAAGCCGACCTCAACAAGGCCATCCCCAACTCCCCAGTTCAGGTGAATCCTGGCAGTGGGCAGTCGATGTATGGCTCCCCCTGCTACACGGACTACCACTGTCCGGTCCGTCTTCTCTTGGTCCCGGACGAGATGAGGCTTCACAAGGGTCAAAGTTGCTCTGGAATCTCTTAGTCCCTGCATGCGTTTCCCATTAACCCACACGACCTGTCGATGCTGTTGTCGATTATCTGCCCAGGCTGTGTGCACGGGGTCTACTTCATGCAGCACTTCCTCCATGTCTTCCACCCCTTGGTTAGTTGTAGCCCCCAATGCCGGGTCAGCTTCGCCTTGGTAGCAGTGTACAGCGGCCCGGCGGAAGGTAGCTGTTCCCGCCTTTGGCCACTGGGTATGCTGAGTCCGGTTGGGACATTGTCTTTGCAGGTGACCCAGCTGATGGCAGGTGTGGCATCGCCCCCCAGGGGAACTGTGGTAGGCCGGGTTTCTAGCTGGTCCACCTACAATCTTCGGTGGTTTGGGGCCCTCCAGGTCCATGGGCAGACCCCTAGTGACCATCTTTGATTCGGACAACTGAGGCCTCCTGGCATCATGAGGTTCATCGGCCAGACGAGCGGCTTCCTCAAGAGTCCTTGGCCGCCTGTCCCGAAGCCATGCCTGTGTCTCGGGTTTTAGTCCATTAAAGAATCGTTCTAACAAGAAGAGCTGGAGGACATCCTCCGTAGTGGTTGCTTGGCTCCCTTGTAGCCACTGTAGCAGTGACCGCCGTAATTTACAGGCCAATTCAGCGTGGGTATCGGTTACTCGTTTTATAAGTCCGTGGAACTTTTAGCGGTATGCCTCTGGTGTCAGCGCATACCGGGCCAAGATCACTTCCTTGATCTGCTCACAGTCCATACAGTCCTCATTGGGTACCATGCGATAGGCGTCCGCTGCCCGGCCTGTCAGCTTGCTGGCCAGAATCTGAACCCGTTCCTCTGGCTTCACTTGATAAAGGGCACACTGCCGCTCAAAGTCCTGCAGAAAGCCATCAATGTCTTCCTCTGCCTCCCCCAACTGTCGGAAGGCATTATACTGGATCTTTTTTTGGCTTACTGTTGAAGGTACCTGGGCGGAGGCCAGAGCTCCCCCTGCTCGCTGACTCTCCTCTCTCCGCTCTGCCATCTCCATATTGGCCAGCTCCACTTTGGTCCGCTCTGCCATCTCCATCTTGGCTAGCTCTATCCTGGTCCGCTCGGCCATCTCTTCCTTCAGATCAGTACGCACATCAGCCATCACCTCTCGTATGATCTCTACTACAGGGTTTGGGCCATAGAAAGCCAGTCTGTTCTTTCCCTCCCTCTGGAATTCAGTGTCCTCCTTAACTTCTGGTAGTTGTCTTCCATTCATTCCTTTCCTCCTGTAGAAGGGATAGCGCATCCCGCTGTCTGCCACGAATGTAACTGGGTCTACCAAGCTGGCAGGAATTTCTTGATTACATGAAAGCATATAAAAGCTGACTGCTACCTCACATATTTCCAGTCTATAAGAACAACTTTTATTTACAGCACACAGAATATATAACACAGATACACAGGGCAGGCCAATAGGAACACAGCAGGCCAGACCTACATTACAATAGCCGGAGCCTGCCAATATTTACTGTGGGATTTACAAAGGTTGGGGGAGGTCAGAAAGAGAATATCTTGTCCAGGGGCGCAGCCTGTGGACTGATGCATTTCACATGGAAACTATTATACATACATATACTGCATAACATTCTTGGTGCTGGGGGGTTCTGTAACAGGCGGCTTAGCTTTGTTCAATGGAGGACAGCTGTAATGAGTGGCGCAGACAGACTTAGTAGGCCTTAAATAAAAAAGTAGGCTAAAAGCAGTTCAAAATTGGTAACAGGAGTAAACAGGCGGCATAGCTTTGTTCAGTGGAGGACAACTGTAATGAGTGGCGCAGACAGACTAAGTAGGCCTAAAATAAAAAAGTAGGCTAAAAGCAGTTCAAAATTGGTAACTGGAGTAAACAGGCGGCTTAGCTTTGTTCAATGGAGGACAGCTGTAATGAGTGGCACAGACAGACTTAGTAGACCTAAAATAAAAAAGTAGGCTAAAAGCAGTTCAAAATTAGTAACAGGACTAAACAGGCGGCATAGCTTTGTTCAGTGGAGGACAACTGTAATGAGTGGCGCAGACACAGTTAGTAGGCCCAAATAATAAAGTAGGCTAAATGCAGTTCAAATTTGGTAACAGGACTAACCAGGCGGCATAGCTAGGTACTGGGGTGGGCTCCTCCTATTAACTGGTCTAAATGGAGGCCAGGGCCCCTGTATATTTTAACTATCATCTATCATTTCAACAAATTTGTATTGGCCATTGCCATTGAAGGATTTAACAGCACAGAATACACAGTGGTGGAGCAGGGAGAGGTAAGTATTGCAAGTGGTAGAGCACTGTTCGAGCTGAGGGGGAACACTCTCTCGTGGGTGGCGGTACTGGCACAGGGCCCCTCATATTACGACGGTGTGTCTGACGTTGGGTGTGCACCACCACCGTCAGAGACACTTTATTCAGGGTCATGAGGGACCCTGTGCCAGTGCCATCGCCCAAAAGTGGGCACACCCACCTGTCCAGGCAAACGGCACTCGCACGGGTGCTTGCGCCAAGTGGTGACCATGGCCCTGTGGGGGGAGTCAGACCATTTAGGGAGGTATAAAAATGGCCTATGGTGGACATTCAGCAGCTGCAAATGGAGGAATTGGAGCAGTCAGTAAGAGGAAGCCAAAAGCAAGACATTTTTCAGGCAAGCTACGTGTCAGCAGGGGAAGGTTGGGCAAAATAATTTGAAATCCATGATTGGTTCATTTTAATGAAGGTTAGATCATCAACATTTCGGGTAGCCAGACGAGTCCTTTTTTCAGTCAGTATTGAACCAGCAGCACTGAAGACTCTTTCTGATAGCACACTAGCAGCTGGGCAAGCGAGCTCCTGTAATGTATATTCTGCCAATTCAGGCCAGGTGTCTATTTTTGACGCCTAGTAATCAAAGGGGAATGACCTGTGAGGGAGAACATCGATAAGGGAGGAAAAATAGTTGGTAACCGTACTGGACAAATGATGTCTCCTGTCACTTTGAATTGATGCAGCAGTACCTGTCGTGTCTGCGGTCATTGCGAAATCACTCCACAACCTGGTCATAAAACCCCTCTGTCCAACGCCACTTTTGATTTGTGCACCTCTAACACCTCTGCCATGTTGCCCCCTACAGCTCGTGTGAGAACCATCACCGCCGCTGTGTGCTGGGAATGCCTGAACCAAACGGTCTACAAGAGTTGCTTGTTTGATAGCCAATATTTTCTCAAGGTTCCCATGTGGCATGATATTTTGTAATTTTCCTTTATATCGTGGATCCAGGAGGAAAGCCAACCAGTAATCGCCATTGGTCATCATTTTTATAATGCGGGGGTCCCTTTTTAGCATACGCAAGGCATAATCAGCCATGTGGGCCAATGTTCCAGGTGTCAATTCACTGCTTGTGCTGGGTTGAGGAGCACTTTCTTGCAAATCAACATCACTTGTCTCCTGCAAAAACCCTGTACCTGACCTTGCAAAGCCACCAGTTTCTATTGCCCCCTGAGAAGCATCCTCCTCCCATAAATATTCATCCCCATCATCCTCCTCCTCATCCTCCTCTTCGTCCGCCACCTCATCCAGGAGAGTTCCCTGAGCAGACAATGGCTGACTGTCATCAAGGCTTCCCTACTCCTCGGCCGCAGACGCCTGCTACTTAATGTGCATCAAACTTTGCATCAGCAGACGCATTAGTGGGATGCTCATGCTTATGATGACGTCATCTGCACTTACCAGCTGCGTGTATTCCTCAAAACACTGAAGGACTTGACAGAGGTCTTGTAGCTTCGACCACTGCACAACAGACAACTCCATGTCTGCCATCCAACTGCCTGCCCGTGTATGTGTATCCTCCCACAAATAAATGACAGTATGCCTCTGTTCGCACAGCCTCTGAAGCATGTGCAGTGTGGAGTTCCACCTTGTTGTAACGTCGTTTATTAGGCGGTGCTGGGGAAGATTCAGCGATCGCTGATGGTTCTGCATACAGCTGGAGTGTACGGGCGACCGGCAGATGTGCGAGCAAAGTCTTCGCACCTTCAGGAGCAGGGCTGGTAACTCCGGATAATTTTTCAGGATGCACTGCACCACCAGGTTCAAGGTGTGAGCCAGGCAAGGAATGTGTTTCAGTTCTGAAAGGGCTATGGCAGCCATAAAATTCCTTCCGTTATCACTGACTATCTTGCCTGCCTCAAGATGTACACTGCCCAGCCATGACTGAGTTTCTCGCTGCAAGTACTCGGCCAGTACTTCTGCGGTGTGTCTGTTGTCGCCCAAACACTTCATTTGTAGCACAGCCTGCTGACGCTTACCACTAGCTGTTCCATAATGGGATACCTTGTGTGCAACACTGGCAGCTGCAGATGGAGTGGTCGTGCGACTGTGCTCTGTGGACGAGCTTTCACTTCTGGAGGAGGAGGAGGGGTGGCGGACGCCTACAGCCAACTGTTTCCTAGACCGTGGGCTAGGCAGAACTGTCCCACTATGGCTGTCCCCTGTGGACCCTGCATCCACCATATTAACCCAGTGCGCCATGATGGACACGTAACGTCCCTGGCCATGCCTACTGGTCCATGCATCTGTTGTGAGGTACACCTTTCTACTGACTGATTGCCTCAGTGCATGGACAATGCCGTCTTTGACATGCTGGTGGAGGGCTGGGATGGCTTTTCTCGCAAAGAAGTGTCGACTGGCTAGGTCATAGCGTGGTACTGTGTAGGCCAGCAGGGCTTTGAAAGCTTCGCTTTCTACCAACCGGTAGGGCATCATCTCTAACGAGATTAGTCTAGCAATGTGGGCGTTCAAACCCTGTGTATGCGGATGAGAGGATGAGTACTTCCTTTTCCTAACAAGAGTCTCTTGTAGGGTGAGCTGGACTGGAGAGCTGCATATGGTGGAACTAGCGGGGGTGGTGGTGGACATGGCAGATTGAGAGAGGGTTGGTGATGGTATTCTTGATGTTGGCCTACCTACAGTGTTTCCTACCAAGAACCTTGTGATTCCCTGACTGCTTTGGCCTTGCGACGATACCTCCACATTTGCTGTTGGTGGTGTCCTAACCGGTGGGCTTACAGTGAGGGAAACAATGTAGCGTTGCTGACTACCTTCATTCTGAGCGGGTGCACCAACGGTACGGGACATTTGGTAGTTAGTCCAGGCTTGCAAGTACATGCTGGTTAAATGTCTATGCATGCACATTGTATTTAAATTTTGGACATTCTTCCCTCTGCTAAAGGTCTTTGAGCATTTCTTACAGATAACTTTTGACTGATCATTCGGATCTTGGTTAAAAAATTGCCACACTGCACTCTTCCTACTATGGAACACCTTTTCAGGCATTGCACGCTGTGCTACTTTCACCGGATGGCCACGCTGTCCTAAAACTGTTTTTGTTTTTGACAAACATTTTTGGCCTGATACGGGCCTGCCAGATGACAGCTGTTGCGATGTAGATGGCTGCTGCGGATCATCCTCCTCTGCTTCAGAGCTACTGGCAGCGGCACCCTCTTCCCCCAATGGCTGCCAATCAGGGTCAACAACTGGGTCATCTATCACCTCCTCTTCAATGTCATGTGCACCTTCCTCTGTGTCACCGTGTAAGGTGCTATAGCGTTCGGGACGGGGCACCATAGTCTCATCAGGGTCAGATTCTGGCTCAGTACACTGCGAGGGCAATGTAGTGATCTGAGTCAATGGAACAGCATTATAATAAAGCTGTGGCTGTGCATCAGTGCACTCCATGTCTGATTCATCTTGTAATGGGCAGTTAACCATTTCCCGTTCTAACCCAGGCACGGTATGTGTAAAGAGCTCCATGGAGTAACTTGTAGTGTCACCTGACGCATCCTTCACTTTTGGTTTGGGTGAAGGACACAAGGAAACGTCTTGTTCCTGACCGGGAGCATCCACTGACGACTCGCTGATTTTATATTTGGAACTTTCTGAAGAGGAGGCGAAAGAGCTAGAGGCTGAGTCAGCAAGGAAAGCCAAAACTTTTTCCTGCTGCTCCGGCTTTAAATGCCGTTTTCCTACTCCCAGATAAGTGAGCCTTCGAGGCCTTTTGTAGCCAGACGATGACGCTGGCTCAACACCTCCAGCCTTAGGTTCTATTGTGCTTTTGCCACTACCACCAGATGCACCACCACCACCATCAGTACCAGCTCGCAACCACCGCCCACGTCCTCTTCCATCTGACTTGCTCATTTTTTGGAAAATATTACCAAAATAACAACCGTTATATGGTACTATAAAACAAGGTAGAATGTGTATATAAACGTGTTGAGATTTTAAATCTCCCTTTTTTGGGGGGGAAACTGAACAAAAAATCAAGCCCTGTGCAAAAAACCACACAATGTAAGTGGCTGAAAGTCGCTGGCTGATATACGACAAACTAACAGGACTGCAGTATATTCACTTTGTGAGAATTTGAATCTCCCTTTTTTTGGGGAGACTGAACCACAACTTAGGCCCAGTGTATATAACAACGCAATCTAAGTGGCAGAATGTGGCTGGCTGATATACGACAAACTAACAGGACAGAAGTATATCCACGTTGTGACAATTTGAATCTCCCTTTTTTGGGGGGAGACTGAACCACAACTTAGGCCCAGTGTATAAAACAACGCAATCTAAGTGGCAGAAAGTGGCTGGCTGATATACGACAAACTAACAGGACAGAAGTATATCCACTTTGTGAGAATTTGAATCTCACTTTTTTGGGGGAGACTGAACCAAAACTCAGGCCCAGTGTATAAAGCAACACAATGTAAGTGGCAGAAAGTGGCTGGAAGATATATGAAAAAATACAAGGACTGTAGTACAATTTCAATCTTCCTACAATGATCTCAGGACAAGTATGGCAGCAATAAAAAGGACTGCTGCACACAAAAGTGTGGACAAATAAACAAGATAACTGTGCAGAAAGGAGCAACAGGATTTTTGCTTTTGAAAAAGCAGTTGGTTTGCACAGCGGCGTACAAACAGCAATGCAGCTATCAGGGAGCCTTATAAGGCAGCCTAATAAGCTACAGAGCGGATGCACAAAAATATAGCCTCCACTGTCCCTGCAAACAAATGGTGGTGTTGGACAGTGGAAATCGCTACAGCACAAGCAGTTTCGGGGTTAATCTTCCCTCCCTAACTATATTCCTTCTTCTTATGAAGCTGCGGCAACCTCTCCCTATGCTACGATCGGCAGAAGTAAGATGGTGGCCGGCGTGCACGCCCCTTTATAGCCCCTGTGACGCCGCAGAAAGCAAGCCAATCACTGTCATGCCCTTCTCTAAGATGGTGGGGACCGAGACCTATGTCATCACGCTGCCCACACTCTGCGTCCTCCTTTATTGGCTGAAAAATGGTGCTGAAAGCGTCATACGAAACGTGACTTTGGCGCGAAGAGCGCCGACCTCATGGCCGATCCCACACTAGGATTGGGTCAGGTGTCATGAAACCCGACTTTGCCGAAAGTCGGCAATTTTTTAATTTGAATTTTGCATCTTGGGAACGGAAGATGGCGGCACCTGCGCGCGTATTGCCGGAGCTTCGCTGGATCCCAGGGGTGAGTATATAACTATTTTTTATTTTAATTATTTTTTTAACAGGGATATGGTGCCCACACTGCTGTATACTTCGTGGGCTGTGTTAGATACCGCGTGGCTGCCATATACTACATAGGCAGTGTTATATACTATGTGGGCTGTGTTATGTACTGCGTGGGCTGTGCTATATATTACGTGGCCACTGTAATATACTGCGTGGGCAGTGTTATATACTACGTGGCTGCTATATACTGCGTGGGCAGTATTACATACTACGTGGCTGCTATATACTGCGTGGGCTTTGATATATATTACGTGGCCAGTGTTATATACTGTGTGGGCTGTGCTATATATTACGTGGCCAGTGTTATATACTGCATGGCCTGTGTTATATACTACGTTGCCTATGTTATGTACTGCGTGGCTGCTATATACTGCGTGAGCTGTGTTATATAGTACGTGGCTGTGTTATATACTGCATGGCCACTGTTATATATTGCGTATTACCACATCAGATATTCTACAATATGTATGTATATAGCAGCCACATAGTATATAGCACAGGTCACGTAGTATTTGTCAGCTATATACTACATGGCTCCTATATACTACGTGGCCTGTGCTATATACTATGTGGCTGCTATATACATGCATAAATACATATTCTAGAATACCCGATGTGTTAGAATTGGGCCACCATCTAGTACTTTATAACACCAGCTTGAATAATGGTTTTAAAATCCAAAATGTTGACCTACTGAAATGTATGATCAATAAGTGCACTCAATACTTAGTCAGGGCTTCTTTTGCATCAATTACTGCATCAATGTGGTGTGGCATGGAGGTGATCAGCCTGTGGCACTGCTGAAGTGTTATGGAAGCCCAGGTTGCTTTGATAGCAGCCTTCAGCTCATCTGCATTGTTGGGTCTGGTGTTTCTCATCTTCCTCTTGACAATACCCCATAGATTCTCTATGGGGCTAAGGTCAGGCAAGTTTGCTGGCCAATCACGCACAGTGAGACTGTTGTTTTTAAACCAGGTATTGGTACTTTTGGCAGTGTGGACAGGTGCCAAGTCCTGCTAGAGAATGAAACTTACGTCTCCAAAAAGCTTGTCGGCAGAGGGAAGCATGAAGTGCTTCATAAATTATTGGTGGCGTAAGTGTAGTTGTGCCATAGGCGCCGTACCACAACATCCCCAGGCGACAGCATACCTCCGCATATCCCTTGCGCTTTGACACCATTTTTTCAATAATTCGTGAAACACTCAGAATCTTCAAATTAGCATGGTTTGAGAAAGACTCTCCATAGAGTCGAAACGTCACGCTGTGTGTAATATGAGTTTCACTTTTTGTATTGAAGAACTGAAATAAATTAACTTTTTGATGATATTCTAATTTTGTGAGAAGCACCTGTAGATGTTCCCAGGTTGGCCAGCACAAAGACTGGAAACACGTATTGAGCCGACAGCACCTTACAGTTTACATCAGGCTGCAGGTGGAGATCATTGATCAAAAAGGGATAAGAATATTTAAAACAAGCCGATAAGAAGGTTCATTCAGTTGCCTCAACAAGTGGCCATACAGTGCTAAATCATGACCTCATCTTGGAAAAGCCTCTAATTCCACAATATGAGGTGGTACAACCACGGACTGCTCACTTGGTTACCACATAGTTACCCGCGCCTCTTTTTTTCCTTTTATATATCTGTTTTTGTAAACAAGTCTGTTTCCTAAGGATTCTCTGAGCATCATTGTGTGAGTTTTTAGTCATTCATTTTCTTTCCATCTAAAAATGTAATTGTGACTCACACAGCACAGAACGTAGTACAACTTTCTGCCTCCTCCCATACCTTGTTGCAACTATGCAGCTGCCAAAACCTGGGTGTAGCTGAATTCTTTCCTTGATAGTTCTCTGCATATATATGTTCCTATAAAACTTGCACGGGGCACCACCCTAATTGCATCACACAGAACCTATAACTGCTTGAGAAGTATTGCTATCCAAGTATTGCCATTCACACCAAAAGTGAGCCAGGACATCTGGAAGCACACACCATTCTCCTCGGTAAGATTTATTTGACAAATTTGCTTTCAGGCTTTTTTACAATGTTCATGTCGAACAGTCTTTTCTATGATCAGAATTGGAGATTTGACACAACTTCTGAGGTTTTCAGACAGATGATTATCACTGTTTGTTCAGTTGTGATTGGATATTTTGCTACAAACCCAGTGGCTCTAATTCTTTATATGCATGGTTTTTATGGGTTTGTTCTTTCTTGTCTTTTAGTTCTTTGCATTTTTGTATTTTTGTTCTATTTTCTTTATGCATGCAAAGATTTCATCAAGCCAAGAAAAGATAAAATAATATGTCTATATATACAACTTTACTTTTCTTCAAACACTAAACATGTATCATATCTTACAGTCTAAAGCAAGACGTTAGTGCCTACAGATATATACCTATCTGGCATAACATTAAAGCTACTATCTATAATATTATGTGGTCCTCCTTGAGGTCTCCCTCTAAAGATGTCCAGCACTACATTTTCAGGAATTTGTGTAAGGACAGGTTCACATTGCGTTAAACAGCAGCCCGTTCAACACATACGTGAACGGGCTGCTGACGCAAGTGCCGACATTCTCCATTGCGCTAGCGCAGATAGAGCATCTGCTAGCTCCATCTGCGCTAGCAGTGACGGACCCGGAAACGCTGCAGCCCGCGTCTCAGGGTCTGTCACTCAATGACGGCACATCGCTAGTGCATGCCCATTGTGGGCATGCGCTAGTGATGCGTCTGACATTGCACTCAATGGCGGTGTTAATGGACTATGTTGCACCGCGTTTATGCTGCGGTGTAACGTAGTCCGTCTATCGGACGCCACTAACGTAATGTGAACCCAGCCTTAGCATTTCTGTAGGACCCAACAGACTGGCTAACCTTCACTCCCCATACACGTCATTGTGCCTTGGACACCCATGACCCTGTCACTGTATAATATTATGGATGAATAGTATGAATTATACATCATCTGGACCGTTGCAAGAATTGGACCATATTGCTCGTTTGTAGATACAGTGGTTAGCACTGCAGCCTTGCAGTGCTGGGGTCCTGAGTTCAAATCCCACCAACGAGAGTTTGTATGTTCTCCCCGTGTTTGTGTGGGTTTCCTCCATGTTCTCTGGTTTCTTCCCATACTCCAAAGTGACACTGATAAAGAATTTGGATTGTGAGTCCCATTTGAGATAGTAGTGATAATGTCTGTGAATCACTGTGGACCTTATGGTGCTATAAAAGTTAGTAATATATAAAATACAACAATCTCAGGCACATCACAGTATGCAAGTCTTCTTAAAGACTTAGCAAGGTAAAAGTGTTCAATAAATGTGATCATTGTCAATTGAAGGTCTCATCTAGTTCAACCTCAGGAAATCTTATAAGACCATTCCTTTAGAATATAATTTTTCCATCTTTCTTAAAAAAAGCTCTCAGTTTTTATAGATTTGTCTTTAGTTCTTAGGGTTTTGTTCAGTGGTTGAAACAAACAGAAGAGGGCTCCAGTGCAAAAAAAAGTACATGGCAATTTATAGTCTAGTATCTCATCACAAATGCACAATTCTACTTGCTTTGGAGGTTGGAGTGGCCCCTCTTATCTCCTTGGCCCCTGTGCGGCTGCACAGGTTGCACCAATGGTATGTCCATCCCTGGCATTGATGCACCAGATGAGATTGGAAGTGCCAAGCCTCCTCTATATGCTACAGTATAGCACGTCTAGCACGTCTGGATCAAACATGACCTGGGACTTCTGGATAGTGGATGGCTGAGCTTCTGACAGAGTTTAGGATGCAGATACTTCCTCAGTCTAGCAATGCTTAATCCGGCTGTTGCAGTGAATATAGGAAGCTGGTTCAGAAAAAGACACTTCAAGGCCTTATTCATAAGTTTAATATTTGGTCAGTATTTTGCATCAGTGTTTTATGCCAATGTCAGGAGTGGAACATACAGAGAAAAACTATGAATGAAAGATTGATACCTGCTCAGTGTTTTGGAGACTCTCCTGGGTTTGGCATAGAGATACTGATAAAATACTGATCAAAAATACTGATGTGTGAATAAACTCTAAATGTAATGTACTAGCTAAAATATCATTAGGAATCTGGGGAAACATGCCAATGAAAATCACTCAAGTGTCATGTTAAATATAATGTGACATGTTTTGTAATTGTCATTTCTGGACAGCAGAAGGTTTTGCCATTTCCTGAATTTTAGAATTTTGATAGTTAATCTATGTTCAGACGTCATGTTTCTAACACAACTGCAGCTATTTTATGGTACCTTTAGTAAACTTTTATTAACTGATGCAGAGCTTATATAAATGGACTGGTATGCAAGAACAGCAGAGTAACCCTTGTTCCCGAAAGTAAGGGTTACTCAATACTGGGTGTTGCTCAGATTAGATTGTCACAAGCTTTTCTTTCTAGTTGGGCTTCTATGTTTTAGCAATTCTGTGATATAATGTGATCTAAAGAATAATTCTAGTTAGATAGCACTCTGAAGAGAAAGGAGAACAGTTATAGATACAAGCCTAATGCTAATGTGCCAGTACGGCTAATAATGCGGTGTAAAAGGCGATAGTCTACCACCCTTCTATTACAGTGGAAGACCACCCAACTAGCGATGGTAGTCACTTTTTGCTTAGCGCTTATTGCTTTTACATATGTCCTTAGGACAATCACCATTGTGATGAAGGTCCGGAATCAGGACGAAACGTTAATGTACTTTATATTTTTTGGAGAATGAATTAATTAAAATGTTCACCATTTCAACTGCATCCCTTATATTGCATATCATGCACCTGATTCAGTAATTCGCTGGCAGAATTTCAGGCCTTCATTAGGAATTTCATATTCTTGTGCTTTCCTGTTCTTAAACCGGGAAGAACTTCCACTGCTAATGGGAATATGTCAGTACATCATATTAGGGAGCTTGTGACCAAGGTTCATAAAATATAAAAAAAAGGTTGCACTTTATCGTGCCAAAGCATGTCGAATATGAAACACATGAAATATGAATAGCAAAATGGCTTTTTGAACATTAGGAAAAATATTTATGAGACGCTTTGCACAGAATTTGGCCAAATATTGTGAGCCCATCAACCATCGTCAAGGTGGTCTCATTAATCTGATGGGTCCCTGACCTCCCTGTCCAGATGTGAACACTTACCGAAGGCTAATGTCTGTATGCCTGGGTGAATGTGGACACCTCTCTCAGTAAAGCCTACATATATGGCTTGGCTGGAACCAAGAGTGATTAAATGTCATTAAATACCACATGGTGGAGGCAGGAGTGCTCAGTCAGTAAGCTAACAGTAAGCTTTTTTGTATATTATATATGGAGGTAGCTGCTCCTGGTATGCACCTATTCACACTAGTTTGGATGTGCCAGTCGTTTTTCTGTCAAGGTTCATCCAAATCAGCCTACAATTTCAGAAAAATCATACTTTTCTTATTTTGTTTTGTACTAATGCTGCAATGAAGAACATTGATTTCCTAGTAACATATTGGCTCATATGTATATTTAGTATAAGTAAATAGAGGATTTACTGACTGGTAAAGTATGTGTAATAATTATGTGAAAGAAGTGTCGCAATAACATAGAACATTAAAATAATGAATATGAGGAAATGCGAGATCTTGTATGAAGGAAGCACAGATTATTTCTCACAAACGTTGATAAAACTTGCCTAATTTGTATAGATGTAAACCATGCAGAGCCTGGTTGAGCAGCCAATAGATTGGGATCTACTGGTAGATCCAGTAGATCACACTGATATCCGTGATTTAAAAAAATGTCTAAAAGCCTGCAGTGTGGTACAAAATAATAATTGTGAGATACCTGGAAAAACCTCTGCCCTCCAGTGCTGCCATTTTGGTGATGCTGTTGATGTTACTGCTGCAGTCAATCACTGGCCTAGTGATGGTTCCTGCAAGGATGGCACAAGATCGCTGACACCAGGGATTGGCTGCAGTGATGACTTGTGAATAGTTGGCTAATCATCACTGCAGGACAAGTCAGGAATATTGGTGGGATCAAAAATTAGCAGGTAACTACATAATTTTCTTCTATTTCACCACATCATCACTTTGCTTCTGTGTAAAAATGGATTTTTTTTTATCATGGCCCTTAGCAACTGCAGAGTTAATACAATAGATCTCAACCTCAACTGATGTAGACTATTGAACTTCTGGCATGTGAATTACAGGTGTTAATTTACTAACTATGTCATGTAAAAAAATTGAAAGAATTTCCAGCACCAGAACTGGTAATTCTCTTTCCATTTTTTGCATTGCTTTGCCGGGGGTGCTGCCCAGTTTCTTTCCAGGCATCTCTACATGGACTGCATGTTGCCATGACTTATATTAGTGAGCTGATACCCCCACTTCTCCCCTATGGGATATAAAGTCTGTATCCTGATCCTTTGCGAGATTTCTTCCATAGCTTGCATGGATTGTGCACTCACTCGTGGCAATAGAAGTTCCATTGTACTAGTTATCCAAGGCGTAACTTCAACCTCACGGGCCCCAATACAGAATATCCAACGGGCCACCACTACAGGTCTTTAATAGCATAGGTCTTCCCATATAGGCCAAAGGGACATTTTGGGCTCTGTAGCTCCAGGGCTTGGGTGCGATTGCAACCTGTCACCTACTATAATTACGCCCCTGACAGTCATCTATAATAACCTAATTAATGAATCAGTGACTTAACATGGAAATAGGGAGAATGCATACCGACAACATAATTTGGCAATTGATGGTTAACGCATAACGATATAGGAAGTGATAACATTCTGGCTCATTACTTAGATTGAAGAAGAGAGATTTACTAAAAAGTTTGAAAAGAGAAGAAAATCCTTGGACATTTTGAGCTAATCTATCTATACATGCATTATTTAATCCTGAATATCCAGACACACTGGTTGATAGTACTTAGATGTCAGCTATCCCATTTAATTGCCTGGATAATGTGACTGATGGCCCCGGGCGCTCCGGTGTTATTCATGGCAGGTATGCGCTGAAGCCTTAAGTGCACCGCCATGACTTTATAACCTCAGGGCTACAGCAATCTCATTATGAGAACTCTTCTCAGTGCACTGATATTCCAGCAGGCGAGAACATGTATCTGACTCCTGTGTCAGTATAGATATGGAATTTACATGCAGAATAAAATCCAGGCTGCTGATCTGTTGTATTCCTCCATGGCCGTGCCCCTGTAGAGTACAGCTCTGGGTGAGAGGGAGATGAGCCGTCCTGCAGCTACAACATTGCCCTTTACAACAGATTTTTACTACGTAATCATTGTGGTTTCCCAGTGTCGCTGGCTACCACGACATATCTCGCTAGAGAGGTTGGGTTGCTTAGGATTTTGTTTTTCAGTACACAGTGAGTCAGAGTCCTGTAAATCAGGCAGATGGGTGGGGTGGGCGGCTGGTGTGATATTTGATGCATGTTATCACACAATGGTTATACATCGCTTGCATGACTTAACGTCTTAACTTCACTTCTCTATTTAAGAAAATCTGAGTTTCTAAATGCCAAACACAAAGGAATTTTTCTTGTTGTCTCTTCTTATACGCCACTGGTTTGCAATAGCTGACTCCCGGAAATGTTTTGACCATATGTCAAAGTAGGCATTATTACAAAAAGTACAATGACCTTCATCTATGTGATTATTGCACTGATACATTGCAACAGGCATTATTAGTAAAAGAAACAAATATCTAATAGAAATGAGCTGTATCCTGGCTCCATGCAACCTATGTGTTGTACAGAGCCGTGTATGCTGTTGTTTGCATATGCTTGTTCAATTAGCTTTATAAGTCCTTTTACGTAACATAGGGTAACATAGAGTCCTATATGTACCATAACATAAGACTCTCTGCCTTATTTTTAATTATTGATATGCGCAGTTTAGTAATGTCTCCGTTGTGCCCTTAAAGGATGTGGACACCTTCCGAGACATTTTTTTGCTGTGGGCTAATATCTTACAGGCAGGTAGCTGCTAAGTACCTGCCTGTTCTGCCCTGTCCTGATCTCTGTAAGCTCAGAATTTTTAAAGAGACAGGCTCAGAGCATTTCTTCTCTTCCTCTCTGCTCTGTTGACAGAGCGTCTCTGCCATTGTCATGATGATTTACCAATAACTCCCTGCTGCCTAACTGCGGGGAGTCAAATGTCAATCAGCTTGATGTCGGCAGTAATGCCCATTGACAGAGCAGGCCGGAAGAGGAAGAGTTGCTCTGTTTATGTGAGGTCAAATGAAATAGCAGAATCAATGGCAGGAGTGGTCCGTGACTGCACTTAGCAAGCAGAGATTAGAACCAGGCACAACAGGCAGATCTCTACCCCATAGTACCCCATAGAAGAAAAAATGCAGTGTCCTGGATAACCCCTTTAAGCTCATGTATTTGTGGATCTAAATACATTTGAAGTTGGGTTTCATTATTAATTTCTCACTGGCTTCTACAGCCATAATGTTTCATTGTACATAGCAGATTTCAGAATGAGTTTAAGGGTTTGCACTAAAGGTACCGTTACACTAAGCGATTTACCAACGATCACGACCAGCGATACGACAGACAGCTCTCCAGCAACCAACGATGCCGAAGTCCCCGGGTAACCAGGATAAACATCGGGTTACTAATGTAAATGTAAAAAAAAAAACACTACATAATCACATTCCGGTGTCTGTCACGTCCCTCGCCGTCAGCTTCCCGCACTGACTGTGAGGGCTGGCCGTAAAGCAGAGCACAGCGGTGATGTCACCGCTGTGCTTTACGGCCGGCGCTCACAGTCAGTGCAGGAAGCTGAAGGCGGGGGACGTGACAGACACTGGAATGTAAGTATGTAATGGTTTTTTTTTTACTTTTACAATGGTAACTAGGGTAAATATCGGGTTACTAAGTGCGGCCCTGCGCTTAGTAACCCGATATTTACCCTGGTTACCTGTGAACACATCGCTGGATCGGCGTCACACACGCCGATTCAGCGATGACAGCGGGTGATCAGCGACCAAAAAAAAGGTCCTGATCATTCCCCAGCGACCAATGATCTCCCAGCAGGGGCCTGATCGTTGGTCGCTGTCACACAGAACGATTTAGTTAACGATATCGTTGCTACGTCACAAAAAGCAACGATATCGTTAAAGAAATCGTTATGTGTGACGGTACCTTAAGTTGATACTTTAAAACCTATTCAATACTGGCATCCCATCGATCCTAAAAATGGACCTGTCACAATGGGGAGGGAGTCACAAATGAACACCATCGTTCTTTTTAGTCTCTATTGTACAGTGCTATCTTTGGCAGTGCCTTAGAGAATGAAGAGAGTGGAGGTGAGTTGACCTCAGCTCCATTCAGAAAGTCTTATCCTGAGAATCCATCCATGAGCTGGTTCTGACGGCAGTTTATAAGCCTTATCTTCTTTTGAACTCCTCTGTGTTATTTGATGACCACACCAAAGCTCAACTGTGGTCACAGACTACACAAATACACTGTCTTATTTAGGTCAATAAATAATTATGACAATTGGTAATCAGATGCAGCATTATTTTAAACTACGTTGCTCAACTTTCTACTAGTTGCGGAAGCTCCTCCGCTCGTCTATATAAAGTCAGTTTTTAAGTGCTTGTTCATTCACATGTAAGTTGGTATCTTCTATGTTGCTGTTAAGGAAATATTGTCAATGTTGGCACTTATTGAAGTTTCCTGAAATATAATCCTGAATAACTCTCTGCCAACATTGACTTTGTGTTCCTGAGTTCTGTCATTTCATACATTTTTATTTTGCCTTGATTAGTAACCAAACCATCAATTACTAAATCACTCTTGACTCGAGGTGTAAATCCCATGTGCTATCTTTTGGCAAGCATCAAGGAACTAAGCTTGTATCCAAATATGACAACTGCGGTAAGGTAGATGATCAAGTGATGCACGGCTAAGCTCTGGTGTAACAGGATCAAGTATTTACCATGATAATTTACTAATAACAAAAGGAGATTAAAAAAAACGTAAAAATGTCTCATCACTTAATAGCCTCCATATGGATTTTTTCCCTCTACATAGTCATTTTTCTAATATCGCATATGTTAATATAAATCTATTTTACTAAGAATCTAAATATACAAATAGGATTTCATATGATGCTAAAAATGAATTGTATTTGGATGTATTCATTGTAAAATGCATGAAAAGTAATGAAGTAATGTTACACAAGAAATGGTTGAGGCATGGCCATCTTTATTAGCAATGTACAGAGATGTATGCTGCTAATAGCACAAGGTTGCGGGATGGGTCGTCAGAGGGTTTCATGCCTAAAAGAGCCAAGGTAAATCTTTTAGTGGTTCATTAGGAAGAAAGAAGGAAAAACAGCAGAGAATTTGGATGACATGGGTGACCAAACCCTTGGGGTTGGGTGTTGGCTCTGAGTTAATACTATTAGTAAGTGTTCTGCACGGTAGTCAGATCTAGTTGAGCAAACACATGAAGGGCGTTAGGTTACAGTAGGAGTATAACCCGGGATGGTGCTGGTACTTGTCCTATACACACTACACTAGATTATGGTGGCTCCAGCACTATCCTGTGCCCTGAAACGGATAGAATCTTAATAAAAAATCATTATTCGTCTAATCATCACTGACAACTGGAACACAGAGATTACTATGACCATAATTCTAGATCAACCTAAATACAAGGCCTGGTGAGATCTATAGCTAGGACAAATGGATACTGGAGATTGCAATAGTGCTCTTACTAGATCACTGTGAAACAGGAATTCCCTCTCATTTCATATTATCAATAAATGTGGCTCATATCCCTAATAACCAATGTAATATCCAACTAATTAGGAGATGTTTCCAACAAAACGGAGGAAAAAAGCCTAATAGAGAAGTCACCATTCTGTGTTCAGTGTTGTTCGAGACTTTGTAGGACTTGCTACCATTAGACCCTTTGTCCCACTCTCTGGTTAAGTCACTTTACAGTAAAACCCCATCAAAGTTTATTGGTGCCATCTTACAGCCATGTGCATGAGGCCTTATGTTCCCTAACATTATAACATTTGCAGCCAACATTAGCCAAACATCAGTAAGTGCAAATTGATAACATAACCTAATATTTCCAAAATATCCAATAAATGCACTCTCCCCAATATTCAGATTTGCAGTGCCTAGGTTATTTCACCTTTTCCTTCATTACATGCCAGCTCAGCCTACTCAACCTGTGTGTGTGGGTGTCAGGCCTTTACTAAATTACATTGGGGCAGATGCAGTAAAACCAGATTAGCCAACCCTGTATATTTAATAAGGTGATTAACATATATTGTTTTCTTACATAAGCAAAACAATATTAAGCAGAGCACAGACATGCAGCTCATTCTGCAATGTCCAACATTTAGCAAATGACAAAAGGGGTAGCTATCTATGGAGCACAGGACCAGACAGTCATGGAGCTACCAGTGATCCCACCACTTGGCTTCACAGACGTTTATAAATTAACCGGTTAAAAACCCTACTCATGTATGCTTAACCTGCTGTTGTCTTCGGTCAAAAAAGACCGACCTTGAACTTCAATATTCTTTAAAATATTCAAGATGCGGCTCTGAAACCCGTGGCCGACCGACCCATCCTCATTTAAGTCAATCAACCACAAGTTTCAGAACCGCATCTTGAACACCCCAAAAAATACCAAAGTTCAAAATCGGTCTCCCCAGACCGAAGACAACAGCAGGTTTAAAGGGGACCTGTCACCTGGTCAAAAGAAGCCAGCTTTTGCTCATATTTAATTCTCACTACTTCCGTGAGTATTATACTTTTTGTTTTGTTTTTTAAATCGTCTATATGGTTCCTGAGTTATGGGGCTTTTTATTTAGCACTAACTTTTCTGATCTTTCCAAGGGGCGTGGCTTACTGCGTAATATCGCAGATCACCCTAAAGACATGCCCCAAAAGAATCCTATGAACCATGCGCCATTGGTAACGAACAAAAATTAGCACGAAATAGAAAAGTCCATTGCTCTGGAACCGTATGGTGGATTTTATAAAAACAAAAGTGTAAAATTAAGTGGAGCAGCGTGAAAAAATAAGAGCACAGTCTGGCCACTTTTGACCTGGTAATAAGTCGTCCTTAAATGCTATATAATCCAATCACTAAAAAGAAGAAAATATTGGACGAGGATGTAGAAAAAGAATAGTACGCACTAGGATATAATTAGTAGGATGGTAACATATAGATGATAGGATGTAAGGTACAAAGACTCAATGGGTTCCTTGGGTTGAGCAGAGGCTTCATAAATTCGGCTGCTGGGATTGATTTGTTTCTGACAGTCGCCATGACAGGCATTGAGCATTGACTTTGCTGACAACTGAATAAATCTTCCTTGTACTCACTACAGGACTCTTCAATGGCAATAATAAACACCATGTCCTTGTACATGAATATGTCAATCCATTAGTCAGGGAGAAAATGTCTTCCTTTAACTAAAATTTAAAAAAATGTCTGTGACAAGTTTACTTTCGGAAATCAGCAAAGGACCCTGAGATATGAGTGATGCCTCAAGCTTTTTACCTGCTGAAATGAGAGGGAATTCTACAAAATTCAGTGCATGCTTTAAAAAAAAATGGCCACGCGTTTGCTAAAATAAGTCTTCCTTCCCTAACAGCCTTGGGTGCAATTCTGTCATTTTAAAGATGAGAGTCTGGAAGCCTGGGGCTATTGTACAGTGTCTATAACCGGCTTCCATGATGGGAATAATTCTCTACCTAGGAAGATTTACAAGATGACCATTATCATGGCGAAGACTGAAAGGAAAAATAAACCATTCACTCTACGTAAGGAGCATAATAATACATTATGTACACCTCAATTAAGTTTTAGAGAACTGTTCGAGTGAGAAGTGGCATGTGTCACGTCCCCAGAATGGGAATGTCCTTCAATGTAGATCCCAGAGTAACGGTTACAGAGAGCGGACATCACTTAGGGCATAATGTAGTCTGACCCAACAGAACCAGTGTTCCTAGGTAAGTTGCAGAACTTTCTGAGAGTTGATGAGAACTTTATGAGGTTTGAGTCTAGATACAGTTTAGGATAAAGTCCCCCAGAATCCAATGCTATCCCTTTCCGCAAGTATTCCAAGACAACATTAAAGTACTGATATTTACTCCAAAATCTGTCTCAACAACATTGCTTGGATGCGGTATAGCAGCTTGTTGAAGACTTGTGTTGATAGACAGATCACCTGGAGCAATGGTGACATGTCAGTACATCTACAAAAGTTAAGTAATGTGTATAGCCAAGCATGTTTAAAAAAATGATACTGTAGTGAAGGTTCCCACACAATAGAAAGTACTTACTATTCTCTATACATAAGCCTATTACTCCATCCATTACAAAAATAGAACCCAGGGTGTGCCGCTGGGAAGATGAAATGACGTGAGCCATGACAGGTGATTAACATTCACATATCTTTACATGTATAGTATAGTATAGTTATTAAGGTTGAAGGAAGACTATAAGTCCATCTAGTTCAACCCATAGCCTATCCTAACATGCCCTAACATGTTGATCCAGAGGAAGGCAAAAAAAAACATGTGGCAAAGAGTAAGCTCCACATTGGGGAAAAAAATTCCTTCCCGACTCCACATACGGCAATCAGACTAGTTCCCTGGATCAACGCCATATCAAGGAATCTAGTGTACATACCCTGTAACATTATACTTTTCCAGAAATGTATCCAGTCCCCTCTTAAATTTAAGTAATGAATCACTCATTACAACATCATACGGCAGAGAGTTCCATAGTCTCACTGCTCTTACAGTAAAGAATCCACGTCTGTTATTATGCTTAATCCTTTTTTCCTCCAGACATAGAGGATGCCCCCTCGTCCCTGTTTCAGTTCTATGATTAAAAAGATCATCAGAAAGGTCTTTGTACTGTCCCCTCATATATTTATACATTAACATAAGATCACCCCTTAGTCTTCGTTTTTCCAAACTAAATAGCCCCAAGTGTAATAACCTATCTTGGTATTGCAGACCCCCCATCGATACTTATAGAAATCATCTAACATGCTTGGTATTCAGATCACTTGATTTGGACATTAGAAGAAGTAATCGGTGATCACCTACGTCACACACCAAACATTTAGATGCCACTAATTTATTTTTTAATTACGGATATATTCATAATCAAACATTTTCTATAACTGCACTGGAATATTTGGAGCTGTCCATGAATGATGAAGATCATAGGGGACAGGCTTGATTGAATGTGCTGTAGAGTAGATGGCATCCAGCATGTACCTGGCCATGATAAAATTATCACGCCTCCCGTAGAAGCAGAGCAAAACGCGCGTCGGGGCAGAGGGACGTCCGGGCTTCCTCACCAATCCACCCATTGGTATGTACCAGCCGGTATTATTTCATTGGGAACATATGTTTGTGTACCTATGCGCAACAGTGCAGGATTGTTTGGGAGTTTTGTGCATATATCTAAGTGTATTGCCTCTTGGCGGCCATTATAGCAAATTATGTAGCCAGACCCCTTTTTTAGTTTGCCTATTCATGGTATCCAATCTCATTCCTTTATTATAATTATGTATGTGGCTATAGTACATTTGTGGTTCAGTGTGTAGGTTTTCCCAGGACATACAGTCCCTCTATTGGTTTAATCTAGCACCTTTCTGCATTATGTTTTAATGTTTTGTATCAATAAAACTTTATAGGATCATTAAGTATCTAGGTTTGAGACTCTTTTTTTCACATAGAGTATCTCTGGTTGTGAATTACATGATAAAATGATGCAGGACTTTAATAAACAATTCTTCAATATTCGACTTCCCTCCGGAGTCCTTGTCCTCTATAGATTGTGAGTGTAGCTAGAAGGGACTGCGGAATCAGCAAGCGCTCACCCACCAGAAACATTGACTTTGAGGGCCCAATATTCAGTTAGATGCAAATATTACATTACCCTCATTAGCAAATTTGCCTATGCAAATACGGTATATATTATAATACACTGGGTAGATTGGTAAATGTATAATGACATGATAATTTTGTCTATACAATTATATTGAGACAAATATTGCTTCAAAACATGAGTTGAGGGCTCACTCCTGCAGAGGGGCCTCCCGGGAGTTTTTCCTGCTCCACGGTGGGCCAGTCCAAGTCTGCAGCATGGCTATATATCTGAATATAAAATAAGCGTAGTCTTTCCATTGTGCAGAATAGACTTAGAGAAGATTAGCTACTTATAGGGACAGAAGGTTCAGTAACCAGGAATGCCAAATCATAAAGGATTATTTCTGCAATTATATACGGAATTATTTCAGTAATTTTTACGTTAACTTTTGAAATTATTTTTTAGAATTGCTCTATTGCATTTGAAATGAAGAAAAAAAAAATGTTATCTAGTACTGATTAAATATTCTACCTACGTGTCTTCGTGGTTGCAAATTTCGAATAAACTATTCTTACAGTCTGATGCCGGAATAATATGTATTTCCACTCAGTGTTGTACAGAAGAAGTGAGAGGAAGAAGTAAAAAATGTCTACACAAATTCATGTAGGCAGTAAGCTCCATGTTTAGGCCAGAATAAACAAATCCGTGAAACATGGTCCGTGCTTGGATCACAAGTCCCAGCCCAACCTCCAGGTTTCACGGCCTGATCTAACTTCCTCAGCTCTGCCTATGATAGCTCAGGTCAGGAGACCCAGCGGTCATGCATGGCGATCCAAGCGCAGTCCGTGTTTCGTGGAAGTGTGGAACCAGCCTTACTGATAGCATGGAACAAAGTGCAGGTGAGCCGTCAAATATATTCCGTGAAGTCGTTTTAATTTAATGAGAAGATGACAAACCAGTGGTGAAACTTGTCTCACAATGCACATGGGAAGCACACGTGCAAAATGGGTAATCCTAAAATGTGACAAATTGGCAGCAACACCCACATCTGTGAACAAGATTTGTAATCTCACCTAAGTCACTGTAGACTATTAAGAAATAAATAACTAAGTAATCATACTTGTCGAAAAGTATGGCGAAAAACATAGAAGTGATAGACGTCTCTGGCTCTCAGGATTTTGGGATATGATGTGTGCCACCTTCCATATCTGTCAATATGAGTGTATAATGAGCCTCTGTAGTAGCTAAACTAAATTGGGCATCTATGACCTCATTCGCACCACAGCATATCAGCATTAAGGGAACTGCAGAAGCCCTGGGTACCACTGAATATCCGAAAAAATAGCCTCTGGCATGACAAGGCTCTGACACGGGAATGAACTCTTAAAGGGAATCTGTCACCGGGCTTTTACTTAATCTGACAACAGCATGATGTAGGGGCAAATATCCTGATTCCGCTGATGTGTCACTTACTGGGCTGCTTATTGTAGTTCAATTAAATCAGAGTTTTATCAGCAGGAGATTATCACTACAGGACTAGTTGCCTCTTGCCATGTAGTCCTTCGGCTCTGTGGATTTGGAGCTGACTGTTGAGCCAATCTCCAGCCATTTGAGTTTGTTAATGGGTTGATTCATTTATTACCTTGGTAGATCTTATCAATGATACGTCCTGTATGTAAAGTGATAACTATCTGTTAACATTGTATGTGCAAATATTTTCTATATGTGGATTCTGGGCTATTGATTCTGATTGACTGTAGGATCCTCACTCTGATATTTCATGTTGTAGACTGTGCAATTATTTTTTATCCTCATATCACTTAATGTGTCAAATATTATATCAATGACATGAACAAATTATTCTTTTCTTCTTACATCTATAATATTCTCCACTTTCTGCTACATGCCAGTCCACACCCTTTGGCAAGTTATTGCAGAAACTACTGGCCATGACCCAGAACCGATTCAGGCTGAGGTGTGGCACGAAGAACAACTCAACCCCTTGTAAAAACTTTGTTACGTCTTGCTAAAATAGAGCCCAGCTCCAAATAAATGTGACATTTTCATAAAAACAACACGATTTTCATGAGGGTATAATGAATTTTTTATGACAATTCTGAATTGTCCTTTATCAGATCCTTTTGCTCATGCACTGATTGTATGTTTGTTTCTTGTTATGAAGAACGGTTGTTATGGGAGGTTGTCACAGCTTCACCCCGGTGCAAAAAATTTAGCAGCTAAACAATAAAAAAAGCAGCAATTTGAGCTTTCCGAATGAAATGCTTTAAAGCTGATAATTGATCTTTCACCCATTTTCTATTCCATAATAATATAAACATTATTTTTATTTTTGTAGGTTATTAACACATTACAATATTTTTCGATCTCTGCTTTGCCGATAGTTGAAAATGCCACTATTTGTTTCTCAGTAAACCTGGGTATAACAACAGTGAGATTGCCACACATTTACTTTTGTATTGGGCAGGAAGACCCAAGATGAGTGTTTGACTTGGCCTTTGATCAAGTGCTTATATTCTCCAATAAACCATGCTTAGAGCTATAATGGGATAAATCTATTTACTCATCAAACTATTGTGGTTTAATGAATAGTCTTATTGTGAACTGTTTGTTGTAGAAACTCAGATTGACGTCTGATGCATCAACGCTTCAAAAAGAGTTGTCTTTGTCCACCTAAATGTAAAGGATAAACCAAAAAAAGAGCTCTAAAGTAGCAAAAATGCAATACTCATCTCACCTATCCACCAAAGCCCCTATATAGAGTCTTACCAGGTCCCCCGCCGGCCGATGTCTGTATTTGCTGCTCTGTAGGCCAGACATGTTTTACATTTTTGGGGTTTTTCATCCAGTCTCACTGCCACAACTGGATAAAATCCTGCCTCTCGCCATGCCATCTGCCTTTAGAAATATTTGTGAAAGATGGAGTCGTTCTAAAGATCTCACTGAACTTATGTGAGGTCCTGTAATAGGAGGACAGCATCGTAACAAGTTACTCCATGACATTTATTCTCTCATAAATGTTCCACAACTGACTTTAAGTTATATTATCAAAAAGTAAAAGCGTTTAGGAACAACATCTACTAAGCCCTTATGTGGAGACGTGCTCTGTGGTGTGAAAATCATGCTTCTCCATCTGGCACCTGTAGGATGGGTATGCAAATGCCAGGAGAACCTTACATACCAGACAGCATTGGGACAGCTATTAAGGTGGTATAGGATTGATTTTCGGGGATTCAACCTTTGTTAACTTAAGAGCTACAATCTGCTGAGAGCCCCCATTAACGATGTAATGACAGCCAAGGCTCCCCCATAGAAATCGCACCGAGGTGGTATACCTAGATCTAGAGGATCCCACCTTGTCTACCTTAGGTATACTTGCATCAAGCTCTCCTCCCACTATAGCATCCAGCTTCAAGATCCTTCTTAAAGAATCATCCTATACCAAGGGTCTACTCACAAAACTCACCAACTGGAAACCTACTCTTCGTAGCTGTTTGCTAAATTTGGTGCTAATGTAGTAACGTGACAGTCCCAAGCAACACATCAAGGACCATGAGCCACATGTGGCTCCCAATCCACAGGTTGACAGACCCCAGATCAAGACCCTTTAGACTCGTTAGTTCCAGTGGTTGGAAATGAACCTAACCAGTCTGACTGTGCCTTAATGCACAAAGCAAAGTACATAAAGGCTTTGCTGGTTGAGTTTGGTGTGGAAGAAATTGACTGGAAGCACATAGCCCTGACTTCCCATCGAACACCTTTGGGATGAACTAGAAAAAAAATTTCAAGTTAAACCCTTTGTCCATCAAATGGGGTTCACTAAAGATAAGAAATGATCTATCCCTATGAAGAAGACCCATATAATCACTGAGTTTGTTAGTGTTTTCCTTGATTCTGTGCAGATAAATTATCCTAAACATTAAGTGTCTGGTTACGGTAATCTCAGAAATATAATATATTCTATAGGAAACTGGGAGGAATACACAGTACAGGTGGACGTTTCTAGTCTCGCAGTGCTTTGACTTGCCCTTGTCTCCACACCCAGTTTCCTATACCTTGCGTTAGCTGTTGGACAAATCACTTTGTATAAAATCCTACTAGGGCCTGGCTTCGATGTGAAGAAAACATAGATTGAGTCACATGAATAAGTACACTGTTAGTGTAGGAGGTGGGTCTGTAAATCACACATACCAGTGATGAAGTGATACTACCTCGCCCATAGGGGCACTCCTTCAGGTTGCAAGTTCAGGTTTTTAATGAGCCATCTAGATCTCACCCTGGATTCCATCTTCACCTGTCAATATGGGCTAAGACTTTATATTGCCCTTGGTTCACTTATGTCTAGCACTTTGCACCTCTGACCTCCATACTTTAAGCTAACATTCATATGATATTTCAGTTTTTAGATATTCTTTACTAGTTTATTCGTCTATGGAATGAAACACTTCAGGGCTCTGAAGAATTCCTGTGACTTCTCCTGTCTGTCCTTCCTCTGCCCATTCCCTTGTTTTACTAGTAGGCTTTCTGGTCTTGTTGGTCTTCTGTAAGCGTATTTTGGCCAACATTGACCTCTCTAATGTCCCCCCTAATGATGAATGCTAGACACAGCTGAGTGTTCAAGTGCTTTCAGGGCAGAGAGGAGAGAAAGCCACTGCCACATGCTTCTGACAGCAGCTTGAGGTTGTAAGGATCAAGTGTTTCTTCCAAGATCCATGGACCTCTGCATGGGCCCTAAGGCTAGGTTCACATTGCGTTAGTGCAGTCCGGTCAACGCATACGTTAAATGGACTGCGTTAACGCAAGTGCCGAAAAAGATCGCGTTTATGCTATCGCGCTAGCGCAGATGCTCTATCTGTGCTAGCGGTGACGGACCCAAATACGCTGTAGACTGCGTCCGAGGTCCATCACAGAATAACGGCACATCACTAACGCATGCCGATTATGGCATGCGTTAGCGATGCGCTACATAATGGCAGTCAATGGGTGCGCTAACGAATCCGTTACATAGCGTTAGTGCCGCTTTGTAACGGATCCCACTAGCGGACTGCCATTAACGCAATGTGAACCTAGCCTAATACTGTATCCTAAATGATTAGTATACTTACTGGGATATTTATGTAACAGGATCATCACAAGTGGAAGTATGTTATTAAAATATTAATAATGTTATAAAAATTTGAAAAGTGTTATCAAAAGCACCAAATGAAAAAAGCGGTTGTGCTCTACTTCGATTCTCCATAAAGCAGATTGTTCATATATTATCATTTATTATTAAGTGTTCTTTACAAGCTTTCAGGTATTTTGTATATTTTACAATTGCTATAGTCCAATACTTCAAAATAATGAACAAATGCCTTTATTACAGCTTCTAAGTTAACGTGGTGGTGGTTTAGCACAGTCATTCGCGTCTTGTCCAATACATCTTTCTGCTGTATATTACTATGTAGGACAGTGGTTTACATGACAATATACAGAGTTCAGACCTTTATGTAAGTCTAATTATTTGTTCTGTCCTGCTCTTTTCTAGGGTCTGCTAGAAAACCAGAAAACCAAGATGTTGGTCATCCTAGCTGCCGTGTTTGTGGTTCACATTGCCGTCGCTATCATGCTCTTCGTGGCCACCATTTCCAATGTATGTATGAAAACAATAAAAGTAAACGTATTGCTTGCTATACTATTGAATAGTATGTTCGAATGGATACTGTCTATGGACACATTTCCGTATTTACAGCCCAAACTTATAATGTTTCTTATAAATAATGTGCAGAGACTTTCACTCATCGTGATTACTGTGTTTCAGGTTTGGCTAAAACAAAGCACCGGGATAGTGTCACAGGGTATATGGCTGTTCTGCCAGAGTGGGACCTGTACAAGTATATTTGGCCAGATTAATGCTGATCAACGTAAGTTGCTTTTAATTATTAAAAATATGTTCATTTCATTGACTTCTCTGAATACTTTCTGGGAGTGGCACTTATTGTTAAAGGAGTTATCCTGGACTATTTTATTTTTGTACTATGGGCCTAAGAACTGACAGGCATGCAGGTAGTTGTTAACTGTGTGGCGTCAGCTCAGAGCGGTCACAGACTGTTCCTGCTGGAGATTCGGCTGCTTCACATTGATAGAGCCGCTCTTCCGGGCTGTTTTGTTGATGGGATGTGACGGCTGATGTCATGCTGATTGACGGTTGGCTCCCCACAGTTAGGCAGTGGGGAGCCAGCTGTCCATCAGCATGACTTCAGCAGTCACACCAGTCAACAGAGTTGTACAGGAGAAAAGTTGTGGCTAGCCGGCTATATTACTGTATCACACATATTGCAATGATAAACTTTTGTATTCAATTTTTGACCTCAAAAATATCTATTAATCAAATACATTCAAAAATGTAATTTCCACTTCGGTACATATCATAGGTAGAATATTATTAGAATATTTCACATGGTATTATTATTTATTATTGCGCCATTTATTCCATGGCGCTTTACATGTGAGGAGGGGTATACATAATAAAAAACAAGTACAGTAATCTTAAACAATACAAGTCACGACTAGTACAGGAGGAGAGAGAACCCTGCCCGCGAGGGTATAACATTAGCTGCCAATATTATACAACTTCTCAATGAATGACTTATGGGTTAAGCCCCCAAACTGTAAAGCCGCGGCGCCACTACTGGTATCATGGTCGCCCACTTCTATTTCTTTCTCTCTTTCAGACCCTTCTATGAGGGCAGTGGAAGCTTTCATGATCCTGGCCATTATCTTCTGCTGTTTTGCACTGATGTCATTCATCGCACAGCTCTTCACAATGGAAAAAGGATGCCGATTCTACATTACAGGAGCTTTGATGCTGGTCTGCTGTGAGTATGCACGCTGAATCTATGATTCTGAGTAACAATGAATGTAGTCCTTCATTATTTACAGGTGGGTGCACATGCAGCCCACCGTGCCATTTTGTGCAGCCCCCAAACTTCTGTATAGAGTTGTTTTTATGTCAGGGGGGGAAACACTAGCACACTGCTCAGTATGGATGAACACGAAAAGAGCACTGTGTAACCAGATCTGAGTCCCTCATACATGAAGAAACTAGGGGACTGTCACGCTCACGCCCTGACTGGTGGGCGTGAGCTCGGGGGGTTTGTGGCCCCACTGTGCCACAAACCAGACTACCCTGGAAGGGGCGTGACTATGACAGCTGCCTGGGTTTTCACTGGAGCCTCTGATGGTGAGGTCAGACTTGTGCAGCAGGCGGCTGCCAGGTGCTACTCCAGGGTGGTGTCTGGCTGCTGATCCCACTTGGGAGACAGGAACACCAGGATTGGCACGGCTGGAACACAGACGAGTAGGCTGGCACGGCTGAGACAGGGCTGGCAGAGACACGGCAGAGAACACAGGACTGGCTAGGACAGCAGGAACACAGGACTGGAAGGCAGGGCAGGAACGGCAGGACTGGCAGGAACACAGGATTGGTTGATGTGGTATATGAAGGAACAGGTAGGGACCTGTTCACACTGGAGGTGCAGGTACAGATATGTAGTTTGGAGGAACAGGTAGGGACCTGTTCACACTGGAGGTGCAGGTACAGATATGTAGTTTGGAGGAACAGGTAGGGACCTGTTCACACTGGAGGTGCAGGTACAGATATGTAGTTTGGAGGAACAGGTAGGGACCTGTTCACACTGGAGGTGCAGGTACAGATATGTAGTTTGGAGGAACAGGTAGGGGCCTGTTCACACTGGAGGTGCAGGTACAGATATGTAGTTTGGAGGAACAGGTAGGGGCCTGTTCACACTGGAGGTGCAGGTACAGATATGTAGTTTGGAGGAACAGGTAGGGACCTGTTCACACTGGAGGTGCAGGTACAGATATGTAGTTTGGAGGAACAGGTAGGGACCTGTTCACACTGGAGGTGCAGGTACAGATATGTAGTTTGGAGGAACAGGTAGGGGCCTGTTCACACTGGAGGTGCAGGTACAGATATGTAGTTTGGAGGAACAGGTAGGGACCTGTTCACACTGGAGGTGCAGGTACAGATATGTAGTTTGGAGGAACAGGTAGGGACCTGTTCACACTGGAGGTGCAGGTACAGATATGTAGTTTGGAGGAACAGGTAGGGACCTGTTCACACTGGAGGTGCAGGAACAGATATGAAATATGAAGGAACAGGTAGGGACCTGTTCACACAGGAGGAGCAGGAAAGGAAACAAGCAGAAAGGAATGAGGTATGAAGAAACAGGTAGGGACCTGTTCACACAGGAGAGGAGTGGAAGACTGCAGATAGGAGTGGAAAAGCAGCAAGAGATAGCGTAGCAACAAAAGCTGAGCAGAGCCACAAAGAATGTGGAGAGAAGCTGCAGCAAGAGATACTGCAGAAGCTAAGCAGAGTGGAACCGCAAGGATTGCAGAGAGGAACTGCAGAAAGAGGTTTCTGCAGCAACGGGAGCGGAGCAGAGTAGAACGGAGCAGAACCGCAGGAGTGCGGAGCAGCGGCAAAGCCACCAAGATACAGAGCAGGCAGAGCCGCAAGAGTGCGGAGTGTAAGCAGACTGAGAACACAAGGAAAGACACAGCAGGGAAGGAAGCCACAGACAAGGAGACAGAGATAAGACTAAGTACAGACAAGGCAAAGGAACAAGACACAAGGACAAAGACACAGGGACCAGGATATTCTGCCTCCTGGAGGGCGGACTACAAGATCAAGGCAATAGCACAGAGAAAAGCCTCCAGAGAGGGAGTAACTCAGAGCAAGGCCAGGCAAACTCAGCAGCTAAACACTAACTGAGCTAACACATTGCACAGGCCCAGACCACAGGGTGGAGCTGCACTATATACAGGAGGCCTCTCGGTAATTGGTCAGGAACTGATTAAACAGATGCACCTGATTCCTATAAGAACCAGAGAGTTCAGGCGCCGGCCCCCTACACACATAGCCATGAGGCATGCAGAGAGCAAAGACACAGAACATGGAGCTGGCATGAAACAGAAACCACATCATGGCCTGGAGCAGTGGGTAAGATAGTGTGAGAGATGTGAGGCCATGCCGTGATGCCAGCAGAGTTGTTACAGGGACGCTCTTGACCTCTATTTAGCATATGGGAATGAAAGTGAGGTGGCCTCCTATGGGAATGGTGAAATGCAGCCAGGTACTACAGCACCCATAGTCTTCAATCTGGAGAGTTACATGTGTACAGGGGTCTCCTCGTCTCTAGAGTACTAATTGGGGGAGAGGAGAACCCCATTCTCAAGCCAGGTAGGAGTCCTAGTAGTGACATCTGCTTCTCCTAGACATTCCTGACATACACTTTTGATATGCTAAAGACCTCCAACAGCCTTTTTCAGTTTTATTGCTGCCCTTGGACAATGTTTCCCTGGGACCATAAAAGGTTGTGCTCCCCTGTTTTGGAGCCTGTACTCACACTGCACATGTCAGTCTGTGCACTAATGAAACCTGTAGGAAATGGCCATTTTATGAACATCAGATTCTGTCTTTAACACCAGTTCGAATACTCTCCGCTCAGAGCTTTACTAGGCTAAGGATGTTGGGTGACTAATATGCAGCTAAACAGCACTGTATCCACTGCCCCTTTACTGATTTACTTTTGTGGGCTTGTTCACACGCAGCATTTTTCTGCGTTTTTAAAGGGTAAGAAACGTATTGTTTTACAGTACCAACAAGTGAATGGGATTGCTGATATTTTATCCTTGTGGAATTTGAACCATCCAAGCATTTATTGAAAACTGCAGCATGTCGATTCTTTCAGTGTTTTTGCATAAATGGGAATAAAATGCAAGTTAAAAAAAAGCATGAAAAACGAGCATAAAAATGCAGCATTTTACTTGCCAACACTCTGCAGAAAAATGTGCTGCAAATACTCAATGTGTCCACCATACCCTTTCAGTGGACAAACTGGCCACTTAAAAGAAAAATGTAGATAATTCCTCTAACTAACATAGTTTTTAAAGATAAAGTTACAATAATGATAACAATGACTTCTGTGGGTTAAAAGGTGTACACTTTCAAATAACGAGCACTTAAAGGGATTGCTTGGGAATTTTGTTCTCTATTAGCATGTAGAATAATAACTTTCTTTCTGAGAACAAGCAAGTGTGTGAACAAGTAACACAACATGGTACTTAGAGAGGTTATCGGGCGCTTTTGTATTTTTTTCCTTTGTGGCTAAAGTCAGGCTGCTGCTAACTTCCTTCCTGGCGCCAATCTCTGCCTGCTCAGAGTGGTCACAGACCGCTCCTGCTGGTGATTCTGAGGCTTCCATTGACGTCACTGCTGACGTCATGCTGATTGACGGCAGGCTCCCCACTACCTAACTGTGGAGAGCCAGCAATCAGTCAGCATGACGTCGGCAGTGATGCCCTGCAGACAGAGCAGAAATAGAAGCGCTGAGGTCACATGACGCAGCAGAATCGCTGGCAGGAGTGGTCTATGACCCAGGCAAAACAGGCAGGTTGTGTTAGCAACTACCTATTCTTAAGTTATTAGACCTATAGGAAAAAAATTAAAAAGTCCTAGATATCCCCTTTTTGTACCACATGGTGTTATTTGCTGACAAGTTTGCTTGTTCTGAGCCAATAATAATGACTCTACCTGCTAATGGGCGATGTCTGGTATTAAGGAACAGCCCCATGTAAAGAGGACCTGTCAGAAAGTCCAGAGGGAACAGTTTTTTGCTTGCTTTATTTCTGCTGTTCCCCAAATTTTCTGTTTTTTTTAAGTTGATTGTTTTCATTCTGTTATATGGTTCCAGAGATCCAGGCCTGTTTTTATGATGTTAAAAAGAAACATTTCCTAAACATATTACAGATATTAAAACGCTGACGTTTGAGATAACTGCAGTCGTCTGACAGCCATCTTTCGTTTTTTCTTTGCAGTCATCTGCATTCTTATTGCCGTCTCCATCTACACGGCGAGATTTGGATATACCGCAGGATTTTACCATGCGTATTGCTTCATATTAGCATGGGTCTGCTTCTGCCTCAGCTTTATACTTGCCATCCTCTATATGGTTCTGCGGAAGAAGTAATTGTCCTACAGGTCTGTACGTACCCCACAGCCTGTGAACCGGAATCTCAACAGAAACCCCCAATTTGCCAATATGAGGACTGCTCCATCATAACATCAAAAAGCAAGAGAGCATATACTGTGGGCATAGTCTACGAAGATCACGCAAAAAAGTCACAATGGTTTTAATATAACTATCCCAATTTAAAGGAAAAGGGGCAATGAGGAAGCCATCAGTTCTAAGAATATTGCGGCAAATATATATTTTTCTTAATTTACAAAGTGTAAGTAATCATGGCTAAAATCACAAGAAATTGGCGGAAATTGGCGATGACGTGTGACCCACAAATAGCGAACCGACTTTCATTATTTATTTCTAGTTTAAACTGTATCTAAGGTGCAAGATTTTGTGTTAGGTTGTGCTGTGAGGACACCATGTGGTCAAAATTTGGTACTACAGGTTCTCAATATAAAGCCTAGAACAGCCCAATGTGACAAAAAGGGGATGTTCCTTTTTGACAATTAAACATTATTTTTTTTCTGTTTAACCTTTCTATTGTTAAATATCTTTGTGTACAAAACCCCAAAAGTATTAAAAAAAAACCCTAAGATCTTTATTGGTTAACCAGAAATATAAAATGTAAAAGGTTTTGGGGCCGCTGATGCCCATACATCAGACAAGTTTACAAAGGGAACCTCAAAGTCAAGAGAAACTATTACCTGTGATTATATAAAATATGTACAAGTGGGTGTGGTGATGGGTAACACTGCACCTGACATATTTAGGAATTCGGAGAAAAGTATTGTTGCTTTTTAAGGATGTTCAGCATCTACACAAAGATTCTTTATGAAATAAACGATCGCCCAGAGATGTCTTATATAACATAGTATCATGCGAAAATAAAGTGTATCTTTATATTTAAGATTTGTTTTAAAATGATCATTAATGCTTAATAAAGGAATAAACTGTCATATAATATATGTTCACAGGCAAATTGCCATGGAATGAATGGCTCTATAATAATAAATAATAATAAATTATATATATATATATATATATATATATATATATATATATATATGTTATACGACAATATATATTTCATTGTTATTATATGACTATAAATATATATAGTTATATAATAATGGGAAAAAAAGAATTTCTATGAAAATATTGCAGACAGTCTGATGAGGCTCAAAAGAAGTGGCAATGGTGTGTACAAGAAAGCGTACAAACTGCACTAGCACGTTATACTGCCTATTTTGGGGAGGCCATAATGAAAAACATCTTCATCTTTGTGTTTCTGAATATGTACGCCCTGCTATTAAAACAGACCTGTCTGTTGTTCCGACTTGTCAGTTCTAATAAATACTTGTGTCCCATAATAAATCATTCTTTAGCATCTTTCTTTCCGCCTCATTTCTTCTGCTTCTCCTCCTGAAAACGTATAAATAAATTCTCATTCAGTCTGATAATGTCAGCGCTGATTGGCCGAGGTCACGCTGTTGGGATCCGCCCTAGAGGAAGCGGAAGTTGCACATTCTTTATATGTTTCCAGGAGGAGGGGTAGAGGAACGGCACCATTCTGAGTTCCCAGAAGAGAAGTTCCAGAATTGCTATTACATGGAGAATACAAGGATTTACTGTGACAGACACGTCAGCAGAAGGGTCAGACCCTTAGTTCAGGCCAAGGTGTCCATATAATTTGCTTTTGATTCTGTTCGTTTCGGGCCGTCTCATTTTGCTCTCTTCGGTGGTCAGAATCTATTTATGACGTTGTCATTTCTTGGTGCCTAAATAGACTGGAGTTCATGTATCAAATCTACTACTACTTTTTGCCTATATAATGGAACTATTGCTTTCATGTGGAATGTAATAAACTTGTAGGTTTTGCACTAATTGTAAATATTTTGATACAATATTATATGGATTCATAGACTGAAATACAAATATTACTAAACGTCATACACCTGTCTCTTTGGTTATTTAATTACTATTACTTATTAACATCCCCAGCTCTTTTGCTGATTATATTCAGGTCATTTCAAAAAGAAAGTAGCATGAAAACAAAAGTAATCCTCCGATCAGATATCAGGTTCTGAATAGGGACACACAGTGTACGTAATGCACACTGTGTACGTAATTGTGTCACAATTCCCTGGTACTTACAGCACGAGCGACCGCAACTATACGATTGGCATGGACATGGTCAAGTAACAACTAGAGTCACATCCTATTCTCTCAATGAATAACTGTGTGAGGGACATAGAGATAGATGGAACCAGTCCAGCACGGCCTCTGGCTTCCCACTTCAGGTGATTGACAGATCACACATGAGAGAGACCTGTCAATCAATTGGAATGGGAGATGCTATCTAGGGTTTGCACAGGTCTAGTCACATCTATCTCTATGGTCCCCGGTTAGCTTTTCAATGTTTTCCCTAAAATGCTGTGGCATGCATACCTATCTGCGGTTGTGTAGTGCGGCTCTCATCAACTCTACCGGTGGTTCACACAGCATGAATCTAGAAGCAGGATCCTATCTTAGAAAACCTATGTGTTTACAGACCTGTTTCTGAAAAGTCTTTTTTACCTGCTGAATGTGTGCATATCTACAAGAATTCAGCTAGATTCTTCTGGAATCTTCATACGTGGCTCCTACAGTCGAGTACAAGCACTTTGTGTGAGTAACGGTTGAAAGAGGCAGCCTGGACACGGTGTCTCAACGCCCTACACTTGCAGCTTAGTCATTGAGTCAGCATAGTAAAAAAGACTATTGCCAGAAACATCTGTAAAGTCAGCCTACAGCTTCTGTAAAGCTACAGAACAGTTATCAGAGCATCTGCTTCCAGCATATAAGAAATCATCCAGTGTGTAAGCAGAATAGCAAAGCCACTCCTGCAGCTTCCAGAAACCAGCAGCTCACATCACTCCATTCTGTTTGTGAAGTACAAGGGCTGAGAGAAAGACTACGATCTTTACCAGATCCGCTGTCAGATGAAGAATGTGTAAAGTTTAATCCACAGTCTAGTGACTACAACGCTAACATGGAGAGCTAGAGAGAACTTTGACGTGCTTCAGGGCGGCCTGTGGGCAGGACTTTCCTTGGTTTCTCGGGCTTAGAGCAGGAAGATAAGTATCTGCCTATAGTCCCGCCCCGGAGCACGGCATATCATTAATTGGAAGCTTCTAACACTGATTACACAACAACCACAACATGAATTTCTTCACCACAGCTATCATTGTAATCAGTTTAACAGCGCCAACCTGACAGTGTATATAGTTTACATAGCAAAATCCTGGTTCACTTTAAAAACTCCAAGCATTAAACAACGTTGAAAAGTGCCAGGTTATTTTATGGAATTCTTGCTATACTCACTGCCTAGAAACACAGAAGAAGAAAAGCTAAAAGATTATATTCCAAAGCGCTGTATGTTTTGCGCTCAGATTTCTAGAAATCCAACACGTGACGATGAAGAATAAGGGTATGTTCCCACGGTCAGTAAATGCTGCAGGTTGGATGCTGCGAACATCCACAGCGTCCAACCTGCAGCGTCCATATGTTACAACATAGTGGATGGAATTTCACGATGTTAGGTCTAGCGGAACGCACCAAATAATTAGAGAAAAGGAATAAGGTGCGTTCATAGCCCGGGATCCACCGTGCAGAGATGGAACCTGCTGCTAAGCAATGACGAACTATATGGCGGTACAATGAGAATACACATACAGGTTAGCTTCACCATGTGTGAAAGAAGCAAACCCTGTTGCATCACAGGGCCGCAGTACAGCACGTAACGGAAATAATAATAATAAAGTAGCATGAGAGTGCATGCGGTGTAACACTGACGGACGTCACTGACCACCCAGACTTGGGTTTGGAAAGCGCGGTGATAGCGCACAGCGCCGCACTGGCGGTCACAGCAATAGACGCTGTTTGTGTACTATGTTGGTTAAGTCGGGTGCTAGATTACAATCATCCTCTTTACGCGAGCATTCAAACACAAAGGAGGGGATGATTAAAGAGCGACTTTCACTCACAACACACACAAACAAGTATATACTAGCGCATGGCCGTGCGGCCATGCGAACCTTTTATAGCTGCAGCAAGTTCAGGAACTTCCTAGAGGACCAATGAGAACTGCTACAGTAACTGAGCAACTTCAGGACGTTCCTGGAGGAACAATAGGAGCTACTGCAGTACCTGAGCATGTGACCCCAGACCTCGAATGAGAAGTCTTCCTTTGGGCATGCTCAGAAGGGGAAAAGCAGGACTTAGTCCCAGAGACGTCTGCTCGCCGCTGATCAGTACAGGCTACAATGGCAGAGCCTGGAAAGGCAGCAGTAACCCTTTGCACAGAACCAGACTGAGTGAGATGCTGGGACGTCTCCGCTGAGCAGGCTCCACTGCAGCTGATGCAGAATGGGAGACCGCAGCAGACACGGTTCGAGATTCCCCCTGTGCAGCAGCGGGAACTCGACTCCTAACATTTCCCCCCGCCTAGGGGCCCCCCCCTGGGCCTCGCTACTCTCAAAGGCTGCAATGAGCAGCGGAACCCGAATGTGATCTTCAGGTTCCCAGGTTCTGTCCTCAGGACCGTGGCCCTTCCAGTCCACCAGATAGCATTTTTTGCCATGTACTACCTTTCACCCCATGATAGCATTCACCTCGTACTCATCCGTGGACGAACCAGATGTTCCGGCAGATGACTCAGAAAACCGGGACATATAGACGGTCTTTAAGAGGGAGACGTGGAAGGTGTCGGTGATACCAAGGCGCGGAGGAATAGCCAAATGGTAAACCACAGGGTTGACCTGTTCCAGAACCCTGAAAGGACCAATGTAGCGAGGCACAAACTTAGTGGACTCAACTCGCAGCCTGATGTTATGGGCGGAGAGCCGCACTAAATCGCCAGGAGTGAAGGCCGAAGCGGGGCGCCGGTGAGCATCGGCAGAAACCCTCATTCTCTCCTTGGAAGCCCGAATGGCATCCTGTGTGCGGTCCCAAATGTCACGTGCCTCCACTGCCCAGTCTGCCACCCTGAAATTAGTGGATGACACAGGCATGGGCACAGGGACATGCGGATGCTGGCCGTAATTAGGGAGAAAAGGAGTCTGCCCAGAGGAATCAGCTATGGCGTTGTTCAGAGCAAATTCTGCCCAAGGTAGCGAAGTCATCCTGCCTAGCAGAGACAAAATGTCGCAAATATGTCACCAGAATCTGGTTGGCCCTCTCTACCAACCCATTTGTCTCGGGATGATATGCAGAGGAGAGATTTAGTTCTACGCTGAGTAAACAACAAAGCTCTCTCCAAAACCGAGGCACGAACTGGGGACCCCGGTCACTGACAATTTTATGAGGCATGCCATGTAAACGGAAAATATGTTTAATGAACAACGCCGCCAATGCCCGTGCAGAAGGTAACCTTGGAAGCGACACCAAGTGCACCATCTTAGAGAAATGATCGGTGACAACCCAGATAATGGTGCCGTTGCGAGACTTTGGTAAGCCCACCACGAAGTCCATCCCGACCATCTCCCAGGGCCTGTCTGCCACCGACAGGGGGTAAAGTAACCCAGCAGGCCGTTGCTGAGGAAACTGATTCTTCGCGCAGGAGACACACACTGAATATAGTCCCCAACGTCACGGGCCATATACGGCCACCAGTACTTCCTCGCCAAAAGCTCAGATGTCCTCTTGGTCCCAAAATGTCCACCCACCCTGGACGAGTGAGCCCAAGAGAGAACCTCCAGTTGCAAATTAGATGTAACGAAAGTCTTGCCTGGGGGCACAGACTCTAGTGAAACCGGAGCCACAGTTCTCAGGGACAATAAGCCGAGGCTCCTCCTCCTCCTCCTCAGATGACACTATGGATCGAGAGAGAGCGTCGGCACAAATGTTCTACTCCCCGGATAGAAAATCAATGGTAAAATGGAACCGGGAGAAGAACAGGGACCATCTAGCCTGGCGAGAATTCATGCGCTGAGCCGTCTGTAAGTACACCAAGTTCTTGTGGTCTGTGAACACTTGGAAGGGAAAGTGAGATCCCTCCAAGAGGTGTCTCCACTCTGAGAAAGCCAACTTCACGGCTAGCAACTCCCTGTCCCCAATGGAATAATTCCTATCCGCTGGTGAAACGGTCTTGGAGAAGAAGCAAGGATACTTCCGACCTTGAGCATCCTTTTGGAAGAGGACTGCTCCATCACCAGTGAATGAGGCATCCACCTCCATAATAAATGGCTTATCTACATCGGGGCGATGCAGGATGGGAGTGCTAGTGAAATGTGACTTAATCGAGAGAAAGGCCTTGGAGACCTCCTCCGACCACAGCTTGGGATTTTCTCCCTTCTTGGTGAGGGCAACCAAGGGAGCTACCAAAGTTGAGAAGTGTGGAATGAACTGGCGATAGTAATTAATGAACCCCATAAAGCGCCGCTTTAAGAGAATGGGGTTCTTGCCAGTCCATCACAGCCTGTAGCTTGGCAGGATCCATAGCCAACCCCTGGGCAGAGATGATATAGCCAAGGAAAGGCAAGGGGTCCTGCTCAAACACACACTTCTCCAACTTGGCATAGAGGGAGTTTGCCTGTAAGAGGTCGAAGACTTTGCGAACATCTCTCCGATGGGAGTCAATATCTGGAGAGTAGATGAGAATATCATCCAGATAGACTACGACCGAGGTGGTGAGCATCCCCTGGAAGATGTCGTTCACAAAGGGAACATGGGGCATTACAGAGCCCGAAGGGCATCACCAGATATTCATAGTGCCCATCCCTGGTGTTAAAAGCCGTCTTCCATTTGTCCCCCTCACTGATGCGAATCAGGTTGTAAGCACTCTGCAGATCTAACTTAGTAAATACCCTTGCTCCCCGTAGCCTATCAAAAAGCTCAGATATCAGGGGTAGTGGGTATTTATTCTTAACGGTGATGGCGTTAAGACCTCTATAGTCTATGCATGGATGTAGTTCTCCATTCTTCTTCTGCAGGAAGAAGAACCCAGCTCCTGCAGGTGACACTGACTTCCTAATGAATCCTCTTGCCAGATTCTCTTGAATGTATTGGGACATTGCCTCCATCTCCGGGAGAGATAATGGATAGACTCGACCCCGGGGAGGCTCAGCACCAGGCAAGAGGTCAATAGGACAGTCATAGGGGCGCTGAGGTGAAAGGGTCTCCGCAGTCCTTTTGGAGAACACGTCCGCATAGGACCAATAGTGCTTGGGGAGAGAGGAAAGATCTGTGGGTACCTCTGTAGAAGCAACCTGAACGCACTCCCTCTGACATCTACCCTCACATGATTTACTCCATCCCAAAATGTTCCCTGTGGACCACTCTATATGAGGAGAATGATAGTGAAGCCATGGTATCCCCAACAGGACCTCATCAATCCCCTCAGGAATGACTAATAGGGAGATAATTTCCTGATGTGATAGAGACATAGAAAGAGTGAATGGAATGGTCTGATGTGTAATCTGTGAGGGTAGTGTCGACCCATTTACCACTCGAACGGTCACAGGTTTGGCGAGCATCACCAGAGGAGTTGCGTGATGCTGGGTGAAAGCAGATGACATGAAAATGCCTTCCGCCCCGGAGTCCAGGCAAAGCTCTACCATAAGAGTGGATGGGCCTATGGTAATTGTCCCCTTGAAGGACAATTTAGAGGAAAACGTCTCTAGTGTACCTCCTCCAACTACCACTACATGCCGATGTTCCCCGGATCGCTGAGAACACTTGGAGGCAAGATGTCCTGACTGCCGGCAAACATGACAGACCATAAGTGCACGAGCGGAACAGGACTTAGATCCCGCATACAACGCCTCTACGGCCTCATGTGACTCGGACGCCTGGACTGGAGATTCCTGAGGTTTGGCGAAGGTGGGAGCCAGCCGAAACCTTTGCCTACACTGGGCTCACTCCAACCTTCGCTCATGAAAATGAAGGTCGATGCGGGTTGACATAGCTATGAGCTCCTCCAGTGTGGCGGGAATCTCCCTAGTGGCCAAAGCGTCCTTCACATGGTCAGCCAGCCCTCTCCAAAATACCGGGATAAGGGCTTTATCCAACCATTCCAGCTCAGATGCTTATGTCTGGAAGTGGACAGCAAAATGGCTGACCATGGACGAACCCTGAGTCAATGCCAGCCATTGGAGCGCCATATCATGGGTGACTTGAGGTCCTAAAAAGACCTGTTTCAGAGTGCTCAAAAACCGAGGAGCACTCTGCACCACATGATCGTCGAGCTCCCACAGCGGCGTAGCCCACTCCAATGCCCTGTCTGACAGCAGAGAAATTATGAATCCCACCTTTGCACGCTCTGTGGGAAAATGTGCAGCCAAGAGCTCGAGGTGTATACCGCACTGGCTCACGAAATCCCTACAGGATTTACTGTCACCAGGGAATTTCTCTGACAGCGGGAGGTGAGATAAGGTCAGAACAGAGATGGCAGTGGGTAAAGCTGCCGCAGCCACGCTAGCAGCCTGAACAGCTATTGCTGGATGTACCCCTGCAATCGCTGTTCGTCCGTTATTACTTAGCCCGACCCTGGCGCTCGTATAATGTTAGGGCTAGAGGAACGCACCAAATAATTAGAGAAAAGGAATAAGGTGTGTTCGCAGCCTGGGGTCCACCGTGCATAGATGGAACCTGCTGCTAAGCAATGACGGACTATATGACGGTACAATGAGAATACACACACAGGTTAGCTTCACCCTGTGTGAAAGAAGCAAACCCTGTTGCGTCACAGGGCCGCAGTACCGCACGTAATGGAAATTATAATAATAAAGTAGCATGAGAGTGCATGCGGTGCCGCACTGACGGACGCCACTAACCACCCAGACTTGGGTTTGGAAAACGCTGTGATAGCGCACGGCACCACACTGGCGGTCACAGCAATAGACCCGGTTTGTGTACTAATGTTGGTAAAGTCGGGCGCTAGATTACAATCATCCTCCTTACGCAAGCATTCAAACACAAGGGAGGGGATGATTAAAGAGCGACGTTCACTCACAACACACACACGTAAAAAAGTGTATACGTGCAGCCATGCGATCCTTTTATAGCTGCAGCAAGTTCAGGACCTTCCTAGAGGACCAATGAGAACTGCTAAAGTAACTGAGCAACTTCAGGACCTTCCTGGAGGACAAATAGGAGCTACTGCAGTATCTGAGCATGTGACCCCAGACCTCCACCGAGAGGTCTTCCTTTGGGCATGCTCAGAAGGGGAAAAGCAGGACTTAGTCCCAGAGACGTCTGCTCGCCGCTGATCAGTACAGGCTGTCCCATGTCCACTATGTGTGCACCGGAGCCTGAAGATCATCCACAATGACGGACATGCGGTGCATCTTTCCAGACCACAGCATGTCAATTTATCTTGCGAGTAATATGCCATGTATGAAAGAAAAAGCGCAGACAGTTTCTTATCTAACAATTTAAGGGAAGATTCACCAGTAATGTAACTCCTCACCTGATGTAAAATATTCACAAGCATATAGTGCCGGCTGCCGCAGATCTACCGGTTGACATGCGACCATAGCTAAATCGCTGAATAGGAAGATTAGTGGGTTATGGTCCACGCTGCCAGCTCAGCCAAATCAGACAAAATGTACAATTGAACAGTGGTTTATTCTACGCACTTCGGAGTGCATATGACTCCTCCTTCAGGATAATACCACAAGAAGGTATTGTGGCAAATTTCCTGAAGAAGGAGTCATATGCACTCCGAAAGGCTTAGAATAAACCACTGTTCAATTGTACATTTTGTCTGATTTGGATGAGCTGGCAGCACGGATCATAACGCACAAATCTTTATATTCAGCAATTTATCTTGTGGAGACGCAGTGAATCCGCACAGTTCAGTGATCGCATGTGGATTTACCTGCGTTAAAAAGGTGGCAGCACTTTGGACGCGGCAGACATGTGCTGAGTCCAAAACGCTGCTGATTGGGAACATACCCTAATTCTGCCATTTCCTGCTGTAGACGGGCACAAGAAATAAGCATATAATCAGATACAAATGGGACAAAAATGTCCACATTTATAGGTGTGTCTTATATTGGCCATGGAGACTATGTATATTTTGCAAAGACAAAGTATAACATTATGTTCATATTAATAGAACATAATTAGAAACGAAGAATAAATGTATCCAGCTAAACTGTTATGATCATACTAATTGCCAGGCCCGGATTTAGGGGTGCCCCAAGGGGCCCGGGCCCTGGGCCACCCACCAAGCGGGGGCCTCCCACCAATATAGGGATAAATATCCCAAAACATGTAAAATACACGTCTTTGTAACATTCATGGCAAACAAAGGCCATGGTGCTCAAGACATGTTCAATGCCTTGTTGGAATTTTTGAAGAGATATGACCTAGACCTGGGAAATTGCCGAGGTCAAGGTTATGACAATGCATCTGCAATGAGTGGCAAATACAACAGCCTGCAAGCCAAAGTGGGAGAGAACTACTTGCATCCTGGATTCCTTGTACGGCAACTCGTCAGGTCTTATTCAGATGACTTGATACAGGAAAGATATATATCTTGGTACCTATTCTCGAAAGCTTGCAATTTGTTACCATCTTTTCAGTTAGCCATTAAAAGCTATCAACCACTGAGGACTCTCAATTCTAAATATTTTTCAGATGACTTGGACATTACATTTATCGATGAACTGTGTCAGTTTGTAACATTTGCCAATTTGTTCACAGACGAGGAGCCAAAAGATATCAGATCTGAACTTTTCATGTACAAGCTTATCATGGAAAAAGGTGTGCAGGACACTTTCCCAAATATTGAGATAGCTCTAAGGATATATCTCATTTTGATGGTAAACTGCAGTGTGGTGAGCGTTCATTGTCAAAACTCAAATTAGCTGAAAACCGATTAAAGACATCCATGAAGCAGGAACAACTTGTAAATTTGGCAATCATGAGCATCGAGTCAGATATGCTGCGTGAATTGTACTTTACTGACATCATTAGTGAGTTTGCAGCACAAAAATCAAGGAAAGTGCCTGGATTGTAAAACATGAATGATTTTACCTGAATTACTCTGCGTAAATGATTTCTGTAAATAAACTTGCATTCGTTTCATTTTGTGTTTTTGCATTACATATTGCAACACCTGGAAAAATGGCCCTCCCTCCAAAATTGTCCCTGGGCCACCCACGTCTTAAATCCGGCCCTGCCAATTGCTAGGTCACGACTGCAAAGAAAGGAAAAAGCAATGGATTATGGGAATCATCCCAGATCCTCCTCCATTAATCTGTGTCTTTCATTTAGTGGTTTGAATCCCTTTTTCATAACTAATTTCCCTAGAGTTTTTTTTAAGGAAACGCCTAATCCCTGGATTACAGATAAGGCCTTGATTTGTTTATTGGAGATTATGCAGTCAAGGTTAGCATGTCTTGAACATGTGCAGGGCCAGGGTGGAGAAGAAACCTGCGCAAGAAGCCTGGCATAGGTTCCAATGAATAGAATTACCCTGAATCACGATCTGCATCATCCGCCATCAGCATTTACTCTAAATGTAAAAAGTAAATGAGTTTTGGTGGCCGCCTGGGATGAATCTATAACCATGTCCGCAGGAGACAAAAAAAAGCTATAAAAACAGAACAGTGTCACGTTAGTATGTCAGCCCATACAGCAGCATTTAAATCCTAAATATGTGCAGATCTTTAGAATTAAAGGTTAAAAAAAACATTAATTATAAGAACAAAATTTGTAAACTGTTTTCCCTCTTGATCCATGAAGACTGAAAGGAGTAATTGGCAGACATAAGGGCTGCAATGTAAACCCTGGCGGAAATCTAACTGGATATGACGGCTTAATGTGGCAGAAGGAGAAGCCAACAGGGGAATTGTGGAGCTCAGAGAAGGGCAGTCGTTTAGGAAAAAGAGTGACTTCAATGGCTTGCAGGATATAAAAAGTGGCCATAGCGGCTCATGAATAGTGTGAGAAATAAGGACATTCCTCGCAGTGTGACATCGGCCTTACAAACAGTGTCCATGACTCTGGATCAGAGTATACCTTCTTATCTTCTCAGTCAGGGGCCACAAGCTATACAAATATCCCTGGGAGACCTTGCTGAGTAAATATATCCCCATGTTCCTAAATATTCCCACACTCTCATTTCCTCTCTTTTACTGGCTGCTAAACAGACCATGGCCTCAACCTGGAGAAAACCAGGATTAGACTTCATAGAAGTAAAGAAGAGGATCTCATGGGATATAGTCAACTCAAATTGTCAGCCATGTTGCCTGATAACATAGACAAAGTCAATCAAATGTGGGCTCCATGGATGGACTACAATAATCATGCCCCTCTGCTCTACCACCGTGACTCGTACAGGCTTCCACAGCCTCGGGTTCTCCTTAATCTCTGCCCTTTCCCGCTAGCTAGGATTCCTTTGCCTCTCACCCCCATGTCCCTCTCCTTCTTTAGCTAAGCCCTCCCCCACCCAGGACACATTTCTCTTATATTGTTTTCTTTTTCCTATAATCAAAATGTTGTACTTTTGTCATTTTCTACTGTTGTTTCTGTGTTTGTTCCAGAACTATCACTAAATATTTATAGTTAAAAAAAAAAAAACCCTGTCCATTGTAACTGCGTACGCTCTTTCTACACACTGCAGAATACGTTGGCACGATTTATAGGAAACAAAGTCAAAGTTAAAGAAAGCAGCATAGCCCATAGATGGGTGTGAAAATAGAAGAAATACTTTCTAATTTTACCTAAACCTTTCTTACCCTGAGGATGTATCCAGAAGCTTTCTGTTCTGCTGAGCAGCAAAGTCTCATGATAGGAACTGGTACAAAACTGCAGCGACAGGAGTGTTCAGCACTAAATACTACTGGAGGAAGGCAATCTGTCATCATGTTTTTGCTGTGTAACCTGAGAACAGCATGATGTAGGGCAGTGTTCCCCAACTTCGGTCCTCAAGAGCCACCAAGAGGTTATATTTTGAGGATTTCCTTAGTATTGCACAGGTTATTGAATACTTGCCTGTCCAGGTGATGCTGTTATCACCTGTGCAACACTAAGGAAGTCCTGAAAACATGACCTGCTGGTGGCTCTTGAGGACCGGAGATGGGGAACACTGATGTAGGGGATGAGACACTGATTCCAGTTGCTAGTTTTCTTGCTGTCATTTTGATAATATCACAGTTTTCTCTGCTGCAGGTCTAGCAGTGCTCAGAATACAGAGCTCTCGTTCGGTGGCCCCATCGGGCCCCGCAATAGGGGATTCGAACTCACGCGCCGACAGGGCCATAGACTATAATGGTGCTGGCAGAGCAAATGTGCACTCCGCTGTGCATCTTTTTTTGGGCTTGTACACCTACTGGAGGCAGACACCAAGATGCAGCACTGAGAGTCCGCCTGCAGAGGGCGTATGTGACGCCCCAAGGTCCTGGTCATCACACTGGCATTGCTTTCCTCATGGGGAGAGTGAAGTCATGCTTGGAAGTGAAGGAAGATCTCTTTTATCAGGTAAACACAAAGCACACAACATGTTCACACTCCAGGCCAGAAGGGGGAGCTCTGAACCCGGATTAAGGGGAACTTGCCTAATATGGACTCTGGCTTGGAGAGAAAGTTAGACAGTTAGTGCCAGACAGCAGACTGAGCAGTCTGACGCAGAGAGACGTGTATGAGGCCGTGCAGCCAGAGTTGCTGCAGCTCCAGGATTGAGAGATACCGAAGGAAGAACAGCAGGGCCGGACTGGGAGTAAAATTCAGCCCTGGCATTTGAAGTTACACAGGCCCACTTGTCACATGGTGACTGTATAATATCTTTGTACACTTGTAAGCAGGGCCAGTTTTAGGCAAAGTGGGGCCCTAGGCAAAGTTTAAAATGGGGCCCCAAATGCTAACATATTGCACATCACACAAAAGCATTTCGGTTGTATTTACATGCGCTGAGTTTGATCGACAATACTGAAGTTGTTCAACGTTTGTTTCCCGGCCTCTTTCCACCAGCTGAGGAATAATAATGGGACAGAACGATCACTAATAGATCACTAACAGATCACCATACAGTATCATGTTATCAGCAGCACATCTACAGTTTACACCTGCGATGTGCTGCTGAGAAGAATGATTTTTGTTCCGGCAAAAACAATATGCATATGCAGCATTTTACTTGTTTAGTAAAACACACCCCATAGTCCTTTATCTATAATATAACGCTGGGAGCGTTACTCTGTCCGAAGCCTTTATAGACTGCACAAGCGCAAGCGCCGGCGCAGTCTGGCCCCCACAGAGTGACGCACGCAGGAGATCGCGGTATGCGTAAACACTGAACGCACACCGCGATCTCCACCGGAGAGTCAGGGACCGCCAGGAGGGTAAGTATATTCACCTTCCCCCGTTCCAGCGCTGCGTGCGGCTCCGTCTCCCGGGTCCTCTGCTGTGGCGTTCCCAGTTCAGAGCATTTCAAAAACCTGACCAGCACATCCAAACATAGACTAAGTGTGAACAGGTGCTGAACCCAGAGTCGCCAACTCTTATATAGTTAAATATATAAGGCAGCACACTGCAGCGCTAAAACATGCAAACTTGAAAACACGAAATTTGAACTGCATTACTGCACTAGAAATATGAAAAATGAGAGCTTTTAGCACATAAAAATGGCCAATTTTATGTGTACCTGGTAGCCCCTTTACGGCATCTCTCTTATACCAGGTCCTACGCTTGCCTTACCTCGCTGAGAATAAACGTCTCCATCTGAATGGGTACATGTTAAACCTCTTCTTAGACTAAAATTCTCTCTCTGTGGAGGGGTATTGGACCTGCTGTAATTAAAACACCTGAAGCTAGGAGGTGGAGTGCACGATCAGAAGGCTAAAGAATACATTTCAAAAACCTGACCGGCACATCCAAACATAGACTAAGTGTGAACAGGTGCTGAACCCAGAGTCGCCAACTCTTATATAGTTAAATAAATAAGGCAGCACACTGCAGCGCTAAAACATGCAAACTTGAAAACACAAAATTTGAACTGCATTACTGCACTAGAAATATGAAAAATGAGAGCATTTAGCGCATAAAAATGGCCAATTTTATGTGTACCTGGTAGCCCCTTTACGGCATCTCTCAGTTCCCAGTTCAGAGGGCGCGATGACGCGCTTAATGCGTGCCGGCGCCGCCCTCTGACTGAACAGTCACAGCCAGAGAACCGGGAAGATGGCGGCGCGCAGCGCTGGAACGGGACAGACAGGTGAGTATAGCAAGTGCTGGGGGCCTGAGCTATCGGTGATATCGGCACCTGACCCCCACAGCGCGCCGGTGTCCCCGCCTGCTCAGGCCCCCAGCACTCGGCGCCCAGCGACGATAGGTGAGTATGGTATTTTTTTTTTTTATATATATGGCAGCATACGGGGCATATATAATGGAGCATCTTATGGGGGGCATATAATACAATGGTGGCTGTTATGATAAGGTAATTCAGTACCACAATGGACATAGAGGTCAGAGCACATACAGTGACCTGACAATAACCCAAAAACATAGAACGAGCTCTGAGACGTGGGAACTCTGCTGACCGCAATCCCTAATCCTCTCCAACCACACTAGAGGCAGCCGTGGATTGCGCCTAACGCTCCCTATGCAACTCGGCACAGCCTGAGAAACTAGCTAGCCTGAAGATAGAAAATAAGCCTACCTTGCCTCAGAGAAATACCCCAAAGGAAAAGGCAGCCCCCACATATAATGACTGTGAGTTAAGATGAAAAGACAAACGTAGAGATGAAATAGATTTAGCAAAGTGAGGCCCGACTTTCTGAACAGAGCGAGGATAGGAAAGGTAACTTTGCGGTCAACACAAAACCCTACAAAAACCACGCAAAGGGGGCAGAAAGACCCTCCGTACCGAACTAACGGCACGGAGGTACACCCTCTGCGTCCCAGAGCTTCCAGCAAGCAGGAAAAAACAAATAGACAAGCTGGACAGAAAAAACAGCAAACAAAATAGCAAAGCAGAACTTAGCTATGCAGAGCAGCAGGCCACAGGAACGATCCAGGAGGAAACAGGTCCAATACTAGAACATTGACTGGAGGCCAGGATCAAAGCACTAGGTGGAGTTAAATAGAGCAGCACCTAACGACTTCACCACATCACCTGAGGAAGGAAACTCAGAAGCCGCAGTACCACTTTCCTCCACCAACGGAAGCTCACAGAGAGAATCAGCCGAAGTACCACTTGTGACCACAGGAGGGAGCTCTGCCACAGAATTCACAACAGTACCCCGGGCGGGGGCGGTTTTGTCACAGAGAAGCTCCGATGGCTCAGTGATGAAGCCATGCGCATTTTTTTCTAGAAAGTTTTCGCCGGCTGAGCGGAATTATGATGTTGGTAATCGGGAACTTTTGGCCATGAAGTGGGCATTTGAGGAGTGGCGTCATTGGCTAGAGGGTGCTAGACATCGTGTGGTAGTCTTGACTGATCACAAAAATTTGATTTACCTTGAGTCTGCCAGGCATCTGAATCCTAGACAGGCTCGTTGGTCACTGTTTTTCTCTCGTTTCAATTTTGTGGTTTCATACCTGCCAGGTTCAAAGAATGTGAAGGCGGATGCTCTTTCTAGGAGTTTTGTGCCTGACTCCCTTGGAAATTCTGAGCCCTCTGGTATCCTTAGGGATGGGGTGATTTTGTCTGCTGTCTCCCCAGACTTGCGACGTGCTTTGCAGGAGTTTCAGGCGGGTAAACCTGATCGTTGTCCGCCTGAGAGACTGTTTGTTCCGGATAATTGGACCAGTAGAGTCATCTCCGAGGTCCATTCTTCTGCGTTGGCAGGTCATCCTGGAATATTTGGTACTAGAGACTTGGTGGCCAGGTCTTTTTGGTGGCCTTCTTTGTCGAGGGATGTGCGTTCTTTTGTGCAGTCTTGTGAGGTTTGTGCTCGGGCTAAGCCTTGCTGTTCTCGGGCCAGTGGATTGTTGTCACCTTTGCCTATCCCTGTCTCTCAAAAAATGTCCGTCATCTGGGTTGTGTGTGATCGCTTTTCTAAAATGGTTCATCTGGTACCCTTGCCTAAGTTACCTTCCTCCTCTGAGTTGGTCCCTCTGTTTTTTCAGAATGTGGTTCGTTTGCATGGGATTCCTGAGAACATCGTTTCTGACAGGGGATCCCAGTTTGTGTCTAGATTTTGGCGGACGTTCTGTGCTAAGATGGGCATTGATTTGTCCTTTTCGTCTGCATTCCATCCTCAGACGAATGGCCAGACTGAACGAACTAATCAGACCTTGGAAACTTATTTAAGGTGTTTTGTTTCTGCTGATCAGGATGACTGGGTTACCTTTTTGCCGCTGGCCGAGTTTGCCCTTAATAATCGGGCTAGTTCTGCTACCTTGGTTTCTCCTTTCTTTTGTAATTCGGGGTTTCATCCTCGTTTTTCCTCTGGTCAGGTGGAACCTTCTGATTGTCCTGGAGTGGACATGGTGGTGGATAGGTTGCATCGGATTTGGAGTCATGTGGTGGACAATTTGAAGTTGTCCCAGGAGAAGGCTCAGCAGTTTGCTAATCGCCGTCGCCGCGTGGGTCCTCGACTTCTGGTTGGGGACTTGGTGTGGTTGTCTTCTCGTTTTGTTCCTATGAAGGTCTCTTCTCCTAAGTTCAAGCCTCGGTTCATCGGTCCCTATAGGATCTTGGAAATTCTTAACCCTGTGTCGTTTCTTTTGGATCTCCCGGCATCGTTTGCTATTCATAATGTGTTCCATCGGTCGTTGTTGCGGAAGTATGAGGTACCTGTTGTTCCTTCGCTTGAGCCTCCTGCTCCAGTGCTGGTGGAGGGAGAATTGGAGTATGTTGTGGAGAAGATCTTGGATTCTCGTGTTTCCAGACGGAAACTCCAGTATTTGGTCAAGTGGAAGGGTTATGGTCAGGAGGATAATTCTTGGGTGGTTGCCTCGGATGTTCATGCTGATGATTTGGTTCGCGCTTTTCATAGGGCTCATCCTGGTCGCCCTGGTGGTTCTCGTGAGGGTTCGGTGACCCCTCCTCAAGGGGGGGGTACTGTTGTGAGTTCTGTTTTTGGGCTCCCTCTGGTGGTTACTGATGGTACTGGGTGACTTGTCTTTCCTGGGTCTCTGGGTTCCACCTGTTCCATCAGGATATGGGAGTTTCCTATTTAACCTGGCTTTGCTGGCATTTCCTCGCCGGTTATCAATGTATCCAGTGTGTCTTGTTACCTCTGCTCCCTGCTCCTAGAACCTTCTGGTCAAGCTAAGTTTGGATTTTCCTGTTTTGGTGTTTTGCTTTATTTGGTTTTTTAGTCCAGCCTGCAGATATGTGATTCTTGCTGCTGGTTGCTCTAGTGGGCTGAAATTGCTCCTCATGTACCATGAGTTGGCACATGAGTTCAAGTAATTTCAGGATGGTTTTTTGAAGGGTTTTTCGCTGACCGCGCAGTTCACTTTCGTATCCTCTGCTATCTAGCTTTAGCGGGCCTCATTTTGCTAGAGGTCTGTGTTTCTTCTAATAGGGGAAGTTAGATCTTCGGCTGGAGCGAGACGTCTAGGATCATCGTAGGCACGTTCCCCGGCTACTTTTATTTGTGTGTTAGGTTCAGGGTCGCGGTCAGCTCAGGTTCCATCGCCCTAGAGCTTGTTTGTATCTGTGCTTGTCCTTTAGTGATCCCCTGCCATTGGGATCATGACAACCCCCCTCTTGAGGAGGGATCACCGAACCCTCACCAGAGCCCCCAGGATGACCAGGATGAGCCATATGAAAGGCACGAACAAGATCAGGAGCATGGACATCAGAGGCAAAGACCCAGGAATTATCTTCCTGAACATAACCCTTCCACTTAACCAGATACTGGAGTTTCCGTCTTGAAACACGAGAATCCAAAATCTTCTCCACAATATACTCCAACTCCCCCTCCACCAAAACCGGGGCAGGAGGATCAACAGATGGAACCATAGGTGCAACGTATCTCCGCAACAATGACCTATGGAATACGTTATGTATGGAAAAAGAATCTGGAAGGGTCAGACGAAAAGACACAGGATTAAGAACCTCAGAAATCCTAAATGGACCAATGAAACGAGGTTTAAACTTAGGAGAGGAAACCTTCATAGGAATATGACGAGAAGATAACCAAACCAAATCCCCAACACGAAGTCGGGGACCCACACAGCGTCTGCGATTAGCGAAACGTTGAGCCTTCTCATGGGACAAGGTCAAATTGTCCACTACATGAGTCCAAATCTGCTGCAACCTGTCCACCACAGTATCCACACCAGGACAGTCCGAAGACTCAACCTGCCCTGAAGAGAAACGAGGATGGAACCCAGAGTTGCAGAAAAACGGCGAAACCAAGGTAGCCGAGCTGGCCCGATTATTAAGGGCGAACTCAGCCAAAGGCAAAAAGGACACCCAGTCATCCTGATCAGCAGAAACAAAGCATCTCAGATATGTTTCCAAGGTCTGATTGGTTCGTTCGGTCTGGCCATTAGTCTGAGGATGGAAAGCCGAGGAAAAAGACAAGTCAATGCCCATCCTACCACAAAAGGCTCGCCAAAACCTCGAAACAAACTGGGAACCTCTGTCAGAAACGATATTCTCTGGAATGCCATGTAAACGAACCACATGCTGGAAGAACAATGGCACCAAATCAGAGGAGGAAGGTAATTTAGACAAGGGTACCAAATGGACCATCTTAGAGAAGCGATCACAGACCACCCAAATGACTGACATCTTTTGAGAGACGGGAAGATCTGAAATAAAATCCATAGAGATATGTGTCCAAGGCCTCTTCGGGACCGGCAAGGGCAAAAGCAACCCACTGGCACGAGAACAGCAGGACTTAGCCCGAGCACAAATCCCACAGGACTGCACAAAAGTACGCACATCCCGCGACAGAGATGGCCACCAAAAGGATCTAGCCACTAACTCTCTGGTACCAAAGATTCCAGGATGACCAGCCAACACCGAACAATGAACCTCAGAGATAACTTTATTCGTCCACCTATCAGGGACAAACAGTTTCTCCGCTGGGCAACGATCAGGTTTATTATCCTGAAATTTTTGCAGCACCCGCCGCAAATCAGGGGAGATGGCAGACACAATTACTCCCTCTTTGAGGATACCCACCGGCTCAGATAAACCCGGAGAGTCGGGCACAAAACTCCTAGACAGAGCATCCGCCTTCACATTTTTAGAGCCCGGAAGGTACGAAATCACAAAGTCAAAACGGGCAAAAAACAGCGACCAACGAGCCTGTCTAGGATTCAACCGCTTGGCAGACTCGAGATAAGTCAAGTTCTTATGATCAGTCAAGACCACCACGCGATGCTTAGCTCCTTCAAGCCAATGACGCCACTCCTCGAATGCCCACTTCATGGCCAGCAACTCTCGATTGCCCACATCATAATTTCGCTCAGCAGGCGAAAACTTCCTGGAAAAGAAGGCGCATGTTTTCATTACCGAGCAATCAGAACTTCTCTGCGACAAAACAGCCCCTGCTCCAATCTCAGAAGCATCAACCTCGACCTGGAATGGAAGCGAAACATCTGGTTGACACAACACAGGGGCAGAAGAAAAACGACGCTTCAACTCTTGAAAAGCTTCCACAGCAGCAGAAGACCAATTGACCACATCAGCACCCTTCTTGGTCAAATCGGTCAATGGTTTAGCAATAATAGAAAAATTGCAGATGAAGCGACGATAAAAATTAGCAAAGCCCAGGAACTTTTGCAGACTTTTCAGACATGTCGGCTGAGTCCAATCATGGATGGCTTGGACCTTGACAGGGTCCACCTCGATAGTAGAAGGGGAAAAGATGAACCCCAAAAATGAAACCTTCTGAACACCAAAGAGACACTTTGATCCCTTCACAAACAAAGAATTAGCACGCAGGACCTGAAACACCGTTCTGACCTGCTTCACATGAGACTCCCAATCATCCGAGAAGATCAAAATGTCATCCAAGTACACAATCAGGAATTTATCCAGGTACTCTCGGAAGATGTCATGCATAAAGGACTGAAACACTCATGGAGCATTGGCAAGTCCGAATGGCATTACTAGATACTCAAAATGGCCCTCGGGCGTATTAAATGCAGTTTTCCATTCATCGCCTCGCTTAATACGCACAAGATTATACGCACCACGAAGATCTATCTTGGTGAACCAACTAGCCCCCTTAATCCGAGCAAACAAATCAGATAACAACGGCAAGGGGTACTGAAATTTAACCGTGATCTTATTTAGAAGGCGGTAATCTATACAAGGTCTCAGCGAACCATCCTTCTTGGCTACAAAAAAGAACCCTGCTCCTAATGGCGACGATGACGGGCGAATATGCCCCTTCTCCAAGGACTCCTTCACATAACTCTGCATAGCGGCGTGCTCAGGCACAGATAAATTAAACAGTCGACCTTTTGGGAATTTACTACCAGGAATCAAATCGATAGCACAATCACAATCCCTATGTGGAGGTAGGGTATCGGACTTGGGCTCATCAAATACATCCCGGTAATCAGACAAGAACTCTGGAACCTCAGAAGTGGTGGATGACGAAATAGTCAGAAATGGGACATCACCATGTACCCCCTGACAACCCCAGCTGGACACAGACATGGATTTCCAATCTAATACTGGATTATGGACTTGTAGCCATGGCAACCCCAACACGACCACATCATGCAGATTATGCAACACCAGAAAGCGAATAACCTCCTGATGTGCAGGAGCCATGCACATGGTCAGCTGGGTCCAGTACTGAGGCTTATTCTTGGCCAAAGGCGTAGCATCAATTCCTCTCAATGGAATAGGACACTGCAAGGGCTCCAAGAAAAACCCACAACGCCTAGCATACTCCAAGTCCATCAAATTCAGGGCAGCGCCTGAATCCACAAATGCCCTGACAGAATAAGATGACAAAGAGCAGATCAAGGTAACGGACAGAAGAAATTTTGACTGTACCGTACCAATGGTGGCAGACCCAGCGAACCACCTAGTGCGCTTAGGACAATCAGAGATAGCATGAGTGGAATCACCACAGTAGAAACACAGCCCATTCAGACGTCTGTGTTCTTGCCGTTCAACTCTGGTCAAAGTCCTATCGCACTGCATAGGCTCAGATTTAAGCTCAGGTAATACCGCCAAATGGTGCACAGATTTACGCTCACGCAAGCGTCGACCGATCTGAATGGCCAAAGACATAGACTCATTCAGACCAGCAGGCATAGGAAATCCCACCATGACATCCTTAAGGGCTTCAGAGAGACCCTTTCTGAAAATAGCTGCGAGCGCACCTTCATTGCATTGAGTGAGTACGGACCACTTTCTAAATTTCTGACAATATACCTCTATCTCATCCTGACCCTGACACAGAGCCAGCAAATGTTTCTCTGCCTGATCCACTGAATTAGGTTCATCGTACAGCAATCCGAGCGCCAGGAAAAACGCATCGATATTACTTAATGCAGGATCTCCTGATGCAAGAGAAAATGCCCAGTCCTGAGGGTCGCCACGTAAAAAAGAAATAATGATCCCAACTTGTTGAACTGGGTCACCAGAGGAGCGAGGTTTCAAAGCCAGAAATAGTTTACAATTATTTTTGAAACTCAGAAATTTAGTTCACTCTCCAAAAAACAAATCAGGAATAGGAATTCTCGATTCTAACATAGAATTCTGAACCACAAAGTCTTGAATATTTTGTACTCTTGCCGTGAGCTGATCCACACATGAAGACAGACCTTTAATGTCCATCGCTACACCTGTGTACTGAACCACCCAAATGTCTAGGGGAAAAAAAAGGCAAAACACAGTGCAGAGAAAAAAAAATGGTCTCAGAACTTCTTTTTTCCCTCTATTGAGAATCATTAGTACTTTTGGCCTCCAGTACTGTTATGATAAGGTAATTCAGTACCACAATGGACATAGAGGTCAGAGCACATACAGTGACCTGACAATAACCCAAAAACATAGAACGAACTCTGAGACATGGGAACTCTGCTGACCGCAATCCCTAATCTTCTCCAACCACACTAGAGGCAGCCGTGGATTGCGCCTAACGCTCCCTATGCAACTCGGCACAGCCTGAGAAACTAGCTAGCCTGAAGATAGAAAATAAGCCTACCTTGCCTCAGAGAAATACCCCAAAGGAAAAGGCAGCCCCCACATATAATGACTGTGAGTTAAGATGAAAAGACAAACGTAGAGATGAAATAGATTTAGCAAAGTGAGGCCCGACTTTCTGAACAGAGCGAGGATAGGAAAGGTAACTTTGCGGTCAACACAAAACCCTACAAAAACCATGCAAAGGGGGCAAAAAGACCCTCCGTACCGAACTAACGGCACAGAGGTACACCCTCTGCGTCCCAGAGCTTCCAGCAAGCAGGAAAAAACAAATAGACAAGCTGGACAGAAAAAACAGCAAACAAAATAGCAAAGCAGAACTTAGCTATGCAGAGCAGCAGGCCACAGGAACGATCCAGGAGGAAACAGGTCCAATACTAGAACATTGACTGGAGGCCAGGATCAAAGCACTAGGTGGAGTTAAATAGAGCAGCACCTAACGACTTCACCACATCACCTGAGGAAGGAAACTCAGAAGCCGCAGTACCACTTTCCTCCACCAACGGAAGCTCACAGAGAGAATCAGCCGAAGTACCACTTGTGACCACAGGAGGGAGCTCTGCCACAGAATTCACAACAGGTGGCGCAGGATGGGAGCAGCACATGACAGAACGGGGGCACAGGATGGCAGCAGCACATGACAGAACGGGCGCAGGATGGCAGCAGCACATGACAGAAGGGGCGCAGGATGGTAGCAGCACATGACAGAACGAAGGCGCAGGATGGGAGCAGCACATGACAGAACGGGGGCGCAGGATGGGAGCAGCACATGACAGAACGGGTGCAGGATGGCAGCAGCACATGACAGAACGGGCGCAGGATGGTAGCAGCACATGACAGAACGGGGGCGCAGGATGGCAGCAGCACATGACAGAATGGGGGCGCAAGATGGGAGCAGCACATGACAGAACAGGGGCGCAAGATGGGAGCAGCACATGACAGAACAGGGGCACAGGATGGCAGCAGCACATGACAGAACGGGCGCAGGATGGGAGCAGCACATGACAGAACAGGGGCGCAGGATGGGAGCAGCACATGACAGAACGGGCGCAGCATGGTAGCAGCACGTGACAGAACGGGGGCGCAGGATGGGAGCAGCACATGACAGAACGGGGGTGCAGGATGGGAGCAGCACATGACAAAACGGGTGCAGGATGGCAGCACCACATGACAGAACGGGCGCAGGATGGTAGCAGCACATGACAGAACGGGGGTGCAGGATGGCAGCAGCGCATGACAGAATGGGGGCGCAAGATGGGAGCAGCACATGACAGAACGGGGACGCAGGATGGGAGCAGCACATGACAGAATGGGGGCGCAGCATGGGAGCAGCACATGACAGAACGGGTGCAGGATGGCAGCAACACATGACAGAACAGGGGCGCAGGATGGCAGCAGCACATGACAGAACGGGCGCAGGATGGTAGCAGCACATGACAGAACGGGGGCGCAGGATGGGAGCAGCACATGACAGAACGGGGGCGCAGGATGGGAACAGCACATGACAGAACGGGTGCAGGATGGCAGCAGCACATGACAGAACGGGCACAGGATGGTTGCAGCACATGACAGAACGGGGGCGCAGGATGGCAGCAGCACATGACAGAATGGGGGTGCAAGATGGGAGCAGCACATGACAGAACAGGGGCGCAAGATGGGAGCAGCACATGACAGAACGGGGGCACAGGATGGCAGCAGAACATGACAGAACAGGCGCAGGATGGTAGCAGCACATGACAGAACGGGGGCGCAGGATGGCAGCAGCACATGACAGAATGGGGGCGCAAGATGGGAGCAGCACATGACAGAACAGGGGCGCAGGATGGGAGCAGCACATGACAGAACAGGGGCGCAAGATGGGAGCAGCACATGAAAGAACGGGGGCACAGGATGGGAGCAGCACATGACAGAACGGGGGCGCAGGATGGGAACAGCACATGACAATGGGCGCACGATGGCAGCAGCACATGACAAAACGGGTGCAGGATGGGAGCAGCACATGACAGAACGGGGGTGCAGGATCGCAGCAGCACATGACAGAACGGGCGCAGGATGGGAGCAGCACATGATAGAACAGGGGCGCAGGATGGGAGCAGCACATGAAAGAATGGGGGCACAGGATGGGAGCAGCACATGACAGAACGGGGGCACAGGATGGGAGCAGCACATGACAGGATGGGAGCAGCAAATGACAGAATGGAGGCGCAGGATGGGTGCAGAACATGTCAGAATGGAGGCGCAAGATGGGTGCAGCACATGTCACAATGGGGGCGCAGGATGGGAGCAGCACATGACAGAATGGGGTGCAGGATGTGTGCAACACATGACAGAATGGGGGCGCAAGATGGGTGCAACACATGGCAGGATGGGGGTGCAGGATGGGTGCAGCACATGACAGGATGGGGACGCAGGATGGAGCAGCACATGTCAGAATGGGGGTGCAGGATGGGTGCAGCACATGTCACAATGGGGGCGCAGGATGGGAGCAGCACATGACAGAATGGGGTGCAGGATGGGTGCAACACATGACAGAATGGGGGAGCAAGATGGGTGCAACACATGGCAGGATGGGGGTGCAGGATGGGTGCAGCACATGACAGGATGGGGACGCAGGATGGAGCAGCACATGTCAGAATGGGGGTGCAGGATGGGAGCAGCACATGTCAGAATGGGGGTGCAGGATGGGTGCAGCACATGTCAGGATGGGGACGCAGGATGGAGCAGCTCATGACAGGATGGGGACACAGGATGGAGCAGCACATACCAGGATGGAGACCATATACCAATATAGATGCTCGCCACCCGGGCGTAGAACGGGTTCAATAGCTAGTATATTATAATGTGCACCACAGTCCTCCATATAGTATAATACACTCTCTATAGTCCTCTATATATTAAAATACACTGCTCAGTCCTCCACATAGTATAATACACTATTCATAGTCCACCATATAGCATAATACACTCCTCATAGTGCTCCATATAGTATAATGCACCGCCATAGTCATCCATGTAGTACAACTCACTTCCCATAGTATAATGCACCCTATAGTTCTTCATATAGTATAACATATTCCCCATAGTCCTCGATACAGTATAATGCAGCCCACATACAGTATAATGCAGCCACCACCCTACAGAGAATAATGCAGCCACCCCAGAGTATAATGTAACCCCCCATAGAATATAATGCAGCCTCCTCATAGTTTAATTCAGCCCCCTCATAGAGTATGATGCAATCACTCTTCATAGAATATAAATATAATACAGCCCCCCATAGAATATAATGTAGCCTTGAATAGAATACAGCCCACCTCCCCATAGAATATAATGCAGCCCCATCAAAGAGTATGATGCAATCATCCCTCATAAAATCTAATACAGCCCCCCTCCCCATAATATATAATGTAGCCCCCTATAGAATATAATGCAGCCCCTCATAGTACATAAGACAGCCCCCCCATAGAATATAATATACCACCCATAGCATATAACACATCCTCCCCCATAGAATATAATATACCCCCGCAATAGTATATACCACAGCCACATAGTATATAACACGGCCTCCCCCATAGAATATAATATACCCCCCCATAGTATATATCTAAGCCCGCATAGCATATAGCACAACCCGCATAGTATATAGCACAGCCTGCATAATATAGCACAGCCCGCGTAGTAGTATACAGCACGCGTAGTAGTATACAGCACAGCCCGTGTAGTAGTATACAGCACTGTGCACACAGTAGTAGATGCAGCACAGCCCACACAGTAGTATACAGCACAGCCCACACAGTATACAGCACAGCCCACACAGTAGTATATACAGCACAGCACACACAGTAGTATATACAGCATAGCCCACACAGTAGTATATACAGCACAGCACACACATTAGTATATACAGCACAGCCCACACAGTAGTATATACAGCACAGCCCACATAGTACTATATACAGCACAGCCCAAATAGTAGTATATACAGCACAGCCCACACAGTAGTATATACAGCACAGCCCACATAGTAGTATATACAGCACAGCCCACACAGTAGTATATACAGCACAGCACACACAGTAGTATATACAGCACAGCCCACACAGTAGTTTATACAGCACAGCCCACATAGTAGTCTATACAGCACAGCCCACATAGTAGTATATACAGCACAGCCCACCCAGTAGTATATACAGCACAGTCCACATAGTAGTATATACAGCACAGCCCACACAGCAGTATACAGAACAGCCCACACAACTGTAACTGAGGTAATGACAGACTAGCACAGCTTACATCTCACATCTCCCCCCCTCCACGATAGTAGCCCCACAATCCAGTAAAAAAAAAAACACTCCTCACCTCTCCTCTTGCCCGCGCTGCTCCCTGCTCCGGTCTCAGCAGCTGCAGTCTGCCCAGGACACAGCAGGTGCGCGATGATATGACATCATCGTGCACCCGCAGTGTCAGAGGCAGAGTGGGGAATGATGGGAGAGGGAGCATCAGCAGATGCTCTCTCCTCCATAATTGCATTAAACTGTAGGGGGTCATAGATGCCGGTATATTTGAATGCGGCGGCGGCACTGTGAGGGGTGAGTGCAGCGGCCCACTACTGGCACCGGCCCTTCTGGCATTTGCCAGAAGAGCCCGATGGCCAGTCCAGCCCTGAAGAACAGTGTTAGTGAGCATGCAGGATAGCAAAGCACTAGAGAGTGACATCTGAGGAGAATAGCAGCATTTGGGCAACCTCCCTGGCTGAGCGCAGATTCCAGTAGCCGGAAGACCAAGTTTGTGTTGGACTCTTAGAGGCACAGCAAAAACCGTATTATAAATCACCTGTCTGCCCTAATACCCAGGAGGCACAGTGGCACATAGATCATGATAGAGACCCTATAAAAAGGCTCAAGTCATACGGGTTTGTGTCCTAACCTTCATGGAGGACAGAGAGAACTGTGAGGACCTTATCAGAAGCCATAGGCAGTAAGGGACTACAACATCACCGTGCTAATAAGAAGGCTTTTAACTCCATCTGGTAAAGGGGACTCTGAATTCACGTCCAAGCCAGCTGGACCCTGCCTGTACCTGTGATCCGGTGCCCTGGACTGTGGATACCTGAAGTCTTCAGTAAACCAGGTAAATAGACTGCAAACCTGTGTCCTCGTTCTTTACTGCACCACTCACCATCCTCATCTATACACTGGGAGCTGTTGTGAATTCTGTGGCAGAGCTCCCTCCTGTGGTCACAAGTGGTACTTCGGCTGATTCTCTCTGTGAGCTTCCGTTGGTGGAGGAGAGTGGTACTGCGGCTTCTGAGTTTCCTTCCTCAGGTGATGTGGTGAAGTCGTTAGGTGCTGCTCTATTTAACTCCACCTAGTGCTTTGATCCTGGCCTCCAGTCAATGTTCTAGTATTGGACCTGTTTCCTCCTGGATCGTTCCTGTGGCTTGCTGCTCTGCATAGCTAAGTTCCGCTTTGTTATTTTGTTTGCTGCTTTTTTCTGTCCAGCTTGCTTATTTGTTTTTTTCTTGCTTGCTGGAAGCTCTGGGACACAGAGGGTGTACCTCCGTGCCGTTAGTTCGGTACGGAGGGTCTTTTTGCCCCTTTGCGTGGTTGTTTGTAGGGTTTTGTGTTGACCGCAAAGTTACCTTTCCTATCCTCGCTCTGTTTAGTAAGTCGGGCCTCACTTTGCTAAATCTATTTCATCTCTACGTCTCTCTTTTCATCTTAACTCACAGTCATTATATGTGGGGGCTGCCTTTTCCTTTGGGGTATTTCTCTGAGGCAAGGTAGGCTTATTTTCTATCTTCAGTCTAGCTAGTTTCTCAGGCTGTGCCGAGTTGCATAGGGAGCGTTAGGCGCAATCCACGGCTGCCTCTAGTGTGGTTGGAGAGGATTAGGGATTGCGGTCAACAGAGTTCCCACGTCTCAGAGCTCGTTCTATGTTTTTGGGTTATTGTCAGATCACTGTATGTGCTCTGACTTCTATGTCCATTGTGGTACTGAATTACCTCATCATAACAGTACTGGAGGCCCAAAGTACTAATGATTCTCAATAGAGGGAAAAAAGAAGTTCTGAGACCATTTTTTTTTCTCTGCACTGTGTTTTGCCTTTTTTTTCCCCTAGACATTTGGGTGGTTCAGTACACAGGTGAAGCGATAAACATTAAAGGTCTGTCTTCATGTGTGGATCAGCTCTCGGCAAGAGTACAAAAGATTCAAGACACTATTGATCAGAAATCTATGTTAGAACCAAGAATTCCCATTCCTGATTTGTTTTTTGGAGATAGAACTAAATTTCTGAGTTTCAAAAATAATTGTAAACTATTTCTGGCCTTGAAACCTCGCTCCTCTGGTGACCCAGTTCAACAAGTTTTGATCATTATTTCTTTTTTACGTGGCGACCCTCAGGACTGGGCATTTTCTCTTGCGCCAGGAGATCCTGCATTAAGTAATATCGATGCGTTTTTCCTGGCGCTCGGATTGCTGTACGATGAACCTAATTCAGTGGATCAGGCAGAGAAGAATTTGCTGGCTCTGTGTCAGGCTCAGGATGATATAGAGGTATATTGTCAGAAATTTAGAAAGTGGTCCGTACTCACTCAGTGGAATGAAGGTGCGCTCGCAGCTATTTTCAGAAAGGGTCTCTCTGAAGCCCTTAAGGATGTCATGGTGGGATTTCCTATGCCTGCTGGTCTGAATGAGTCCATGTCTTTGGCTATTCAGATCGGTCGACGCTTGCGTGAGCGTAAATCTGTGCACCATTTGGCGGCATTATCTGAGTATAAACCTGAGCCTATGCAGTGCGATAGGACTTTGACCAGAGTTGAACGGCAAGAACACAGATGTCAGAATGGGCTGTGTTTCTACTGTGGTGATTCCACTCATGCTATCTCTGATTGTCCTAAGCGCACTAAGCGGTTCGCTTGGTCTGCCACCATTGGTACGGTACAGTCAAAATTTCTTTTGTCCGTTACCTTGATCTGCTCTTTGTCATCTTATTCTGTCATGGCATTTGTGGATTCAGGCGCTGCCCTGAATTTGATGGACTTGGAGTATGCTAGGCGTTGTGGGTTTTTCTTGGAGCCCTTGCAGTGTCCTATTCCATTGAGAGGAATTGATGCAACGCCTTTGGCCAAGAATAAGCCTCAGTACTGGACCCAGCTGACCATGTGCATGGCTCCTGCACATCAGGAGGTTATTCGCTTTCTGGTGTTGCATAATCTGCATGATGTGGTCGTGTTGGGGTTGCCATGGCAACAAGTCCATAATCCAGTATTAGATTGGAAATCCATGTCTGTGTCCAGCTGGGGTTGTCAGGGGGTACATGGTGATGTCCCATTTTTGTCTATTTCGTCATCTACCCCTTCTGAGGTTCCAGAGTTCTTGTCTGATTACCGGGATGTATTTGATGAGCCCAAGTCCGATACCCTACTTCCGCATAGGGGTTGTGATTGTGCTATCGATTTGATTCCTGGTAGTAAATTCCCAAAAGGTCGACTGTTTAATTTATCTGTGCCTGAGCACGCCGCTATGCGGAGTTACGTGAAGGAGTCCTTGGAGAAGGGGCATATTCGCTCGTCATCGTCGCCATTAGCAGCAGGGTTCTTTTTTGTGGCCAAGAAGGATGGTTCGCTGAGACCTTGTATAGATTACCGCCTTCTAAATAAGATCACGGTTAAATTTCAGTACCCCTTGCCGTTGTTATCTGACTTGTTTGCTCGGATTAAGGGGGCTAGTTGGTTCACCAAGATAGATCTTCTTGGTGCGTATAATCTTGTGCGTATTAAGCGAGGCGATGAATGGAATACTGCATTTAATACGCCCGAGGGCCATTTTGAGTATCTAGTAATGCCATTCGGACTTGCCAATGCTCCATCAGTGTTTCTGTCCTTTATGCATGACATCTTCCGAGAGTACCTGGATAAATTCCTGATTGTGTACTTGGATGACATTTTGATCTTCTCGGATGATTGGGAGTCTCATGTGAAGCAGGTCAGAACGGTGTTTCAGGTTCTGCGTGCTAATTCTTTGTTTGTGAAGGGATCAAAGTGTCTCTTTGGTGTTCGGAAGGTTTCATTTTTGGGGTTCATCTTTTCCCCTTCTACTATCGAGATGGACCCTGTTAAGGTCCAAGCCATCCATGATTGGACTCAGCCGACATCTCTGAAAAGTCTGCAAAAGTTCCTGGGTTTTGCTAATTTGTATCGTCGCTTCATCTGCAATTTTTCTAGTATTGCTAAACCATTGACCGATTTGACCAAGAAGGGTGCTGATGTGGTCAATTGGTCTTCTGCTGCTGTGGAAGCTTTTCAAGAGTTGAAGCGTCATTTTTCTTCTGCCCCTGTGTTGTGTCAACCAGATGTTTCGCTTCCATTCCAGGTCGAGGTTGATGATTCTGAGATTGGAGCAGGGGCTGTTTTGTCGCAGAGAAGTTCTGATTGCTCGGTAATGAAAACATGCGCCTTCTTTTCCAGGAAGTTTTCGCCTGCTGAGCGAAATTATGATGTTGGCAATCAAGAGTTGCTGGCCATGAAGTGGACATTCGAGGAGTGGCGTCATTGGCTTGAAGGAGCTAAGCATCGCGTGGTGGTCTTGACTGATCATAAGAACTTGACTTATCTCGAGTCTGCCAAGCGGTTGAATCCTAGACAGGCTCGTTGGTCGCTGTTTTTTGCCCGTTTTGACTTTGTGATTTCGTACCTTCCGGGCTCTAAAAATGTGAAGGCGGATGCTCTGTCTAGGAGTTTTGTGCCCGACTCTCCGGGTTTATCTGAGCCGGCGGGTATTCTCAAAGAGGGAGTAATTGTGTCTACCATCTCCCCTGATTTGCGGCGGGTGCTGCAAAAATTTCACGCTAATAAACCTGATCGTTGCCCAGCGGAGAAACTGCTTGTCCCTGATAGGTGGACGAATAAAGTTATCTCTGAGGTTCATTGTTCGGTGTTGGCTGGTCATCCTGGAATCTTTGGTACCAGAGAGTTAGTGGCTAGATCCTTTTGGTGGCCATCTCTGTCGCGGGATGTGCGTTCTTTTGTGCAGTCCTGTGGGATTTGTGCTCGGGCTAAGCCCTGCTGTTCTCGTGCCAGTGGGTTGCTTTTGCCCTTGCCGGTCCCGAAGAGGCCTTGGACACATATCTCTATGGATTTTATTTCAGATCTTCCCGTCTCTCAAAAAATGTCAGTCATTTGGGTGGTTTGTGATCGCTTCTCTAAGATGGTCCATTTGGTACCCTTGTCTAAATTACCTTCCTCCTCTGATTTGGTGCCATAGTTCTTCCAGCATGTGGTTCGTTTACATGGCATTCCGGAGAATATCGTTTCTGACAGAGGTTCCCAGTTTGTTTCGAGGTTTTGGCGAGCCTTTTGTGCTAGGATGGGCATTGACTTGTCTTTTTCCTCGGCTTTCCATCCTCAGACTAATGGCCAGACCGAACGAACCAATCAGACCTTGGAAACATATCTGAGATGCTTTGTTTCTGCTGATCAGGATGACTGGGTGTCCTTTTTGCCTTTGGCTGAGTTCACCCTTAATAATCGGGCCAGCTCGGCTACCTTGGTTTCGCCGTTTTTCTGCAACTCTGGTTTCCATCCTCGTTTCTCTTCAGGGCAGGTTGAGTCTTCGGACTGTCCTGGTGTGGATACTGTGGTGGACAGGTTGCAGCAGATTTGGACTCATGTAGTGGACAATTTGACCTTGTCCCAGGAGAAGGCTCAACGTTTCGCTAATTGCAGACGCTGTGTGGGTCCCCGACTTCGTGTTGGGGATTTGGTTTGGTTATCTTCTCGTCATATTCCTATGAAGGTTTCCTCTCCTAAGTTTAAACCTCATTTCATTGGTCCGTATAGGATTTCTGAGGTTCTTAATCCTGTGTCTTTTCGTCTGACCCTTCCAGATTCTTTTTCCATTCATAACGTATTCCATAGGTCATTGTTGCGGAGATACGTGGCACCTATGGTTCCATCTGTTGATCCTCCTTCCCCGGTTTTGGTGGAGGGGGAGTTGGAGTATATTGTGGAGAAGATTTTGGATTCTCGTGTTTCAAGACGGAAACTCCAGTATCTGGTTAAGTGGAAGGGTTATGCTCAGGAAGATAATTCCTGGGTCTTTGCCTCTGATGTCCATGCTCCCGATCTTGTTCGTGCCTTTCATATGGCTCATCCTGGTCGTCCTGGGGGCTCTGGTGAGGGTTCGGTGACCCCTCCTCAAGGCAGGGGGTACTGTTGTGAATTCTGTGGCAGAGCTCCCTCCTGTGGTCACAAGTGGTACTTCGGCTGATTCTCTCTGTGAGCTTCCGTTGGTGGAGGAGAGTGGTACTGCGGCTTCTGAGTTTCCTTCCTCAGGTGATGTGGTGAAGTCGTTAGGTGCTGCTCTATTTAACTCCACCTAGTGCTTTGATCCTGGCCTCCAGTCAATGTTCTAGTATTGGACCTGTTTCCTCCTGGATCGTTCCTGTGGCCTGCTGCTCTGCATAGCTAAGTTCCGCTTTGTTATTTTGTTTGCTGCTTTTTTCTGTCCAGCTTGCTTATTTGTTTTTTTCTTGCTTGCTGGAAGCTCTGGGACACAGAGGGTGTACCTCCGTGCCGTTAGTTCGGTACGGAGGGTCTTTTTGCCCCTTTGCGTGGTTGTTTGTAGGGTTTTGTGTTGACCGCAAAGTTACCTTTCCTATCCTCGCTCTGTTTAGTAAGTCGGGCCTCACTTTGCTAAATCTATTTCATCTCTACGTCTGTCTTTTCATCTTAACTCACAGTCATTATATGTGGGGGCTGCATTTTCCTTTGGGGTATTTCTCTGAGGCAAGGTAGGCTTATTTTCTATCTTCAGGCTAGCTAGTTTCTCAGGCTGTGCCGAGTTGCATAGGGAGCGTTAGGCGCAATCCACGGCTGCCTCTAGTGTGGTTGGAGAGGATTAGGGATTGCGGTCAGCAGAGTTCCCACGTCTCAGAGCTCGTTCTATGTTTTTGGGTTATTGTCAGATCACTGTATGTGCTCTGACTTCTATGTCCATTGTGGTACTGAATTACCTCATCATAACAGGGAGCCCTGGGGATGTACTTCACCTGTGGGAAGTTATACCATCTAGCTGCCATAACATCACCCCAGAGGACTCCTTTAAGCAGCGTCAGTCCCCACTGACTGAACACCACAGGTGGCTTCACAAACACAAACTTTATTAAACTCTTAAAAGACCTTTCCCTTTATTTGGGCACCCAGGGCCACAGACCGTTTCGCAGCCACCGTGACATCCCCTTTAAATACTGGACCTGGTACCGAGTACCCCACGGCCCTGGCGGCCGACTCACATACGCCCCAAAAATGATGCACAGCAAACTTCACGTTTGCTCAGCCAGCACGATTATAGTCTATGGCCCTGTCAGCGAATACTTCCAAACCCGTTTTGCAGGGGTGAATTGGGCGTATGCCCCAAAGGGGCCACCGAGAATGTACTAAACTCTATGTGAGAGCACCCTAATAAGCACAAGACACCTAGTACTGTAGCGATCATATACTGCTGATAAAACACTGATTTTATTGAAACAACAGCACACAGCCCAGTAACTGATACATCACTTGGTCATGGTATCTGTACCGACATTATGCTGCTCTTAGATTACATAGTATCTTGTAGAATGTAAGCCCGCAAGGGCAGGGTCCTCGCCCCTCTGTATCAGTCCGTCATTGTTAGTTTGTTTACTGTATGTGATATTTGTAACTTGTATGTAACCCCTTCTCATGTACAGCACCATGGAATCAATGGTGCTATATAAATAAATAATAATAATAATAATAACAACAATCTGCCGACTGATTCAATTTCAATGAGGTAAAGACAAATTTTGGTGATCAAAAAATTGGCAAACTATTTTTTATTATAATGGGCAATGGGATCCAGAAACAGGAAAGTGATAGCACTGGCTGGTTAAAGAAAGGGCTCCTTGTTTTAATAGTTGAAATAGGTATCACCCTATAAAGTGTGATAATGTTGTACATATGTGATAAAGTGGTACAGCTACCTGCGAAATTATAAAGTGCTGTGGAATATTAATAAAAATAATCTTTTTATTCCAAAGTATGTTTTCTATCACATTGAAGAGTATTGTACAACATGAAAAGTCTTATAATAATTAAATGAATTAGACAACGCTTGTTCATATTGAAAAATGAAATGTATAATCAAAGACAAAAGCACATAGACCATACGGAAGAAAATAAGGGGCACAATAGGGATGTAGAGGAAGAAAAAAGTGATTGCCAGGGAGAATTAGGTAAAGACCATTGTAATTAGTAGGGGACTAGGTAGGATCCCAAAGGAGTCAGCTTCGTTCCTAACTACCTTATGTCTGATGTGTCGATTAAAAGAGGAAGACGGAGACGGAGAGGTCTATTTCCACTGACTTGCTACAGGACAACTTGCGGCTGATAAATGAGTAGAAGGAATTTCATGGTGTGTTTACTTATGGGAGGGAGATGAAGCAAAGTTCAAGAGGTATAGTGAAGGTCAATGGGGATTTCCCAATCAAGAACACTTAAGGTAAGGGCTTCCAGAATGATCAGATATTCACAAAAAATGTGGAAAACAGTTCCTATGGATCCATTACATCTCCAACAAGCAGACATATGGTTGGGGTACTTTTCTGAAAAAGTTGAGGGACCACTGCATAAGCAACTTCTATTAGTTCTCTCTGGAAATAAAGTAGATGGAAATCTTGGCCGCTGTTGTCTAGGTTATACTTCAGATGTTATCAAAGTCCGGCACAGAAATTCCTTCTATCTGTTCATGTATTTGTGATGGGTAAGATGTTCCAGTTCAAGTTCAATAGAACATCGTAGATGTCACGTAAGTTCCTGTGTGGAAGTACTAGGTATAGGGACCTGTGCGCCTCTGAAGAGTGGCTGCACATAATGTCTGATTTGGGAATATCATAATCCAATTTTGAATGATGAGTAAAGGAACTGTGTCCCTTCCTCCTGAGTGACCTTGTGGAAGGTGGGTATTCTAGTGGTATCCAGTTATTATTTTGTTCTGCTGTGTTTTAGGAATTAAAATAAAAAAAATACGATAAAATAGAGCCATGTCTTTGTATTCTTATTGCTATTGTTTCTATGAATCCATACAGTGTTAATGAAACACAAGTTATGATTGTCTTATACAGTATTCTCCACACTTATAACTACTTAGCACAGCAGTTTTGGAGAAGAACATGGCTGGTGGATGTAAAGTTCATGAGAGAATTATCTCTATGATCTACTGCAGACTGTCCAGCCCTGTTACATGTAATCCTTATCACAATGCATTCTTCATTTTCACCCATGGTACCTACAGAAATCTTCACTAATCTTATCAGACTTTCCAAAGAGTGTAGCATTCCAACTGATTTTCTAGCAATGTTCTTCCATGGATTCTTCAACATCCTCAAGATCTATTGAATGGTCACGTAGAAGGACTTTCTTTTGAAGTTCAGTGTAGAAGTCCACACTTTCTGACACAGAATGGATAGGTTTGTCTCTATAGAAATCCACCCCTTTGTGATTCAAAAAGCAGCTATGCTCCTTCAAGTTTTGATGAAATGCTTTTTGATTCCTCCTGAATTCCAGGACAGTTTTGGTGTAAGTGTTGAGTGTTGTAACAGCAGAAACCATACAGCAGGTGAAAGAAGCCCATGCAGTGCTAAAATACACAAAAAAGGTTTCTCTTAATTAATTTTAGGAGTATTTATTTAAATAGAAGCATTTTGAATTATTCATGGACTTACTAAAATGCCCAACCATAATCCCATGAATGTGGCCTCCAGTCCTCTGGTCCAAGGCTTACAGTGGCTTGGAAAACCTGAGTGTACATCATGTGTGCCACCATCCCAAGAAGTCCTGCAGAAAATAGAGCTTCTTATTAATTCTGAAAACCTAGATGAATCCTGAGTCTTAATTTTACTAGAGATGAGCGAACATCGTTGGTTCCCTCCTTATTCGGCAAGTTATAGGCCTTACCGAAGAAGCTGCATCGGGAACCTGGATACCTGGACCATTCCCAATAATCAGTAGTTCGGTGCCGCAGCTGCATGTGTAACTGCTGTGTGACAGTCACAACACATACATGGAGAGACTGTTGTGGGCTCTCCATGCATGTGTTGTGACAGTTAAACAGCCGCGAGACATGCAGCTGCAACGCCAATCAGCTGATCACTCAGCGTGCTCCAGGTTGCCGGTTTCCCTCTGCAGCTTATTTGGTAAGCGCTTTAGCTTGCCGAATAAGGAGGGAACCGACGATGTTCGCTCATCTCTATAGGGTGGGCCATTTATATGAATACACCTGAGTGGACCATTTATAAAGTTGGATCCAAAATGGACAACTTCAAAATGGCCGCCTTGGTCATCACCCATCTTGAAAAGTTTCCCCCCTCCCATATACTATTGTGCCACAAACAAGAAGTTGATATCACCAACCATTCCCATTTTATTTTGCTTTATCCATATAAATGGCCCACCCAGATGTATCCATATAAATGGCCCACCCTGTAGAACCGATGATATTCGCTCATCTCTAATCATTACTTATTATTATTATTATCACTATTATCATTATTCAATTGTTTCATGCTACCTGGAGCTTAAAAGCATGATCACTAATGATTCGATCTACGATTAGGATTTTGTCCTGATGAAGAGGTGGTGTAGGACCTGAAATGCGTTGACCTGTAAACCTATACAAATACAATTCTCTTGATTTTATCCCGTCAACGAGCTTTTATCAGTAGAGCATTGAACGACACCTCCATTCTGCTCTCTAATGTTTCATCTAGAGCTTACGGCCACAGCAGCCAATCACTGACTTAGCTTGATGCTGAGGTAGACAGCACAAGACACTCAGTGATTGGCTGTGGCTGTCAAGTGTTGTAGACATGACTGTATTCTCACCCATCCCTTGTAGATTGTGAGCCTTCGCGGGCAGGGTCCTCATTCCTCCTGTACCAGTTATGACTTGTATTGTTTAAGATTATTGTACTTGTTTTTATTATGTATACTGTTGTGAGTTCTGTTTTTGGGCTCCCTCTGGTGGTTACTGATGGTACTGGGTGACTTGTCTTTCCTGGGTCTCTGGGTTCCACCTGTTCCATCAGGATATGGGAGTTTCCTATTTAACCTGGCTTTGCTGGCATTTCCTCGCCGGTTATCAATGTATCCAGTGTGTCTTGTTACCTCTGCTCCCTGCTCCTAGAACCTTCTGGTCAAGCTAAGTTTGGATTTTCCTGTTTTTGTGTTTTGCTTTATTTGGTTTTTAGTCCAGCCTGCAGATATGTGATTCTTTGCTGCTGGTTGCTCTAGTGGGCTGAAATTGCTCCTCATGTACCATGAGTTGGCACATGAGTTCAAGTAATTTCAGGATGGTTTTTTGAAGGGTTTTTCGCTGACCGCGCAGTTCACTTTTGTATCCTCTGCTATCTAGCTTTAGCGGGCCTCATTTTGCTGAAACTGTTTTCATACTGCGTATGTGCTTTCCTCTCATTTCACCGTCATTATATGTGGGGGGCTGCTATTTCTGTGAGGGATTTCTCTGGAGGCAAGAGAGGTCTGTGTTTCTTCTAATAGGGGAAGTTAGATCTTCGGCTGGAGCGAGACGTCTAGGATCATCGTAGGCACGTTCCCCGGCTACTTTTATTTGTGTGTTAGGTTCAGGGTCGCGGTCAGCTCAGGTTCCATCGCCCTAGAGCTTGTTTGTATCTGTGCTTGTCCTTTAGTGATCCCCTGCCATTGGGATCATGACAGTATAACCGGCCCACAAAGTGTTAATTGTATTGGCTGAAGTAGGAGGATAAGTGGTCTGAGGAAGTTTTTTTTTTTTTTCTCTTTCCCTCAGAGTTTGCTGCCTAGCCTTATTGCAGCCTGGCTACTTCCTCCTCCTCTTAATCTTTGAATGGCTCTGATCCCAGCTGTTTATCATGGACGTCCAGAGTTTGGCTTCCAGCCTGAATAATCTTGCCGCTAAGGTTCAAAATATACAGGATTTTGTTGTACATGCTCCTATGTCTGAACCTAGAATTCCTGTCCCAGAGTTTTTTTCTGGAGATAGATCTCGTTTTCTGAATTTTAGGAACAATTGCAAGTTGTTTCTTTCTTTGAAATTTCGCTCCTCTGGAGACCCTGCTCAGCAAGTCAAGATTATTATATCTTTCCTGCGGGGTGACCCTCAGGATTGGGCATTTGCATTGGCACCAGGGGACCCTGCGTTGCTTAATGCGGATGCGTTTTTTCTGGCATTGGATTTGCTCTATGAGGAACCTAACCAAGAGATTCAGGCTGAAAAAGCTTTGTTGGCCCTCTCTCAGGGGCAAGATGAAGCAGAAATTTATTGTCAAAAATTTCGGAAGTGGTCGGTGCTTACTCAGTGGAATGAGTGCGCCCTGGCTGCAAAGTTCAGAGATGGCCTTTCTGATGCCATTAAAGATGTTATGGTGGGGTTCCCTGCGCCTACTGGTCTGAATGAGTCTATGACTATGGCTATTCAGATTGATCGGCGTTTACGGGAGCGCAAACCTGTGCATCATATGGCGGTGTCGTCTGAACCGTCACCTGAGATAATGCAATGTGATAGAATTCAGTCCAGAAGTGAACGGCAAAATTATAGGCGGAAAAAAAGGTTGTGCTTTTATTGTGGTGATTCAGCTCATGTTATATCAGCATGCTCGAAACGCACAAAAAAGGTTGATAAGTCTGTTGCCATTAGTACTTTACAGTCTAAGTTCATTCTGTCTGTGACTCTGATTTGTTCATTATCATCCATTTCCGTCGATGCCTATGTGGATTCAGGCGCTGCCCTGAGTCTTATGGATTGGTCATTTGCCAATCGCTGTGGGTTTAGTCTGGAGCCTCTGGAAGTCCCTATTCCTTTGAAGGGAATTGACTCTACACCTTTGGCTATGAATAAACCTCAGTACTGGACACAAGTGACCATGCGTATGACTCCTGTTCATCAGGAGGTGATTCGCTTCCTGGTACTGTATAATTTGCATGATGTCCTAGTGCTTGGTCTGCCATGGTTACAAACTCATAATCCAGTCCTTGACTGGAAATCAATGTCTGTGTTAAGCTGGGGTTGTCAGGGGGTTCATGATGATGCACCTCCGATTTCTATCGCTTCATCTACTCCTTCTGAGATCCCTGTGTTTTTGTCTGACTATCGGGATGTTTTTGAGGAGCCTAAGCTCAGTTCGCTTCCTCCTCACAGGGATTGCGATTGTGCTATAAATTTGATTCCAGGCAGTAAGTTTCCTAAAGGTCGTTTGTTCAATCTGTCTGTGCCAGAGCATACTGCTATGCGGGATTATGTTAAGGAGTCCTTGGAAAAGGGACATATCCGTCCATCTTTGTCCCCTTTGGGAGCAGGTTTTTTTTTCGTGGCCAAAAAAGATGGTTCCTTGAGGCCTTGTATAGATTATTGTCTTTTGAATAAGATTACCGTAAAATATCAGTATCCTTTGCCATTGTTGACTGATTTGTTTGCTCGCATTAAGGGGGCTAAATGGTTCACTAAGATTGATCTTCGGGGTGCGTATAATCTTATACGAATAAAGCAAGGTGATGAGTGAAAAACCCTTCAAAAAACCATCCTGAAATTACTTGAACTCATGTGCCAACTCATGGTACATGAGGAGCAATTTCAGCCCACTAGAGCAACCAGCAGCAAAGAATCACATATCTGCAGGCTGGACTAAAAACCAAATAAAGCAAAACACAAAAACAGGAAAATCCAAACTTAGCTTGACCAGAAGGTTCTAGGAGCAGGGAGCAGAGGTAACAAGACACACTGGATACATTGATAACCGGCGAGGAAATGCCAGCAAAGCCAGGTTAAATAGGAAACTCCCATATCCTGATGGAACAGGTGGAACCCAGAGACCCAGGAAAGACAAGTCACCCAGTACCATCAGTAACCACCAGAGGGAGCCCAAAAACAGAACTCACAACAGTATACCCCTCCTCACATGTAAAGCGCCATGGAATAAATGGCGCTATAACAATAAATAATAATAATAATAATGACATCACCACTGCAGGCCTTTAAAAAAACAATTGAGGAGCTGCAGAGAGCTAGCACTAAATGGCAGTAGCTTCAGTAAGTACAGCTGGTGAAATAAGTATTTAAGATGTCACCAATTATCTAAGGAAATATATTTCTAAAGGTGCTACTGACATAACCGAAGTCGGTAACAACCCATCCAATCCACACAGACACAGGAATCAAACCCTAGATGCCCTTGAATTAAATTATGTATAATAATGATAAAGAACACGGGGAATAATAGCACACTCTTACTGAAATTTATTGAACACTTTGTAAAAAAGCCTTTGTTGGTGGTGACTAGAGTTGAGCGAACATGCTTGAGTCCTTGCTTATTTAGCAAGCTATTTTGCTTGCCGAATAAGCTGCAGAGGGAACCCTGCTTATTGGATCACGCCGGCTGACAGTCACGACACATGCATGGAGATTATGTTTGTTGGGCTCTCCATGCATGTGTTGATCCTGTCACACAGCCACGGCACATGCAGCTGCGGAGCCGAACAGCTGATCAGCCGGCATGATCCAGGAAGCTGGGTTCCCTCTGCAGCTTATTCAGTAAGCGAAGTAGCTTGCCAAATAAGCAGGGACCCAAGCAAGTTCGCTCAACTCTAGTGGTGATAGCTTGAAGATGCCTCCTGTAAGGAGAAACTAGTCACATGCATTGCTGAGATGTGAATTTGGCCTATTCTTCCACACAAACACTTTTCAAATCCAGAAGGTCCTGTGGTCTATGAACTCTTAGCTTTAGCTCCTTCCATACATTTTCTATTGGATTCAGGTCAGGTGATTGGCTTGGCCATTCTAGCAGCTTTATTTTCTTTCTATAAAATCAAATGGGAATTTCCTTGGCTGTGTGTTTAGAATCATTGTGTTGCTGAAATATCTACCCTTGTTTCATCTTCAACATCCTAGTAGATAGCAGCAGATACTTTTAAGAATGTCTTAGTACATTTTTCTATTCATCCTTCCTTCAATCTTATGAAGTTTTCCAATGCCGTATGCTGAAAAACAGCCTCTTACCATGATATTCCCACCTCCAAACTTCACTGTTGATATGGTGATATGCAGTGTATTCTGGTCTCCAAACATGGTGTGTATTATTGTATCCAAAGAGTTTGATTTTGCTCTCATCTGACCAGACTATATTGTCCCTATATTTCCCAGCTTTATTAAATGTTGTTGAGCAAAATGTAAGCGTGATTGAACATGTCTTTTGTTCAGCAATTGAGTCTTGGTTGGTGAGCATGCGTACAGGTCATGGAGATTGAATGCATTACTTATGGTTTTCTTCAAAAGCAATTGTACCTGATGATTCCAGGTCTTTCTGTAGTTCTCCACAGGAGGTCCTTTGAAGAACTCTTTTGATAATTTTCACTCCTCTGACTGAAATCTTGTAAGGAGCACCTGGTCATAAGCAAAGTAGCTTGCTAAATAAGGCAGGGACTCAAGCAAGTTCGCTCATCTCTAGTGGTTCATGGTGGAACAATGTTCTTTCCACTTCCGGATTATGGCTCCAACAGTGCTCACTGGATTCTTCAGTAGTTTAGACATTCTTCTGTAATCAATGCAATCAGTATGCTTTGCAACAATAAGGTTGCAAAGGTCTTGAGGCAGCTCAATGGTTTTACCCATCATGAGTTGTTTCTTGTGTAGCACTTTGGTAATGAGACATCTTTTTATAGGTTATCAGTTGAACAAGTTGATATTATATTTTACTAAGTGGCAAAATTGCTTTCTAATTAGTGATAGATTTCAGCTGGTGTCATGACTTTTAGCACCTCTATTCTTCATGTGTTCAATCCTTTTTTTCCTGTGCCATTTTTCCTAAATATACATAACTTAATTTATGGACATCTATGGCTTGATTTCTTTGCCTGTGTGGATGGGATGTGTCCTTACCAACATCTGGTAAAATTCATTCTTACCCGCAACTACTTTGAATTTGACAATAAGATATATCTACAGAAGACTGGCACAGCAATGGGAAGTAAAATGGCCCCACGGTATGCAAATCATTTCATGGCCAAGCTTGAAAGCGACTTTTTGTCCTCATGTCCCATCAGGCCTCTGGCCTACTACAGCTACATTGATGATATTTTAATCATCTGGACGGAGTCTAAGCCACAGCTAAAGACATTCCATGAACAGTTTAATCAATTTCATTCTACCATCAACTTAACACTCAACTACTCCTGCGCTGAAGTTAACTTTTTGGATACCATCATTAAGCTTCAGAACAATTAAATAGAAACATCCCTGTATCAGAAGCCAACCAACATACCTTAAATGGGACAGTTTCCATCCAAAACACATAAAAAACTCTATTGTCTACAGCCAAGCCTTCAGATACAATCATATATGTTCCAACCCCATGGATAGAGATGAACACCTTGGTCACCTCAGAAAGACCTTTTATAATCAGGGCTACCATCCAAGAACAATTGAAAATCAGATCACAAGAGCAACTAGAATATCAAGGAATTACCTGCTACATTACAAATCTAAAGAATAAAATAATCGGGTACCTCTAGTAGTCACCTACAATCCAAATCTAGAGATGATAAGGGGAGATGCACGGAAATTACAACCTCTACTACAAAAAGATGCCCGCTTACAATCCATTTTTCCAGAACCCCCACTACTGTGTTTTAAGCAGCCCCCAAATCTAAGAAGCATCATTGTCAGAAGCTCGCTGTCCTCTCCTACAGCTGCAGGAACCTTTTCTTGCAACCCGGAAAAAATTAAAACCTGTCCATTTATAATGACCACGGACAAGATAAAGTTCCCCAATTGACATCAGGACTACAAGATACCAGGTACTTTCAGCTGCATCACTTCTAATGTGGTGTACCTAATTATTTGTACTAAATGTCCAACTGGGGGTCTGTATGTGGGGGAGACAGGGCAAAAGCTTAGAACAAGAATGAATTCTCATCACCACACAATAAGAGAAAAAAAGATTGGATCTACCTGTGGCAATATATTTTTGTCTCCCTGATCATAGCATTATGGACATGAAATTAATTGTATTAAAAGGTAACTTCAAATCTCAGAGAGACAGAAGAGTTTGGGAGTATAGTGCAGGAATGAATGTGTCGCATGGATTTATGTCTTTTTACAAGGAATTTGCTTCTCAGACCATGTGGGGCCATCATAACAGAACCAGACCCCAATCAGAGGACAACAAAACATTCACACTCCTTATCTATGAACTGTCCCAATATTTATGGACATAACTGTTTATCACTCACATAATGGTAGTTCTGCTTCATTTCACCTGTCTTATCTATGGCATTTATCTGTGCTGTGTTGTGCATAAATATGTGATTCTTCAGAATTTCTATTAGTCTATGCCTGATGAAGAGACCTGAGTAGATTCGAAAGCCTGCAATTTGTTACCATTTTTTTTAGTTAACCATTAAAAGGTATCAACCACTGAGGACTCTCAATTCTAAATATTTTTCAACATCTGGTAAGAATTTCATGTCAATTATACCTTTATAATTTGATTTTCTTAGAAAATTGGTGATATGTTCAATACTTATGCTTTTTTCTTTAATGCTTTGTTTATTAAACCATAAGCAGCCTTGTCTCTGCTTTTTACAAAAACCTTACAACCCCGTTAAGAAAAATTAAGGTCAAGCATCTGCCAGGACCTGTTCACCTAGTATTTCAGGAATTCAATAAAAAACATTCACATGCTGCAGAAGAAAATTCTGTGAGGCCAATTCATCAAAGCTTTTCCACCAGAAATCTGGGGTAAAAGCTGTAACATTTTTGAGTAATGGAGAGTTCGGAAAACTTTTCAAACATTTCTTGTTTTCAAAAGTCATCAAATTAATTGCACATTGCATACTTGTGGTTACGCACTTGTCTGCTCCTCACGCTGTCACCAGAGAATGCTCACAGCCTGCAGTGGACGTGATGTGAGGATTCACAAGTCTGCAGTCACACAGAGTGACTGCAGACGTGTAGCCTAAGGCTGGACAACCCCTTTAACAACGAATGCAGTTTGCATTGTGACATTTGGTGATAGTTTCCTTTTAAAGCTTATCCTCAAACCGCTGGATACATGGATCAGAAACTAGATGTGTGGCTGCTGCCAGGTATGTTTCATTCTGAAATGCCGCAGCCTAGTCAGCAGAAACATCCTTTGGAAGCCTCCGGGGGCTGTGTGTCTCAGCTGACTAGTCTATTTCAGGTCCCCGATTGGCTTCTTCCCCCTGACTTCAGGTGACTGACAGGTCTTTCTCTATTTATGTACATAGGGCGAGAGCAGAGCAGTAAAGCTGAGCTAGGAGAAGCAACCGGGGACCTGCCTCAGACTAATCATGTCTCTACTTAGAGTCCCCTGGTGGCTCTTCAAAATATGTTTACTCTGGAACACCCCAGCATTTCAGAGTAAAAATATACATCTGTAGTGGCACAAACGGCGTCTGATTCATGCTGCCGGTGGTTCAGGCAGCATGAATTTAATGACAGGTTTACAAATGATGCAAAATTGTCTCTTCGAAAGAACCTATTAAGCACATTTCACATATCACCCGAAAGAACCTATTAAGCACATTTCACATATCACCCGAAAGAACCTATTAAGCACATTTCACATATCACCTTGTGGGAAGCAGGTAAATTACCTGAAAGCACCGAGGACATTGCAGCAAATGCGTTCAGCTTCAGTCCACAGACAGGGTTTCCAGTGTAAATAATTTCCAGTAGCAGCAGCACAAAGCTAATGACCAACAATGTAATGTACGCCAGCTCTGATCCTAAAGAAAGCCATAGAATCCCTGAAACAGAGAACACAATGGTAACGGTAAAGCGAATCTAGCACTAGATTAACCCTTTAGTGACAGAGCCAATTTGGTACTTAATGACCGGGCCAATTTTTACAATTCCGACCACTGTCACTTTATGAGGTCATAACTCTGGAACGCTTTGTGGCATATTGTACTTCATGATGGTGGTAAAATGTCTTCGATATAATTTGCGTTTATGAAAAAAAAACAAATTTGGCAAACATTTTGAAAATTCTGCAATGTCACGCAAAATACTTAATAAGCAACATTTCCCACATGTCTACTTTACATCAGCACAATTTTGGAACCAAATTTTTTTTTTGTCAGGGAGTTATAAGGATTAAAATTTGACCAGCAATTTCTCATATTTACAACACCATTTTCTTTTTAGGGACCACATGTCATTTAAAGTCATTTTGAGGGGTCTATATGATAGAAAATAACCAAGTGTGACACCATTCTAAAAACTGAACCCCTCAAGGTGCTCAAAACCACATTCAAGAAGTTTATTAACCCTTCAGGTGTTTTACAGGAATTTTTGGAATCTTTAAATAAAAATTAACATTTAACTTTTTTTCACAAAAAATTTACTTCAGCTCCAATTTGTTTTATTTTACCAAGGATAACAGGAGAAAATGGACCACATACGTTGTTGTAAAATTTGTCCTGAGTACGCTGATACCCCACATGTGGGGGTAAACCACTGTTTGGGCGCATGACAGAGCTCGGAAGCGAAGGAGCGCCATTTGACTTTTCAATGCAAAATTGACTGGAATTGAGATGGGACGCCATGTTGCGTTTGGAGAGCCACTGATGTGCCTAAACATTGAAACCCCTCACAATTGACACCATTTTGGAAAGTAGACCCCCTAAGGAACTTATCTAGAGGTGTGGTGAGCACTTTGACCCACCAAGTGCTTCACATAAGTTTATAATGCAGAACCGTAAAAATAAAAAAAAATTTTCACAAAAATTATCTTTCGCCCCCAATTTTTTATTTTTCCAATGGTAAGAGAAGAAATTGGACCACAAAAGTTGTTGTACAATTTGTCCTGAGTACGCCGATACCCCATATGTGGGAGTAAACCACTGTTTGGGCGCATGGGAGAGCTCGGAAGGGAAGGAGCGCCGTTTGACTTTTCAATGCAAAATTGCCAGGAATTGAGATGGGACGCCATGTTGCGTTTGGAGAGCCACTGATGTGCCTAAACATTGAAACCCCCACAAGTGACACCATTTTGGAAAGTAGACCCACTAAGGAACGTATCTAGATGTTTGGTGAGCACTTTGACCCACCAAGGGCTTCACAGAAGTTTATAATGCAGAGCCGTAAAAATAAAACAAAAAATTTTTCCCACAAAAATAATTTTTTAGCCCCCAGTTTTGTATTTTTCCAAGGGTAACAGGAGAAATTGGACCCCAAAAGTTGTTGTCCAATTTGTTCTGAGTGCGCTGAGACCCTATATGTGGGGGGGAACCACCGGTTGGGCGCATGAGAGGGCTCGGAAGGGAAGGAGCGCCATTTGGAATGCAGACTTAGATGGAATGGTCTGCAGGTGTCACATTGTGTTTGCAGAGCCCCTAATGTACCTAAACAGTAGAAACCACCACAAGTGACCCCATATTGGAAACTAGACCCCCCAAGGAACTCATCTAGATGTGTTGTGAGAACTTTGAGCCCCCAAGTGTTTCACTACAGTTTATAACGCAGAGCCGTGAAAATAATTTAAAAAAAATTCCCACAAAAATTATTTTTAAGCCTCCAGTTTTGTATTTTCCCAAGGGTAACAGGAGAAATTGGACCCCAAAAGTTGTTGTCCAATTTGTCCTGAGTACGCTGATACTCCATATGTTGGGGTAAACCCCTGTTTGGGCACACGGGAGAGCTCGGAAGGGAAGGAGCACTGTTTTACTTTTTCAACGCAGAATTGGCTGGAATTGAGATCGGACACCATGTCGCGTTTGAAGAGCCCCTGATGTGCCTAAACAGTGGAAGCCCCCCAATTATAACTGAAACCCTAATCCAAACACACCCCTAACCCTAATCCCAACAGTAACCCTAACCACACCTCTAACCCAGACACACCCCTAACCCTAATCCCAACCTTATTCCCAACCGTAAATGTAATCCAAACCCTAACCCTAACCTTAGCCCCAACCCTAACTGTAGCCTTAACCCTAGCCCCAACCCTAACCCTAGCCCTAACCCTAACCCTAGCCCTAACACTAACCATAGCCCTAACCCTAACCCTAACCCTAACCCTAGCCCTGACCCTAGCCCTAACCCTAGCCCTAACCCTAATGGGAAAATGGAAATAAATACATTTTTTAATTTGTTATTATTTCCCTAACTAAGGGGGTGATGAAAGGGGGTTTTATTTATTATTTATAGCGGGTTTTCTAGCAGATTTTTATGATTGGCAGCCGTCACACACTGAAAGACGCTTTTTATTGCAAAAAATATTTTTTTCATTACGACATTTTGAGAGCTATAATTTTTCCATATTTGAGTCCACAGAGTCATGTGAGGTCTTGTCTTTTGCGGGACAAGTTGACGTTTTTATTGGTAACATTTTCGGGCACGAGACATGATTTTTGTGAGGCAGAATGACCAAAAACCAGCTATTCATGAATTTCTTTTGGGGGAGGTGTTTATGCCGTTCCGTGTTTGGTAAAATTGATAAAGCAGTTTTATTCTTCGGGTCAGTACGATTACAGCGATATCTCATTTATATCTTTTTTATGTTTTGGCGCTTTTATACGATAAAAACTATTTTATAGAAAAAATTATTATTTTTGCATCCCTTTATTCTGAGGACTATAACTTTTTTATTTTTTTGCTGATGATGCTGTATGGCAACTCGTTTTTTGCGGGACAAGATGACGCTTTCAGCGGTACCATGGTTATTTATATCTGTCTTTTTGATCGCGTGTTATTCCACTTTTTGTTCGACGGTATGATAATAAAGCGTCGTTTTTTGCCTCTTTTTTTTTTCTTACGGTGTTTACTGAAGGGGTTAACTAGTGGGACAGTTTTATAGGTTGGGTCGTTATGGATGCGGCGATACTAAATATGTGTACTTTTATTGTTTTTTTTTATTTAGATAAAGAAATGTATTTATGAGAATATTTTTTTTTCATTATTTAGGAATTATTTTTTTATTTTTTTTTTACACGTGTGGAAATTTTTTTTTTTTTTCACTTTGCCCCAGGGGGGGACATCACAGATCGCTGATCTTACAGTTTGCACAGCTCTCTGTCAGATCAGCGATCTGACATGCAGCACTGCAGACTTGCCAAGCGCCTGCTCTGAGCAGGCACTTGGTAAGCCACCTCCCTCCCTGCAGGACCTGGATGCCGTGGCCATCTTGGATCCGGGCCTGCTACAGGGAGGGAGGTAAGGAGACCCTCGCAGCAACACGATCACATCACATTGCTCCGGGGGTCTGAGGGAAGCCCGCAGGGAGCCCCCTCCCTGCGTGACGCTTCCCTATACCGGCGGCACACCGCGATCATGTTTGATCGCGGTGTGCCGGGGGTTAATGTGCCAGGGGCGGTCCGTGACCGCTCCTGGCACATAGCGCCAGATGTCAGCTGCGATAGGCAGCTGACACCCGGCCGCGATCGGCCGCGCTCCCCCCGTGAGTGTGGCCGATCTCCCTGGACGTACTATTCCGTCCATGGGAATTAAGGCCCACCCCACATGGACGGAATAGTACGTCGGATGGCAGAAAGGGGTTAAATCTGAGAGTGGTGTCACACAAAAAAAGTTAATAAATAACATTTCCTACTTGTTAACTTTACATAAGCACAATTTTGGAAACATAATTTTTATAAGGGTTAAAAGTTGACCATCGATTTCTAATTTTTCCAACAAAATTTACAACACCATTTTTTAGGGACCACCTCACATTTGAAGCGAGTTTAGGGGGTCAATATAACAGAAAAGGTGCGCAAAACCACATTCAAGAAGTTTATTAACCCTTCAGGTGCTTCACAAGAACTAAAGCAATGTGGAAAGAAAAAAATTAACAATTTACTTTGGAACACATTTTTTTTTATTTTCACAAGGGTATCAGGAGAAAATTAACCACAAAATATGTTGTGCAATTTCTCCTGAGTACGCCGATACACCGTATGTGAGGAAAAGCCACTGTTTGGGTGCATGGCAGGGCTTAGAAGGGAAGGAGCACTGTTTGACTTTTTGAACGCAAAATTGGCTGGAATCAATGGTGGGTGCCATGTTGCATTTGGAGGCTTCCTTATAAACCTAAACAGTGGAAACCCCCCAATTCGAACTCCAATCCTAACGCCAATACTCCCCTAACTCTAATCCCAACCCTAACCATAACCCTTACCACAATACTAGCCCCAAAACACCCCTAATCCTAATCTCAGCCCTAGTCATAACCCTAACCACCACCCTAACCCTAGTCCAATCCTAACCCTAGTCCAACCCTAAACCCTAACCCTAGGCCCAACCCTAACCCTAGCCCCAACCCTAACCCAACCATAACCTTACCCCAACCCTAAACCTAGCCCCAACCCTAGCCCAAACCTAAAACTCAGTACGATTACAGCGATACCTCATTTATATCTTTTTTTATGTTTTGGCGCTTTTATACGATAAAAACTATTTTATAGAAAAAATTATTATTTTTGCATCGCTTTATTCTGAGGACTATAACTTTTTTATTTTTTCGCTGATGATGCTGTATGGCGGCTCGCTTTTGAGGGACAAGATGACGTTTTCAGCGGTACCATGGTTATTTATATCAGTCTTTTTGATCGCGTGTTATTCCACTTTTTGTTCGTTGTATGATAATAAAGCGTTGTTTTTTGCCTCGTTTTTTTTTTTTTTCACGGTGTTCACTGAAGGGGTTAACTAGTGGGACAGTTTTATAGGACGAGTCATTACGGACACAGCGATACTAAATATGTGTGTTTTTACTGTTTTTTTTATTTAGATAAAGAAATCTATTTATGGGAACAATATTTTTTGGGGGGGAATTTTTTTAAATTTGTTTTTACACATCTGAATATTTTTTTTACACTATAACATTGCCCCGGGGGGGGAAGGGGAGGGCATCATGTTATAGTGTGAGATCGTTGATCTGACACTTTGCTGTGCACTGTGTCAGATCAGCGATCTGACGTGCACTCCTGGAGGCTTCCCGGCGCCTGCTCTGAGCAGGCGCTGTGAAGCCACCTCCCTGCAGGATCCGGATGCAGCTCCGTGGCCATTTTGGATCCGGGCCTGCAGGGAGGAGGAGGTAAGAGACCCTCGGAGCAACGCGATCACATCGCGTTGCTCCAAGGGTCTCAGGGAAGCATGCAGGGAGCCCCCTCCCTGCGCAATGCTTCCTTAAACAACTGGAACTGGAACCAATCATGTTTGATTGTGTTGGGGGTTAATGTGCAGGGGCGGTCTGTGACTACTCCTGGCACATAGTTCTGGATGTCAGCTGCGATAGTCAGCTGACACCTGGCCGCAATCGGCTGCGCTCCCCCCATGAGCGCGGCCGATTGCTATGATGTACTATACCGACGGTGGGTATACGGGACCACCGCACCTCGACGGGATAGTACATCTAATGTCAAAAAGGGGTTAACCCTAGCCCCACTCTAACCCTAGCTCTAGCCAAAACTCTAACCCTAGCCTCAACCCTAACCCTAGCCCCAACCCTAAACCTATCCCCAACCGTAAACCTAGCCCCACCCTAGCCCAACCCGAACAATATCTCTAGCCCAGACATTAACTCTAGCCCAAACCTAACTCTAGCCCAACCATAACCCTAGCCCAACTCTAACCCTAGTTCCAGCCCCAATCCTATCCCAACCCTAGCAAAAGCTTTAGCCCCAACCCTAACATTAGTCCAAACCCTAAACTAGCCCTAACCCTAACCCAACCATAACCCTACCCCACCCTTAACCTAGCTTCAACCCTAGCCCAACCCTAAAACTAGCTCTAGCCCCAACCCTAACCCTAGCCCCAACCATAACCGTAGCTTAACCCTAACCCTAGCCCAATCTTAATCCTAGCCCAACCCTAACCCTAGCTCTAGCCAAAACTCTAACCCAAGCCTCAACCCTAACCCTTGCTCAAAGCTAACCCTAGCCCCAACCCTAAGCCTATCCCCAACCGTAAACCTATCCCCAACCGTAAACCTAGCCCCAACCCAAACCCTAGATCAACCCTACCCCTAGCTCTAGCCCCAACCCTAGCCCAACCCTAACAATAGCTCTAGCCCCAACCCTAACCCTAGCCCAAACCTATCCCTAGCCCAACCGTAGCCCAACTCTAACCCTAGCCCAAATCTACCCCTAGCCCAATCCTAACCCTAGCTCCAGCCCCAATCCTAGCCCAACAGTAACAAAAGCTCTAGCCCCAACGCTATCCCTAGCCCCAACCCTAACCCAACCATAACACTACCTCAACCCTAAACCTAGCCCCAACCCTAGCCCAACCCTAAAACTAGATCTAATCCCAACCCTAACCCTAGCCACAAACCTAACCCTAGCGCCAAGCCTAACCTTAGTTCAACCCTAACCCTAGCCCAATCTTAACCCTAGCCCAACCCTAACCCTAGTTCTAGCCAAAACTCTAACCCTAGCCTCAACCCTAATCCTATCCCCAACTGTAAACCTAGCCCCAACCCTAGCCCAACCCTAACAATAGCTCTAGCCCCCACCTAACTCTAGCCCAAACCTAACCCTAGCCCAATCCTAACCCTAGCCAAACCCTAACCATAACCAAACCCTAACCCTAGCCCAACCCTAACCCTAGCTCTAGCCCTAATCCTAGCCCAACCCTAACTAAAGCTCTAGCCCCAACCCTAACACTAGCCCCAACCCTAACCCTAGCCCCAACCCTAACCCAACCATAACCCTACCTCAACCTTAAACCTAGCCCCAATCCTAGCCCAACCCTAAAACTAGATCTATCCCCAACCCTGACCCTAGCCACAACCCTAACCCTTGCCCCAAGCCTAACCCTAGCCCAATCTTAACCCTAGCCCAACCCTAACCCTAGTTCTAGGCAAAACTCTAACCCTAGCCCAACCCTAGCTCTAGCCCCAACCCCAACCCTAGCTCAAGCCTAGCCCTAGCCCCAACCCTAAACCTATCCTCAACCGTAAACCTAGCCCCAACCCTAACCCTAGCCCAATCCTACCCCTAGCTCTAGCCCCAACCCTTGCTCATCCCTAACAATAGCTCTAGCCCCAACCCTAACCCTAGCCCAAATCTAACCAAAGCCCAACCCTAACCCTAGCCCAACTCTATCCCTAGCCCAACCCTAACCCTAGTTCCAGCCCCAATCCTAGCCCAACCCTAACAAAAGCTCTAGCCCCAACCCTAACACTAGCCCCAACCCTAACCCAACCATAACCCTACCTCAACCCTAAACCTAGCCTTAACCCTAGTCCAACCCCAAAACTAGATCTAGCCCTGACCCTAACCCTAGCCACAACCCTAACCCTAGCCCCAGCTCAAAACCTATCCCCAACCATAAACCTAGCCCCAACCCTAGCCAACCCTAACCCTAGCTCTAGCCCCACCCTAGCCCAACCCTAACAATAGCTCTAGCCCCAACCCTAACCTTAGCCCAAATATGACCCTAGCCCAACCCTAATCCAACCCTAACCCTAGCCCAACTCTAACCCTAGCCAAACAACCCTAGCCCAACCCTAACCCTAGCTCTAGACTCAACCTTAATACTAGCTCAACCCAAACCCAACCTTATCCCTAGCTCTAGACCCAACTCTAACCCTAGCCTCAACCCTAACCGTAGCTCAACCCTAATTCTAACCCTATCCCCAACCCTAACCTTAGCCCCACACTAACCCTAGCTCTAGCCCCAACTCTAGCCCTAGCCCAACCCTAACCCTAGCTCTAGCCCCAACTCTAACTCTAGCCCAACCCTAACCCTTGCCCAACCCTAACCCTAATCTAAGCCCAACCCTAATCGTAGCCCAAACCTAAGTCTAAACCAGGGGTCTCAAACACGCAGCCACTTCAGCTGCTTCATGCGGCCTGCCGGCACATAGACTCCGTAACAATCGCGCTTGCTCCAGTAGCCGCCGACATCCGCGCTGTAGTGCAGTGTATTGCGCCGCAGAGATCGGCTCTCTGCACATAAATACTAGTGTCAGCCACCGGCCTATCAGGGGCCAATAGCTGACATCTGCACATGGCAGTGACATCATAAGTAACATAGTAACATAGTAACATAGTTAGTAAGGCCGAAAAAAGACATTTGTCCATCCAGTTCAGACTATATTCCATCATAATAAATCCCCAGATTTACGTCCTTCTACAGAACCTAATAATTGTATGATACAATATTGTTCTGCTCCAGGATAGTAACATAGTAAGCGCCGTGACGCGGATGTCAGATGCTGGCCTCTGATAGGCCGGCGGCTGATACTAGGATTGCTGTGCCGAGAGCCAGTCTCTGCGCGGCAATACACTGCACTACAGCGCTGATGTTGGCGGCTCCTGGACTGGGCTACGATCATCAAGGGGTCTATGTGCCTGCGGGCCACAGGAGTAGAAAGGACGCCGAGGGAACGGAGGACAGGTGAGAAGAATCTTTTTTTTTTCTTCTCTGTTATGTCTATGTGAAAATGGGAGGACATGGATGGGAGATCTGTGTGCAATATATGGGGGGACCTGGATGAGGGACCTGTCTGCAATTTGTGGGGGAGCTGGATGGGGGACATGTCTGCAATATATGGAGGGGACCTGGATGGGGTACCTGTCTGCAATATGGGGGGGGGACCTGGATGGGGGACATGTGTGCAATATATGGGGGGGATCTGGATGGGGTACCTTTCTGCAATATGGGGGGGGACCTGGAGGGGGACATGTCTGCACTATGGGGGGACCTGGGAGGGGACATGTTTGCAATATGTGGGGGAACCTGGATGGAGCACATGTCTGCAATATATGGGGAACCTGGATGGAGCACATGTCCGCAATATATGGGGAACCTGGATGGAGCACATGTCTGCAAATATGGGGGAACCTGGATGGGGCACATGTCTGCAATATATGGGGAAACCTGGATGGAACACATGTCTGCAATATATGGGGGAACCTGGATGGAGCACATGTCTGTAATAAATGGGGGAACCTGGATGGAGCAAATGTCTGTAAAAAATAGGGGGAACCTGGATGGAGCACATGTCTGCAATATATGGGGAACCTGGATGGAGCACGTCTGCAATATATGGGGGAACCTGGATGGAGCACGTCTGCAATATATGGGGGAACCTGGATGGGGCACATGTCTGCAATATATGGGGGAACCTGGATGGAGCACATGTCTGCAATATATGGGGGAACCTGGATGGAGCACATGTCTGCAATATATGGGGGAACCTGGATGGAGCACATGTCTGTAATATATGGGGGAACCTGGATGGAGCACATGTCTGCAATATATGGGTGAACCTCAATGGGGCACATGTCTGCAATATATGGGGGAACCTGGATGAGGCACATGTCTGCAAATATATGGGGGAACCTGAATGGGGCACATGTCTGCAATATGTGGGGGAACCTGGATGGAGCACATGTCTGTAATATATGGGGGAACCTGGATGGAGCACATGTCTGTAATAAATAGGGGGAACCTGGATGGAGCACATGTCTGCAATAAATGGGGAACATGGATGGAGCAGATGTCTGCAATATATGGGGGAACCTGGATGGGGCACATGTCTGCAATTTATGGGGAACCTTGATGGGGCACATGTCTGCAATATATGGGGGAACCTGGATGGAGCATATGTCTGCAATATATAGGGGAACCTGGATGGAGCACATGTCTGTAATATATGGGGGAACGTGGATGGAGCACATGTCTGCAATATATGGGGGAACCTGGATGGGGCACATGTCTGCAATATATGGGGGAACCTGAATGGGGCACATGTCTGCAATATATGGGGGAACCTGAATGGGGCACATGTCTGCAATATATGGGGGAACCTGGATGGGGACATGTCTGCAATATATGGGGGAACCTGGATGGGGCATAGCAACAAGAATGGGAACTGGATGGGGTCATATCTACAAGATAGGGACTAGCCTGGGGCATTACTACAAGATAGGGACCAGCATGGGGCATTACTTCTAGATAGGGACTAGCGTGGGGCATTACTACAAGATAGGGACCAGCATGGGGCATTACTACAAGATAGGGACCAGCATGGGGCATTACTACAAGATAGGGGCCAGCATGGGGCACATTACTACAAGATAGGGACCAGCATGGGGCATTATTACAAGATACGGACCAGTTCAAAAGGTGTATAGAGAAAAAAATGGTATCACTAAAAATGTCATTTTGTCATGCAAATAATGCGGCCTGTTGTGAATTCTGTTGTCGGGCTCCCTCCTGTGGTCATGAATGGTACTTCGGCTGGTTCTGTCCATGGACTTTCTCTGGTGGCTGTGGGTGTTTCTGAGTTTCCTTTCACAGGTGACGAGGTTAATTCATTAACTGGCTACTCTATTTAACTCCACTTAGATCTTTGCTCCAGGCCACCTGTCAATGTTCCAGTATTGGTCTAGTTCACTCCTGGATCGTTCTTGTGACCTGTTTTCCCATCAGAAGCTAAGTTCCAGCTTGTATTTCTTTGGTTTGCTATTTTTCTGTCCAGCTTGCTATTTAATTTGTTGTCTTGCTTGCTGGAAGCTCTGGGACGCAGAGGGAGCGCCTCCGCACCGTGAGTCGGTGCGGAGGGTCTTTTTGCGCCCTCTGCGTGGTCTTTTTGTAGGTTTTTGAGGTGACCGCAAAGTAACCTTTCCTATCCTCGGTCTGTTCAGTAAGTCGGGCCTCACTTTGCTAAATCTATTTCATCTCTGTGTTTGTATTTTCATCTTTACTCACAGTCATTATATGTGGGGGGCTGCCTTTTCCTTTGGGGGATTTCTCTGAGGCAAGGTAGGCTTTATTTTTCTATCTTCAGGGCTAGCTAGTTTCTTAGGCTGTGCCGAGTTGCATAGAGAGCGTTAGGCGCAATCCACGGCTAATTCTAGTGTGTTTGATAGGTTTAGGGATTGCGGTCAGCAGAGTTCCCACGTCCCAGAGCTCGTCCTATATTATCAGTAACTATCAGGTCATTCCGTGTGCTCTTATCCACCAGGTCCATTATTGTCTTGACCACCAGGTCATAACAGTACAGGTGGCCCAAAGTACTAATGCATCTCAATAGAGGGATAAGAGAAGTTCTGAGACCATTTTTTTTTCTTTGCAGTGTGTTCTGTCTCTCTTTTCCCCTTTACATCTGGGTGGTTCAGAACACAGGTGTAGACATGGACATTCAAGGTCTGTCCTCTTTGATGGATAATCTCACTATAAGTGTACAAAAAATTCAAGATTTTTGTGGTTCAGAATCCGATGTCAGAGCCTAGGATTCCAATTCCTGATTTGTTTTTTGGTGATAGATCTAAGTTCTTGAATTTCAAAAATAATTGTAAATTGTTTCTTGCCTTGAAACCTCGCTCCTCAGGTGACCCTGTTCAACAAGTAAAGATCATTATTTCTTTGTTACGCGGTGACCCTCAAGACTGGGCATTTTCCCTTGCGCCAGGAGATCCGGCATTGCGTGATGTTGATGCGTTTTTCCTGGCGCTTGGATTGCTTTATGACGAACCTAATTCAGTGGATCAGGCAGAGAAAATCTTGCTGGCTCTGTGTCAGGGTCAGGATGAAGCGGAGATATATTGTCAAGTTTAGAAAGTGGTCTGTGCTCACTCAGTGGAATGAATGTGCCCTGGCAGCAATCTTCAGAAAGGGTCTCTCTGAAGCCCTTAAGGATGTCATGGTGGGATTTCCCATGCCTGCTGGTCTGAATGAGTCTATGTCTTTGGCCATTCAGATCGATCGACGCTTGCGTGAGCGTAAAGCTGTGCACCATTTGGCGGTACTATCTGAGCATGGGCCTGAGCCTATGCAATGTGATAGGACTTTGACCAGAGTTGAACGGCAAGAACACAGACGTCGGAATGGGCTATGTTTTTACTGTGGTGATTCCACTCATGCTATCTCCGATTGTCCTAAGCGCACTAAGCGGTTCGCTAGGTCTGACACCATTGGTACGGTACAGTCTAAATTTCTATTGTCCATTACTCTGATTTGTTCTTTGTCATCCTATTCTGTTATGGCATTTGTGGATTCAGGCGCTGCCCTGAATTTGATGGACTTGGAGTTTGCCAGGCGCTGTGGTTTTTTCTTGGAGCCCTTGCAGTATCCTATTCCATTGAGAGGAATTGATGCTACGCCTTTGGCCAAGAATAAGCCTCAGTACTGGACCCAATTGACCATGTGCATGGCTCCTGCACATCAGGAGGATATCCGCTTTCTGGTGTTGCATAATCTGCATGATGTGGTCGTTTTGGGGTTGCCATGGCTACAGGTTCATAATCCAGTATTGGACTGGAAATCTATGTCTGTGTCCAGCTGGGGTTGCCAGGGGGTACATGGTGATGTTCCATTTTTGTCTATTTCGTCTTCCACTCCTTCTGAAGTTCCAGAGTTTTTGTCGGATTATCGGGATGTATTTGATGAGCCCAAAGCCAGTGCCCTACCTCCTCATAGGGATTGCGATTGTGCAATTAATTTGATTCCTGGTAGTAAGTTTCCTAAGGGCCGATTGTTTAATTTATCTGTGCCAGAACACGCCGCTATGCGAAGTTATTTAAAGGAATCCTTGGAGAAAGGCCATATTCGCCCGTCATCATCACCGTTAGGAGCAGGGTTCTTTTTTGTGGCCAAGAAGGATGGTTCTTTGAGACCTTGTATTGATTACCGCCTTCTCAATAAAATTACAGTCAAATTTCAGTATCCTTTGCCGTTGCTGTCTGATTTGTTTGCTCGTATTAAAGGGGCGAGTTGGTTCACCAAGATAGATCTTCGAAGGGCGTATAATCTTGTGCGTATTAAACAAGGCGATGAATGGAAAACAGCATTTAATACGCCCGAGGGCCATTTTGAGTACCTGGTTATGCCATTCGGGCTTTCCAATGCTCCATCAGTATTTCAGTCCTTTATGCATGACATCTTCCGAGAGTACCTGGATAAATTCCTGATTGTGTATTTGGATGATATTTTGGTCTTTTCGGATGATTGGGAGTCTCATGTGAAGCAGGCCAGAATGGTGTTCCAGGTCCTTCGTGCGAATTCCTTGTTTGTGAAGGGGTCAAAGTGTCTCTTTGGAGTTCAGAAGGTTTCATTTTTGGGATTCATTTTTTCCCCTTCTACTATCGAGATGGACCCTGTTAAAGTCCAAGCCATTTACGATTGGACTCAGCCGACATCTGTGAAGAGCCTGCAAAAGTTCCTGGGCTTTGCTAATTTTTATCGGTGCTTCATCGCTAATTTTTCTAGTGTTGCTAAACCGTTGACTGATTTGACCAAGAAGGGTGCTGATGTGGTCAATTGGTCTTCTGCAGCTGTAGAGGCTTTTCAGGAGTTGAAGCGTCGTTTTTCTTCTGCCCCTGTGTTGTGCCAGCCAGATGTTTCGCTCCCGTTTCAGGTTGAGGTTGATGCTTCTGAGATTGGAGCTGGGGCTGTTTTGTCGCAAAGAAGTTCTGATGGCTCGGTGATGAAGCCATGTGCTTTCTTTTCTAGAAAGTTTTCGCCTGCTGAGCGCAATTATGATGTTGGTAATCGAGAGTTGTTGGCCATGAAGTGGGCATTCGAGGAGTGGCGTCATTGGCTTGAGGGAGCCAAGCATCGCGTGGTGGTCTTGACAGATCACAAGAATTTGACTTATCTTGAGTCTGCCAAACGGTTGAATCCGAGATAGGCTCGATGGTCATTATTTTTCTCCCGTTTTGATTTTGTGGTTTCGTACCTTCCGGGCTCTAAGAATGTGAAGGCTGATGCCCTGTCAAGGAGTTTTGTGCCTGACTCTCCGGGTATTCCTGAGCCGGCGGGTATTCTCAAAGAGGGGGTAATTTTGTCTGCCATCTCCCCTGATTTGCAGCGGGTGCTGCAAAAATTTCAGGCTGATAGACCTGACCGTTGCCCAGCAGAGAAACTGTTTGTCCCTGATAGATGGACTAGTAGAGTTATCTCTGAGATTCATTGTTCTGTGTTGGCTGGGCATCCTGGAATCTTTGGTACCAGAGATTTGGTGGCTAGATCCTTTTGGTGGCCGTCTTTGTCACGGGATGTGCGTTCTATTGTGCAGTCCTGTGGGACTTGTGCTCGGGCTAAGCCCTGCTGTTCTCGTGCCAGTGGGTTGCTTTTGCCCTTGCCGGTCCCGAAGAGGCCCTGGACGCATATTTCTATGGATTTTATTTCGGATCTCCCCGTCTCTCAAAAGATGTCGGTCATTTGGGTGGTTTGTGATCGCTTTTCTAAGATGGTCCATTTGGTACCTTTGTCTAAATTGCCTTCCTCCTCTGATTTGGTGCCATTATTTTTCCAGCATGTGGTTCGTTTACATGGTATCCCGGAGAACATCGTTTCTGACAGAGGTTCCCAGTTTGTTTCGAGGTTTAGGCGATCTTTTTGTGCTAGGATGGGCATTGATTTGTCTTTTTCCTCGGCTTTCCATCCTTAGACAAATGGCCAAACCGAACGAACTAATCAGACTTTGGAAACATATCTGAGATGCTTTGTTTCTGCTGATCAGGATGATTGGGTGTCCTTTTTGCCGTTGGCTGAGTTCGCCCTTAATAATCGGGCCAGCTCGGCTACTTTGGTTTCGCCGTTTTTCTGCAATTCTGGTTTCCATCCTCGTTTCTCTTCAGGGCAGGTTGAGTCTTCGGACTGTCCTGGTGTAGATACTGTGGTGGATAGGTTGCAGCAGATTTGGACTCATGTGGTGGACAATTTGACATTGTCCCAGGAGAAGGCTCAACGTTTCGCTAACCGCCGGCGTTGTGTGGGTCCCCGACTTCGTGTTGGGGATTTGGTTTGGTTGTCGTCTCTTTATGTTCCTATGAAGGTTTCCTCTCCTAAGTTTAAGCCTCGTTTCATTGGTCCGTATAAGATTTCTGAGGTTATCAATCCTGTGTCATTTCGTTTGGCCCTTCCTGCTTCTTTTGCCATCCATAATGTGTTCCATAGGTCGTTGTTGCGGAGATACGTGGTGCCTGTGGTTCCATCCATTGATCCTCCTGCCCCGGTGTTGGTCGAGGGGGAGTTGGAGTATGTGGTGGAGAAAATTTTGGATTCTTGTATTTCGAGACGGAAACTCCAGTACCTGGTCAAGTGGAAGGGTTATGGTCAGGAGGATAATTCCTGGGTTTTTGCCTCTGATGCTCATGCTGCCGATCTGGTTCGTGCCTTTCATTTGGCTCGTCCTGGTCGGCCTGGGGGCTCTCGTGAGGGTTCGGTGACCCCTCCTCAAGGGGGGGGTACTGTTGTGAATTCTGTTGTCGGGCTCCCTCCTGTGGTCATGAATGGTACTTCGGCTGGTTCTGTCCATGGACTTTCTCTGGTGGCTGTGGGTGTTTCTGAGTTTCCTTTCACAGGTGACGAGGTTAATTCGTTAACTGGCTACTCTATTTAACTCCACTTAGATCTTTGCTCCAGGCCACCTGTCAATGTTCCAGTATTGGTCTAGTTCACTCCTGGATCGTTCTTGTGACCTGTCTTCCCATCAGAAGCTAAGTTCCAGCTTGTATTTCTTTGGCTTGCTATTTTTCTGTCCAGCTTGCTATTTAATTTGTTGTCTTGCTTGCTGGAAGCTCTGGGACGCAGAGGGAGCGACTCCGCACCGTGAGTCGGTGCGGAGGGTCTTTTTGCGCCCTCTGCGTGGTCTTTTTGTAGGTTTTTGTGCTGACCGCAAAGTAACCTTTCCTATCCTCGGTCTGTTCAGTAAGTCGGGCCTCACTTTGCTAAATCTATTTCATCTCTGTGTTTGTATTTTCATCTTTACTCACAGTCATTATATGTGGGGGGCTGCCTTTTCCTTTGGGGAATTTCTCTGAGGCAAGGTAGGCTTTATTTTTCTATCTTCAGGGCTAGCTAGTTTCTTAGGCTGTGCCGAGTTGCATAGGGAGCGTTAGGCGCAATCCACGGCTATTTCTAGTGTGTTTGATAGGTTTAGGGATTGCGGTCAGCAAAGTTCCCACGTCCCAGAGCTCGTCCTATATTATCAGTAACTATCAGGTCATTCCGTGTGCTCTTATCCACCAGGTCCATTATTGTCCTGACCACCAGGTCATAACAGCGGCCCCCGAAATTAAACATTTTTCTGTGTGCAGCCAATAAACGCAGCCGAGTTTGAGACCCCTGCTCTAAACCAACCCTAACCATAGCTCTAACCCCAACACTAACCCTAGCCCAACCCTAACTCTAACCCAACCCTAACCTTAGCACTAGTCCCAACCCTATCCCTAGCCCAACCCTAACCCTAGCCCAACCCTAACTCTAGCCCAACCCTAACCTTAGCACTAGCCCCAACCCTAACCATAGACCAACCCTAACCCTAACTCTAGCACCAACCCTAGCCCAACCTTAACCCAACCCCAACCCTAGCCCAACCCTAACCATAGCCCAACCCTAAGCCTGCCCTAACACTTGCTTAACCCTAACTCTAGCCCAACCCTAACCCTAGCTCTAGTCTCAACCATAACCCTAGCCTCAACCCTAGCCCAAGAATAATGGAAAAATGGTAATACATTTTTTATTGTGCTATTTTTACCTAACAAAGAGGGTGATAAAGGGGGATTTGATTTACTATTTTTTTTATTTTGATCACTGTGATAGGGGTGTAGCTCTAGCCCCAACTCTAACCCTACCCAACCCTAACCCTATCCCAAACCTAACCCTTGCCCCAGCCCTAACCCTAGCCCTAATCCAAGCCCAACCCTAATCCTAGCCCAACCCTAACCCTAGCCCAAATCTAAATCAAAATGAACCAATAGGAAAAATCTATTGTCGCCGGGTGCCGGATGGCAGATCCCGGCGGGCATACTGCGCATGCACTCGCCATTTTCTTCCCAGAAGAAGACGCCGCTGGCCGGGGGACATCATGGAGGGATGCAGGAGGGTCTAGGGAAACTGGAGGTACCAGGGGGGATCGGGGGACCCCATTTCTCTCTTCTCTGATGTACGATCACATCAGAGGAGAGAGAAATTAAATGGGAAATTGGACTTTTTTTTTTGAATAATGGCGATTGCAACACTGGTGTCGGTAAAAACCGACCCAAATCATGTTCTCTGGGGTCTCGGCTACCCCTGGTAGCCGAGACCCCAGAGAATTTCCTACGCTGGAGGGGCACTATCCACTTATTTCTCAGCGCCCTTAAAAAGTGGCACTGAGGCATAAGTACCCTTAACAGCAGCCATTAAAAGGCATATCGGTGGCTGTTAAGGGGTTAAGATAAGGGTAATCTGAGGGCAGCATTATGTAGAGGCAGGGACCCTGATTCCAGTGATGTGTCACTTACTAGGCTGTGCTTTCCGGTTTCAATACAATCGTTTTTTTTTATCAGCAATAGGTCACTACAGCACTAGGTGTCTTGTGACTCCTAGTCCAACCATGCCTCCAGCACTGATTAGCAGCTTTCTCTTACTACACAATGTACACATAAACATGTGGTGTAGACACAGCTCTACCATAGAGCTTTGCTAGATCTGCAGCAAAGAAAATTGAAACTATCATAATTGCATAATTGCTGCAAGCTAAACCAAACATCGCTGGAATCAGGGTCTCTGTCCCTACGCCATGCTGCTATCAGATTACATAGTGAAAAAAAAGCTGCTGACAGATTCCCTTTAATTAGAAAAATAGTGGTTTGGTTACAGTGATTGGATTTACAAATGACAGCCCCAGCCGGCTATGAGGCCCAATAGACAATTTTTTTAGAAAACCAAATAACATATCACTATGTTTCTGAGTGAGGAAACCCCATGATAACATATGAAGAACAAATACCATGAACATCAGATACCATCCCGAGACACTAGTACTACAAGCCTAAAGTACTGAGCAATATGATGTGATGGCTATAGAAAACAGCAATGCTGCAGTGCATATAACACTGCATCATTATGTCAAATTTGTCATTTATGTGAGTTTCCATTGTATATTGTTACTCGTAAATCATAATGATTAGATAATCGATCACAGCTCCTCGGAAAAAATCTGTCATAAAATGTAATGTGTAATTTAGAGAAAATCTGCATAAAGCATAACTGACACTTTAGCCCTAGATCGAGGGCTTATTTAGACTTCAGTGCTTTTTTTGCCCGCAAAACAACAGTCTGAGTGTCATCAGTGTCTAATTTTTATTTTCACAGTTTGGTCAGAGTTTTATCAACTTTTTTTTATTGGGTGAAAAAAAATTATAAATGTTTCTCCAGCTTTTTTTATTAAACAGTCTGTGAACAATGGACAGCACACAGATGATATCCAAGTGCTGTCCTATTTTTCTCGAAAGGCCAGGGTCACACTTGCAAGTGTGATGCGAGAAACTCACGCGAATCTCTCGCATCAATACCTGGCACTGCCGCCGGCACTCAGGTAGAAATCCATTGAAATCCATGCAGCCGCATGCTCCGGTCCCGCGTGCCGGTGGCAGTGCCAGGTACTGATGTGAGTGTGATGTGAGAAACTCACGCGAATCTCTCGCATCAATACCTGGCACTGCCGCCGGCACTCAGGTAGAAATCCATATAAATCCATGCAGCCGCATGCTCCGGTCCCTAGTGCCGGTGGCAGTGCCAGGTACTGATGTGAGTGTGATGTGAGAAACTCACGCGAATCTCTCGCATCAATACCTGGCACTGCCGCCGGCACTCAGGTAGAAATCCATTGAAATCCATGCAGCCGCATGCTCCGGTCCCTAGTGCCGGTGGCAGTGCCAGGTATTGATGTGAGTGTGATGTGAGAAACTCACGCGAATCTCTCGCATCAATACCTGGCACTGCCGCCGGCACTCAGGTAGAAATCCATATAAATCCATGCAGCCGCATGCTCCGGTCCCTAGTGCCGGTGGCAGTGCCAGGTACTGATGTGAGTGTGATGTGAGAAACTCACGCGAATCTCTCGCATCAATACCTGGCACTGCCGCCGGCACTCAGGTAGAAATCCATTGAAATCCATGCAGCCGCATGCTCCGGTCCCGCGTGCCGGTGGCAGTGCCAGGTATTGATGTGAGTGTGATGTGAGAAACTCACTCGAGTCTCTTGCAAGTGTGACCCCGGCCAAACCCATAGACTTGCATTAGCAATTCTGATTTAAAAAAAAAAAATCAGATGAATATCGGACGTGTCTCCAAGATTTTGTGCATAACACCCAGTCTGCAAAACTATCCAGACAAGTGAAAAGCCCCATAGACTATAACATGTATGAGTTCTATCCCTATGAAAAATACTTATCTCGCAGTGCAGTGGCTCTATTCTGCAGGAAACTGAGAGGTAGAGTGTCACTCCAAGGATTTCTTTATTATTTACCCAAATAGCTATAGTAATTACAGGTATTAAAATACTAACTGATCGTCAATTTATGCTAACAGTTCTGGCTGTCAGTCCTACATCACAAGAAGGCAACTCTGATTAGTTCACTCACACAGTGCCTTATGTGCGGAAGTTGTATTCTCAATGCAAGTCTATGAGAGCCTAAATGAGAGTCGGCAAGTAAAACTGAGTTCACAAGGTGCAAAACAACGGTACTGAGAATGGGAGAAGACGTCAATCAGTAAGTTATTTAAAGGGAACCTGTCAGCAGGATTGTGCTCAGTAAACTACAGACACTGTCAGGTCGACTCTGTTATACTGATTAAAATGATACCTAGATGACTAAATCCGTCTTGTGGTTGTTGTTTAGTCTGTATTTTCAGTTTTCACTTAATGAGATTTGGGGTGGTCTGTGGGGGGTCTTCATGCGGTGCTCTGCTTACATATTCATCTGTATGGCTCTTGACATGTCACTGATCCCTCACTAACCTGTCCCGTATGTCACATACTGCATATAATATGGTTTGAAAAAAAAAAATTCACATTCATCAGGCCCCCGCCTGCGCTGTATGTAACATGAGGCCAGTCTCACACGTCCAGATAATTCCTGTACCGGAAAAATCGGTACCGGAATTATCCGTGTCCGTGTGTTTATGTGGCACATCAGTGTGGCACACGAGCAGCACACGTGTGCCGCCCGTGTGCCGACTGGGTACCACACGGAGCGTGCAGGAGACAGCGCTAGAGATAAGTGCTGTCCCCTGCATCTGGTGCTGATGCCACCATTCATATCTTCACTCCAGCAGCGTTCGCTGGAGAGAAGATTTGAAAAATCCTTTTTTTTTTTTTTTTTTCGTATTTAAAATAAAGATCCCTGTCCCCACCCCCTGTGCACCTGCCCGCTGTTGATAAAATACTCACCGGCTCCCTCACAGCGTCCTGTTTTGGCCGCAGCTTCTCCTGTATGAGCGGTCACGTGGTGCCGTCCATTACAGTGATGAATATGCGGCTCCACCGCTATGGGAGGTGGAGCCGCATATTCATGACTGTAATCGGCGGCCCCACGTGACCGCTCATACAGGAGAAGGTACGGCCAGGACAGGACTGCGAGGGAGCCGGGTGAGTATTTTATTAACAGCGGGCGGGTGTACAGGGGGTGGGAGGGGGGTGGGGAGAGGGATCTTTATTTTAAACACACACAAAAAAGGATTTTTCATATCTTCTCTACAGCAAACGCTGCTGGAGAGAAGATATGAATGGCAGCTTCAGCACCACGTGGGGGGGACAGCGCTTACTGTAGCGCTGTCTCCTGCACGGCACACGGACTGCACACGGGCAACGTCCATGTGCGGTACGTGTTTTACACGGACCCATTAACTTTAATGGGTCCGTGTAATCTGTGCGCTCCCACGAACACTGACATGTCTCCGTGTTTTGCACACGGACACACGGTCTGTGAAAACACGCTGACATGTTGCAGAGACACATTGATTTCAAAGTGTCTACGTGAGTCAGTGTCTCCGGTACGTGAGGAAACCGTCACCACACGTACCGGAGCTACTGACGTGTGAAACCGGCCTGATACGGTGAATAATGTGGCTTTTTTAATTTTATTTAGACATATAGTTTTGTTTCAATAAAAAAAATTTCTTAATCAAAATCACATTCTGATAGATGCTACTGCGCAGGCGCCGCTGGTCCCAATTTGGTACAGAAAAAAAAATTAGGCTCCATCAACATGGCACCTGCGGCACTTGCACAGCAGCATCTATCGGAGCAAGATACATTCTACTGTACAAGCACCACCACGGCACCATTTTGGCAGAGAAAAAAAATTAAATGCTGCACTGTGCAGGCACCGCCAGCACCATTTTGATGAAGCTTAATTTTTTTTTTCTTTACCAAATTGAGTCCAGCAGTGCCGCAGTAGCATCTATTGGAACATCATTTTGATTAAGAAAATAAATAAATCAAATGAAAACAGGCCGCTCCTGCCTGACTAATGTGATTTTTTTTTCAAACCATATTATATTCAATATGTAAAATAAGGGCAGGTGACTGAGGGATCAGTGACCTGTCATAAGCAATCAGCATGAATACCTAATCACAGCACCACATGAAGACCCGCCAACAGGCCGCCCTGAAGCACGAAAATCTCTAACTAATAAAGATTAAACAACAACCACAAAACGGATTTCATCAACCAAGGTATCATTTTAATCAGTAAAATGGCGCCGACCTGACACTGTGTGTAGGCTACTTAGCACAATACTCCTGACAGGTTCCCTTTAAATACTGCGACAAAGTCACTGGCAAGGTGTTGGAGGGGAGATATGTTTAGCTGAGGTTCATGACTTCAGTGATCTAAAAATTGAGAAGTTTTTCCTTCAGCACACAAAGTGTTGCAAGGAGTTAACAGCCAATTTAAATAAAGGGCTGGGTTTTTTGTGGATGACCAAAGAGTGGATGGGAGGTTTTCCACCTTATCTCCACCCCAAGGTGTGGTCTAAGGCTTAAATAGCTGGCCTCCAGTGGCAGTAGGTGTTCAGTGACTGGACCTTGCTACCCCAGGCTGATCCCTGCGAGCAGAAGAACTGTGTTTTGATGTATTTTGTTTTGCTGTTTTTGTCCAGAGGGCTATGTCCAGCAGAGAGAGCCGATCTACCAAAATACATATATTCTGCACATAATGGCTTTGGTTAAGGGGTAAAGAATGAAAAAACAAACTCCATAATGCAAGTACAAGGCCAGGGACACCCTAGCAATTAAAATTGGTCCGATTTCTTTTCTGAAACGTAGGACTAAAATCATGCAAGTGCGCTTTTCATGCATGATGCAATGTGCGCTCTACATCCTAATGCAATATGAATGCGATCCGATTGCAATGTGATTTTAGCATGAGCTTTTACATAGAGCAATTCTCCATGTCATTTACACATAGTTTTCAAAGGAAACATTCTTCGAGATTTATATGTTTATATATACATAGAGATAGAGAAATAGAGAGCGTGATAGATACAAAAACTATATGAATATGTGAGTGAGATATATAATCAGTGCTTTGTGCGTGCAGTTTACTGTACATGTATTTAATTAATAAAAAAAATGGCATGGGCTCCCACATAATTTTGATAACCAACACAAGGAAAGCCGATAGCTGGGGGTAACTGTTTATAGCCTGGGAAGGGGGTAATACCCATGGAGCTTCCCAGGCTATTAATATCAGCTCACAGCTGTATGCTTAGCCTTTACTGGTTATTAAAATGAGGGTCTCCCAAAAAAATAATGTAGGGTCCCCCTATAATTAACAACCAGCGAAAGCTAGGCAGACAGCTGCGGGCTGATATTAATAGCCTAGGAATGAACCATGGATATAGGCCCTTTCTGAGACTAAATACATCAGCTCTCAGCCACCCCAGAAATGGCACATCCATAAGATGAAGCAAATCTGGCACTTAGCCTCGCACGAGCAGTTAGAAGTTTTCCCACCGTGATCGCACTGACGTCAGGTACCTGAAGTGAGTTTATTTAGTAATAAAATACATGTTCAGTAAGCTACACAAGCACTGTACTAATTGTATGTGTGACTGCCATCTTTAAATCTATCTGTTCTACCCGTATGAGTGAGACGGTCTGTTTTTACTATCCATTTGGTTTTCTTACTGCCGAATGTGTGTACCAATCAATGTGCCATCAGTGTATACATAACAAACAGAGAACACACAACCGAACAAATGCCCAAAAATAAATTAAATTCAAAATAGATTTATTTATACAAAAATATATACCAATTGGTAGGGGGAAAAAGAAACCAAAAGAGAGGCACAACAACAAGGAGACAGGGCAACATACAATCCTGTACTGGTAGAATAATGGCCAAATATAAAATAGAAAAAATATATAATAAATATATATAAAGCCAACTACAGAATTGAAAGATTAAATATAAATATATATATATATATACACAAAAAATATTTCTTGTAGAAAACATATATATATGATCATAAAAGGATATGTGTACACATATATATATATATATGTATATTATATGACCGCACACAATAATATTAAATAATGAAAAAATAAATAAATAAATGAAAGAATAAAAAAATGAAAAATTAGGTGGTACACCTTTAAGAGAGACCCAAAGGGGTTGATATAATATCCATAGCGGTAGGATGTGAAAACCAATATTAGAAAATGTGGAAATGTGCGGCTACATACAATATGTGCCAATATACTTAAATATTAATAAGGGATACAGGGAGCTGCTGCATAGATCAGAAGACACTATAACGTGTAACACAACAAGTAAATAATGTTATTACTGCAAATAGCAAAATGGAGTGTCACAAAGCAGGCTATACCTGTAGTGCCGCCCTCCTCCTGGATGTGCCAGTCCCCGACGCGCGTTTCGGCTGACGCGCAAAAGTTTGGACACACCTCATTTAAAAATTTTTCTGTATTTTCCTGAGTATGAAAATTGTAAATTCACACTGAAGGCATCAAAACTATGAATTAACACATGTGGAATTATATACTTAACAAAAAAGTGTGAAACAACTGAAAATATGTCTTATATTCTAGGTTCTTCAAAGTGGCCACTTTTTGCTTTGATGACTGCTTTGCACACTCTTGGCATTCTCTTGATGATCTTCAAGAGGTAGTCACCGGAAATGGTTTTCACTTCACAGTTGTGCCCTGTCAGGTTTAATAAGTGGGATTTCTTGCCTTACAAATGGGGTTGGGACCATCAGTTGTGTTGTGCAGAAGTCTGGTGGATACACAACTGATAGTCCTACTGAATAGACTGTTAGAATTTGTATTATGGGAAGAAAAAAGCAGCTAAGTAAAGAAAAATGAGTGGCCATCAGTACTTTAAGAAATGAAGGTCAGACAGTCCGAAAAATTGGGAAAACTTTGAAAGTGTCCCCAAGTGCAGTTGCAAAAACCATCAAGCAATACAAAGAAACTGGCTCACATGAGGACGGCCCCAGGAAAGGAAAACCAAGAGTCACCTCTGCTTCTGAGGATAAGTTTATCCGAGTCACCAGCCTCAAAAATTGCAGGTTTACAGCAGCTCAGATTAGAGACCAGGTCAATGCAAAACAGAGTTCTAGCAGAAGACACATCTCTACAACAACTGTTAAGAGGAGACTTTGTGCAGCAGGCCTATACCTGTAGTGCCGCCCTCCTCCTGGATGTGCCAGTCCCCGACGCGTGTTTCGGCGTCAGCCGAAACGCGCGTCGGGGACTGGCACATCCAGGAGGAGGGCGGCACTACAGGTATAGCCTGCTTTGTGACACTCCATTTTGCTATTTGCAGTAATAACATTATTTACTTGTTGTGTTACACGTTATAGTGTCTTCTGATCTATGCAGCAGCTCCCTGTATCCCTTATTAATATTTAAGTATATTGGCACATATTGTATGTAGCCGCACATTTCCACATTTTCTAATATTGGTTTTCACATCCTACCGCTATGGATATTATATCAACCCCTTTGGGTCTCTCTTAAAGGTGTACCACCTAATTTTTCATTTTTTTATTCTTTCATTTATTTATTTATTTTTTCATTATTTAATATTATTGTGTGCGGTCATATAATATACATATATATATATATATGTGTACACATATCCTTTTATGATCATATATATATGTTTTCTACAAGAAATATTTTTTGTGTATATATATATATATATTTATATTTAATCTTTCAATTCTGTAGTTGGCTTTATATATATTTATTATATATTTTTTCTATTTTATATTTGGCCATTATTCTACCAGTACAGGATTGTATGTTGCCCTGTCTCCTTGTTGTTGTGCCTCTCTTTTGGTTTCTTTTTCCCCCTACCAATTGGTATATATTTTTGTATAAATAAATCTATTTTGAATTTAATTTATTTTTGGGCATTTGTTCGGTTGTGTGTTCTCTGTTTGTTATGTATACACTGATGGCACATTGATTGGTACACACATTCGGCAGTAAGAAAACCAAATGGATAGTAAAAACAGACCGTCTCACTCATACGGGTAGAACAGATAGATTTAAAGATGGCAGTCACACATACAATTAGTACAGTGCTTGTGTAGCTTACTGAACATGTATTTTATTACTAAATAAACTCACTTCAGGTACCTGACGTCAGTGCGATCACGGTGGGAAAACTTCTAACTGCTCGTGCGAGGCTAAGTGCCAGATTTGCTTCATCTTATGGATGTGCCATTTCTGGGGTGGCTGAGAGCTGATGTATTTAGTCTCAGAAAGGGCCTATATCCATGGTTCATTCCTAGGCTATTAATATCAGCCCGCAGCTGTCTGCCTAGCTTTCGCTGGTTGTTAATTATAGGGGGACCCTACATTATTTTTTTGGGAGACCCTCATTTTAATAACCAGTAAAGGCTAAGCATACAGCTGTGAGCTGATATTAATAGCCTGGGAAGCTCCATGGGTATTACCCCCTTCCCAGGCTATAAACAGTTACCCCCAGCTATCGGCTTTCCTTGTGTTGGTTATCAAAATTATGTGGGAGCCCATGCCATTTTTTTTATTAATTAAATACATGTACAGTAAACTGCACGCACAAAGCACTGATTATATATCTCACTCACATATTCATATAGTTTTTGTATCTATCACGCTCTCTATTTCTCTATCTCTATGTATATATAAACATATAAATCTCGAAGATTTTTTGTCATTTATTTAACACCTTAATTAATACATGCACAATAAATCTACATAAATGTAAAGTCTATCTATCTATCATATATATACAGTACAGAGCAAAAGTTTGGACACACCTCATTTAAAAATTTTTCTGTATTTTCCTGAGTATGAAAATTGTAAATTCACACTGAAGGCATCAAAACTATGAATTAACACATGTGGAATTATATACTTAACAAAAAAGTGTGAAACAACTGAAAATATGTCTTATATTCTAGGTTCTTCAAAGTGGCCACTTTTTGCTTTGATGACTGCTTTGCACACTCTTGGCATTCTCTTGATGATCTTCAAGAGGTAGTCACCGGAAATGGTTTTCACTTCACAGTTGTGCCCTGTCAGGTTTAATAAGTGGGATTTCTTGCCTTACAAATGGGGTTGGGACCATCAGTTGTGTTGTGCAGAAGTCTGGTGGATACACAACTGATAGTCCTACTGAATAGACTGTTAGAATTTGTATTATGGGAAGAAAAAAGCAGCTAAGTAAAGAAAAATGAGTGGCCATCAGTACTTTAAGAAATGAAGGTCAGACAGTCCGAAAAATTGGGAAAACTTTGAAAGTGTCCCCAAGTGCAGTTGCAAAAACCATCAAGCAATACAAAGAAACTGGCTCACATGAGGACGGCCCCAGGAAAGGAAAACCAAGAGTCACCTCTGCTTCTGAGGATAAGTTTATCCGAGTCACCAGCCTCAAAAATTGCAGGTTTACAGCAGCTCAGATTAGAGACCAGGTCAATGCAAAACAGAGTTCTAGCAGAAGACACATCTCTACAACAACTGTTAAGAGGAGACTTTGTGCAGCAGGCCTTCATGGTAAAATAGCTGCTAGGAAACCACTGCTAAGGACAGGCAACAAGCAGACGAGATTTTTGGGGGTTAAAGAACACAAGGATTGGACATTGGACCAGTGGAAATCTGTGCTTTGGTCTGATGAGTCCAAATTTGAGATCTTTGGTTCCAACCACCGTGTCTTTGTGCGACGCAGAAAAGGTGAACGGATGTAGAATGCCTGGTTCCCACCGTGAAGCATGGAGGAGGAGGTGTGATGATGTGGGGGTGCTTTGCTGGTGACACTGTTGGGGATTTATTCAAAATTGAAGGCATACTGAACCAGCATGGCTACCACATCATCTTGCAGTGGCATGCTATTCCATCCGGTTTGCGTTTAGTTGGACCATTATTTATTTTTCAACAGGACAATGACCCTAAACACACCTCCAGGCTGTGTAAGGGCTATTTGACCAAGAAGAAGAGTGATGGGTGCTACGCCAGATGACCTGGCCTCCACAGTCACCAGTAGGGTTGAGCGAAACGGGTCGGCCATTTTCAGAAGTCGCCGACTTTTGGCAAAGTCGGGTTTCATGAAACCCGACCCGACCCCTGTGTGGGGTCGGCCATGAGGTCGGCGATCTTCTGAATCTGGTATCGGAATTCCGATACAGAGTTCCGATATGTTTGCAATATCGGAAATCGGTATCGGAATCCATATTTAAGTGTAAAATAAAGAATTAAAATAAAAAATATTGCTATACTTACCCTCTGACGCACCCTGCTTCTTTCCGGCAGCCTTCCTTCCTAAGAATCAGCGCTTGAATGACCTTCGGTGACGTCGCGGCTTGTGATTGGTCGCGTGAGCGGTCACATGGGCGGTCCCGCGACCAATCACAAGCCGCGACGTAATCTAAGGTCCTTCATGCGCTGATTCTAAGGAAGGAAGGCTGCCGGTTAGTACCAGGGCGCGTCAGAGGGTAAGTATAGCAATATTTTTTATTTTAATTCTTTATTTTACACTTAAATATGGATCCCAAGGCCTGAAGGAGAGTTTCCTCTCCTTCAGACCCTGGGAACCATAGTATCCCATTGCACTGCATTGGGTTTCATGTTTCGGCCGACCCCGACCCCGACTTTTCTATGGGATCGGACGATTTCACTCGACCAGACTTTTGAGAAAGTCGGGTTTCGTGAAACCTGACCCGATCCTATAAAAGTAAAAGTCGCTCAACCCTAGTCACCAGACCTGAACCCAATCGAGATGGTTTGGGGTGAGCTGGATCGCAGAGTGAAGGCAAAAGGGTCAACAAGTGCTAAGCATCTCTGGGATGTGTGTGTGTGTGTGTGTGTGTGTGTGTGTGTGTTTTGACCAATTTTTCTTTTGAAAACGATGTGTAAATGACAGAGAATTGCTGTATGTAAAAGCTCATGCATTGCAATCAGATGTAAATCGGATGCTAGGTGTGAAAATTGCATTGTACTCATATGACACTGGCATGACACTCGTCCGTTTTTTCGGTCTCTTTGCAAATCTTTAACTTAAACACCTGTAATTTCTATTCTACATTCTATTCCGGTACGTGTCACACAGACAGCAAACGGAGGTTACATTTTTTGTCATCCATGTGTGGTACATATTGTCATCCGTGCTGCCGAGAAAAAAACGGACATGTCGACGTGTTGGTCATGCAGGTACACGTGTGGTTCACACATACATATGGTCTGTGTGAAAACACAGAAGAATGAGGATCATCATAGATTTCAATGTGTGAGCTTGGGTACGTGTCTCATGCGAAAATAGACTCAACACGTACCAAAAACATGTACATGTGATGGGAGCCTGGGATGACATTATATATATTCAACTTCTCATTCATTTGAAGCCTTTCTCAAAAAGGAGAAACAGTATTTCTCTATGTGCAATCAGTTTGTGTCACCAAATCTCATAATTTAGTTTTCCTTTCTTAGGCTCCTGCATCCTCGTGATATGTTTCTTGTTTATAGTCAGAATTCTCCCTCTGCACCTCTAGACTACATTTCTCAAGAGGTAGTATGCTGCTGCTGCTCTGCCAGAGGTGTATTCACCCCACAGCTCCCTCACAACCACACTCAGTGTCTGCCCACTCCAAATACAAAGCACCATCTGGAGACTGATACATAGTCGCAAGATGGGTCAACACTCCTTCCACTTCTACTCTTATAAACTATTTTGAGACACTCCTGTAGTCTCAAGATTATTGAATCCAACCTTAATTGTGAAAAGACGAATAATTTAACTTAAACTGCATCCAAACAAGCTCAACTGTAATGAATTCTACAGTAGATAGTTCTGTGAACCCTGCACTGCTACTGTGAGTGCTGCGCTCCCTTTTCACATCACTGATGTTTACACCACCCATGACATCAGCAATCTTAGAACTTCTGGCTGAGTGAGTTGCATGCAGAGACTTGACTGACAGGCCATGTTCTGTTCAAAGCACAGACAGGAAACTCATGTACTCTGTGCTTTGAGAACACCGAAACAGTAAGTAAGGAGCTAGAAGTCACATGAAAACATGTAACAGTTCAGTTCAGTTGGGATGAATCCTCCAGAAAGCAGCACCCATTTTTACATGATTCATGGGTTATTAGCACAAGTGTGGTTCCAACAAGGGAATTTTATGTGCCTGCAATCAGCAAATGACCTCAGTTGCTCTTTTTCATGTTACAGTCTTTTTACCATAATAGAAAACATAATTAGAATTGTACATTAGGGAAAGGGGAACAAAATACCCATGGCAAATGACAAAATACACTCTTCTGTATACCTCTTTCAGCTGGGGGAGTCAACTCCAAAAAACTTCTGCATTTTTCATCTGCAATGTGACAAAAAGAAATATAAGCTCACAAAGTAAATCATTTGCTATCTAAAGCATTTTTCTAAAGAAAATAACTATTACTCATAGAACTCTGGCTGCTTAAAAAGAATAAAGAAAATGATGCTCATCTTCACAGACAACCGGCAGGTCACTCTTGAAACGCTTACCTTGTTTCTGATGCTCTTTGTTTCTTGGCAATATCTTTGAAACCTGTGAAATTGCTAAAAATGCTTGCTTTGCCAGTTATATTATACATATATATATATATATATATATATATATATATATATATATATATATATATATATATATATATATATATATATATACTGTACACAAGAAAAAAAGAACTATGGCACTTCACATAATATACCAACAATTTCGGACTTACATGGGATGGCCAAGAGAAGAGGACCATATATCATTGAATAATCAAGCACAAATGTTTATTATAAGGCTGAATAAAATACCTATAAGAATGAAGAAGGTCAAAGATATAAACAGTAAAATGTCCAGTAGGGGGGAGGCTAAGCCTGTCCAGCAATGTGTAGATCCATAGCTATCAGCAGCCCAAAAATGTAGAGTATCAAAAGGGTTAATTAATCATATATCCTAGGTGCTGCATATTATATCACAGTAACTCAACTAGGGTATCAAGCAGGTGAACGCAAGATCATAACTATCATGTAACTAATACATTAGGTCATGAATACCATATACCATATAATGAACTCTTATCAAACTATACCTAGGGAAGATGAACCACTGGAGCAACTGGCCTGGACTGGATAACCGTCCCCCTCACCCCAACGCACATTTTGCCCGTAGCTTCTTCCGCAGGCGTGTCAGGGTGAGGAGAGAGGGCCCTTTTAAATAGATCCGCATATCGGCTCACCTGATATATCGGCGCATAATGCCCTCATCCCAGCCCGTACAAAAAATCCACTTCCGGGGATCGCTTGTTGGAACGCATGGTGGAACGCACGCGATACCAATATCAAGCACATCTGGAAGTGCGTGAAGCAGGGGCACAGGTGCATGTACACAATCCGGGAGCCGATATTTATTACAATAACAGAAATTGCCAAAAACGATGTTAATTCTAGGCATATTTGTTCAATAGATGCTGCATTTTGCCTGCTGACTCCAACCTGTCCTAATTATTGAATATACAATATAACCTCAGATGCTCATATGAATAAACAAATCAAATAATTAAATAATTAAAACTATAAAAAAAAGGGCAGAGATCACTATCCAATCTTATAATATCAATTACCGTAAATCAATTAACAAATCAATAGAAAATATAGTGAATAGTGACTTATAAGTTGATTGTATATTAATTAGTGTGCATAATGCTGCAAAATGACATATTAAAAGTGATAGAGGAACATATATGGAAAAGAAGTGCTACTGTGCTTATAAAAGCAAGTTTGTTAGGCATCAAGATCCCACCGCTGCACAGGGGGAATCTCGAGCCACATCCTCTATGGTCTCCCATTCTTTTTCTGCCACAGCGGATCCTGCTCGGCAGAGATGTCAGTCCCATTGTCTTGCTCAGGCTAATGCTGTGCGCTTGTTTGCTGCTGCTGTCCCAGGTCCAGCTATAGCAATCAGCATTAGTCAGCGGCGAGCAGACGCTTCTGAAACTAAGTCCTGCTTTTCTCCATCTGAGCATGCCCGTGAGATGACCGCTCATTGGTGGTCGGAGGTTACATGCTCAGGTACTCAAGCAGCTAGGATTGGTCCATCAGCAAGGTCCTGGAAGGTTGCGACTATAAAAGGATTGCACGGCCGTGCGCTAGTATATCCTATAATCATGGTTTGTGTGTGCAAGCGTGTATGTCTCAGGTGAAAGCTCCTAATGATCCCCTACCCTCTGGTTGTGTATGTGAATTGGGTTATTTGAGTCAGATACAGCACCTAGTAGTGGCATTGCCTGTACTCCACTGTGTTCTCAGTCCGTACTCCACTATAATTAGGTCAGTTTGGCATTCACCTGTGAGATGCCGCGTGCACTCTGTGTGCTAAATCCTCTAGTTAGCGTGAGTAGTGGCAATCGCCAGTGCAGCGCCGCACACACTCTGTGCGCTAAATATAATTAGCGGTTCTGTGAATTAACAGAGCTCGCTGCAGTACACATTGGGTGACTGTTTAGCCATGTGTGTTCGGTATTGTACCGCCATATAGTGTCCGCCATTACCGAGCAGCCGTTAATATCTCTGCACAGTGGACTCTGGGCTGAGAACGCACCTTATTACTATCTTTATATTTATTTGGTGCATTCCGCCAACTCTAATATTATACTAGTGCCAGGGTCTGGCTAGTAATGGCGGACAAACAGCAACTACAGTGGTATATCCAGCAGCTGGAGGGCAGGTTGGCAGCTCTCAAGCATACAACCTCAGCTGTGGATGTGACTGCAGTAGCTGTTCAGACAGTTAGTGAGGCTGCAGCCTGTATGTCCGCTGCCACCCCTGTTCTGACCTTATCCCGCCTCCCGCTGCCTGAGAGGTTCTCAGGTGATAGCAAGTTGTGTAGGGGATTCGTGAACCAATGTGCGATACACCTGGAGCTACTGGCTGCACGTTTCCCCTCAGAGCGGGCTAAAGTGGGTTTATTATTTCCCTTCTGTCGGACAGGGCATTGGAGTCGGCTACGCCGCTGTGGGAGCGTGACAATCATGTGGTGCAGAGTGCTCTGTGGTTTCTGAGCACTCTGAAACAGGTCTTCTTAGGACCCCGAGTCACCCATGATACAGCGCTCCAAATACTGGCATAGACACAGGGCTGATCAATGGTCAGTCACTTTGCCGTCCACTTCCGGACTTTAGCATCTGAGCTGGAGTGGCTGGATAAAGTCTTCATCCCTGTCTTTTGGTGGGGACTGGCTGACCATGTGAAAGATGCTCTGGCCTCCAGGAAAATTCCGGCCACACTGGAGGAGCTAATATCCAACTCTACTCGCATCGACCTTCGTTTCTCCGAGACTTGGAGCAAGCCTGGTGTCAGCAGAGGTTTCGGCTGGCTCCTAACTTCGCCGAGCCTCTGGAATCTCCGGTCCAGGCACCAGAGCCTCAGGAGGCCATGGAGGTGTCATGAGCGGGATCTAAGTCCCGGATCGGTTGTGCACTCGTGGTCTGCCATGTCTGCCAGCAGCCAGGACATTTTGCATCCAGATGTCCCCAGCGGTCGAGAAAAAGTATGTGGAGCGCCCCCAAGGGCAGCGGGGTACTCATCATTGGGTCTTTCAGTTCACAGGGAGATGTCACGGTGGCTGACCCGGTCCGTGGCCCTGGGACGTTTATTTTAAAAGGGAAAGGTCTTTAAAGGGGAAATGTTCTTAACGCCACCTGTGGTATTCGGTCAGGGTGACCAACACTGCTTTAAGGGGTCTGCTGGGGTGATGTTATGGCAGCTAGATGGTATACCTTCCCACAGGTGAAGTATGTCCCCAGGTCTTCCCAGTGTGTAGATGGTGGATGGTGAGAGGCGCAGTGAAGAACAAGGACACAGGGTTGCAGTCTCTTTACCTTTACTGAAGACTTCAGCCACAGTCCCACTCCACAGTCCAGGGCACCAGATCACAGGGCAGACAGAGTCAGGCCGGTTTGAAGGCAAGTCCAGAGTTCCCTTGTCCAGGTGGAAATCAGTAGCCTTCCTCTTCCACTGCGGTGTTGTAGTCCCTTACTGCTAAGCTTCTCATAAGGTCCTCACAGATGTTATAGATGTTATGTCTCTCTCTCTGTTCCCCGGATAGGATAGGACAAACCCATATGACCAGTGGCTTGAGGCGTTTTACAGGGACTCTATCATGCTTCAGCCTCTAAGGGGTGCCACCTTGCCTCCTGGGTATAGGGCAGGCAGGTAACGTGAAATTAGACGTCCTGCCAGTCTCTGGAGCAAGGCATAAAGGATCGTTGCTCCCTTGGTGTTCTGGCTACCGGGATCCTGCGCCTCAGAAGGAGGCAGCCTGTGTAGGGCTGATCCCCTCCTGGAATCCACTCCTTTGCTACAACTTCTTTCACCCTCTCTGCAATACAGTTCACCTTCAGTGTCTCTTTCTAGACGCTGCAGCTCTCAGGGCATGCACAGCTCCATGTCCTTCTTTGATCTCTGACAGGATCCCACCCCTGCCAGGGACCAACTACCTGAGCTTAGCTCAGCCAGCGACTAACTAACTTTCCCTGCAGGTCACCAGTTTTACCTAAGTGTGGGGAGTGACCTAATAAATAGGAGCAGAGCTCCCCCTGGTGGCCCAGAGTGTGAAATGTGTTGCATGTTTGTGATACCTGGATGCAGTTGTCCTTCTTTGCCTCCAAACGTAACACCACTCCCCCTAGAGGAGAATGATATGACTGCAACGACCAGGACCCCGGGGCACTGCATATGATTTTTGGAGGTGCGGTTCATTCTCTTTTTTTTTCAGCTTTTTTGCATGATCTGTCCTTTTTTTTCCTTTGGATGTGCACTCCTCCCATTTGGCACAGATGACTTTAATTAGCAGGAGACTGCAAAGTAAGGGATTTAGCCCATTTAAGCTCTCACTGAAGAGCTGGAGGAAGGTGAGTTTCAGTTCTCCTTTCATATTGGTATGGGTGCTGTGTGGTGGCCATTGTTGCGGTGGCTTTGTGCTGGTGGGGCACCCCGGTCTGGAGTCATGGGGACTCAGTCTTGCAACATGGGTGCTGTGGGGCAACAGGCTGTCTGCCCTGCTGGTGATTTGCCGCTGTGGCTGTTGTCGCCGCATGGCTCCTCTCTGTTAGGGAGGTAGGACCCACTACAAGGTTTGCCGTGACATGTCAATAAGCTTCATACAGTGTTATCAGAATGTTAAACTAAGAACCTCATGTTCAGTTATATAAATTTTTGCCTAGCGGCTTTAGATCAATGTATGATTTTTGGAGGTGCTGTCCATTTTCTTTTTTTCAGCTTATTGCATGATCTGTCCTTTTTTTCTTTGGATGTGCACTCCTCCCATTTGGCACAGGTGACTTTAATTAGCAGGAGACTGCAAGGTAATGGGTCTTGCCCATTTTGTCTCTCACTGTAGAGCTGGAGGAAGGCGAGTTTCAGTGCTCTTTTCCTTTTGATGTGGGTGCTGTGTAGTGGCCATTGTTGTTGTGGCTTTGTGCTGGTGAGGCAGTGCAGTCTGGAGTCATGGGGAATCAGTCTTGCAGCATGGGTGATGTGAGGCAACAGGCCGTCTGCCCTGCTGGTGCATTGCCGCTGTGGCTGTTGTCACCGCACGGCTCCGCTCTGTTAGGGCGGTAGGACCCACTATGAGGATTGCCGTTACGTGGTAGTGGCCTTCATACAGTCTGATCAGAATGTTAAACTAAGAACCTCATGTTCAGTTATATAAATTTTTGCCTAGCGGCTTTAGATCAACGTATGATTGTTGGAGGTGCTGTCCATTCTCTTTTTTTCAGATTACTTACTAAATTAGATCTGCAGGGTGCCTATAACTTGAAATGTATCTGCGAGGGGGACGAGTGGAAGACGGCATTTAACACCAGGGACGGCCACAATGAATACCTGGTGATGCCCTTGAGGATCTGTAATGCCCCTGCTATTTTCCAAGACTTTGTGAACGATATTTTCTGCGATATGCTATCCACCTCGGTCGTAGTCTATCTGGATGATATTCTCATCTACTCTCCAGATATAGACTCCCACCGGAGAGATGTTTGCAAGGTCTTCGAACTCCTACGGGCAAACTCCCTCTATGCCAAGTTGGAGAAGTGTGTGTTTGAGCAGGAGCCCTTGCCTTTCCTGGGCTATATCATCTTGTCCCAGGGATTGGCCATGGATTCAGCCAAACTAGAGTCTGTAATGAACTGTCAGGAACCTCACTCTCTTAAAGCGGTGCAACACTTTATGGGGTTCATCAATTATTATCGTCAGTTCATTCCCCACTTCTCAACTTTTGGTAGCTCCCCTGGTTGCCCTCACGAAAAAGGGAGCCAACCCCAAATTGTGGTTGGAAGAGGTCTCCAAGGCCTTTCTGTCCATAAAGACACACTTCACTAGCACTCCCATTTTACATCGCCCCAATGTTGATAAGCCATTTACCATGGAAGTGGATGCCTCTTCCGTTGGTGCTGGATCTGTCCTCTTTCAGAAGGATGCTCAAGGTCGGCAGCATCCTTGCTTCTTCTTTTCCGAGACCTTTTCACTGGCAGAGAGGAATTATTCCATCCGGGATAGGGAGTTGCTAGCAATGAAGTTGGCCTTTTTTGAGTGGAGACATCTCCGGGATGGGGCCCGTTATTCCTTCCAGGTTTTCACTGACCACAAAAAGTTGGTGTATTTGCATACTGCCCAGCAGCTGAGCTCTCGCCAGGCCAGATGGCCCCTGTTCTTCTCCCGTTTCAACTTTATCCTCCACTTTCTCTCTGGGGAGAAGAACACTTGCGCCGATGCTCTCTCCTGTGTTATGAAAGGCAATTCAGTACCACAATGCACATAGCGGTCAGAGCACATACAGTGATCTGACAATAACCCAAAATCATAGAACGAGCTCTGAGACGTGGGAACTCTGCAGACCGCAATCCCTAATCCTCTCCAAACAACACTAGAGGCAGCCGTGGATTGCGCCTAACTCTGCCTATGCAACTTGGCACAGCCTGAGAAACTAACTAGCCTGAAGATAGAAAATAAGCCTACCTTGCCCCAAAGGAAAAGGCAGCCCCCCACATATAATGACTGTGAGTAAGATGAAAAGACAAACGTAGGGATGAAATAGATTCAGCAAAGTGAGGCCCGACTTTCTAAACAGAGCAAGGATAGGAAAGATAACTTTGCGGTCTACACAAAACCCTAAAGAAAACCTAAAGAAAACCACGCAAAGGGGGCAAAAAGACCCTCCGTACCGAACTAACGGCACGGAGGTACACCCTTTGCGTCCCAGAGCTTCCAGCAAAACAAATAGACAAGCTGGACAGAAAAAATAGCAAACAAATAGCAAAGAAGCACTTAGCTATGCAGAGCAGCAGGCCACAGGAATGATCCAGGGAAAAACAAGTCCAACACTGGAACATTGACAGGAAGCCAGGATCAAAGCATTAGGTGGAGTTAAGTAGAGAAGCACCTAACGACCTCACAAGATCACCTGAGGGAGGAAACTCAGAAGCCGCAGTACCACTTTCCTCCACAAACGGAAGCTCCCAGAGAGAATCAGCCGAAGTACCACTTGTGACCACAGGAGGGAGCTCTGCCACAGAATTCACAACAGTACCCCCCCCCCCTGAGGAGGGGTCACCGAACCCTCACCAGAGCCCCCAGGCCGACCAGGATGAGCCACATGAAAGGCACGAACAAGATCGGGAGCATGGACATCAGAGGCAAAAACCCAGGAATTATCTTCCTGAGCATAACCCTTCCATTTAACCAGATACTGGAGTTTCCGTCTTGAAACACGAGAATCCAAAATCTTCTCCACAATATACTCCAACTCCCCTTCCACCAAAACCGGGGCAGGAGGGTCAACAGATGGAACCATAGGTGCCACGTATCTCCGCAACAATGACCTATGGAATACGTTATGTATGGAAAAAGAATCTGGAAGGGTCAGACGAAAAGACACAGGATTAAGAACCTCAGAAATCCTATATGGATCAATGAAACGAGGTTTAAACTTAGGAGAGGACACCTTCATAGGAATATGACGAGAAGATAACCAAACCAGATCCCCAACACGAAGTCGGGGACCCACACCGCGTCTGAGATTAGCAAAACGTTGAGCCCTCTCCTGGGACAAGGTCAAATTGTCCACTACATGAGTCCAAATCTGCTGCAACCTGTCCACCACAGTATCCACGCCAGGACAGTCCGAAGACTCAACCTGTCCTGAAGAGAAACGAGGATGGAACCCAGAGTTGCAGAAAAATGGCGAAACCAAGGTAGCAGAGCTGGCCCGGTTATTAAGGGCGAACTCAGCCAAAGGCAAAAAGGACACCCAGTCATCCTGATCAGCAGAAACAAAACATCTCAGATATGTTTCCAAGGTCTGATTGGTTCGTTCGGTCTGGCCATTAGTCTGAGGATGGAAAGCCGAGGAAAAAGACAAGTCAATGCCCATCCTACCACAAAAGGCTCGCCAAAACCTCGAAACAAACTGGGAACCTCTGTCAGAAATGATATTCTCTGGAATACCATGTAAACGAACCACATGCTGGAAGAACAATGGCACCAAATCAGAGGAGGAAGGCAATTTAGACAAGGGTACCAGATGGACCATCTTAGAAAAGCGATCACAGACCACCCAAATGACTGACATCTTTTGAGAAACGGGAAGATCTGAAATAAAATCCATAGAGATATGTGTCCAAGGTCTCTTCGGGACCGGCAAGGGCAAAAGCAACCCACTGGCCCGAGAACAGCAGGGCTTAGCCCGAGCACAAATCCCACAGGACTGCACAAAAGTACGCACATCCCGCGACAGAGATGGCCACCAAAAGGATCTAGCCACTAACTCTCTGGTACCAAAGATTCCAGGATGACCAGCCAACACCGAACAATGAACCTCAGAGATAACTTTATTCGTCCACCTATCAGGGACAAACAGTTTCTCCGCTGGACAACGATCAGGTTTATTAGCCTGAAATTTTTGCAGCACCCGCCGCAAATCAGGGGAGATGGCAGACACAATTACTCCCTCCTTGAGGATACCCGCCGGCTCAGACAAACCCGGAGAGTCGGGCACAAAACTCCTAGACAGAGCATCCGCCTTCACATTTTTAGAGCCCGGAAGGTACGAAATCACAAAGTCAAAACGGGCAAAAAACAGCGACCAACGAGCCTGTCTAGGATTCAACCGCTTGGCAGACTCGAGATAAGTCAAGTTCTTATGATCAGTCAATACCACCACGCGATGCTTAGCTCCTTCAAGCCAATGACGCCACTCCTCGAATGCCCACTTCATGGCCAGCAACTCTCGGTTGCCCACATCATAATTATGCTCAGCAGGCAAAAACTTCCTGGAAAAGAAAGCGCATGGTTTCATCACTGAGCAATCAGAACCTCTCTGCGACAAAACAGCCCCTGCTCCAATCTCAGAAGCATCAACCTCGACCTGGAACGGAAGAGAAACATCTGGTTGACACAACACAGGGGCAGAAGAAAAACGACGCTTCAACTCTTGAAAGGCTTCCACAGCAGCAGAAGACCAATTGACCACATCAGCACCCTTCTTGGTCAAATCGGTCAATGGTTTAGCAATACTAGAAAAATTGCAGATGAAGCGACGATAAAAATTAGCAAAGCCCAGGAACTTTTGCAGACTTTTCAGAGATGTCGGCTGAGTCCAATCATGGATGGCTTGGACCTTAACAGGATCCATCTCGATAGTAGAAGGGGAAAAGATGAACCCCAAAAATGAAACCTTCTGCACACCAAAGAGACACTTTGATCCCTTCACAAACAAAGAATTAGCACGCAGGACCTGAAAAACCGTTCTGACCTGCTTCACATGAGACTCCCAATCATCCGAGAAGATCAAAATGTCATCCAAGTACACAATCAGGAATTTATCCAGGTACTCTCGGAAGATGTCATGCATAAAGGACTGAAACACTGATGGAGCATTGGCAAGTCCGAACGGCATCACTAGATACTCAAAATGACCCTCAGGCGTATTAAATGCAGTTTTCCATTCATCGCCTTGCTTAATTCGCACCAGATTATACGCACCACGAAGATCTATCTTTGTGAACTAACTAGCCCCCTTAATCCGAGCAAACAGATCAGATAACAATGGCAAGGGGTACTGAAATTTAACCGTGATCTTATTAAGAAGGCGGTAATCTATACAAGGTCTCAGCGAACCATCCTTCTTGGCTACAAAAAAGAACCCCGCTCCTAATGGCGACGATGACGGGCGAATATGCCCCTTCTCCAGGGATTCCTTCACATAACTGCGCATAGCAGTGTGCTCAGGCACGGATAAATTAAACAATCGACCTTTTGGGAATTTACTACCAGGAATCAAATTGATAGCACAATCATAATCCCTGTGCGGAGGTAGGGTATCGGACTTGGGCTCATCAAATACATCCCGGTAATCAGACAAGAACTCTGGGACCTCAGAAGGGGTGGATGACGAAATTGACAGAAATGGAACATCACCATGTACCCCCTGACAACCCCAGCTGGACACCGACATGGATTTCCAATCCAACACTGGATTATGGACCTGCAGCCATGGCAACCCCAACACGACCACATCATGCAGATTATGCAACACCAGAAAGCGAATAACCTCCTGATGTGCAGGAGCCATGCACATGGTCAGCTGGGTCCAGTACTGAGGCTTATTCTTGGCCAAAGGTGTAGCATCAATTCCTCTCAATGGAATAGGACACTGCAAGGGCTCCAAGAAAAACCCACAACGCTTAGCATACTCTCAGTCCATCAAATTCAGGGCAGCGCCTGAATCCACAAATGCCATGACAGAATACGATGACAAAGAGCAGATCAAGGTAACGGACAGAAGAAATTTTGACTGTACCGTACCAATGGTGGCAGACCTAGCGAACCGCTTAGAGCGCTTAGGACAATCAGAGATGGCATGAGTGGAATCACCACAGTAGAAACACAGACCATTCAGACGTCTGTGTTCTTGCCGTTCAACTCTGGACAAAGTCCTATCGCACTGCATAGGCTTAGGTTTAATCTCAGGTAATACCGCCAAATGGTGCACAGCTTTACGCTCACGCAAGCGTCGACCGATCTGAATGGCCAAAGACATAGATTCATTCAGACCATCAGGCATAGGAAATCCCACCATGACATCTTTAAGGGCTTCAGAGAGACCCTTTCTAAAAATCGCTGAGAGCGCAGCTTCATTCCATTGAGTGAGTACAGACCTTTTTCTAAATTTCTGACAATATACCTCTATCTCATCCTGACCCTGACACAAAGCCAGCAAATTTTTCTCTGCCTGATCCACTGAATTAGGCTCATCGTACAGCAATCCGAGCGCCAGGAAAAACGCATCAATATTACTTAATGCAGGATCTCCTGGCGCAAGGGAAAATGCCCAGTCTTGAGAGTCGCCACGCAAAAAAGAAATAATAATTCTCACTTGTTGAGCTGGGTCACCAGAGGAGTGAGGTTTCAAGGCCAGAAACAGTTTGCAATTATTTTTGAAATTCACAAACTTGACTCTATCACCATAAAACAAATCAGGAATAGGAATTCTTGGTTCAAACATAGGCTTCTGAACCACCAAATCTTGAATCTTTTGTACATTTATAACGAGATTATCCATTGAAGAGCACAGACCCTGAATCTCCATGTCCACACCTGTGTCCTGAACCACCCAAATGTCTAGGGGAAAAAAAAGGCAAAACACAGTGCAAAGAAAAAAAATGGTCTCAGAACTTCTTTTCTCCCTCTATAGAGAATCATCAGTACTTCTGGCTTCCTCTACTGTTATGAAAGGCAATTCAGTACCACAATGGACATAGCGGTCAGAGCACATACAGTGATCTGACAATATCCCAAAATCATAGAACGAGCTCTGAGACGTGGGAACTCTGCAGACCGCAATCCCTAATCCTCTCCAAACAACACTAGAGGCAGCCGTGGATTGCGCCTAACTCTGCCTATGCAACTTGGCACAGCCTGAGAAACTAACTAGCCTGAAGATAGAAAATAAGCCTACCTTGCCTCAGAGAAATACCCCAAAGGAAAAGGCAGCCCCCCACATATAATGACTGTGAGTAAGATGAAAAGACAAACGTAGGGATGAAATAGATTCAGCAAAGTGAGGCCCGACTTTCTAAACAGAGCGAGGATAGGAAAGATAACTTTGCGGTCTACATAAAACCCTAAAGAAAACCACGCAAAGGGGGCAAAAAGACCCTCCGTACTGAACTAACGGCACGGAGGTACACCCTTTGCGTCCCAGAGCTTCCAGCAAAACAAATAGACAAGCTGGACAGAAAAAATAGCAAACAAATAGCAAAGAAGCACTTAGCTATGCAGAGCAGCAGGCCACAGGAATGATCCAGGGAAAAACAAGTCCAACACTGGAACATTGACAGGAAGCCAGGATCAAAGCATTAGGTGGAGTTAAGTAGAGAAGCACCTAACGACCTCACAAGATCACCTGAGGGAGGAAACTCAGAAGCCGCAGTACCACTTTCCTCCACAAACGGAAACTCCCAGAGAGAATCAGCCGAAGTACCACTTGTGACCACAGGAGGGAGCTCTGCCACAGAATTCACAACACTCCTGCTACATAGTGTCATCTGAGGAGGAAGAGGAGCCTCGGCTAATTGTCCCCTCAGAGAGCCTGAGAACTGTGGCTCTGGATTCGTTAGAGTCTGGGCCTCGGGGAAGACTTTTGGTTCCTCAAAAAACGCTCCAAAAAATGCATCAGAAGAGGTGGGAGAAAACATCTTAAAATGTTCCCCCCATCTTTCAGAACCGATTGAGGAGTCACAACAAGACACCCCATTAGATGTAATAAATTTGTCATCTTTGGTCTTCTCTGACATGGAAATAAAATTGCTATCTCATGGTCTAAATTTTTCCCCTACTAACACAGACCTTGATGTTTTTTTCACACTAAAGGATATTAACACATTTTTTCGAGATCTAACTGTTAAGAGACACTTTTTCACAGAAGAAGAGGAAGTCCCTGTTTCCTTCCATCCTCCCATTAGAAATGAATTTACAGGAAATAATTTTTCTGAACAAAATGGGCTTTTAAGTCTTATGCATTTGGACACTGAAGATGAAACTCCAAAGGACATTAACACGATCCCCTCTTTCAGGACCAAAAATCCCTCATTTTACACAGTTCACACAAGAACCGACTCCATGGATCGGTTCCAAGAAAATGTTGAAAGGAATATACGGAACCTTATATCGGGATCCGTTTCTTGCTCTCGCAAATTTAATTTGTCTAAATCAGAATGTAAATCCTTTAACAAAATTAAATCTTATACAGATATTGCTATAAAAATGTCGGATAAGGTGGGATCTGTAGTTGTTCTAAATGAATCTGACTATATCAAAGCTATTTATGACATGTTGTCAGATAATAATGTGTACCATCAGCTTAAATCAGATCCGACTTTAGAATATGTGACATCCTGCAAATGTATTATTGATAATGGTTTTGGTCAAGGTTTTTTCACCAGGAAGCAGGCAGAATATATATATGTTGATCCTGCATGCCCTACCCAAAACACATAAAAATACCTTTCCACCTCCAATGCGTCCCATAGTTTCAGGAATAGGTTCATATAGTGAAAATTTGGGGGAATAGCTTGAGCACAAAGAGTTCCCGGCTATTTAAAAGATTCTAGGGACGTATTAAGCATGTTTGATAACACAATTTGGAATTCATATTGGTCATGGCTAACCTGTGACATTGTTGCCTTATATACGTCCATCCCACATAAGATAGCTTTATACGCTGTACAATTTCATCTGCAGAAGTATAGCTCCTTTTCTCATGATTTACAGTTGTACATTGTTTCAGTTCTTTCATTTTTACTTTCACACAATTATTTTTTGTTTGACAAAATAAATTTTCTCCAGAACAACGGAGTTTCGATGGGAGACAAATTCTCTCCATCAGTAGCCAACTTAGTGATGGCATGGTGGGAAGAACATTATATCTTTTGTCCCGATAACCCATTTTGTGATTCTATTAAATGGTATTCCAGATATATAGATGATTTATTACTTGTATGGGAGGGCGATTCTAATTTGTTAGCTTCTTTTATATTCTACGTTAATAACATTCCATTTAATCTGAAATTTACCCATAACTTTGATTAAAAAAAAGTATACATTTACTGGATTTATGTCTATCAGGTACACCCTGTGAAATCATCAGGAGCTACACTTATCCCAAACAAACCGCAGGTAACACCATACTTCATGCTTAGAGTTTTCACCCATCTCACACAATTCACTTGACTCCCGTGGGTGATGCACTTAGGGCAAGAAGGAATTGCAATAATGATTCAGCCTTTATTTGTGAAAAATCTATTATCAAAAAACGGCTTACCACTAGAAAATATCCTAACTGGACCATCGAGCGAGCTTTTGATATAGTGGATACTAAATCAAGGTCGGAGCTTATAGGAACAAGTACTGCTCCTGTCATAGATTCTTCTATTGATAATAAAAATAAAAATGCAGTTAAAAGAACAAATTATTTTCTTTCAAATCAGCCAGTTCTTGTACTTACATATAGTACTCATTTCAGATCCATCTCAGAAATTGTACTTCGCAATTTGAAGATACTGAGAGATGATGAAATTATGAACACGAGTCTTCAAAGTGATATTAGGATAGTGTCCAGACGAGCTCTTACCTTGGGTAGTTTTTTTGTCTCCAAGTTTTTTGGATACAAATAGAAAAAAAAATGTCTCAAATTGGTTGTCAGTTACAAGCTTTTTTAAATGTGGACAACATCCTTGCAAAACTTGTCAATGCACTAAAAAAACTTCAACTTTTTCTTGTTCAAAAAAAAAAAAAAAAATTACCTAATAAAACGTTTTCTAAATTGCAATACCGACTATGTAGTCTACATAATAGAATGTTTAGACTGAAAATTATCTTATGCAGGATCTACAATTAGAAGACTCACAGACAGATTCAGAGAACATTTGCACGACATTCTTCAACCAACATTTCGTCACATCTCAAATGCATCCAACCATTTTATTAAAATACACAACAGACAGACATTGCACCTAAGAGTTTTTATGATAGAACAGGTCCACAAAAATATACATGGAGGAGATAGGGAGAAAAAGTTGCGAGATAGTGAGGCCTTTTGGATTTATCTCTTGAACAATCGGGCACCCCTAGGATTAAATCTTAAAAAAGAAATTATGTTGCACTATTAGTATTTCGATGTGATTTTTGCAATTTTGTATGTGTTTTTTGTATGATTTTTTTCTAGGTATATGCTTGCAGAGATCGCATTTATGTTTCCTGTGTTTAATAGTAAGGTGATTTTGCTCAATGACGACTATGTAATTATTACTAATGTTACTCACCTGCCAGGATTTCTTCTTCAACCAGACTGCTCACCTTCATATTGAGGACTAAGAACACCACGTGTGTTCGAAACGCGTTCAGTGGTTCATGGCTGTTCTTCAATGCGAATTGTCAATTATATGTAAGCAGCTTTCCATTTTAAATATGTTGAAATAAAGACTTTTAATTAAAAATAAACGGAGCTGGATCCCCTTTTTCTTCACACAAGACATTTGTTCCACCTAATTTGTGACCAGAGGTTCTCTCTTGGGTTCATTCGTCCAGGGTGGGTGGACATTTTGGGACCAAGAGGACATCTGAGCTCCTGGTGAGGATGTGCTGGTGGCCGCACATGGCCCTTGACGTCGGAGACTATATTCGGGCATGTGTCTCCTGCGCCAAGAATCAGTCTCCTTGGCAACAGCCTACTGGTTTATTTCACCCCCTGCCAGTGGTTGATAGGCCCTAGGAAATGGTTGGGATGGATTTTGTGTTGGCTTTCCCAAGTCCCGTAATTGGACCTTAATCTGGGTAGTTCCGACCATTTCTCTAAAATGGTGCACTTGGTGCCTCTTCCATGGGTCCCTTCTGCACGGGCTTTAGCAGCGTTCTTCATCAAACATGTCTTTCGCTTACATGGCATGCCTGAGAAAATAGTTAGTGAACGAGGTCCCCAGTTTGCGTCTCGGTTCTGGAGAGAGCTTTGTCGTCTGCTCAGCATTGAGCTAAATCTCTCTTCAGCTTACCATCTCGAGACTAACGGGTTGGTAGAGAGGGCCAACCAGACCCTTGTCACATATCTGCGACATTTGGTTTCCTCCAGGCAGGATGACTGGGCATCCTTGCTACCTTGGGAAGAGTTTGCGCTGAACAACGCCGTAGCTGACTCCACTGGGCCGACCCAGTTCCTCCTTAATTACGGCATCATCTGCTTGTCCTTGTGCCTATACCCCTGTCATTCACCGACTCTAGGGTGGCAGACTGGGCGGTGGAGGCACGTGATGTTTGGGACCACATCCAGGATGCCATCCGGGCCTCCAAACAGAGAATGAGGGTCCCTGCCGATGAGCGTCAGCTCCCCGCTCCAACTTTTGCCCCTGGTGACTTACAGTAGTGTGGCTCTCCACCCATAACATCAGGATGCGAGTTGAGTCCACTAAGTTTGCTCCTCGCTACATAGGTCCCTTCAAGATCCTGGAACAGGTCAATCCTGTGGTCTATCGTCTGGCTCTTCCTCCACGCCTAGGTATCACTGACACCTTTCATGTGTCCCTCCTAAAACCTGTTCACATGTCCCAGTTTTCTGAGTCATCTGCTGGGACAAGGATAACTACAAGGCAAGAGGAATATCTATCAGTGTTTTTGACGGGATTGGAAAGCACCTAGCATAGGGAAAGAGACAGTTGTGTCACCCGATGGCACCAATCATGTACCCAGGCATTCGGCCCACCAAGCCAGGTGCTTAGATAACAAGTGCCTGATCATGGTGGTGGTGGTTAGGGTCTTAGTGGTCAGGCCCCTGCTGATTGTGGCATGGCACAGATTGCAAATGGCCTTTTTGTTTGTATCGCAACTCTCTTTAAAAAAATCCCATACTAGGGAACACCTGACTGACGGAGAAATTCAGGACTGTCGGTGCTCTGCAGAACAGTTGCCCACCTTCTCACTCTGGTCACCCCACTGCTTCTTCCTGTCTGTTTTGGTGCTGCTGATTTCTCCCCCTCAGCGCTGATGGCCTAACTCTGCATGCCAGCTTCCCTTGTTGGGTGAGTTACTTCGCCATCCAGTACCTCGTCTTCCACCCCTGCATTCTGGTCCTCCTGACTTTGTGACTTAACAACAACAAGACTTAACAGTAACGGTGTCTCATCATCTTCTTCTTTAGCAAAAATTTTCCATTCCCCATAGTCATTTTGTTATGGCCCTAGTTGCTCTAGGTTTAGTGCATCACTACACAGCATGTCATCTTGTTCTTGTTGGAGCATGCAGGTTGAGAGGCCACAATTGTGAAATGTTGTAAATATCTCCTCAGTGTGTCCTAGTGTGGGATCACTAGTCTTCTGGGACTCCAAATGGTGGGAGGAAGGAGGATAAGGGTGAGGATTAAGTGATCCAGACAGTAGGCTGGGGAGACTGGACCATGTGGAAGTCTGGCTAGTGCTACCAAGCCTGCTAAAAGCATTATCTGCTATCCAACCGACCACCTGTTTCCACTGCTCTGGCTTAGAAGTGGGACAGGATCCTATGTGTCTTGGAGGTTCGTGTTTATTGTGCTCTTACAACAGGCGCAGTCGTACCTGCCCCATTTCCTCGGCATCTGCATGCACCATCATCAGCACTTCCACATTCCGCCCCTTATCGCACACATTTTGTAATTGCTAAGTCTTTTGAAACCAAGTTTATTTTTAATAAAAGAAAAATATTGGTCACCTGCAATGGTCAAAGCGGTTTTTGGGAGTTTAATACCACCACAATATAACAGAAAGTGTCAAAGATTGTCAATCAAATTCAATCTAGAAAAAGCTGTTTCAACACTTTTTGGACATCTTATATGCCACAGAAATGTACCACAAAGCACCTAATACTGTATGGGTGAGAAAATTAACCCAGAAAAATTTTGGAACTCTTTTTGGAGTGTTAGATATCACAGAAATGTACCATAGAACACCTGAAACTATGACTGAGAAATTTAAGACCGCAAAAAATTGTAACTTTTTTTTCAGTTTTATAGATTACAGGAAGTGTCCCCCAGACCATGGAGTAGTAAATGGATGAGTACTGTAATGCAGCTAATTTTTATAACACTTTTTTGGAGGGTAAGTTGTACCACAGAACATGTGAAATGTCTTTTTGGAGTGTTATATATAACTAAAAAAAAAGTGTATGGGTAAGAAATTTAACCCAGGGAAACTTTTTAACGATTGTCTGGAGTGTTATATAACACAAAAAAGTAACGCAGAGCACCTAATATTCAATGGATCAAAATAAATTGTATTTTTTCATCCCCCCAATAAAATGCAGCAGCTACATACAGTGGGGCAAAAAAGTATTTAGTCAGTCAGCAATAGTGCAAGTTCCACCACTTAAAAATATGAGAGGCGTCTGTAATTTACATCATAGGTAGACCTCAACTATGGGAGACAAACTGAGAAAATCACATTGTCTGTTTTTTTATCATTTTTTTTGCATATTATGGTGGAAAATACATATTTGGTCAGAAACAAACAATCAAGATTTCTGGCTCTCACAGACCTGAAACTTCTTCTTTAAGAGTCTCTTCTTTCCTCCACTCATTACCTGTAGTAATGGCACCTGTTTAAACTTGTTATCAGTATAAAAAGACACCTGTGCACACCCTCAAACAGTCTGACTCCAAACTCCACTATGGTGAAGACCAAAGAGCTGTCAAAGGACACCAGAAACAAAATTGTAGCCCTGCACCAGGCTGGGAAGACTGAATCTGCAATAGCCAACCAGCTTGGAGTGAAGAAATCAACAGTGGGAGCAATAATTAGAAAATGGAGGACATACAAGACCACTGATAATCTCCCTCGATCTGGGGCTCCACGCAAAATCCCACCCCGTGGGGTCAGAATGATCACAAGAACGGTGAGCAAAAATCCCAGAAGCACGCGGGGGGACCTAGTGAATGAACTGCAGAGAGCTGGGACCAATGTAACAAGGCCTACCATAAGTAACACACTACGCCACCATGGACTCAGATCCTGCAGTGCCAGACGTGTCCCACTGCTTAAGCCAGTACATGTCCGGGCCCGTCTGAAGTTTGCTAGAGAGCATTTGGATGATTCAGAGGAGTTTGGGGAGAATGTCCTATGGTCTGATGAAACCAAACTGCAAATGTTTGGTAGAAACACAACTTGTCGTGTTTGGAGGAAAAAGAATACTGAGTTGCATCCATCAAACACCATACCTACTGTAAAGCATGGTGGTGGAAACATCATGCTTTGGGGCTGTTTCTCTGCAAAGGGGCCAGGACGACTGATCCGGGTACATGAAAGAATGAATGGGGCCATGTATCGTGAGATTTTGAGTGCAAACCTCCTTCCATCAGCAAGGGCATTGAAGATGAAACGTGGCTGGGTCTTTCAACATGACAATGATCCAAAGCACACCGCCAGGGCAACGAAGGAGTGGCTTCGTAAGAAGCATTTCAAGGTCCTGGAGTGGCCTAGCCAGTCTCCAGATCTCAACCCAATAGAAAACCTTTGGAGGGAGTTGAAAGTCCGTGTTGCCAAGCGAAAAGCCAAAAACATCACTGCTCTAGAGGAGATCTGCATGGAGGAATGGGCCAACATACCAACAACAGTGTGTGGCAACCTTGTGAAGACTTACAGAAAACGTTTGACCTCTGTCATTGCCAACAAAGGATATATTACAAAGTATTGAGATGAAATTTTGTTTCTGACCAAATACTTATTTTCCACCATAATATGCAAATAAAATGTTAAAAAAACAGACAATGTGACTTTCTGGATTTTTTTTTCTCAGTTTGTCTTCCATAGTTGAGGTCTACCTATGATGTAAATTACAGACGCCTCTCATCTTTTTAAGTGGTGGAACTTGCACTATTGCTGACTGACTAAATACTTTTTTGCCCCACTGTATTTAGCAATGGGCTGCATGGCCCTAATCCCTGTCTACAGACAGAATTCTGTCACTCTCCCGGCTCCTGCGACACTCTCTCCTTCTCTAGGCTAAATGAAGATTGTACGTGATACAAACAGCAAAGCACAAGATTAGCCCTTAGGCCGGGATCACACATGCGAGAAACACGTCCATGTCTCGCATGTGAAATCCAAGCTCTGGTGCCGGCACTCCGGAGCGGAGCGTGCAGCTCCATGTGTTGCTATGCGGCCGCACGCTCCGCTCTGTAGTGCCGGCGCCAGAGCTTGGATTTCACATGCGAGACATGGTCCTGTTTCTCGCATGTGTGATCCTGGCCTTAGAAGGGCTTTTAGTATGATGGCTCAGCTTTAGCTTCAGTATCAACACTTTAGGCCTCTGATTCACTATACTGTGCAGACACAGACCTAGGCAAGCACTCTCTCCCTCCAATACAAAGTGTTGCAGAGCTTTGCAATGATGTCTCTTTTATAACCCCTGATGATGTCACATGGCCAGCCAGTTACAGTAATGTCACAACCAAGACGGCTACGACATTGCAGTGATATGCAGGCCATCTCCGCATGTTATTGGCTGTGTTACAGGCGCCAAACATGCGGAGTGGCGATTCAAGTTTTATGTAGAGCACCGCCCATTACTCACTGAGTAATGAGTACATCCGAGCACCATGATACTCGAGTGATAACTGAGTATCACCAAGCATGTTTGCTCGTCCCTACTGAGCATCCATCAGTTGTCAGTTCTAACTTATTCTCAGCAGGATCTTGTCACTGTGCAATATTCTTTTCAGTGCAAAGTGACAGTGCGCTACCTCGCTGGCTCTGATGAGTAAGTAACAAGTTGGAAAAATAAAGCTGCAGGTACTTATTTGTTGGGTTTGCAGAGACTATTAAAAGACAACAACTACAAAAGTTATGCGATTTAGATCTCCTGGACTCAATGGCGCCCCGTTTTGGCTCTCATATATTTGTTAAAGAAACCAAACAAACTAACTCAGCACAAATCATTATATTATACTTGGTCCATAATAATTCACATCTTAGAGATTTCAACTCTAAATTGGAAGATAGAGATTCTAAAGTAACCCTTTTCAGTGACCATCGGCAAAGGTGACTTGTAAAAGATGAGGTTTATGAACCTTTTTGGACAGAACTAAAGCTTTAGTTACAGTTTAATGCTATTCAAAACACAATCCAACAAGACTGAAATGTCATTGTTTTCCGCATTGGCAAGAAGCAACAACATACCATAATGATTGTGATCATAAGACTCAAGGAGAATTTAGTGTGACTGGGACTTCACCACGGAAGTCTAAGCCCATGATTACCAATGGCGAGGAATTAAGACATTGTTGAAGAACAAATTGAAGAGCTTCACCATATCATACCTTAAAGTTCGATTTTGCTCACCTGTAATTGCCCAATCATGAGATATTCGTCTATGGCCAAGCCAGTTACCTGACCTCAATCTGATTGAGCATGCTTTTTGATTACTGAAAAATCTGAAGGCCAAAATACTCACAAACAAGAAATACGAGAAAAATGGCTGCAGTAAAGGCGAGGAATGTCATCTCAAGTGAGAAAACTCAGCATTTGGTCCATAAGCCTATATTCAGTCACTCATTAACTGCAAAGTATTTGCCATGAAGTATTAAAACAAATGTTTCTAATTAAAACTGTTTGTCCATTTACTTCTGAGTTTGTCATTTTACACAAAATTGTCATTATATACAAAATGTCTGTATTTACAAAATGGCCAGTGGAATATTTTTGGAAAATCCCGTGTAATAAAACTGAGAATCTACACTTCATTCATATACTGTATTGATGGCTTTCCTTTAAGTCCATGGCACCTATGGACAGAAGCTAAATTATAAAAATTATAGGACAGTCAAAATATTTTTGGCCCAAACCATATCTATAATGTATGCTCTATTGAAATCTATATTCAAATCGTAAAATTAATAGGCTTAAAAGCCTAATAATTGTAACAAAAAAAACTATGTCTACTGGTAAATGTGCACTAAAAGACCTTTTCAATATCCCTCTGATAATTCTAGCATTAGAAAGACACAATATACTTGTAGAAAGACCTTGGATTTAAAATAAGTGCACATGTTGCAGAATTGCCGCAGAAATTTCCACGGCAATTCTGCAATTCCTGCCGCGGGTATATCGCATGTGGAATTGGCATGTGTTTTCCCGCTAAACACTAGCGTTTTGCAAGCGTAATTAGCTTTCAGAATGCTAGCGTTTTTTAAACGATCTGTAGCATCGCTTGGAAAACTGATTGACAGGTTGACAAGCGTGACCATCTTTTTACTATTGATGCTGCCTATGCAGGAAAGCTGCGCGGGACGCCGGACGGTGAGAATGTCATGATTTTTTATTTTAATTCTATTTTTTTAACAATTATATGGTTCCCAGGGCCTGCAGGAGAGTCTCCTCTCCTCCACCCTGGGTACCACCCGCACATGATCCGCTTACTTCCCGCATGGTGGGCATAGCCCCATGCGGGAACTAAGCGAATCATTGCATTCCTATGTGTGCGGAATCATTGCGATTCAGTACTTTTATGAACATGCTGCGTTTTTTTCCGGAATGCGATTCTGCTGTGGAAAAAAATGCAGCATGTGCACAAAAAATGCGGAATGCATTCTAAAAATAGGATGCTTAATGTATGCGTTTTTTCGCGGCCCTGCGCTTAGTAACCCGATGTTTACCCTGGTTACCAGTGAAGACATCGCTGAATCGGCGTCACACACGCGGGAGGTCCAGCGACGAAATAAAGTTCTGGACTTTCTGCGCCGACCAACGATGGCACAGCAGGATCCTGATCACTGCTGCCTGTCAAACTGAACGATATCGCTAGCCAGGATGCTGCAACGTCACGGATTGCTAGCGATATCGTTCAGTGTGAAGGTACCTTTAGTGATCCAGTATTCCTCAAGGTTGAAGATCATACTAAAGGCAGGACCAAATCTAACTGTCTCAAAGTCAGCTTAGTCAGGTAAGCTGAAGGGGCAAACGGAGCAAGGTGAATCCTCTAAGCCTAAGGTCCGGTTGGGCACAAGGGCAACAGACCTCAGGGCAGCAGGTTGATGAATAGAGGGACTGGAAACCGTAGGTAGACAGGTGGAATGCTGGAAACCACAGGCAGACTTCACAGACAGGTGAAGTGCTCCGCTTTGTGCCCTGTGATTGACGCAATCAATGTAATCGTCGATCGCACCAACCAGAGTGGGTTCAGGCGATGCCTGGCGTTGCCAGGTGGCAGCCTATGATCGGTGCTCTTAGGGAACCGATCATAGGTTGGGACATCAGTGTTTCAGGCAATCTGATTGCCTAAAACGCTGAGAAATGTTGCAATTGGCTGTTAAGAATGGACCAGCAATCACAGCGAACGTGGTTGTGGGTGGGCAGTGACACCCCCCAGGATGACGACACCATCTACCCAGAGGTAAGATGGCACTGGAATTTGAATATGATCACCATGACTTCGGTCGCAGTGTTGCATTAAATAAATGATGTAATGATCCGTCCCTGGTCAAATAGGACCAGGGCACATGGACGGATCATTACGTACGATGTCAGAAAGGGATTAATGGTTGCACATCTAATTTGTAGAGTGTTTCAAGTGGAGTACCATAAGCCTATGTCCTGTCCCCAGAGTTGTTCAACATTTTTATAAATGATTTAGATAAGGGAACTAAAGCTAAACAAATCAAATTTGCAGACGAAGCAAAGCTAGGTGGGAAAGCTAACACTAGAAAAGACAGAAATAATTCTAAATTATCTAGATAAGCTTGAACAATGGGCAGTGACTAATAGAATGGTATTTAACAGGAAGAAATGCAAAATTCCACATCTGGCAAGAAAAATTAAAATTACATCTACAGAATTGGAGGAATAGAACTACGCAACAGCACGTGTGAAAAAGACTTGGGTATACTAATAGATTTCAGACTGCACGAGTCCACAGTGTGATGCAGCAGCAAAAAAAGCAAACAGTTCTAGGATGTATTAAGAGAAGCATAAAGTCTAGATCACATGAAACAATTATCCCCCTTTACTCCTTGGTCAGACCTCATCTGGAACACAGTGTTGAGTTCTGGACACCACGTTTTAAAATGACATTGAAAAAACTGGAGCAAGATCAGAAAAGAGCTGCCAGGATAGTGAGCGGACTGCAAAGTATGTCCTATGAGGACCGGATAAAGGATCTAGAAATGTTTAGTTTGCATAAAAAGAATGCTAAGAGGAGACTTAATAGCTGTCTATACATATCTGAAGGGATGTCACAGTGTAGAGGGATCATCCTTATTCTCATTTGTACATGTAAACACAAGAAGCAATAGAGTTAAACTGAAAGGGAGAACATACATATTAGATATTAGAAAAAAACTTTTTGACAATGAGGGTGATCAATGTGTGGAACAGGCTGCCACAAGAGGTGAAAAGTTCTCCTTCAATGGAAGTCTTCAAACAGAGCAAACAGAGGCTGGACAGACATCTGTCTGGGATAGTTTAGTGAATCCTGTATTGAGCAGGCGGTTGAATGCAATGACTCTTGAGGTCCCTTCCAACTCTAACATTCTATTACTCTATGATTCTCTACAGATGAAAAGGTGATCACTACCATGAGTCCTGTGTCACTCCAACAGTAAAGCATACTGAGACTTTTCATGTATAAATTCATCCAAGATAGTGGTGTCACTCACAATTTTGCCTAATAACACAGCCATGGAAAATTAATGGTATCTTAACATCCTCCAAGAGGAACTTTTTCCAACCATCCAGTAGAAATTTGGTGATGAACAATGCTTTTTCGAGAACAATGAATGGTGAACAAAACATTGAAATTTTGGATCTATCTCCTGGAAACTCCCCAGATCTCAGTGCAATTGAGAACCTGTGGTTAAGGGGCAGCAAGGTGGCTCAGTGGATAGCCCTGCAGCCATTTAGCGCTGGAGTCCTGGGTTCAAATCCCACCAAGGACAACATCTGCAAGAAGTTTGTATGTTCTCCCCGTGCTTGCGTGGGTTTTCTCCGGCTAGTTCAGGTTTCTTCCACAATCCAAAGACATACTGATAGGGAATTTAGATTGTGAGCCCCATTGGGCACAGCAATGATAATCTATGTAAAGCGCTGCAGAATAAGATATCGCTATATAAGCAAAGCATAATAAATAATCCTCAAAAAAACAGTTTACAAAAGAAACCACAGAAACTGTAATAAACCCCAAGCACTGATTGAGCAAGAATAATAATAATAATAATAATTTTATTTATAGAGCGCCAACATATTCCGCAGCGCTTTACAAATTATAGAGGGGATTTATACAGACAATAGACATTACATCATAACAGAAATCACAGTTCAAAATATGGTAGATACCAAGAGGAGTGAGGGCCCTGCTCGCAAGCTTACAATCTGCAGGAAAAAGCGAGACACAGGAGGTGGATGGTAATAATTGCTTTCGTTGTTCGGACCGGCCATAGTGTAAGGATCGGGTGTTGATGCAAAGCTGCATGAACCAGTTAACTGCCTAAGTATGTAACAGTGCGGACACAGAGGCTATTAACTGCATGAAGTGTATGAGAACATGATGTGAGGAACCTGATTATGGTTTAAGGGTTTTTTTTTGTTTGTTTTTTTTTAATGGGCCACACAGGGATATTTAGGTTAATGCGTTGAGGTGGTAGGCCAGTCTGAACAAATGCATTTTTAGGGCACGCTTAAAACTGTGTGGGGTTTCATCATGAAAAAACATTCTCAGAATTACTGTTCTCAAAATCACTATTATAGGGACATTCCAATTTTTTATCACGTAAAATATTAAAAACTGGGACTCTGTCATTGGAGGGAATAAAGAGCCTATAAAATATAAGCAATGTACAAAAGTTTATTTACTCTTTAACACTGATTAAATTTGTCTTGTAATTTATGATGCAGTACTTGAAATTTCAATGTTTACAGGAGGAGAGATTATTCTCTAAAGGTACCGTCACACTAGACGATATCGCTAGCGATCCGTGACGTTGCAGCGTCCTGGCTAGCGATATCGTTCAGTTTGACACACAGCAGCGATCAGGCCCCTGCTGTGCTGTTGCTGGTCGGGGAAGAAAGTCCAGAACTTTATTTGGTCGCTGGACTCCCCGCAGACATCGCTGAATCGGCGTGTGTGACACCGATTCAGCGATGTCTTCACTGGTAACCAGGGTAAACATCGGGTAACTAAGCGCAGGGCCGCGCTTAGTAACCCGATGTTTACCCTGGTTACCATCCTAAAAGTAAAAAAAACAAACACTACATACTTACCTACAGCCGTCTGTCCTCCAGCGCTGTGCTCTGCACTCCTCCTGTACTGGCTGTGAGCGTCGGTCAGCCGGAAAGCAGAGCGGTGACGTCACCGCTCTGCTTTCCGGCCGCTGTGCTCACACAGACAGTACAGGAGGAGAGCAGAGCACAGCGCTGGAGGACAGACGGCTGTAGGTAAGTATGTAGTGTTTGTTTTTTTTACTTTTAGGATGGTAACCAGGGTAAACATCGGGTTACTAAGCGCGGCCCTGCGCTTAGTTACCCGATGTTTACCCTGGTTACCGGCATCGTTGGTCGCTGGAGAGCTGTCTGTGTGACAGCTCTCCAGCGACCAAACAGCGACGCTGCAGCGATCCGGATCGTTGTCGGTATCGCTGCAGCGTCGCTAAGTGTGACTGTACCTTTACACTTGGCTAATCTTCTATGAATTTAATGGGCTTGTCAATACCCTTTTGAGTACACAGATTACACAGAACACTAAACTAAGAATTCCAGACTTCTTGCTAGGCCTCAGGGCAGGGAGTCACTCAATCCATGCTTTACAAGGTGTCCAGCCTTTCACTATCCTTTCACTATCTGCTATTTCTCCAAATCCAGACTGAGATCCCTGAGCCAAAATTATCCCAGCAATGGATCTCAAATAACACTGTGTGCAGAATTATTAGGCAAGTTGTATTTTGATCACATGATACTTTTTATACATGTTGTCCTACTCCAAGCTGTTCAAGCTTGAGAACCAACTACAGGTGAAGTAAATCAGGTGATGTGCATCTCTGTAATGAGGAGGAGTGTTGTCTAATGACTAGTGTTGAGCGATACCTTCCGATATTCGGAAATATCGGTATCGGATTTGATCGGCCGATATCCCAAAAATATCGGATATTGCCGATACCGATACTAATGCAAGTCAATGGGACACAAATATCGGAATTAAAATAAGCCCTTTCTGTCCTTGACATCCTGTTCTGGAGGGGGAAAGAGTGTGGGCGGTGCGTGGGTGGAGACTGCGTGAATGTGTGGGACCATGGGGGGTCTGTGCGGGCCTGCCGGGGGTCTGTGCGGGCCTGCCTGAGGTCTGTGCAGGCCTGCTGGGGAGCTGTACGGGCCTTTTGGGGGTCTGTGTGGCCTGCCGGGGGTCTGTACGGGCCTCTCAGGGGTTTGTGCGGCCAGCCGGGGGTTTGTGCGGCCGGCCGGGGGTCTGTGCGGCCTGCCGGGGATCTGTACGGGCCTCTCGGGGGGTCTGTGCGGCCTGCCGGGGGTCTGTACGGCCTGCAGGGGGTCTGTACGGGCCTCTCTGGGGTCTGTGCTGCTTGCCGAGGATCTGTACAGGCCTCTAAGGGGGTCTGTGCGACCTGCCGGGGGTCTGTGCGGCCTGCCGGGGGTCTGTATGGGCCTCTCTGGGGTCTGTGTGGCCTGCCGGGGATCTGTACGGGCCTCTCGGGTGTCTGTGCGGCTTGCCGGGGGTCTGTACGGGTCTCTCTGGGGTCTGTGCAGCCTGTCGGGGGTCTGTGTGGCCTACCGGGGGTCTGTACGGGCCTTTCTGGGGTCTGTGCGGCCTGCTGGGGGTCTGTGCAGCCTGCCGGGGGTCTGTACGGGCCTCTCTGGGGTCTGGGTGGCCTGCCGGGGTCTGTGCGGGTGTGCAGGCATCGTCTGATGGGACTACAAGTCCCATCAGGCTATGCCTGCTGCAATACATACATACATACATACAACATACTGCATACATTCAACATACTACATACATACATACATACTACATACTACATGCATACATACATACTACATGCATACATACTACATACTACATGCATACTACATAAATACATACTACATACATACATACATACTACATACATACTACATATATACTACATACTACATACAGTACAGACCAAAAGTTTGGACACACCTCATTTAAAGATTTTTCTGTATTTTCATGACTAGGAAAATTGTACATTCACACTGAAGGCATCAAAAGTATGAATTAACACATGTGGAATTATATACTTAACAAAAAAGTGTGAAACAACTGAAATTATGTCTTATATTCTAGGTTCTTCAAAGAGGCCACGTTTTGCTTTGATGACTGTGAAGCGCCCCCAGACGCAGGGCCGCGGGGTACTCGGTCCTGGGTTGTCACGTTGGCTAGACCCGGTCCGTAACCCTGCTAAGGGGCGTCCAATGAAAGGTGATGGTGCGTGGTGCAAGATGCGAGGAATAACAAGGACGCAGGGTTGCAGTCTTTTTACCTTTTTACTGAAGGCTCCGGGGTCCGCAATCCAGAGCACTGGTAACAGGGCTGGCTGAGACCGGCCGGTCCGAAGGCACATCCAGAGTTCCCTTTGCAGGTGGAAATCAGTGTCTACCTTCTAGCGCCTGTGTGTTGTAGTACTTCCCTGCTGAGCACCACGGGATAGTCCTCACAACTCTCATATCAGTTCTTTCTCTCTCTCCGTCCCCCAGTATGATATGGCTAGGAAGCACCCGTATGACAGGTAGGCCTGGAGTTATTCTGGGACCCTAGCGACACCCCTCTCCCACGATTGCATCCTATGTCTGTTCAGGTGATTTAGGTCAGACAGCCAACTAACTGTCCCGCTGCTGTTTGAAGTAATGCGTGGAGTCTGTTACTTCCTCGGTTTTCCGGCCACCAGCTACGCGCCTCAGAAGGATGTTGCCGCAGTCTTAGGGGCACGACTCCTTCTGGTTCTATCTCCTTCGTACTCTGATCCCGTTTCTCACTTCTCCACAATATACTTCGCTTCGCTTCCTTTCTTAAGATGCCGCCGCAAGGTAATGCAGGCGCGGCTCAGTAACAATCTGTACTTTCTGCTAGGTACCTACCAGGAACCCACTTCTGACAGGTCCTCCCTGGAGCTCTCCCAGGCTGCTTTCTCCTGACTTCCTATCCAACCCCCAGTTTTAACAGAGTGTGAGGAGTGGCCAAATACATAGTGCCTTTTGCTCCCCCTGGTGGCCGGAGTGTGAAGTGTAATATGTGACTGTAATTGTTATAACCTGGTGGTCAGGACAATAATGGACCTGGAGGTTAAGAGCACACGGAATGACCTGATAGTTACTGATAATAAGGACGAGCTCTGGGACGTGGGAACTCTGCTGACCGCAATCCCTAATCCTATCAAACACACTAGAAATAGCCGTGGATTGCGCCTAACGCTTCCTATGCAACTCGGCACAGCCTAAGGAACTAGCTAGCCCTAAAGATAGAAAAATAAAGCCTACCTTGCCTCAGAGAAATTCCCCAAAGGAATAGGCAGCCCCCCACATATAATGACTGTGAGTAAAGATGAAAATACAAACGCAGAGATGAAATAGATTTAGCAAAGTGAGGCCCGACTTACTGAACAGACCGAGGATAGGAAAGGCTGCTGTGCGGTCAGCACAAAAACCTACAAAAAGACCACGCAGAGGGAGCAAAAAGACCCTCCGCACCGACTCACGGTGCGGAGGCGCTCCCTCTGCGTCCCAGAGCTTCCAGCAAGCAAGACGGCAATAAAAATAGCAAGCTGGACAGAAAAATAGCAAACCAAAGAAAAACAAACAGGAACTTAGCTTCTGTTGGGAAGACAGGTCACAAGAACGATCCAGGAGTAAACTAGACCAATACTGGAACATTGACAGGTGGCATGGAGCAAAGATCTAAGTGGAGTTAAATAGAGCAGCCAGCTAACGAATTAACCTCGTCGCCTGAGGAAGGAAACTCAGAAACACCCACCAGAGGAAGTCCATGGACAGAACCAGCCGAAGTACCATTCATGACCACAGGAGGGAGCCCGACAACAGAATTCACAACAGTACCCCCCCTTGAGGAGGGGTCACCGAACCCTCACCAGAGCCCCCAGGCCGACCAGGATGAGCCAAATGAAAGGCACAAACCAGATTGGCAGCATGAACATCAGAGGCAAAAACCCAGGAATTATCTTCCTGACCATAACCCTTCCACTTGACCAGGTACTGGAGTTTCCGTCTCGAAATACGATATTCCAAAATCTTCTCCACCACATACTCCAACTCCCCCTCAACCAATACCGGGGCAGGAGGATCAACGGATGGAACCACAGGCGCCACGTATCTCTACAATAACGACCTATGGAACACATTATGGATGGCAAAAGAAGCAGGAAGGGCCAAACGAAATGGCACAGGATTGATAACCTCAGAAATCTTATACGGACCAATGAAAGGAGGCTTAAACTTAGGAGAGGAAACCTTCATAGGAACATAACGAGACGACAACCAAACCAAATCCCCAACGCGAAGTCGGGGACCCACACAGCGCCGGCGGTTAGCGAAACGTTGAGCCTTCTCCTGGGACAATGTCAAATTGTCCACCACATGAGTCCAAATCTGCTGCAACCTATCCACCACAGTATCTACACCAGGACAGTCCGAAGACTCAACCTGCCCTGAAGAGAAACGAGGATGGAAACCAGAATTGCAGAAAAACGGCGAAACCCAAGTAGCCGAGCTGGCCCGATTATTAAGGGCGAACTCAGCCAACGGCAAAAAGGACACCCAATCATCCTGATCAGCAGAAACAAAGCATCTCAGATATGTTTCCAAAGTCTGATTAGTTCGTTCGGTTTGGCCATTTGTCTGAGGATGGAAAGCCGAGGAAAAAGACAAATCAATGCCCATCCTAGCACAAAAGGATTGCCAAAACCACGAAACAAACTGGGAACCTCTGTCAGAAACGATGTTCTCCGGGATACCATGTAAACGAACCACATGCTGGAAAAATAATGGCACCAAATCAGAGGAGGAAGGCAATTTAGACAAAGGTACCAAATGGACCATTTTAGAAAAGCGATCACAAACCACCCAAATGACCGACATCTTTTGAGAGACGGGGAGATGCGAAATAAAATCCATAGAAATATGCGTCCAGGGCCTCTTCGGGACCGGCAAGGGCAAAAGCAACCCACTGGCACGAGAACAGCAGGGCTTAGCCCGAGCACAAGTCCCACAGGACTGCACAAAAGAACGCACATCCCGTGACAAAGACGGCCACCAAAAGGATCTAGCCACCAAATCTCTGGTACCAAAGATTCCAGGATGTCCAGCCAACACTGAACAATGAATCTCAGAGATAACTCTACTAGTCCATCTATCAGGGACAAACAGTTTCTCCGCTGGGCAACGGTCAGGTCTATCAGCCTGAAATTTTTGCAGCACCCGCCGCAAATCAGGGGAGATGGCAGACAAAATTACCCCCTCTTTGAGAATACCCGCCGGCTTAGGAACACCCGGAGAGTCAGGCACAAAACTCCTTGACAGGGCATCAGCCTTCACATTCTTAGAGCCCGGAGGGTACGAAACCACAAAATCAAAACGGGAGAAAAATAATGACCATCGAGCCTGTCTCGGATTCAACCGTTTGGCAGACTCAAGATAAGTCAAATTCTTGTGATCTGTTAAGACCACCACGCGATGCTTGGCTCCTTCAAGCCAATGACGCCACTCCTCGAATGCCCACTTCATGGCCAACAACTCACGATTACCAACATCATAATTACGCTCAGCAGGCGAAAACTTTTTAGAAAAGAAAGCACATGGCTTCATCACCGAGCCATCAGAACTTCTTTGCGACAAAACAGCCCCTGCTCCAATCTCAGAAGCATCAGCCTCAACCTGAAACGGGAGCGAAACATCTGGCTGGCACAACACAGGGGCAGAAGAAAAACGACGCTTCAACTCCTGAAAAGCCTCCACAACTACAGAAGACCAATTGACCACATCAGCACCCTTCTTGGTCAAATCAGTCAACGGTTTAGCAACACTAGAAAAATTAGCGATGAAGCGCCGATAAAAATTAGCAAAGCCCAGGAACTTTTGCAGGCTCTTCACAGATGTCGGCTGAGTCCAATCGTAAATGGCCTGGACTTTAACAGGGTCCATCTCGATAGTAGAAGGGGAAAAAATGAACCCCAAAAATTAAACCTTCTGAACTCCAAAGAGACACTTTGACCCCTTCACAAACAAGGAATTCGCACGAAGGACCTGGAACACCATTCTGACCTGCTTCACATGAGACTCCCAATCATCCGAAAAGACCAAAATATCATCCAAATACACAATCAGGAATTTATCCAGGTACTCTCGCATAAAGGACTGAAATACTGATGGAGCATTGGAAAGCCCGAATGGCATAACCAGGTACTCAAAATGGCCCTCGGGCGTATTAAATGCTGTTTTCCATTCATCGCCTTGTTTAATACGCACAAGATTATACGCCCCTCGAAGATCTATCTTGGTGAACTAACTAGCCCCTTTAATACGAGCAAACAAATCAGAGAGCAACGGCAAAGGATACTGAAATTTGACTGTGATCTTATTAAGAAGGCGGTAATCAATACAAGGTCTCAAAGAACCATCCTTCTTGGCCACAAAAAAGAACCCTGCTCCTAACGGTGATGACGACGGGCGAATATGGCCTTTCTCCAAGGATTCCTTTATATAACTCCGCATAGCGGCGTGTTCTGGCACAGATAAATTGAACAATCGACCCTTAGGAAACTTACTACCAGGAATCAAATTATTTGCACAATCGCAATCCCTATGAGGAGGTAGGGCACTGGCTTTGGGCTCATCAAATACATCCCGATAATCCGACAAAAACTCTGGAACTTCAGAAGGAGTGGAAGATGAAATAGACAAAAATGGAACATCACCATGTACCCCCTGGCAACCCCAGCTGGACACAGACATTGATTTCCAGTCCAATACTGGATTATGAACCTGTAGCCATGGCAACCCCAAAACGACCACATCATGCAGATTATGCAACACCAGAAACCGGATATCCTCCTGATGTGCAGGAGCCATGCACATGGTCAATTGGGTCCAGTACTGAGGCTTATTCTTGGCCAAAGGCGTAGCATCAATTCCTCTCAATGGAATAGGATACTGCAAGGGCTCCAAGGAAAAACCACAGCGCCTGGCAAACTCCAAGTCCATCAAATTCAGGGCAGCGCCTGAATCCACAAATGCCATAACAGAATAGGATGACAAAGAGCAAATCAGAGTAATGGACAATAGAAATTTAGACTGTACCATACCAATGGTGGCAGACCTAGCGAACCGCTTAGTGCGCTTAGGACAATCGGAGATAGCATGAGTGGAATCACCACAGTAAAAACATAGCCCATTCCGACGTCTGTGTTCTTGCCGTTCAGCTCTGGTCAAAGTCCTATCACATTGCATGGGCTCTGGCCCATGCTCAGATAGTACCGCCAAATGGTGCACAGCTTTACGCTCACGCAAGCGTCGATCGATCTGAATGGCCAAAGACATAGACTCATTCAGACCAGCAGGCATGGGAAATCCCACCATGACATCCTTAAGGGCTTCAGAGAGACCCTTTCTGAAGATTGCTGCCAGGGCACAGTCATTCCACTGAGTGAGCACAGACCACTTTCTAAACTTCTGACAATATATCTCCGCTTCATCCTGACCCTGACACAGAGCCAGCAAGATTTTCTCTGCCTGATCCACTGAATTAGGTTCGTCATAAAGCAATCCAAGCGCCAGGAAAAACGCATCAACATCACGCAATGCCGGATCTCCTGGCACAAGGGAAAATGCCCAGTCTTGAGGGTCACCACGTAACAAAGAAATAATGATCCTTACTTGTTGAACAGGGTCACCTGAGGAGCAAGGTTTCAAGGCAAGAAACAATTTACAATTATTTTTGAAATTCAAGAACTAAGATCTATCACCAAAAAACAAATCAGGAATAGGAATCCTAGGCTCTAACATCGGATTCTGAACCACAAAATCTTGAATGTTTTGTACCCTTGTAGTGAGATTATCCATCCAAGAGGACTGACCTTGAATGTCCATGTTTACACCTGTGTCCTGAACCACCCAGAGGTAAAGGGGAAAAGAGAGACAAAACACAGTGCAAAGAAAAAAAAATGGTCTCAGAACTTCTCTTATCCCTCTATTGAGATGCATTAGTACTTATGGCCACCTGTACTGTTATGACCTGGTGGTCAGGACAATAATGGACCTGGAGGTTAAGAGCACAAGGAATGACCTGATAGTTACTGATAATAAGGACGAGCTCTGGGACGTGGGAACTCTGCTGACCGCAATCCCTAATCCTATCAAACACACTAGAAATAGCCGTGGATTGCGCCTAACGCTCCCTATGCAACTCGGCACAGCCTAAGGAACTAGCTAGCCCTAAAGATAGAAAAATAAAGCCTACCTTGCCTCAGAGAAATTCCCCAAAGGAATAGGCAGCCCCCCACATATAATGACTGTGAGTAAAGATGAAAATACAAACACAGAGATGAAATAGATTTAGCAAAGTGAGGCCCGACTTACTGAACAGACCGAGGATAGGAAAGGCTGCTGTGCGGTCAGCACAAAAACCTACAAAAAGACCACGCAGAGGGCGCAAAAAGACCCTCCGCACCGACTCACGGTGCGGAGGCGCTCCCTCTGCGTCCCAGAGCTTCCAGCAAGCAAGACGGCAATAAAAATAGCAAGCTGGACAGAAAAATAGCAAACCAAAGAAAAACAAACAGGAACTTAGCTTCTGTTGGGAAGACAGGTCACAAGAACGATCCAGGAGTAAACTAGACCAATACTGGAACATTGACAGGTGGCATGGAGCAAAGATCTAAGTGGAGTTAAATAGAGCAGCCAGCTAACGAATTAACCTCGTCACCTGAGGAAGGAAACTCAGAAACACCCACCAGAGGAAGTCCATGGACAGAACCAGCCGAAGTACCATTCATGACCACAGGAGGGAGCCCGACAACAGAATTCACAACATGTGATACCTGATCAGGTGAACTCCTTTAGTGCAATCAGACATAACATCACTCCCCTTAGTGGCAGAGCGACATTACTGCAACGACCAGGACTCTGGGGCGCTGCAACTCCTTTGCACACTCTTGGCATTCTCTTGATGAGCTTCAAGAGGTAGTCTTGAACTCGAGCCTGGGAACTTTTCAGAATATTTTCCCACGCTCGAGTTCATATGAGGACATCCAGCAGAGGGCGCATCACCGCAACTCGAGGTAACTACAGGTCATTCACCTACATTCCATTCATTCGCCAGGGTTTTACAGGCAGGAGCACAGCTGCATTAGCAGAGCTCCTGCTTGTAAAGTTAGTTAACCCCTTCAGATGGATTTACAGCGTGGGACGAGACTGATCATCGGAAGGTATGGGATATTGTTTTTTTTTTATTTTATCTTTTTTACAGAACGAGGGTCTTCAGGTGGATTACCAGTATAATAAAATATTACAATAATCTGTGTATTTATTTCATTAAAATACTTTGTAATAATGTGTGTGTGTGTTTTTTAACCATTTCATACAATTGGATTAATAATGGATAGGTGTCATAATTGTAGCCTCTCCATTATTAACCTGGCTTAATGTCACCTTACAATAGCAAGGTGACATTAACCCTTCATTACCCCATATCCCACCGCTACGCGGGAATGGGAAGAGAGTGGCCAAGTGCCAGAATAGGCGCATCTTCCAGATGTGCCTTTTCTGGGGTGGCTGGGGACAGATGTTTTTAGCCAGGGGGGGGGGGGCAATAACCATAGACCTTCTCCAGGCTATTAATATCTGCCCTCAGTCACAGGCTTTACCACTCTGGCGGAGAAAATTGCGCGGGAGCCCACGCCAATTTTTTCCCCGATTTAACCCTTAAATTTAATAGCTAGAGCGCCCAAATTTTGTACATACACACTGCTAACATTAGTAGTGTTGAATATGCAAAACAAAGGGGATATGAGATGGTTTACTGTATGTAAACCAGGTCTCATATCATGTCGGGTTTGTGAAGGAGATAGGAAAAGCCGGCAATTGAATTACCGGCTTTTCTGCTATCTAGCGTTGCATTAAATATATATATAGGTGTCTCCCTGACATATATATATATGTATATATACCTATTCTATGTGTATATATCTACTCTCATCTAACCTGTCAGTGTGATTTTACTGTACACTGCGCTGAATTGCCGGCTTTTCAAAGGACACCGGTGCGTAAAAATTGGACAGCACTCGCATGATGCGAGTGCTGTGCGTTTTTTTGTCGCACCCATTGACTTGCATTGGCGAGTCTCGTCCGAGAATCGCAGCAATACGCAGCATGCTGCGATTTTTTTCTCAGTCCGATTTCGGCTGAGAAAAAAAAAATCGCAAATGAAAAGACACCTATTGACTAACATTGGTCCGAGTGCAATCCAATTTTTTATCGCACTGCTCTCGTCCGTTTTCCTCGCAAGTGGAAAGGAGCCCTTATGAAGATAAATTAATTCCAACTTTTGACCAAAAATTAACAATGTTGTATTTTTTGCAATAGCAGCGGACAACATTGGTTTCCCGTCGCAACGTGAAACCATTGACAATTATTTGATTGAAATACAACACCATGATTTATATGACCAGTGTCGCCCTAGCCTTTCTCCTTAATAACTTCCCATCCCAGGTAATTTTAGGTTTTGTGCTTTTCTTGTTCCTTCCCCTATATCAACGGTCATCACTTTTCTTTATTTCTACATTGACTCAGTCGTATGAGTGTGTGTTTTTTTACAAAATAAGTTGTACTTTTAATGACACCATATATTTTACCATATAAGCTGGAAAAAAAGTACAAAAAGTGTGAAGAAATGGTGAAAAAAACAAAATTCCATCACTGTTTCTTTAAAAGAAATATAATAACATTCACCGTGCAGTAAAAATAATCTGGCAACCTGGTTCTTCAGGTCAGTAAGTTTATGTTGATACCAAACTCAAGGTATGTGGACACAAAGTTTCTTCAAGCACATTTCGCCTGGAACCCACCTAAAGAAACGCTCAATAAATGTTAAAAATCATGAACACATGCACGGCAATGGAAAAACGACTTGGTGAACATTTGGTCCATCTTTTATAACCTCTTTTATCCACTTCAGACTTCCAAAGCCATGATGCAGCCAAAAAAAGTAATCTGACCAATTGTCAAACTTCTTCCACTTGGAAGCTGACACTTTCTTACATATAGAATGAAAAATATATACACTGCTCAAAAAAATAAAGGGAACACTTAAACAACAGAATATAACTCCAAGTAAATCAAACTTTTGTGATATCAAACTGTCCACTTAGGAAGCAACAATGTTTGAAAATCAATTTCACATGCTGTTGTGCAAATGGAATAGACAACAGATAAAAATTATTGGCAATTATCAAGACACACTCAATAAAGGAGTGGTTCTGCAGGTGGGGACCACAGACCACATCTCAGTACCAATGCTTTCTGGCTGATGTTTTGGTCACATTTGAATGTTGGTTGTGCTTTCACACTCATGGTAGCATGAGAAAGACTCTATAACCCACACAAGTTGCTCAGGTAGTGCAGCTCATCCAGGATAGCACATCAATGCGAGCTGTGGCAAGAAGGTTTGCTGTGTCTGTCAGCGTAGTGTCCAGAGGCTGGAGGCACTACAAGGAGACAGGCCAGTACACCAGAAGACGTGGAGGAGGCCGTAGGAGCGTAACAACCCAACAACAGGACCACTACCTCCGCCTTTTTTGCAAGGAGGAACAGGAGGAGCACTGCCAGAGCCTTGCAAAATGACCTCCAGCAGGCCACAAATGTGCATGTGTCTGCACAAACGGTTAGAAACCATCTCCATGAGGATGGTCTGAGTGCCATATGTCCACAGATGGGGCTTGTGCTCACAGCCCAACATCGTGCAGGACTCTTGGCATTTGCCACAGAACACCAGGATTGGCAAATTCGCCACTGGCACCCTGTGCTCTTCACAGATGAAAGCAGGTTCACACTGAGCACATGTGACAGACGTGACAGAGTCTGGAGACGCCATGGAGCGCGATCTGCTGCCTGCAACATCCTTCAGCATGACCGGTTTGGCAGTGGGTCAGTATTGGTGTGGGATGACATTTCTTTGGGGGCCACACAGCCCTCCATAAGGTAGCCTGACTGCCATTAGGTACCGAGATGAGATCCTCAGACCCCTTGTTAGACCTTATGCTGGTGCGGTTGGCCCTGGGTTCCTCGTAATACAGGACAATGCCCGACCTCATGTGGCTGGAGTGTGTCAGCAGTTCCTGCAAGATGAAGCTATGGACTGACCCACCCATTACCCAGACCTGAATCCGATTGAACACATCTGGGACATCATGTCTCACACCATCCAGCAAGTCACGTGGCACCGCAGACTGTCCAGGAGTTGGCGGATGCTTTAGTCCAGGTCTGGGAGGAGATCCCTCAGGAGACCATCCGCCGCCTCATCAGGAGCATGCCCAGGCATTGTAGAGAGATCATACAGGCACATGGAGGCAACACACTTTACTGAGCATCATTTCCTTGTCTTGTGGCATTTCCACTGAAGTTGGATCAGCCTGTAACTTCATTTTCCACTTTGATTTTGAGCATCATTCCAACTCCAGACCTCTGTGTGATATTAGTTGTGATTTACGTGGATCATTTTTAGGTTTTATTGTTCTCAACACATTTCACTATGTAATGAATAAAGATTTACAACTGGAATATTTCATTCAGTGATATCTAGAATGTGAGATTTTAGTGTGTCCTTTATTTTTTTGAGCATTGTATAATGGTGACAAAGTCACTCAAAAAACAATGAAAAAAGACATCAAAGAAGGCACTTCAGGAAATACATCGCCATTACTTTCATAAACTGTCTTCTGATTCTATAACAGTGTGAATTCGAAAGCACAAACATTCATAAACATTTTTTTAAGTTCCAGCAAAATTCAGAACTTTGTAAAAAATAAAATATGTGTGTTGCCATTTTCTGAGACTTGCAACTGTATTATATTTTACCCAATGGAGCTGGGTCAAGCTGTAGGTTTTATTGGTATCATTTTATCATTTTTGTGTACATCCAGTGTTTTGATTATATATAACAGGAGAATACTGTAGTGGCCAAATGGTGATTCTGGGGTTTAGATTTTTTATCAGGCATATCTGAAATACATTTAGGCTGGAGTCACACTGCCGTATAACTCGTGCGATAATCGCATGGACTGGCGAGCTCCTCTCCTGACCTGAGCATGACAGCATGAAGGATTACTATGCAGCTGTCAAGCTCAGATCAGGAGTGGCGACAGCGAGTACGAGTTTTACAATGCGATTATGCGGCAGTGTGTCTCTGCCCTTATATTTGAACAAGACCAGTATTTCTGAAATGTATTTAAGGGCAGGTGCAGACAATTGCATTTTCCCTTATCTGAGAGAATCGGGTCGATTATGCAAATCACACTCTGATCAGAGTGTGATCACTGTGTGCTCCAATTCTCTAGGATGAGGAGAAGATGGAGAAAAAATGTCTCCATCTTCTCGATTCCATTCTGTGAGGATGAGGAAATCTCACTGCACTCAGGTGTTATCCAAGCGTAGTGCATTGTTTGCCACAAACTCCAACTCAAGTATGCTGCAGGCAGATTCTGTTCAAGGAAAAGATTGGACATGTGCATGACACCGTAGCATAATATTGGTCCGAGTGCGATCCGGTGCTTTGTCGGATCTTATTCGAACCAAAGATACGCACATGTGCTCCTGCCCTAATGCATACATTCCAAACAACTGGTCAAAAATGGCATCTGAGTTTGGTATTTCAACTTCCTACCTTTAGAATAGTAGAAAGTAGAAAAGTCTTTCCACTTAAAATGATCTGGGGTTTATAATTGAATTGTTCCTAAAAAAGTGATCAATCTTCTAATAGTATAGGAACTGTCACTGTTCAAGGTATAGCTATAATGTTCCCGTAATCATCATGCCCGGCTACTGTGAAAAAGAATTACTCAGTAGCCATTGAAACCAGTGAGTCTTCCGCATAATGCAAGTATATCATGTAAAGGATCTGATATTGACATTGATCTTGTTTTATATATAACAAAACAGCATTTCTTACCTGCTCCCAAAATATTTTCTTCACAAGAATACCAGATTCCAGTGTGGAAATAGCGGAAAGCAAATCTGTCATCTCCCGTCTCCCAGCTGTAGTGTACTACGTCTTGCCCAGAAGCATTGATGTTCTCCACATGTATGGGAACCACTATGCATTTAGTGGCCTTTCCATTTCCACAAAGAGGTTTAGGAACTTTTTGTGTCCCCTCACACCAGTAGCTACTAAGAAGGGCTGTGGTGGAGAGAGTGAGAGACACCAAATTGAAGCCTATGGCCAGTAGAGCTCGACGCCAGGGAACTACCTCTGTGATCTCCATCTATAGAAGAGGAAATTATCAGATGTTATCACTAGTGCAGCCACATACTAAATGGTCAACATTGCAAAGAAAACCAATTAATCTCATTGTTTAATTCCCCAGAACCATATCTGACTTTAATTGCTTACTTGCACTAACATAGATTGTTAAAGGGACTCTGTCACCTGAATTTGGAGGGAACAATTTTCAGCCATAGGGGCGAGGTTTTGGGGTTTTTGATTCACCCTTTCCTTACCCGCTGGCTGCATGCTGGCTGCAATATTGGATTGAAGTTCATTCTCTGTCCTCCGTAGTACACGCCTGCGCAAGGCAATCTTACCTCGCGCAGGCGTGTACTATGGAGGACAGAGAATGAACTTCAATCCAATATTGCAGCTAGCATGCAGCCAGCGGGTAAAAAAAGGGTGAATCAAAAACCCCAAAACCTCGCCCCTATGGCTGAAAATTGTTCCCTCCAAATTCAGGTGACAGAGTCCCTTTAACAAATAAAAGCTGTCAACCAATAGTGTTACTTAATGGAAAATGTTGTTCATGATCTATTGTAGGGATGGTGGGATCCAGCCTCCTAACATTCATCTGTCCTAAGATTGGTGCATCCCCCTCAAAGATTTCCCTGCACAGTGATGAAGGGGCCACACTTCCAGGATATTCACCCAACCTTTACTTGGCAATACTGAGCTGATAACACCACACCCACTGAGTCCTTGGCTCATAATTTCAGAGCGGCCCATCAACTCATTAGGTAAATGAGGTTTCTCAATGAACAGTGAAGGTGATTAGGAGGTCGGACATCGTACATAGTTCATTATTCTTCTACTCATCTCACTGTGATTCCTTGTTACACTACCAGATTTGGGGTGTTAAACGACTGTCCATCATCTACTTTCTTGCCGATCAGTGGTTGTTTAATATTCTGCTTAGCTAGGTAGACCTTATATCTGATGCACACATAGTGACCAGTAAAAGATCGTTCTGTGCACATTCAGGTTGTCATTGTTTTCGGCAGCACATGTCATTGTTCTCGGCAGCACATGTCCTGTTTGCACAGCATGATGATCTGCTAAAAACAATGACTTTTACACCTACATTTCACCTGATGAACGAGCGGGTGATTAGCAGCCTGCTTACATTGCATTATTATGGGAAAGGAACACTTGATCAGCCAATGAAGATCCACGTTAGGTCTGGGATTGTGATGTCTATTGGCCCACTGAAGGGAAAAGACCTAGGTGTCAGATTACGTTATGACTACTCCATGTGACATTCCCTAAAAACTGGTCACTATTATAAACTGGTTGCTATTACAGTCATCTGAAAATACATAAATTATTGTCCCTAATTAAATGCAAATTGTCTCTTCAGAGAGGAAGAGGACTAGAACTCTAGTGCCACCTATTGGAAGTAGCAATCCTAACAGTCAATGTCGACCCTTTAACGAGCCTTGTCACATGACTTAGGATAAAAGCCAAACCAGAATCTCAGTTTGCAGACACTGTGTTTCGGGGTACTGCCCCTAATTGAGAGAGTTTATTGCCTTTACTGCATTGTGGCCAGTTACATATAGTCATATTACATCATGCTTCTGGTAGCATGTAATATCTCAATAGCATGCCCACATTATTCTCCATAGCATGCCCACATTATTCTCCATAGCATGCCCACATTATTCCCTGTAGCATGCCCATATTATTCTCAATAGCATGGCCATATTATTATCCGTAGCAAACCCATAAAATTCTCAGTAGCATACCCATATTATTCTCCATAGCATGCCCATATTATTCTCCATAGCATGCCCACATTATTCTCCATAGCATGCCCACATTATTCTCCATAGCATGCCCACATTATTCCCTGTAGCATGCCCATATTATTCTCAATAGCATGGCCATATTATTATCCGTAGCAAACCCATAAAATTCTCAGTAGCATACCCATATTATTCTCCATAGCATGCCCACATTATTCTCCATAGCATGCCCACATTATTCTCCATAGCATGCCCACATTATTCTCCATAGCATGCCCACATTATTCTCCATAGCATGCCCACATTATTATCCATAGCATGCCCACATTATTCTCCATAGCATGCCCACATTATTCTCCATAGCATGCCCATATTATTCTCCAGAGCATGCCCATATTATTCTCCATAGCATGCCCATATTATTCTCCATAGCATGCCCACATTATTCTCCATAGCATGCCCATATTATTCTCCATAGCATGCCCACATTATTCTCCATAGCATGCCCATATTATTCTCCATAGCATGCCCATATTATTCTCCATAGCATGCCCACATTATTCTCCATAGCATGCCCACATTATTCTCCATAGCATGCCCACATTATTCTCCATAGCATGCCCACATTATTCTCCATAGCATGCCCATATTATTCTCCAGAGCATGCCCATATTATTCTCCATAGCATGCCCACATTATTCTCCATAGCATGCCCACATTATTCTCCATAGCATGCCCATATTATTCTCCATAGCATGCCCATATTATTCTCCACAGCATGCCCACATTATTCTCCATAGCATGCCCATATTATTCTCCATAGCATGCCCACATTATTCTCCAGAGCATGCCCATATTATTCTCCATAGCATGCCCACATTATTCTCCATAGCATGCCCACATTATTCTCCATAGCATGCCCATATTATTCTCCATAGCATGCCCACATTATTCTCCATAGCATGCCCATATTATTCTTCATAGCATGCCCATATTATTCTCCATAGCATGCCCATATTATTCTCCATAGCATGCCCATATTATTCTCAGTAGTATGCCCATATTATTCTCAGTTGCATGCCCATTTTATTCTCAGTTGCATGCCCATATTATTCTCAGCAGCATACTCATATTATTCTCCAAATAATTGCAAATATTATTATCCATAGCATGCCCATATTATTCTCTGTAGCATGCCCAAACTATTCTCCGTAGCATGCCCATATTATTCTCCATAGCATGCCCATATTATTCTCCGCATCATACCGATATTCTTCTTCTTAGCATACCCATATTATTCTCAGTAGCATTCCCATATTATTCTCCATAGCATGCCCATATTACTCTCCATATCATACCCATATTATTCTTCTTAGCATACCCATATTATTCTCTGTAGCATACCCATATTATTCCCCATAGCATGCTCTTATTATTCTCAGTAGCATACCCATATCATTCTCCATAGCATGCCCATATTATTCTCAGTAGCATACCCATATTATTCTCCGTAGCATACCCATATTATTCTCCATAGCATGCTCTTATTATTCTCAGTAGCATACCCATATCATTCTCCATAGCATGCCCATATTATTCAGTAGCATACCCATATTATTCTCAGTAGCATACCCATATTATTCTCAGTAGCATACCCAAATTATTCTCCGTAGCATACCCATATTATTCTCCATAGCATACCCATATTATTCTCAGTAGCATACCCAAATTATTCTCGGTAGCATACCCATAATATTCTCCATAGCATGCCCATATTATTCAGCTGCCTGCTCATATTATTCTAAGTAGCATGCCCATATTATTCTCAGTAGCATACCCATATTATTCTCAGTAGCATACCCATATTATTCTCAGTAGCATGCCCATATTATTCTCAGTAGCATACCCATATTATTCTCAGTAGCATGCCCATATTATTCTCAGTAGCATACCCATATTATTCTCAGTAGCATGCCCATATTATTCTCAGTAGCATGCCCATATTATTCTCAGTAGCATACCCATATTATTCTAAGTAGCATGCCCACAATATTCTCAGTAGCATACCCATATTATTCTAAGTAGCATGCCATATTATTCTCAGTAGCATACCGATATTATTCTCCATAGGATGCCCATATTATTTTCAGTTGTATGCTCATATTATTCTCAGCAGCATACCCATATCATTCTCCATAGCATGCCCATATAATTCTCAGTAGCATACCCATATTATTCTCCGCAGCATACCCATATTATTTTCCATAGCATGCCCATATTATTCAGTAGCATGCCCATATTATTCTCAGTAGCATACCCATATTATTCTCTGCAGCATACCCATATTATTCTCCATAGCATACCCATATTATTCAGCTGCCTGCTCATATTATTCTAAGTAGCATGCCCATATTATTCTCAGTAGCATACCGATATTATTCTCCATAGGATGCCCATATTATTTTCAGTTGTATGCTCATATTATTCTCTGCAGCATACCCATATTATTCTCCATAGCATACCCATATTATTCAGCTGCCTGCTCATATTATTCTCAGTAGCATACCCATATTATTCTCAGTAGCATGCCCATATTATTCTCAGTAGCATACCCATATTATTCTCAGTAGCATGCCCATATTATTCTCAGTAGCATACCCATATTATTCTAAGTAGCATGGCCACAATATTCTCAGTAGCATACCCATATTATTCTAAGTAGCATGCCATATTATTCTCAGTAGCATACCGATATTATTCTCCATAGGATGCCCATATTATTTTCAGTTGTATGCTCATATTATTCTCAGCAGCATACCCATATCATTCTCCATAGCATGCCCATATAATTCTCAGTAGCATACCCATATTATTCTCCGCAGCATACCCATATTATTTTCCATAGCATGCCCATATTATTCAGTAGCATGCCCATATTATTCTTAGTAGCATACCCATATTATTCTCTGCAGCATACCCATATTATTCTCCATAGCATACCCATATTATTCAGCTGCCTGCTCATATTATTCTAAGTAGCATGCCCATATTATTCTCAGTAGCATACCGATATTATTCTCCATAGGATGCCCATATTATTTTCAGTTGTATGCTCATATTATTCTCAGCAGCATGCCCGAATTATGTGACTAAGTGAAGAAGCTCAAATTACCCTTCCCACTGCTGACAATTTTCGCTATTTCACTTTTGCTTTTTCGCCCTTTTACAAAACACATAAGTTTTTTATTTTTCCCTCGACATAGCCATAGCTTGTTTTTTTGCTGTTATCAGTTGTGTTTTCATTTTATATATAATTTATGGATGGCGTCTGTATAATAGAGTTCCGCACACTTGCACCCAACATCGGATACACCGTTATATCCGACTCCATGAAGGGGTTTAAAGAAAAAAGAAAAAAATCTAATGTGTATGGTTACAGATTTCTCATATGTAAAAGAAGCATTTCTATCTTAGTAAAAAAAAAATTGCATAACAGGTATACAAGAAGTCTGTGGTCATAAAAAGGACACATAGCTGCTCTGCCTATTGAAATATCCCGCTCTAACTGTCCTGTAATTCTAGGCTGCCATGCCTCTGTGTCCATCTTGTGACCATGGACAGAATATCATCTCCAGGGAGTAAACTGAAATCTTACTGAATGGCGGCAAAACGGGATTTTGAACATCATGAGAAACTGATGCAAAAAGTATACTGGAAAGTGATATAACTTTTTATTAGACAAATAATATCTATAATTGCGGAGACATTTTACCCCTTAATTTACCAAATACAAATGAAAGAAAGAAAGAGACCAAAAAATCAGCACCAGATGTAATAACCATGAATTAATTTATAGAAGATGTATATGCAGCAGTAGCAAACGCCCGACTTCATTAAAATATTCTGTTTCTTCGAGACTCAACGACTGTACATTATACACAAATACAATGTAAAGTCACCATAAATGTAGCAATAGGCACTTACTGATGTAGTCTTCTGCAGAAATCTTGCAGACGATGCAACTTCTGATGAAAGGTGCATGATGACAACGTATTAGGACACATACAATAGTTTTTATGGCATGCAGAGCGGAGATACAAGCCAAGCACAAAGCATTAAAAAGAAGAAACTGCTGGTAATACTCTTGTGTTTCCATCTAATCACAATACCCACAGACCAACCCCGAATCATTGCTGTGAAATCACCAACATCTGCTGCACAGAAATGGAGGTTCCTAATCCTCAAAACAATCAAGTCCCAGCTGTTCCATCTAAACCCTTCTCATTCATTGCGATCTCAGCTCTTCTGCATAGTGATAACCAAACGACTCACATTTTATTATAATAAGGAAGTCGTGATGGTGTCTGCAATTAATATCGTCAGATTCTGACTTAAAGAAAATAGGATCACTGGAAAATGAATGATACATTTCTTTAGTATTCAAGTGATGCGCTAAAATCAATGGCAAGAAAATAATTGTCTGAAATAAAATGCATACAAGTTCTATTTAGTCACTTCCTAGTAAAAAAAAAAACAATTTCTGAAAAAGTTTAGAAACTACTATTCAAAATTCCTTCATGGCTTCTTCACACACATTTTTTAAAAATAAACAGCTCTGGCAATAATTAAGAGACTACCGCATCAAAACCCTGTCATGACCAGCCCAATCTCCAGACCTGAACCCCACTGAAAACCTCTGGAATGTAATCAAGAGGAGGATGGATAGTCACAGGTCCTCAAGCAAAGAAGAACTGCTCACAGTTTTGCGCTAGAAGCAGTGTGAAAGACTGGTGGAAAGCATGCCAAGACGCATAAAAGCTGTTATTACAAATTATGGTTATTCCACAAAATATTGATTTCTGAACTCTTCCCGAGTTAAAACATTAGTATTGTTGTTTCTAAATAATTATGAACTTGTTTTCTTTCCATTATTTGAGGTCTGAAAGCACTGGGGTTTTTTGAATTTTTGACCATTTTTCTTTGTCAGAAAAAAAATACAAAATCTATTGCTTGGAAATTTGGAGACATGTTGTCAGAAGTTTATAGAATAAAAGAACAATTTACATTTTACTCAAGAATATACCTATAAAGGGAAAAATCAGACAAAATTAACATTTTGTAGTGGTCTCTTAATTTTTGCCAGAGCTGTATGTAAAATGCCATGTTTTTAACATTTTCAAGAGAATAGGAGCTGATCTGCAGAGCTCGGCAGATGCCACTATTAGTGATGAGCGAGTGTGCTCGTTACTCGAGTTCTCCAAGTATCTTGGGCATGCTCGTATATTATATTTGAGTCCCCGCAGCTGCATGATTTGTGGCTGCTAGACAGCCTGAATACATGTGTGGATTCCCTAACAAACAGGCAATTCCTGCATGTGCTCAGGTTGTCAAGCAGCCACAAATCATGCATCTGCGGCGACATAAACTTAATCTACAAGCACGCCCAAGATACTCGGAGAACACCCGAGCATGCTCGGAAAACTCGAGTAACGAGCACACTCGCTCATCACTAACCACTACACATTACATAGAGTTATGCTGCTCAGCTTAGTTTAATGTTTTCGAGCTAATAACAGCTGGTCAGTGAGGTGCCAGGTGTCAGACACCAATCGATTTGATATTGATGACCTGTTCTGAGAATATATCATCAATACTAGTTGTCTGGACCATTTTATGAATGTGAAAATTAGTACTTTCTCTTCAAACTAAACCTGAACCTAATTAAACGGCTTATTGACTCCACATCAATGATGTTTAATGAAGTCCGGAACAAGAAAATAATTCACATGAATCACATACACCACACACATCAATGAAATGTTTAGTTCATACAGGGAAAGGAAAACAATCTCTCGCCGCTGTGGCCATTTTCCAATTTTTTGCTTTAACTTTTTTTTTCCTCTTGTTCCAAAAGCCGTAAGTTTCAGATTTTTCTGTTGACGAAGCCGTAATAGATGAATTTTTGGAAAATGAATTGTAGCTTTGACGCAATTTATTTTATGTACACAAACATACAATGTTAATACACGTATATATGACCATATAATGCTCTGAAAACGGAAAAAAAAGAAAATTCCAATAGGTGAAATGATGAAAACTATGCAATTCCACCTATTTTTTTTTTTTCATTTTGTTTTCATAACGTACAGAGTACTATAAAAGTAATATTGTAACATGATTCACCAGTTCAGTATGATTATAACAATACCAAACATAATGTAACATGCTCACCTATCCGTGCTCCTGACGCTGTCTCCATTGCTGTAGGCTGCTCTGTGTGCACTCCTCCTGCTTGAATCCACATGAGACGCCATACTCTTGATTATTATTGTATTGGTTATATTACAGTAGGCATTGGCAAAATAATATTTGCATGTAAATGAACAGTAGACCCCAGTGTCAATGCTACTGATAGGCCCTTGCCACCCCAGTCTGACGCTGGTCATGTCGTACCTATACGTCCAAGATCATGAAGGGGTTAAAGTTCACTGAAACTCCCAAAAATCCCAGTCATCTCTACCACTTCATCAATGGTCCGATTGTGATCATTAGCTCAATGTGTGTTTAGTTTCATATATTGCTTCGTCAGAGGGTGGTACCCATGCCTGCCCCAGGAGTAAAGGTGGGATTGTCATTTCCTGCATACCATAAACTGTATGCTCAGCAAACAAAACTGTTATGGGACCTCAATGATATTTGATGACATTTTTTATCACTTGCAATTGCCTTCGTGACCAAGCCACATTTTTACATTCTTATATTAAACAATAATTTTGTAATGCAGTTTTGTGACAAATTATACAGTCTGTTGGTGCTTAATTTAGGTCAAAGTGTTTTGCATGTGGGAAGCATGGTGGCTCAATGGTTAGCACTGTAGCCAGGGCCACGTTTGGAGTTCACACTGCCCTAGTCAAACACTTGTTCGGCTGAAAAATACAGTCTAATTTAGACTGCTGTATCAAAAAGGATTCACAATAAATTAACCACAAGGCACTTCAACAATACATACCCACAAAAAAGACCTTCAATAAAGTAGTCAAAATGAAGCAAACCAAATTATTAAAATAATCCATATTTATTAAAGACACATTTTATATATAAAAAAGATGACAGACAAAAAACATGATCCAAGATATTCAACAGGAGGGGCTCCAGAAAGTATAACAAAACTTTGCTAAATAAATCACACGCCCCCGGAAGAAGCCAGGGCGAAACGTGCGTTGGGGTGAGGAGGGTCTCCGCGGCAGTCCTGGGCATTCCCGCAGACATTGGCACTTTATCACAGCGCTCCTGACAGGTAATGGAATTTTAGATTTATGCTATTTAGCTGACACTGTTTGTTCATAGTACTGGTCTATGGTGTTTCCGGGCCCTTTGTGTGGATATTATAATCTTTCTGACAGAGTTAAGTGTCCTTTACTTACCTTTGGTATAGCGCTGTGTGTGATTTTTTAAGTGCTTTGTGCCTGCGGTTTTTCCCTTTTGTTTAGCTCTAGGCCTTTGTTCATAAATATTGGGTACTATTTATTATTCCTGAGAATGTCTCAAATACACAAATTATGTCTAAGGAGTAATTACACTATATGACATTTTGGTTGGAGCTATAGATTTACCATCTTTAATACAAAGTTTTGTTATACTGTCTGGAGCCCCTCCTGCTGAATATCTTGGATCATGTTTTTTGTCTGTCATCTTTTTTTATATCTAAAATGTGTCTTTATTAAATATGGATTATTTTAATAATTTGGTTTGCTTCATTTTGACTACTTTATTGTAGGCATCATGTCTAATATATTAAAGATTAAAACATCTATAGAAATAGATCACTAGAATCATCATCAGTACACAAATACTTTCACAAAACCACCATCAGTACACAACTACTTAACCAAAACCATCATCAGCACATGACTACATCACCAGAACCACTGTCAGCACATGAGTACATACTAGAACAACTGTCAGTACCTGACTACATCACCAGAATAATTATCAGTTGAATACATCACCAGAACAACTGTGAGCATATGACTACATCTCCAGAACCACTATCAGTAAATGAATACATCACCAGAATGATCATTAGTACAGGTCTATGAGTCGCCCGCAGAGCAGAGGGGTACTCGGTACTGGGTCCGGTCGCAAAGGGGGATGTCACGGTGGCTGTGACCAGGTCCATGTCCATGGGCCTCAATGTTAAAGGGGAAAATGTTCAAAGTTTGTAGTGACGCCACCTGTGGTGTTCGGTCAGTAGTGGGACCGACGCTTCATTAAAGGGGTCCCCTGGGGGATGTTGCGGCAGCACGGGTGTTACACTTCCCACAGGTGAAGCAGGGTCCCCATGGGTCCTATGGTTTAAGGCACGGATGGTATGTGCCAGTGAATAAATGGAGGAGACAAGTTGTAAGTCTTTGGAAACAGGAACACATGGGCTACTTGCACAGTGAACAAGTCTGTAGGATCATGTTCACACACCACCAAGAAACCTGAAGACACAAAAGAGAATAGTAAAACCAAAAACACTCAGTTTGAAAAAATGTTGCAGTAATCCGCAAGTGCTAGTAAAAGATGTAAAAAAAAACAGGGTATTTGGTTGATACGTTTTTTGCAAAAAATGTATACTAAGCTGCTCTACCAAACTTCACGGTATACCCTTATCAGAGCAGTCCTAACTAATGTATGCAATCCCTATCTGATGTATTTAAAAACCTGATCATCTGTATATTACCTGTGTGAACAGGGTTCAGAGAGGAAAAATCCATGTGTGCGTACAGAGTAGAACAGCTTTTGTGCAGCTAGCCCAAGAGGAGTGGTGGGTAGCTCCCCAGTCTTGTAGACACAAGAGAACAATTATGGAAACAGGAACACATGGGCTACTTGCACAGTGAACAAGTCTGTAGGATCATGTTCACTGTGCAAGTAGCCCATGTGTTCCTGTTTCCATAATTGTTCTCTTGTGTCTACAAGACTGGGGAGCTACCCACCACTCCTCTTGGGCTAGCTGCACAAAAGCTGTTCTACTCTGTACGCACACATGGATTTTTCCTCTCTGAACCCTGTTCACACAGGTAATATACAGATGATCAGGTTTTTAAATACATCAGATAGGGATTGCATACATTAGTTAGGACTGCTCTGATAAGGGTATACCGTGAAGTTTGGTAGAGCAGCTTAGTATACATTTTTTGCAAAAAACGTATCAACCAAATACCCTGTTTTTTTTTACATCTTTTACTAGCACTTGCGGATTACTGCAACATTTTTTCAAACTGAGTGTTTTTGGTTTTACTATTCTCTTTTGTGTCTTCAGGTTTCTTGGTGGTGTGTGAACATGATCCTACAGACTTGTTCACTGTGCAAGTAGCCCATGTGTTCCTGTTTCCATAATTGTTCTCTTGTGTCTACAAGACTGGGGAGCTACCCACCACTCCTCTTGGGCTAGCTGCACAAAAGCTGTTCTACTCTGTATGCACACATGGATTTTTCCTCTCTGAACCCTGTTCACACAGGTAATATACAGATGATCAGGTTTTTAAATACATCAGATAGGGATTGCATACATTAGTTAGGACTGCTCTGATAAGGGTATACCGTGAAGTTTGGTAGAGCAGCTTAGTATACATTTTTTGCAAAAAACGTATCAACCAAATACCCTGTTTTTTTTACATCTTTTACTAGCACTTGCGGATTACTGCAACATTTTTTCAAACTGAGTGTTTTTGGTTTTACTATTCTCTTTTGTGTCTTCAGGTTTCTTGGTGGTGTGTGAACATGATCCTACAGACTTGTTCACTGTGCAAGTAGCCCATGTGTTCCTGTTTCCATAATTGTTCTCTTGTGTCTACAAGACTGGGGAGCTACCCACCACTCCTCTTGGGCTAGCTGCACAAAAGCTGTTCTACTCTGTATGCACACATGGATTTTTCCTCTCTGAACCCTGTTCACACAGGTAATATACAGATGATCAGGTTTTTAAATACATCAGATAGGGATTGCATACATTAGTTAGGACTGCTCTGATAAGGGTATACCGTGAAGTTTGGTAGAGCAGCTTAGTATACATTTTTTGCAAAAAACGTATCAACCAAATACCCTGTTTTTTTTACATCTTTTACTAGCACTTGCGGATTACTGCAACATTTTTTCAAACTGAGTGTTTTTGGTTTTACTATTCTCTTTTGTGTCTTCAGGTTTCTTGGTGGTGTGTGAACATGATCCTACAGACTTGTTCACTGTGCAAGTAGCCCATGTGTTCCTGTTTCCATAATTGTTCTCTTGTGTCTACGAGACTGGGGAGCTACCCACCACTCCTCTTGGGCTAGCTGCACAAAAGCTGTTCTACTCTGTATGCACACATGGATTTTTCCTCTCTGAACCCTGTTCACACAGGTAATATACAGATGATCAGGTTTTTAAATACATCAGATAGGGATTGCATACATTAGTTAGGACTGCTCTGATAAGGGTATACCGTGAAGTTTGGTAGAGCAGCTTAGTATACATTTTTTGCAAAAAACGTATCAACCAAATACCCTGTTTTTTTTACATCTTTTACTAGCACTTGCGGATTACTGCAACATTTTTTCAAACTGAGTGTTTTTGGTTTTACTATTCTCTTTTGTGTCTTCAAGTTGTAAGTCTTTACCTGGTTTACTGTAGGTTGCTGGCCACAGTCCAGGGTACCAGGCATGGATGATGGTGGTCCGGCCAGCTCAGAGGCAATGGAGAATTCCCTTGTTCTAGTAGATGTCCATGAGCCTTTTCAACTACTGCCATTAAAGGTGATGTCCCTGCTGCCTGAAGCTTCCTACAGGGTCCTCCAGATTCCCCCCTGTCCTGGGACAGGTACCTGCATGACAGGCAGCTTAAGCCGTTTTACAGGGACTCTAACATGCCCTGGGCTCCTTAGGTACTGCTGCATCTCAGGCGTGGTGCGGGCAGTTAACATGTAGTGTCGTGCCCTTTGGTTCTGCTCTATGTTGTACAGTTCCACTAAGGCCTCAGGCTCCCGACACCCGGCTTCTGCGCTATGGCTCTGAGAGTGCCCAGTCACAGTTCCCCTCTGAGCCCTGTTCCTCTCCTTTGCTTCTTACCTTCCGACTCCTCCACATTCAACCCCTCAGGTCTTCCTCCTTCCAGAGGCTGCAGCTCCCTTCTGGCTGCCAGGCCTCTCTGTCTGCACTCAGTTTCAGAAATCCTTCTGCTTCAATGTCTCTCAACAACTGCTCTCCTTGGTCTCCTAGGACCAACTGACTAGCTTCTCCTCCAGGTAAGGATAAATAAAGCCCAGGGAAGCTTCCCTGAATCCGGGTCTTGAGCTCCCCCTCCTGGCCTGGATTCAGAATGTGTTGCATGTATGTGCCTTACCTGGTGAAGAGAACTCCATTGCCTCCGAGCATGACATCACCTTCCCCGAAGGAAAAGCAACATCACTGCAGCAACCGGCCACCTGGGGTGCTGCATCTGCATCACCAAATTTAATACAGTGATCAATTGCAAAGTTAGGTAATTCCGCGGCATATAACCTTATATCAGATGAAATGCAGAGTATGTCCTTGATAATTGTAATGGGAGTTGTTATTGTTACCAGTCACCAGCAGACTGCAGATCATACAAAAACCACATTACTGATTAGTTGCAGGCAGTAGCCTATTAACCATTTAAAGAGTAACTTAAGTGTAGGGAAATATCTAAGATATTTTAGGTTAATTAATTCTGAAGAAATTGGTGCAATTTGGGGACTGGAGCCCCCCATTCGTTGTTCAAAAGACCTCTTAGAAGTGTCCAACTTAGGAGACAGGACTATGACTTTTCATTGCATCTGTTCTGTGTGCTTCTGTCTCAAACTTTTCTAACAAGTCTTTTGAGCGATTTCTGGGGGACTCATGACTGAGTTCCCCACAGATCTGCTTAGAATTATTGACTCTAAAACAGGGGTGGGGAATTGGGGACCGCAGCTCTCAGGCCAGCAGTCACGTTTTGCCAGCAATGTGCCCTTTTATTGCTCCTGAGACTGCGAGCGGGATGCTGCAGGGCGTGTACTGAAGATGCTGACGTACCTTGAAGTCAGCGTGCCCTGCGCTCCGCGCTCAAGTCCCACCGAGTTGATGACAGTAGTGGCAGCTCCAGCCCGTCTTGTGATGTCTATATGCCCCCAGCCCCTCCTGTGATGTCTTCATGCCCCCAGACAGTCGCATGATGTCTATGTGATGTCTTTGTGCAGGGTAGGATAGAGTGCTGTTCACTTGCATGCACTGTTTGAAAATCTGGAGCAGAGGAGGAGTCGGTGCCTTCGATGTGGATAATTGCAAAGAAAGAGGAAACCAGCTCCACAGAAATACAAAACTTTTCTTTATTGGTGCTAATAAAAAACACTTCAGTAGGTAAGTCTAAAATGCCATGGTAATGGATAAAGCAATGCGTTTCAGGGAGTAAAACCCTTAATTCTGTCATCATACAATAGGAAAGGTTGGAACATACAGGTGCATCTCACAAAATTGGAATATCATCAAAAAGTTAATTTATTTCAGTTCTTCAATACAAAAAAGTGAAACTCATAATATAGAGTCATAAAAAACAGAGAGATCTATTTGAAGTGTTTATTTCTGTTAATGTTGATGATTATGGCTTACAGCCAAAGAAAACCAAAACGTCATTATCTCAGTAAATTAGAATACTTTATAACACCAGCTTGAAAAATGATTTTAAAATCCAAAATGTTGACCTACTGAAATGTATGTTCAGTAAATGCACTCAATACTTAGTCGGAGCTCATTGTGCATCAATTGCTGCATCAAAGCGACATGGCATGGAGGTGATCAGTCTGTGGCACTGCTGAGGTGTTATGGAAGCCCAAGTTACTTTGATAGCAGCCTTCAGCTCATCTGCATTGTTAGGTCTGGTACTTACCGACTTTGGACGTATGGATACGTCATGGCGATTTTGCGTGCACAGAGGCTGTGCGTGTGTGGTTGCTGGCAGGGGTCAGCTGATTTTGACTGATTTATCTAGGAACTAGATAAGTTCCTTTGGGAGTCTAGTTTCCAAAATAGGGTCACTTGTGTTTTTTTTTTTTACTGTTTAGCCACATCAGGGGCTCTGCAAATGCAACGTGACGCCCGCAGACCATTCCATCAAAGACTGCATTACAAAACGCCACTACTTCCCTTCTGAGCCCCGACGTGTGCCCAATCAGTGATTTACCCCCACACATGGGCGGACATACCGCCGGTTCAACCGGTGCAGCTGCACCGGGGCCCGGAGGCTCTGGGGGGCCCCTGCAGGGCGGCCAGGGACGCTGCTACCATTAGGCGATTTGACTATCAGGCGGCAGAAGAGAGGGCGGCAGACTCTATAGTAAGTGAATTTGTGCTGCTAGTTTTTTTTTTTTTCTTTCTAAAACTCCGGGGTCAAGTGCCCGCCCCCCCTCCTCCCTCCCTCCTTCCTGCGCCCCCTCCTCCCTCCCTCCTTCCCGCCCCCCTCCCTGAAGACGTAATACTCACCTTCCTCCAGCGGTGGCTGCAACTGCGTCCCAGCGCCGGCAGCGCGTCCTGTCTTCAGCGGTCACATGGTACCGCTAATTTAAGGTCATGAATATGCGCATATTCATGACCTTAATTAGCGCTATCATGTGACCGCTGAAGACAGGAAGGAAGACGCTGCAGAAGAGATGCCAGGAAGGAAGTTCTGTTCTGTGCTGCGCGGTGAGAGGTAAGTATGACAGGGAAAAAGGATGTGGAGGCCATGCACGCAGGGAAAAAGGATGTGGAGCCATGCACGCAGGGAAAAAGGATGTGGAGCCATGCACGCAGGGAAAAAGGATGTGGAGCCATGCATGCAGGGAAAAAGGATGGGGAGCCATGCACGCAGGGAAAAAGGATGTGGAGCCATGCATGCAGGGAAAAAGGATGGGGAGCCATGCACGCAGGGAAAAAGAACGTGGAGCCATGCACACAGGGGAGAAGAATGGGGGAGCCATGCACGCAGGGTGGGAGGATAGGGGAGGCATGCACGCAGGGGAGAAGGATGGGGGAGCCGTGAATGCAGGGGAGAAGGATGGGGGAGCCGTGAATGCAGGGGAGAAGGATGGGGGAGCCCAGCACGCAGGGGAGAAGGATGGGGGAGCCCAGCACGCAGGGGAGAAGGATGGGGGAGCTGTGTAAACAGGGGAGAAGGATGGGGGAGCCCAGCACACAGGGGAGAAGGATGGGGGAGCCGTGAACGCAGGGGAGAAGGATGGGGGAGCCCAGCACGCAGGGGAGAAGGATGGGGGAGCCGTGAACGCAGGAGAGAAGGATGGGGGAGCCGTGAACGCAGGGGAGAAGGATGGCGGAGCCGTGAACGCAGGGGAGAAGGAATTACGGGAGCCGTGAACGCAGGGGAGAAGGATGGGGGAGCCATGCACACAGGGTGGGAGGATGGAGTATAAATATGGAGTATAAATACTAGGCCCTATAGGGGGGACACAGTGTGAGTGGACAGTTTGAAGAGGGGGCCGGTATAGAAAGGAGAAGTCAGTGTGAAGAGCATGTACCATAAGAGGGACAGTGTGGGGGTCATATTTTGTGCAGACAATATAGTGAGGGGCAATTTTTTGTTCCGGAGCATTATAATGACACTTGTATCTTTAAGGGCATCTTGTGGAGACTTTCTGCAAAAGAGCGGAAAAGATGGAGGTCTGCAGAGACGGCTGTGGCTGAGAAAACTCATCATGGGATCTGGACAAGATGAAGAAAAGAAGAACAGCTCCAGAGGCGACGTTATCTATAAGGTACCTGGATGTAAATGTTATTTGTGATACTAACTAATTCTCATGTTTTTATTTATGTTAGGAGCCATTTTTCCGTTCACCTCAGGCAGCAGAGAGGCTAGGTTCACCCCTGAGGGCGGCTAATATAGAGGGCAATCTGGCTAGTCTATCCGGCCCCGAGGCTCCGGGGGCCCCCTGGCCAGATTGCCCTCATGTGCGGCAGGCATGGAGCAAGCCCTGCAGCTCCGCTGCCTGCAAGAGAAAATGGCAACGGATCTGCAGGCAATGGATGCTTCCTGCTTCCTTTCTCACACAGACAGCAGCGGCTCAGCTGAATGACATCATCATTCCGCGCTGCGGCTGTGCGAGACAGGAAGCTGCCGCACACTGGCTTCTGCACACTCATGCCTGGAAGGAAGCTGCAGCTGTGCAGGACCTCAATCACCCCCTGAACAGGAGGTAAAGAACGGTCTGAATGTGACGGATTGTTTGCAGAGTAAAGTGGGGAGACAGGGGCAGCAGTCAGAGACTAGAAGCAGTGAACTCTGCGGATTGGACGCTGTGTACATCCGCAGCATCCAGTCCGCAGCTCCTGATGTAACAGCATAGTGCATGAGATTTCAAGGAATCCAATGTCCACTATGTATGCAGCGGCACCCGCAGCTTCCCTGCAGAGACGGACATGCGGCACATCTTTCTAGACTGTAGCATGTCTATTTATCTTGCGGAGACGCTCAGTCTCCACAAGATAAATATCACAGTCCAATGTATAGGATGCGGTGATTCCGCATGTGTTCAATGAACACATGCGGAAGCATCACTCATACAAAAGCCGGCAGCGCTTTGGACCGAGCGGACATGCGCTGCATCCAAAGCGCTGCCGATTCCTGACCGTGGAACCATACCCTTATACATTAATGTATACTATGTCACATATGCAGTAGACACAGGTGTTTATTATACATGGGCATATTCTACAATATATATATATATATATATATATATATATATATATATATTAGCTTTGTCGCCTTTAAAGAACGGGGGGCCCAAACACATTTCCTGCACAGGGGCCCCAAGCTGTCTGTGTCCGCCCCTGCCCCCACATATGGGGTATCAACATACTCAAGACAAACTGGGAAACAATTATTGGGGTCCAATTTCTCCTGTTACCCTTGTGAAAATAAAAAATTGCTTGCTAAAACATCATTTTGAGGAAAGAAAAATTATTTTTTTATTTTCACGGCTCTGCGTTGTAAACTTCTGTGAAGCACTTGGGGGTTCAAAGTGCTCACCACATATCTAGATAAGTTCCATGGGGGGTCTAGTTTCCAAAATGGGGTCACTTGTGGGGGGTTTCTACTGTTTAGGCACATCAGGGGCTCTGCAAATGCAACATGACGCCCGCAGACCATTCCATCAAAGTCTGCATTTCAAAGCGTCACTACTTCCCCTTCTGAGCCCCGACGTGTGCCCAAACAGTGGTTTACCCCCACATATGGGGTACCAGCATACTCAGTGCAAACTGGGCAACAACTATTGGGGTCCAATTTCTCCTGCTACTCTTGTGAAAATAAAAAATTGCGGGCTAAAAAATAATTTTTGAGGAAAGAAAAATGATTTTTTATTTTCACGGCTCTGCATTATAAACTTCTGTGAAGCACTTGGGGGTTTAAAGTGATCACCGCACATCTAGATTAGTTCCATGGGAGGTCTAGTTTCCAAAATGGGGTCACATGTGGGGGAGCTCCAATGTTTAGGCACACAGGGGCTCTCCAAACGCGACATGGTGTCCGCTAACGATTGGAGCTAATTTTTCATTCAAAAAGTCAAATGGCGCTCCTTCCCTTCCAAGCCCGGCCGTGTGCCCAAACAGTGGTTTACCCCCACATGTGAGGTATCACTGTACTCAGGAGAAATTGCCCAATAAATTTTAGGATCCATTTGATCCTGTTGCCCATGTGGAAATGAACAAATTGAGGCCAAAATAAATTATTTGTGAAAAAAAAAGTACTTTTTCATTGTTACGGATCAATTTGTGAAGTACCTGGGGGTTCAATGTGCTCACTATGCATCTAGATAAGTTCCTTGGGGGGTCTAGTTTCCAAAATGGGGTCACATGTGGGGGAGCTCCAATGTTTAGGCATACAGGGGCTCTCCAAACGCGACATGGTGTCTGCTAACGATTGGAGCTAATTTTTCTTTCAAAAGTTAAATGGCGCTCCTTCCCTTCCGAGCCCTGTCGTGCGCACAAACAGTAGTTCCCCCCCACATATGGTGTATCGGCGTACTCAGGACAAATTGTACAATAACTTTTGGGGTCCAGTTTCTCTTTTTATCCTTGGGAAAATTAAAAAACTGTTGCTAAAACATCATTTTTGTGACTAAAAAGTTAAATGTTCATTTTTTCCTTCCATGTTGCTTCTGCTGCTGTGAAGCACCTGAAGGGTTAATAAACTTCTTGAATGTGGTTTTGAGCACCTTGAGGGGTGCAGTTTTTAGAATGGTGTCACTTTTGGGTATTTTCAGCCATATAGACCCCTCAAACTGACTTCAAATGTGAGGTGGTCCCTAAAAAAAATGGTTTTGTAAATTTCGCTGTAAAAATGAGAAATCGCTGGTCAAATTTTAACCCTTATAACTTCCTAGCAAAAAAAATTTTGTTTCCAAAATTGCGCTGATGTAAAGTAGACATGTGAGAAATGTTATTTATTAACTATTTTGTGTCACATATCTCTCTCGTTTAACAGAATAAAAATTCAAAATATGAAAATTGCGAAATTTTCAAAATTTTAGCCAAATTTCCATTTTTTCACAAATAAACGCACAAATTATCGACCTAAATTTACCACTAACATGAAGCCCAATATGTCACGAAAAAACATTCTCAGAACCGCTAGGATTCGTTGAAGCGTTCCTGAGTTATTACCTCATAAAGGGACACTGGTCAGAATTGCAAAAAACGTCCAGGTCATTAAGGTCAAAATAGGCTGGGTCATGAAGGGGTTAAAAATCTGTCATAAAAAAAGTAATGGGTTAATTAAGTAAAAATCATACAATGTTATTTTCTGGTTTTTATTTTTAGATTCTCTCTCTCACAGTTGAACTGTACCTAGTATACACATTACAGACCTCTCCATTCTTTGTAGGTGGCCAAACTTGCAAATTAGGCAGTGTATCAAATGCTTATTTTCCCCCCTGTATATAAAAAAAAATATTTCATTTTAATCCTGTCTCTGATAATAACAAGGTCACTACTGAATAGTGATTTCTACAGAGCAGGAAATATTCGCCTAATATTTGACCAGGAGACAGAGGCTCGAAATGTCTGATGTTTAGAACTTTCACTAAGAATGTGTAAAATATTGTAGAATTTCTTATAAATGAAAGATGCAGAAATGTGGGCAAATCGCAATTTATTGAACAAACAAATTAAATACTACTGAAAAAAAACAATCAATTCATTGACAGGTTGTTTTGGTCTTAGTATCTACTGTAGTCAGAAATAAATTACTACTTCATTATAAAACTTTATAACTATGGAAACAAAATTAATTAGGATTGGAAAAATGTAAAAAGATCCATTTTGTTTGATCATGTCACCAGGACCGGCCTCCGCCAAAACTGAGGGCCCGATTCCTTATTGTTTCTGTCTTTCTCTAGTCCAGCTTTTGTTATTCTTTTATCAGTTATTTATCAGGGTCTCATTCTTCTTTCGATTTGCGCCTTTTTGTGTTTGCCTGTTTATTGTTTTTTTTGTTCGCCATTTTGAATGGGGTTTGATGTTTCCAGCAGTTTCAGCTGATCCATTAATTGCGACCTTTTTAAAGTGTCATAAAAATGTTGTCCATATGTCCTCTGGTCTCCCTCTGGAGTGAATTTGTGATTGTGTATTCTTGAATGTAAAAGTCATGAACTGTACAATACGAGTCGTTTGTAAAGGATTTAATGTAAAAACCATCAACAAGACAAAAAAAAAAATCCACAAATGATGAATTGGGCCCTTTGTCTATAAATGGAGGTTCCACTTTAGAACACATTAATGGCGTATAAATCATAGAAATCACAAAATTATCATTAAAGGGAACATGTCAGGCGATTCATGTGGCCCAAACCGCTGGACGTGTCCATTTCAGCCGGGTATCGCAGTCTCTGAAACGCTTTGGCATTTCAGACATAATGTTCTTGAAGATCTGCCAGTACTCCACAGCTGGAAACGAGACTAGTCCAGCTCTGCCCATGGCCGGATCTTACCAGCGCCCATGCAGGTGACCCACAGGTTTCTCCCTTGGGTGCACACCTGTCAATCACCTCTAGAAGCGCCGGGAAGAACCCGAATAGTCTCATCTCCGGGTCGATCTTCAAAGCAAATTTTCTCTAAACGTCGGAGCATTTCAGAGACTAGTACACCTCGTTGCAATGGTGCCCACAGTTTGGGCAGCATGAATCAGGGGACAGGTTTCCTTTACGTGTGCTCTAATAGACATGTAGAAACACACATCTGCAGGTACCGGCATGGCAGATCCTTCTTCACATGACTTCTGGCTAACCATGGTCTACAGCTTATAATAAGCCTCATGCACCTCATGGTCTATATGCCTTGACCTGAAGGAGAAATCATTTCTTGAAGAACCAGATGTAATAAGTGGTTCTGCTCTGCTGCCAGAAGAGGCCTGGAAATATGAAGAATACTGTGTTAGTTGGTGGCTGCCATCAACCAGTGTCATAAACGGAAAAATAAAATATATGCTCCATGTCAGAAGCTCATGACACTGCATTGTAAGGATTCACCGGGAACGGCAGTCATGTGACCGCAACTAAGTGATTTCCATACTTCCGGCCATATTCCAACTAGACTGCGTTCAGCCTCACTCAACAAACTTGCATTAAGTGATGCCGTGCCCATCTAGTTTGCATGTGACCGCGTGTATGCAAATCATATACTTGCAGTCAGACGCTCTCCCCTCCCAGTAAATCTTCACAGTGCCCCGTGTGCGCAATGCGAGGATTCACTAGTCTACAGTAACATACGGTCACTGCAGACTTGTACCCCAAGGCCGCACAACCCCTTAAATTACCATACATGGTAAATGTAATGTGCAGGTTATGTAATAAGGTGAAGCTTTTATTCGTACACAAGAGGCTAAAAATATGAGGTGTTCATCAAGAAATATTACAGCAGTCTGACAGATACACAGATAAATGGAAACATATGTCCGGCAGGCTGCGGAAGAGACCGGGAATTGCATAACATCAATAATGGAAGATATGCTGCTCAGGGATTAATGAGAGATTAAAGCAAGATTAGACACTGTCTAGAAGAACAGTTCTTTATTACGTAATATATAAGGACACATGGTGACACATGGTGTAAGAAATAACGGAGGAACAACATGCTTCCAAGTCTACAGACCAGACTATGAAGCACTGTTCACACTTGCATTTAGTAGCATAGCACCAACACAAGCAAATCTGCAGAAAAATCAGTCAGTGGAAGCGGATAAGCCAGAAAACACTGAAATACAATGTTCATAGAACATGGAAACTACTGCAAGCCATCATTCCCACAGTCGTATCGTGCCGGTGATAACAGTCCACATTTTACATGTAACACATGGATTGCCAATGGCTCTACTGAAAAGTAATCTCAGGCTCACGTATTGTGTGTAGGGGGTCTACATGCACAGATACAGACACACTTTGTGGAAATCATTTCATATCTTCTTTACCAAAATTCCATTTTTGTTTTTGCAAAACCTTTCTTCAACATGGCAATTGACATAACAGTCATAAAATATTCACCCCAGATGTGAAAATCCATTCTGAACGCACAAATTAGTACAAGACCACACGTGGAGCAATTCCCGGACGTACGCTCGCACACAACGGGGTGTTTCAGGGACTCAGCCCTCCTCCGAGCACCTGAAGAAGGCCTGGATAAAGGGATGTTGCCACATCGACCTTGCTCCAAGTGGGGTCTGCTTATGGGTAAGGACTAGCACTAATTTGGGGAGTTCAAATGGATTTGTGCACTCTGGGTGACTATTGAATATTTATTATGACTGCCATGTAAATTGCTATATTAAAGGAAGTTTTTTTTTTTTTTAAGACAAATGAGCATATGAAATAAATGTCACATAGAAGGTGTGTATCTATGAATCAGACAGATCATAGAGCCAGGTAAGATGTGTCAGGATGAAAGGCATCCAAGACATAATTCACATGCAACTAGTTTCTCTCGTACACAAAAAACAGCCTGAGTCTCATTAGCGTTTCTTGATCAGAGTTCCCAGAGTTTGGTTAGTGCCAGTTTTTACCATCAGAGTTTGGTCAGATTCAACAGTTCGTCTTAGATGAGAAAAGAAAAGTTGAAGGGCTCTCCACCTTCTTACATCAAATGGTCTGTGAAAAACAGACAAGATCCGAGGGCTGACCAATTTTTTTCACAGACCCACAATGCTTGATTGCTAAATTTGATCAGAAAATTGAATCAAGATCAGACATATCATAGTCTGCAAAAAATGGACATATGAACAGCTCCATAAACGACCATAGGTACGAGTTCTATCTGTGAAATATGCAAGTTGCCTGTTCAGTGAAGACCGCTAGTACCATCTATTGAAAGCAGGAATCCTAAAAGTCACTATCGACCCTTAAACGACCCTTATCATATGACTTTGGATAAAAGGAAACCAGAATCTCAATTTGCAGACACGTGTTTTGGGGTATTGCCCCTCCTCAGTGCAAAGCGTGAGATCTCATTTAGCTGTATGAGAGGGCTCAGAATGGGGTCTAAGGGCTAACGTCAATGGCAATAATTATCCCTATACCGGAATATCAGGAATGTCACTCTCCGCAAAGAGAAATGTTTCCCCTTAGACACAAGGCAAAGGTCCCTCATACAGCGAAATCAGATCTCATGCTTTGCACCGAGCAGGGGCAATACTCAGAAACACATGTCTGCAAACTGAGATTCGGTTTTTTCCTTTATCCTAAGTCATATAGCAAGGTTCGTTTAAGGGTCGATATTGACTCAGGATTGCTACTTTCAATACGTGACAGAGTTCTTGTCCTCTACCTTTCTGAAGAGGCAATTCACAAACTTAGCATGCCTGGCATACAAGTCTCCTTATATTGGCATGTCACTTTCCACAAGGAGAAATGTTACCTCTTACACCTCTAACCATGAAAAACACAGACAGAATTTGTACGAGAGCTATAGTACAGTATGGGGAAATTATATTTTTTATTTAGTTGGCGCACTGTCATTTTCAACCAAAAATCAAATCCATAAAATGTCAGCAACAGAGTCAGTGACTTAACAGTTTAAAATGAAGATTCATCTGACGCACATACCAAAGTTCAACCTGCAAAATTTTTAGCGACTCCACATCGTTTTCCTGGCATGCCATCTGTAAGGAAAAGGACTGGTTAACGAGAAATTGTCATATTCTACACACAACACCAAATCCATGCAGTGAATATTCTGCAATGGTAACTGTAATGTATGGTTCAGGTAGAGTACTGCATTGGGGTATCGGATAGTCTGGAAATGTGTTTTACGCGCAGCATTCATTATAACGGTCGGCTTTTTTATATGTGGTCTGCACATAAGAGTGGGTAGCAGGAGTATTGGCAAATATTTTATGCACTATAGAAGTTCTGCCAGGTTTAATCGCACGGTGAAGCCCCATGGATTGTTGGCCGTTTCTTCTTTTGTTAGCCTGCACTAGTTACGGGATGTGGTTGTCCAGGACCTACATAAGCACAGATAAAAGCCTGGTACTTGAAAGCTTGATACTTCCATCCACAACTGGAAACCCCGATGTAGTTCATTTCAATGGGAAGTGCTGATGGACGGGTTCAAGTCAACTGCCCCTCGATCAGAATGAAAATGCGCGGTGCTGACTGGTTAAAGGGCTTGGTTAACTACAAGACGTGACTCCACCAAGTGTCTACACAAGGCAGAACATCTAAGGCCTCTTTCACACATCAGTTTTTACAATCTGCGCAGGATGCGTCAAAATGTTGAAAAGACGGATCATGTGCAGATTGTAAAAAACGGGTACACTGGGCCCGTTTTTCTGACAGACCCGTCGAGGCTATGTGCACCTGTTGTGTATGCTTCTTCACAGAGGTTTTCCGCTGTGAAACACATACACAACACAACCCAGGTTAAAAAAAATAAAAAAATCACAATATTCTTACCTTCCGGCGTCCCGCGCAGCGTCACCGATGCTCGCGGCAGCTGCCGTTCCCAGGAATGCCTTGCGTGCAACGACCTCTGATGACGTAGTGGTCTCGCGAGACCGCGACGTCATTGGGTCATTTCGCAATGGGAACACTAGCTGCTGGGAGCATCGCGAGCATCGGTAACGCTGCGTGGGACGCCGGAAGGTAAGAATATTGCGATTTTTCTTTTTTATTATTATTATTATTTTTAACATTATATCTTGTTACTATTGATGCTGCATAGGCAGCATCAATAGTAAAAAGAGAGAGAGAGCGAGAGAGAATTTCCCTGACTGGAAATTCTTCCAGGCATGCTCAGTTGCAAAAGACGGAACCAGTCGCTGGATTCCTGCTTTAGACAGTCAGCGACGCATCCTGCATCCATAGGCTTCCATTATAGCCAACGACGGGCAGCGCAGGATCCGTCGCTGAGCGATTTTCCAATGTACAAAAAAAACATTCCTCTGTGCGTTGTCTCCCCCCGACGGACAGCAATTTTCCGACAGATCCAGTGCACGACGGATGAAACAGATGGCCATCCATCACAAGCCGTCGCTAATACAAGTCTATGAGAAAAAACTGGATCCAGCAGGAAAATTTGCAGGATCCTGTTTTTCCAAAAAAAATCGAAGGATTTCGATGGGAGCTCAAAGACGGAAGTGTGAAAGAGGCCTAAGGCTTCTTTCAGACATCAGTTTTTTAGAATCAGTCACAATCCGTCAAAGTGTTGAAATGATGGATCCTGTGCAGATTGTAAAAACTGATGCACTGGATCATTTTTTTGACGGATCCGTTGAAGCAGCTGCTGCCGGAATTTAAAGGAAGAAAATTCTGGAGAGGGAGAGATTTTTTTCCCTGAATGGAAAAATGTGTTAAATTACAGGAATTAGAAATTCTTCCAGGCATACTCCGTCTCAAAAAACGGAATCCGTCTCTGTCCGTCAAAAGGCGGAAGGCAGTGACGGATTCCGTTTTTCAGAGAATCCAATGTGCAGATGTGTAGGTGATCAATGACGCCCCAGACTTATTGCAGACGTTTCTGGGAGAGGCTATCCTGGTCATCCTTGTGAATGGGCTTCTCTCCGTACAGTGTGACTGGATTCCTTCACATCACAGAATTCATACTTACCACAACTGACTGTAGCAATAAGAACACCTCCTCCGTCAGATAATTCACTGCGGGAAACAAAACAGTAATGAAACAAAGGCGACCATGTTCTGTCAGCGAGGAGTGAGTCAGACATTACTCGGGGATTCGCGGCTGTCACTGCCGCATGTTTATAGATCCACAAATACTTAGCACGAGAAACGAAAAAGCAAACTACACCCCAAAGAGCCACAAGAGCGTCTGGCTCTCATTGTTCTGTCACTCCATACCTCAGTGATGACACAGAAAGCCGGAAGTTCCAACCCCATAATTACAAGGATATTACCAGCTAAGAATGGAATCACTAATCTTACAGCAATACGTCCTCCGACACGGTTCTAATCATCATTGTTAGCTAAAAGCGCCTACAATAAGGGGAATGTGTCAGCAGGTTCTGGCTACGTAAGCTGAGAGCAGCATTGTGTAGGGACAGAGACCCTGATTCCAGCGACATATCACTTACTGGGTGCAGTTTTGATACAATCCGTTTTCTCTGCTGCAGATCTAGCAGTTATCTAAAGGTTGTGCTCTGTATAACCCCACCCACACCACTGATTGGAAGCTGTGTACTGTGCATAGGCAGAAAGATGTCAATCAGTGGTGGGGAGCAGGAGGACTACATGACATAAGACAACTAGCCGTGTAGCGATAATCTCCTGCTTATAAAACCCTGACTTTGTTGAACTGCAACAAGCAGCACAGTAAGTGACAGATCCCTGGAATCAGGGTCTCTGTCTCTACACCAAGCTGTTCTCAGATTAAATAGCAAAACCCTCCTGACATATTACCTTTAATGGAATGGAAAATTCAGACCAAGACTAAGGGCTCGTGCACATGGCCAATTTTCTCAGACAAGTGCCATCTGTGGTTTTCATAGTTAGTCTCACCTATGATATTTTAGGAGGCTGTGCACATGTCCAAATTTTTCCTTGGATCGAATGGTCCGCAGAAAGAAAAATCGGAGACATGAAGTATCGAATCAAAACTGGCAATTCAAGTCTATGGGACCATGAAAACCTTTTTTGTTTCTCCATGTCCGAGATAAACTGATGCCACTCGGATCAAAGCCTGGTCAGGATAATCAGACACCATTTTTCTCATATGTGGAGAAAACGGTTGTAAGACCCTGCCCTAATAGAGAGGTGCAGCTTAAAGAGGCCCACTCACTTCCCATAAATATGTTATTATTTTACTTGGTGTAAATGTCAGTTTTCTTTGGGCTGGAGAGGTTTTTCTTTTGTTCCTGAGACATGACCCTTTCTTTTCTTTATATAAATCTAGTCTTGTTAGCCAACTGGGAGTGGTCATCAACAATCCCACAGAGAAGAGATGATTCACAAGACTAGATTTATGTACAGAGAACAGGGGCCATATCTCAGGAGCACACCGAGGGCTCATACTCATCTGCATTTAAAATGGACAAGTGAAATCCAATTAAAAAATGGGATTGCACTCTGCCTAATGTTAGTCAATGATTCTGGGTTCATCTGCGATTTTTTTCTCAACTTGGAGGGGAGAGAGGGAAAACAAATCGCAGCATGCAGCGAGTGGCTGCATACATCGGACAAGACTCGCCAACGCAAGTCAATGGGTGCGAGAAAAAAATCGAACGGCACACGGACTATGCGTGCGCCTGTCCAATTTTTAGGCACCTATCTCATAGGAAACCCAACATTTCATCAGCCAAGTACAGTAAATTCACAGCGTTACCCGTCAGAATAGGGTAGAATAGATATATACATAGAACTGACAGATAAAAGGATGTCAGTGACATATATAATTGGAGCAGTGTGTGTAGTTTAATACACATGTATTTAGTTTAAAAAAAAATAACAAAAAGAAAAAAGTGGTGTGGAAAGTTGGCTGGGGGCTGACATTTATAGTCTGGGAAGGGGGTAATAAACATGGTGCTTCCCATGCTATTAATATCAGCTCACAGCTGTCTACTTAGCCTTTACTGGTTATTAGCAAGGGGTGATCCTTGAAAATGCTCACGATTGGAGTCTTGACATCATTAAGGTGACCGGAATTTATCAGCTATGAACAGTGATCTTACTCACGTCAGCGCTAGGCACTGCAGGAGTGTAATCACACTCCTGTCTCAGCATGTTCCTGCTGGCTTGCTGAGCGGAACACAATGTTGAATCATGCCACAGCTCAAAAAAAACATCTGGATGTAGCAGAGCTGGAGTTCTTCTTGGGAAAACATCACATAGGGATTATCTGCAGACAGGTGAGGAATATGGTGGTTTATTATTTTTTATTTTTACATTAATGGGTAAATAGGGATTTTTGTGTACTCACCGTAAAATCCTTTTCTCCGAGCCATTCATTGGGGGACACAGACCGTGGGTGTATGCTGCTGCCAATAGGAGGCTGCCACTAAGTTAGCTCCTCCCCTGCAGTACACACCCTCCTGCTGGCTCTCAGCTAACCAGTTCGGTGCAAAAGCAGTAGGAGACCAATAACATATGAGCGTATAGCATGTCATATTATATATACGAGAGTATAGCATGTCAAATTATAAAAACAAGCACAAGCTAATAATAGGGTGGGAGCTGTGTCCCCCAATGAATGGCTCGGAGAAAAGGATTTCAAGGTGAGTACACAAAAATCCCTATTTCTCCTTCGCCTCATTGGGGGACACAGACCGTGGGACGTCGCAAAGCAGTTTCTGGGTGGGGACAACAATAGATCAGGCCCTGTGTAACCGCTACTTACAAGTGCGCCACCGCGGCCTGCAGAGTCCGCCTGCCCAGACTCACATCTGTGGAAGTGTGGGAATTATAGTGCTTCAAGAATGCATGCGGACTGGATTAATCCGCAAGCTTGCAGCCGTGCTTGCCGACGTCTGGTGCCTAGAGCCCTCAGACAGGGAGATAGGCTGACATGTAGCACGGAAGGACTCCTGGATGGTGAAACGAATCCACCAGGCTAACATGGCTGATAAAACGGCTAAACCCTTCCTGTGACCATCAGGAAGCCTTCTTCTTACCGTCGGGAAGCCCGAATAAAGTATCCAACTTTCGGAAGGACGCCGTCCTCGATACGTACCTACTCGGAGCACTCACTTCGTCCAGATTATGGAGAACCCATTCCGTTTTGTGGACTGGAGCCGAAAGAGATGAGAGAAGGACAATGCCCCTGTAACAGTGGGAATACAATACCACCTTGGTAACAAGGGAAGGGGATGGCCTGAGGACAACCTTGCCTTGATGGTAATCAGGAAAAAAGTCTGAAAGAACAGAGCGTCTAGCTCTGAAGACTCATCAGGATGACAAGAATGCAGAGAAAAAAGGGAGCGACCTTGCCTGATAGTAAAATGGGCATAAATAGAGAAATGAAGAGACTGGATCAAGGGTAAATGTAACCATAAAAACAATCTATTTATTAATAAACAACGAGATAAAAACAGCTTTACATAACACCAATAATAAAGTGAGAAACAGTCACATGAACGGAGTCACTACAGAGCCAGAGAGTGAAATGACCTCCCCCTAGTACAGATATCTGCCAATCAAGGCACGACTAACCTAACTGTATATGCACGGCATACTATAGGAGAATACCATAGATCTAATCTCATAGATAGTAACATCAAATATGAAGGTAATCTAAACCTTGCTAGGTATATATGCTCATCCTACATCGGTCAGATGCCGATTAGAAAGCCAAGGCCACACATGCGGTAAAGGCGAAAATGGTTATAGTACCTGCAGTCATGTTGTACAGCCGAAAAACGCGCGTCGAGGTGCACTCTGGGCTGTGTGACCCCCCTCTTTTTCGGTTAGGTTAGCCGTGCCTTGATTGGCAGATATCTGTACTAGGGGGAGGTCATTTCAGTCTCTGGCTCTGTAGTGACTCCGTTCATGTGACTGTTTCTCACTTTATTATTGGTGTTATGTAAAGCTGTTTTTATCTCGTTGTTTATTAATAAATAGATTGTTTTTATGGTTACATTTACCCTTGATCCAGTCTCTTCATTTCTTTCTCTATTTATGCCCATTATATATTGATGGAGGGGTCTTATTGACATTATGAGGATATTTGTATGTATTCCCTGATAGTAAAGTCTGTCCGGATCAAAAAAGGAGTCTACTGTAAGACCGCCAGGACCATTAAGGTCCCAAAGATCTAACGGTATGCGATAGGTAACGGTATGCGATAGGGAAGAACCACAGGTGAAGACTCCCCACAAGGTAGTCCATATTTGCAGTTTTGTTGCAATAAGACGGAAAAATACTAGTACCACAAGCGAGAAATCCTGACATGGTCAGTGCGGGTCTCCCAGGATCACTGGGGCCCTTTCTGCTTCCAAAAAGATCTAGGAAGTAGTGGAAGAGGGGTTATGGAAATTGGTACCATGGAAGAACAGAGCATGCACTGCAATGTTCTTGGATCTCAAGGCCGAACCATGAACTCGAGTACATTGGCGTTCAGTTTGGACGCCATCCGACCTACATCTGGAGTACTCAAGTGAAGGCACATCTGATGGAAGACTTCCGGGTGAAGTTCCCACTCACTTGAGGAGAAACCCTGACGGCTGAATATGTCTGCCGCCCAGTGTTCTACTCCAGGGATATGTACTGCCGAGATTACCGAATGATAGATCTCGGCCCATCAGAGAGTGTGAAGTACCTCGGCCATGGCGCTTGACTGTGGGTACCTGCTAGATGATTGACGTATGGCACAGCCATCGCATTATCCAATTGAAGTCGGATGGGGTGACCCGCCTGAAGGCAGTGGACCTGCTGTAGGATTAGCCGTACCGTTCGGATCCCCAGAGCAATAACTGGAAAAAGAAGACTGGCATTGGTATTCACTAATAACCATTGGACCAGGAGAAGGATGATGAAGGATCTCAGAGACTACCCTTTGAAAGCCTTATTGACTTGCTGAAAAGGAGGGGAGAGAAGGAAACTGCTTCCACTGTCGTCACCATTTTTCCTCAGAACCCTCCTAGCGAATCGAATGAACTGAGGGGATGAGTGATCAAGTGCGCGAGCTCCCTGTTGAAGGGCCACAACCTTGACTCGAGAGAGAATTACCATCCTTCTTGTGCAGGATCATCCTCAGAAAGGATCTGCTGGGCTGGAAATGAGGAAAACGTGTCTAAGTTTAGCTGCCAGCCCAGGTGAGAGGGTATCACAAGTGATATAGACGACTCAGCATAGTCCTGGAAGAGCGGCTAGAAAGTCGACCAAATAGGGCAGGACAACCACGCTACTAGGGTGCCAGAGGAACCTGACAACCGCCATGACCCTTGTGAACACTCTGGGTGTGGTAGCCAGGCCGAAGGGCAAGGTCGTGACTTGAAAATGCTGTTCGCGAATGGAAAGGCGAAGGGATTTTTGTAGAGGGGAAAAATAGGAATGTAAGGGTAAGAAACCTGAATGTCGATGGATGCCAGAAACTCCACCTTTTTCTGTTGAAGTAATGGCTGAGCGGAGGAACTCCATCCGAGAAAGGAGGACCTTGTCAAAGGTTGTTAGAAGTTTGAGGTCCGGGATTGGTCTTACTTTTCCTACCCCCATTTTGGAACCAAGATCCCTTAGATCTAGACTGTCCTGGACAACCCTTCCACTGCTGTAGAAAAAATACGATCCCTAGTTAGTCTCCCGCTCAGAAGATTTGATTGGCCAGCTGTACTGTCTTCGGGGAAAGGTTACTTGTGTGAATCGAAGTAGTTAAGGTCTCCGACCAGGAGACCACTGCTCGAGCAACCCATGTGGCGGCTAAGTAAGGGTAGAGTTCTGAACCCGAAGCCACAAGACGGAAAGAACCAGATTTGCTATCCAACAGTCCGTGGTATTTTTAATTGATGATACATCGGGCAGGGAAACTGGCAGGTATACCACAAGAAATTTTACCCGGTTAGTGGCAGAATGAGGGGCTGCTCCATGTGCTCATCTGTTGATGGTGTGGGGAGATCGGTGCCCTTTAAGGGACCCGTCGCCCTTAAAAATCAGACCAAGTATGGCATCACACGTAGAGGCTTCTGTCCAGTGAATCGCTCGTCAATTTGGTTGATGATATAAATAGGCGAATCCATCCTTTTCTGAAGCTCTGGCAATCCAAGGCAATATCCGATCCATATTCAGAGCCTTGTTCTCAGCAAATCATTATGGAGAGAGATCAGGAAATGAAACTTCCGTTTTCTAGATGCCTGTACATTTCTAGACGCCTGTACATTTCTAGAATGCTTGCGGCTCCTGCTAGCCGACGGCTCCCATGTAGGAGAGGGACCATGTGTATCGGTCCTGCGAGCACTTCGAGCCACAGAGGGTTCACGGAGGGGTTCAATCTCTTGGTCAGATTGCGGTTAGTGACAAAGTCCACTGAGGGGGACTAGTTACTCTGGAAAAAACTGGGATCAGCGGCGGAGGGCTCCTGAGCTCATTTAGGGTGACCGGATTGATCATGTGCCCTTAAGACCAGAGAATACTGGTCATGCGCCTTTAAGACTAGGGAATACTGGTCATGCGCCTTTAAAACTAGGGAATACTGGTCGTGCGCCTTTAAGACCAGGGAATACTGGTCGTGTGCCATTAAGATCCGGGAATACTGGTCTTATGCCTTTAAGAGGGCATACTGTTCATGTGCCTGTAAGAGCAGGGCATACTGGTCATGTATCTTTAAGAACCAGGGCATACTGGTCATGTGCCTTTAAGACCAGGGCATGCTGGTCATGTGCCTTTATGACCAGGGTATACTGGTCTTGTGCCATTAAGATCCGGGAATACTGGTCTTATGCCTTTAAGAGGGCATACTGTTCATGTGCCTGTAAGAGCTGGGCATACTGGTCATGTATCTTTAAGAACCAGGGCATACTGGTCATGTGCCTTTAAGAACCAGGGCATACTGGTCATGTGCCTTTAAGACCAGGGAATGCTGGTCATGTGCCTTTATGACCAGGGCATACTGGTGAAGTGCCTTTAAGACCAGGGCATGCTGGTCATGTGCCTTTATGACCAGGGTATACTGGTCTTGTGCGTTTAAGACCAGGGCATACTGGTCATGTGCCTTTAAGTCGAGGGCATACAGGTCATGTGCCTTTAGGACCAGGGCATGCTGGTCATGTGCCTTTAAGACAAGGGCATACTGGTCAGGTACTTCCTTACCCGGGTACTGATGTAGAGTTGTTGCGCCCTTTTAATGCAAAAACCGTCGCCCCTGTGTGAGTCGGCTGGGTGGACCAAGATGGCCACCGGGAGTTGCAGAGGTGGTAAAATCTCACAGAGAGTGAGAAGGACCAATTCGGGGGGCGGAGCCACAGACACGATGTGGAGGCCTCGAGACTTCCATGAATAGGCCCAAGCCAGGGCCTAAATTTCTGAAGCCGGCAGGGGCGATACCTGTGGTAGAAGTGAGGTGAGAAAATTGAGCGTTCCCGTGGCAGGCGAAAATCGCCAGGAAAGCAGGCGGAGGCGCCTTAGAGCGCCATAGTGCGTGCGCAGCTTCCGGGAGAGATCGGTGCCCTTGAAGGGACCCGTCGCCCCTAAGAATCAGCCCCGGCCTGGCATCCCACGTCGCAGGAGAGGATACGGAGAGGCGACACCTTGAAAGGATCCGTCGTCCCATTCGTCTGCGGCCTACACATCGGCCGAAGCCAGGGGCTAAATTTTTGCAGCCGGCCGGAGCGTTACCTCAGGGAGGTGGGCCACAGGGAAGCTGAGGCTGCCTGTCAGCATGTGAATATCCCACTGCAGAGGCCCAACGCTGACTTGATCCACTCACCATGGGTGCGCCTCCCAGCATGGAGCCGCCGCGGATGACTGGGTTTCAGCGCCGAGGAAAGCGCGCACTCTATTGTTCTGCTGCAAGTCAGGTTTTGCAGCGTGGACGGTGCAAGGATAAAGATGTAAATCTCAATCGACCATCCCTTTGTTAGGGAGGTGGAGAGGAACCGTCCGCCTCCTTGTGCAATCCGCTTTTACAGTGGTGGGACAGTAGGGGCTACTCGGATGCCATAGAGAGGGGCCTCTGTACATCCACGGAGTTCAGCCCCCGGGTGGACAGGGCCAGTTGTCCGGTATTAGGCCTGGCTGGGGAAGAGGGTACTTGGAGGCAACACTCCATGTGCTCGTCCATTCAGGTTGTGGGGAGATCGGTGACCTTGAAGGGACCCGTCGCCCCTAAGAATCAGCCCAGGCTTGGCATCCCAAGTCACAGGAGAGGATACGGAGAGGCGACACTCTCCGTGCTCGCCTGTTGATGGTTCGGGGAGATCGGAACCTTGAAAGGATCCGTCGCCCCATTCGTCCGTGGAAAAAATAACCTAAAAAATGTAAAAATAAAATAATAAAGAGTTTTGGGTCTGAATAGCAGACCCGTCCGTGTGCCTCCTACGGACACTAAGCAAGAACTGGTTGGCTGAGAGCCAGCAGGAAGGTGTATACTGCAGGGGAGGAGCTAACTTTTTTGTATCACTTTGTGTCAGCCTCCTAGTAGCAGCAGCATACAGCCACAGTCTGTGTCCCCCAATGAGGCGAAGGAGAAAAGAGGGTTGAGGAGTTTTTATTTAAATTTAAGGACTGTGTGTTTCTTTCAATTAACCCCTTAGTGACCGCCGATACGCCTTTTAACGGCGGCCGCTAAGGGTACTTAAACCACAGCGCCGTTAATTAACGGCGCTGTGGAAAAAGTCAATAGCGCCCCCCAGAGGCCGATTTTCTCCGGGGTCTCGGCTGCCGGGGGTAGCCGAGATCCCAGAGAACATGATTCGGGTTTTTTTTAACCCACCCCGCATTTGCGATCGCCGGTAATTAACCGTTTACCGGCGATCGCAAAAAAAAACAAAAAACGCGATCTCTTTTTAATTTCTCTGTCCTCCGATGTGATCGCACATCGGAGGACAGAGAAAAGGGGTCCCAGGTGGCCCCCCAATACTCACCTAGCTCCCCCGATGCTCCTCGTGTCTCCCGGTGGGCGCCGCCATCTTCAAAATGGCGGGCGCATGCGCAGTGTGCCCGCCGGCCGGCACCGGGAGAATCTTTGGGGTCTCGGCTGCCGGGGGTAGCAGAGACCCCAAAGAGCATGATCGGGGTCGGTATTACCGACCCCTGTTTTGCGATCGCCGGTAATTAACTGTTTACCGGCGACCGCAAAAAAAAAAAAAAAGTAAAGTGTAATTCTCTGTCCTCTGATGTGATCGCACATCAGAGGACAGAGAAATAGGGGGATTCGGGGACCCTAGCATACTCACCTAGGTCCCTGGATCCTCTTGCTGCTCCTCCTGGCCGCCGGCAGAAGAAAATGGCGGGCGCATGCCCAGTGCGCCCGCCATCTGTCTCCATCTGCCGGCCGGCAGGAGAACAGCAGTTGGGGCTAAAATTAGGGTTAGGGGTAGGGTTAGGGGTAGGGTTAGGGCTAGGGTTGGGGCTAAATTTAGGGTTAGGGTTGGGGCTAAATTTAGGGTTAGGGTTGGGGCTAAATTTAGGGTTAGGGTTGGGGCTAAATTTAGGGTTAGGCTTCTTTCACACTTACGTCGGTACGGGGCCGTCGCAATGCGTCGGCCCGACATACCGACGCACGTTGTGAAAATTGTGCACAACGTGGGCAGCAGCTGTAGTTTTTCAAAGCATCCGCTGCCCAATCTATGTCCTGGGGAGGAGGGGGCGGAGTTACGGCCACGCATGCGCGGTCAGAAATGGCGGATGCGACGTACAAAAAAACGTTTCATTGAACGTTTTTTTGTGCCGACGCTCCGCCAAAACACAACTGATCCAGTGCACGACGGACGCGACGTGTGGTCATCCGTCACGATCCGTCGGCAATACAAGTCTATGGGCAAAAAACGCATCCTGCGGGCACATTTGCAGGATCCGTTTCTTGTCCAAAACGACGGATTGCGACGGAATGCCAAACGACGCAAGTGTGAAAGTAGCCTTAGGGCTAGGGTTAGGGTTGGGGCTAAAGTTAGGGCTAGGGTTGGGGCTAAAGTTAGGGTTAGAGCTGGGATTAGGGTTAGGGTTTGGATTAGGGTTGGTATTAGGGTTAGGGTTGGCATTAGGGTTACGCTTGGGATTAGGGTTAGGTTTGGGATTAGCGTTAAGGTTAGGGTTGTGATTAGGGGTGTATTGGGATTAGGGTTAGGTTTGAGGTTAGGGTTGAGATTAGGATTAGGGGTGTGTTGGATTTAGGGTTTTGATTAGGGTTATGGTTAGGGTTGACATTAGGGTTGTTTTGGGGTAAGGGTTGTGATTATGGTTAGGGTTAGTGATTAGGATTATGGATCAGGTTGGGATTAGGGTTAGGGGTGTGTTGGGGTTAGGGTTGGAGCTAGAATTGGGGGGTTTCCACTGTTTAGGTACATCAGGGGGTCTCCAAACACGACAGCCAATTTTGCGCTCAAAAAGTCAAATGGTGCTCCCTCCCTTCTGAGCTCTGCCGTGTGCCCAAACAGTGGGTTACCCCCACATATGGGGCATCAGCGTACTCGGGATAAATTGGACAACAACTTCTGGGGTCCAATTTCTCTTGTTACCCTTGTGAAAATAAAAACTTGGGGGCTACAATATCTTTTTTGTGAAAAAAAAAATATTTTTTATTTTCACGACTCTGCATTCTAAACTTCTGTGAAGTACTTGGGCATTCAAAGTTCTCACCACACATCTAGATAAGTTCCTTGGGGGGTCTAGTTTCCAAAATGGGGTCACTTGTGGGGGGTTACTACAGTTTAGGTACATCAGGGGCTCTGCAATCGCAACATAATGCCCACAGACCATTCTATCAAAGTCTGCATTCCAAAAAGGCGCTCCTTCCCTTCCGAGCTCTGCCGTGCGCCCAAACAGTGGTTTACCCCCACATATGGGGTACCAGCATACTCAGGACAAATTGGACAACAACTTTTGGGGTCCAATTTCTCTTGTTACCCTTGTGAAAATAAAAACTTGGGGGCTAAAAAATCTTTTTTGTGGAAAAAAAAAATATTTTTTATTTTCACGGCTCTGCATTATAAACTTCTGTGAAGCACTTGGGCATTCAAGGTTCTCACCACACATCTAGATAAGTTCCATGGGGGGTCTAGTTTCCAAAATGGGGTCACTTGTGGGGGATTTCTACTGTTTAGGCACATCAGGGGCTCTACAAACGTGACATGGCGTCCGATCTCAATTCCAGCCAATTCTACATTGAAAAAGTAAAACGGCACTCCTTCTCTTCCAAGCTCTGCGGTGCGCCCTAACAGTGGTTTACCCCCACATATTGGGTATCAGCGTACTCAGGAGAAATTGCACAACAACTTTTGTGGTCTAATTTCTCCTGTTACCCTTGTGAAAATAAATATTTGTGGGCAAAAAGATCATTTTTGTAGAAAAAATGCGATTTTTTTTTTCACGGCTCTACATTATAAACTTCTGTGAAGCACATGGGGGTTCAAAGTGCTCACCACACATCTAGATATGTTCCTTAAGGGGTCTAGTTTCCAAAATGGGGTCACTTGTGGGGGGTTTCCACTGTTTAGGCACATCAGAGGCTCTCCAAACGCGACATGGCGTCCCATCTCAATTCCAGCCAATTCTACATTGAAAAAGTAAAACAGCACTCCTTCACTTCCAAGCTCTGCGGTGCGTCCAAACAGTGGTTTACCCTCACATATGGGGTATCGACGTATTCAGGAGAAATCGCACAACAACTTTTGTGGTCTAATTTCTCCTGTTACCCTTGTGAAAATAAGAATTTGTGGGCGAAAAGATCATTTTTGTGTAAACAAAAGCGATTTTTTATTTTCACGGCTCTACGTTATAAACTTCTGTGAAGCACTTGGGGGTTCAAAGTGCTCACCACACATCTAGATAAGTTCCTTAAGGGGTCTAGTTTCCAAAATGGTGTCACTTGTGGGGAGTTTCCACTGTTTAGGCACATCAGGGGCTCTCCAAACGTGACATGGCGTCCGATCTCAATTCCAGCCAATTCTGCATTGAAAAAGTCAAACGGCACTCCTTCACTTCTAAGTTCTGCGGTGCGCCCAAAAAGTGGTTTACCCCCACATATGGGGTATTGGCGTATTCAGGAGAAATTGCATAACAAAATTTATGGTTACATTTCTGTTTTTACATTTGTGAAAATAAAAAAAATGGTTCTGAATTAAGATGTTTGCAAAAAAAAGTTAAATGTTCATTTTTTCCTTCCACATTGTTTCAGTTCCTGTGAAGCACGTAAAGGGTTAATAAACTTCTTGAATGTGGTTTTGAGAACCTTGAGGGGTGTAGTTTTTAGAATGGTGTCACACTTCATTATTTTCTATCATATAGACCCCTCAAAATGACTTCAAATGTGATGTGGTCCCTAAAAAAAAATGGTGTTGTAAAAATGAGAAATTGCTGGTCAACTTTTAACCCTTATAACTCCCTAACAAAAAAAAATTTTGTTTCCAAAATTGTGCTGATGTAAAGTAGACATGTGGGAAATGTTATTTATTAACTATTGTTCATGACATATCTCTCTGATTTAAGGGCATAAAAATACAAAGTTTGAAAATTGCAAAATTTTAAAATTTTTTGCCATATTTCCGTTTTTTTTCATAAATAATCGCACGTAATATCGAAGAAATGTTACCACTAACATGAAGTACAATATGTCACGAAAAAACAATCTCAGAATCAGCGGGATCCGTTGAAGCGTTCCAGAGTTATAACCTCATAAAGTGACAGTGGTCAGAATTGCAAAAATTGGCCTGGTCATTAAGTACCAAATTGGCTCTGTCACTAAGGGGTTAAAGGACCTTACTAGGTTTGCATCTTTATTAAATTTGACCATGGTGTTAATAATGGTGGCGTCTTACAGACGCCTCTCCATTGCTAACCGCTGGGCTTGATATCAGCTGAAATTACAAAGCTGACATCAACCCCTATACTATTACTACACTTGCTACAGCACTAGGGCAAGTGAGAAGGGCCGGAGGCTAAGTGCCAGGATTGGCGCATCTAATGGATTAGGGCTAATGTTCTTAGTCTGGAAAGGGGCCAATATCCATAACCCCTTCCTAGGCAATTAATATCAGCCCGCAGCAGTAAAGGCAAAGTACACATCTGTGAGCTCATATTGATAACCTGGGAAGATTCATGTTTATTATCCCCTTCCCAGACTACAAATAACAGCCCTCAGCTGTCGGCTTTCCCTCAGTTTGTTAGAAAAAATAGGGGGACCCCACACCATTGTTTATTTTTACTTATTTAATTACTAGCTAAATACATGCTCAGTAAGCTACACACACTGCACTAATTATATATCTCAATGACATTATCTATCATCTATCTACATCTAAGATTGTTTTATTACTTAGTAAACAAGCTTGAAATAACAGAGTATTTATTACAGAATGTACACTACCGTTCCAAAGTTTAGAGTCACTTAAATTTCCTTATTTTTTTTTTAAAGAAAAGCACAGGTTTTTTTTCCAATGAAGCCAACATTAAATGAAAATACACTCTATACATTGTTAAAGTTGTAAATGACTATTCTAGCTGCAAACGTCTGGTTTGTAATGCAATATCTTCATAGGTGTATAGAGGCCCATTTCCAACAACCATCACTCCAGTGTTCTTATGGTACTTTGAGTTTGCTAACTGTGTAAAAAGGCTAATGGATGGTTAGAATACCCTTGAAAACCCTTGTGCAAGTATGGTAGCACAGCTGAAAACAGTTTGGCTGATTAGAGAACATATAAACCTGACCTTCCTTTGAGCTAGTTGAGAATCTGGAGCATTACATTTGTTGGTTCAATTAAACTCTCAAAATGGCCAGAAAAAAAGAACTTTCATGTGAAACTCGACAGTCTATTCTTGTTCTTAGAAATGAAGGCTATTCCATGCGAGAAATTGCCAAGAAACTGAAGATTTCCTACAACGGTGTGTGCTACTCCCTTCAGAGGAGAGCACAAGCAGGCTCTAACCAGAGTAGAAAGAGAAGTTGGAGGCCCCGCTGCACAACTGAGCAACAAGACAAGTACATTAGTCTGTAGTTTGAGAAATTGACGCCTCACAGGTCCTCAACTGGCAGCTTCATTAAATAGCACACGCAAAACGCCAGTGTCAACGTCTACAGTGAAGAGGCAACTCCGGGATGCTGGCCTTCAGGGCAGAGTGGCAAAGAAAAAGCCATATCTAAGACTGCCTAATACTAGAGCACAGGATCAAGCTGTCTTGGAGGAACTGAAGGCAGCTGAGGTGGCACTGGGTGCCCATCGCACTAAGGAGTCTCAGAGCCGTATGAGGCTGGCTCAGCAGGAGGTTAATCAGCTATATTTGAGAAAAGCGGAGAGGTTGCAGGCTTTTCAAAAATAAACTTTTTATTCAGAAGGGGAAAAGGTGGGGCATTTACTTTCGGTAGTGGCTTCCGCACAGAGAGGTTCCTCGCATGTCTACGCCATAAAAACTGAGGATGGGACTCTGGTTACTCGGTGGGAGCAAATTTTGGAAGTGTTTAGAAAATTCTATGGGAAGTTATATACTTCTAGTGTGGGGAGGGGGTCAGAGGACATGACCAGGTACTTGGAGGGGATTGATTTGCCTAGGCTGAGCAGAGAGGAATGTGAGTTGTTGGAGGAGCCGATTGGGGAGGAAGAAATGGGGGCTGCTTTGGCGGGCGTTGCTGGGGGTAAGGCTCCGGGGGCAGACGGTATTCCAGCTGAGGTTTATAAGATTTTGAAAGAAACTTTGTTGACCAAATTGGCGGGGGTGTACAATAGTTCGTTGGAAAGAGGGGAGCTACCTTTGTCAATGAGAGAGGCTATTGTGGTGATCATCCCTAAAGCCGACAAGGACTTACAGCTACCAGAATCCTATAGACGAATATCACTTCTCACGGCTGACATAAAGATTTTGGCAAAAGCCTTGGCAAATAGGTTGACTCGGGTGATTGACAAACTAGTTCACCTGGATAAGTCAGGCTTTATGCCCAATAAGTCAATGGCACTCAATCTGAGAAAGATGATTGTGATGCCGCAACTTCTTTATGTGTTACACAACTACCCTATCTGGATATCGCGGAATAGATTTCGTAGGATCAGATCCTTGTTTGGTGAGTTGATCTGGGGAGGAAAAAGCCCCAGATTTAAACAGGAAATTCTACAAAGGCTAAAGACGGAGGGTGGGTTGGTGCTCCCTAATCCTTGGTTATACTTTTTGGCATCACAGTGTCAGCATTTTAGGGGATGGGGCGAGGAGTCTGGTGGGGCGCGGGCACCCTGTAGCCTGAAGACACTGATGGGGTTGAAGGTATTGAGTGAGGGTCTGGAGGGTGGACATTTCCGGGAGAAAGGTTCTAAATTCTGCACTATTAGGCTTATTCATAAGGTCTGGGACAAAGTAAAGGGAATTAGGGGAGTGAGGGCACTTACTAGGTTCTCACCCATCTGGAATAACTGTTTTCTACAAGAGTTCAGACAGATGCCAGGATTCCATGTCTGGAAGGAGGCAGGCATTTCTCGGATGGGACAAATTTTACATCGGGGCAGAATTAGGAATTTCGAGATACTGCAGGAAGAATTTCTACTGCCAAACTCTGAGGTGTATCAGTATAGCCGCATCTCTCATGCGTTTCAGGCACAGTGTAGGAGAGGGCCTGTGGAGATTCAGGTAGACCTCATGCTGGATTTTATCCTTATGGGGGGAGGCACGAAGGGGGCGATCTCGGGAATATATGAATTCCTTCTATTCTCTTTCTTAGAGGGGCACCCTATTAGAGCCAGAGCGAAAATGACCTGGGGGTGATCGACAATGATCGTTGGGACTCAATATTGGAATACGTACCCAAAATCTCGATGAGTGAGCCTGGGAGATTGTCACAACTATCTGTTATCCATAGGGCTTACAGAACTCCGCACATGTTATTCAAGGCTGGTCTGAGAGCTAATTCAGAATGCCCTAGGTGCTCGCAGTCCGAGGCGGGTATCCTCCATATGATGTGGCAATGCCCCAGGCTATCCTCCTTTTGGAATGTGGGGTGACCAAAGTGGGACTGACATATAATTGTTCTATACCGCGAGATCCCTTGGTATGTGTTCTAGGTTACGTAGAAGAGATTGTAACTGACAATGTGTATAAAATGGTTATTGCTAGATTGCTATTTATTGCGCGAAAGTTGATCGCCAAGTTCTGGATTAGGGAAGTGCCACCAACAAGAAGAGACTTCATGACGCAAGTGGATTATATTATTGCTTTGGAGAAGAGTATCTACTTTAAGAGAAACAAGATGGACCTCTTCCACAGGTTGTGGAATCCTTGGCTTGAGTCAACTTGATTTAAGTGACCTTGTTCCTGTTCTTGGGCCTTTTGTCCTCTCGGGAGCGTTATCGATATGCCATCTTCCTTTTCTTTTTTATCCATGTATGATGTAGCAAACTGGGGCGGCTCACGTCAGGTCTCTAAAGGGTGGGGGATAGGGGGGATGGGAGTTTGGTTTGGGGCTAAATTGTTTCTCAAAAAGTAAAAATACATATGTTTACAGTAATGCAATTTCCATGTATTATCCTTATTGATCAATAAAAATATCTGATTAAAAAAAAAAGACTGGCTAATAAAAGGAAAAGATTAATATGGGCAAAAGAACACAGACATTGGACAAAGGAAGATTGGAAAAAATTGTTATGGACAGACGAATCCAAGTTTGAGGTGTTTGGATCACACAGAACATTTGTGAGACGCAGAACAACTGAAAAGATGCTGGAAGAGTGCGTGACGCCATCTGTAAAGCATGGTGGAGGTAATGTGATGGTCTGGGGTTGCTTTGGTGCTGGTAAAGTGGGAGATTTGTACAAGGTAAAAGGGATATTGAATAAGGAAGGCTATCACTCCATTTTGCAATGCCATGCCATACCCTGTGGACAGCGCTTGATTGGAGCCAATTTCATCCTACAACAGGACTATGACCCAAAGTACACCTCCAAATTATGCAAGAACTATTTAGGGAAAAAGCAGGCAGCTGGTATTCTATCTGTAATGGAGTGGCCAGTGCAGTCACTAGATCTCAACCCCATTTAGCTGTTGTGGGAGCAGCTTGACCGTATGTTACGCAAAAAGTGCCCATCGAGCCAAACCAACTTGTGGGAGTGGCTTCTGGAAGCATGGGGTGAAATTTCTCCAGATGACCTCAGCAAATTAACTGCTAGAATGCTAAAGGTCTGCAATGCTGGAATTGCTGCAAAGGGAGCATTCTTTGACAAAAGCAACATTTGAAGGAGAAAATTATTTCAAATAAAAATCTTTTTATCGAACCTTGTCAATGTCTGGACTAGATTTTCAATTCATTTGGCAACTCATTTGATTAATAAAAGTAAGAGATTTCATGGAAAACAAAAATTTGTCTGGGTGACCCTTAACTTTGGAACCATAGTGTATAAGCTGATGTTAAAATTGCATTGCATATGGATTACATATGGATGCTAGGTGAGAAAAATCGCATTGTGCTGGCATAACACTCGATCTACATTTTGAGAACAACATTGGACCGATTCTATTTACACTGACAAGTTTGAGCCTTAATAGAAACACTAAAAAAGCAATGTCAGATTCAAGAGAACAGCAGAATTTACACCATGGAAAAAACACCATATTTATCCCAAGTGACAGGACATCCTTAATACAACTCCAAGCATTTATGCTGGTTCACAGTGCTTTCTTAGTCTGCATGTATGCTAATCGATGACAGGAGGGAATACAATGTGGGTATGTGGCTCTCTTTGTATGAGCAGGGATCATTTTGAAATGCTTTACTGGGGTCTAGTGTGCCCTTTGCTATCTCTGAATGTACAATATTACATCAAAGACCCTAAAAATGTCCATAAACATTAGAAAGCGGTGAGTCTGGCAAACAACTATCTTTCCCCACAACCTCATACGCATAAATACTGGGCCGTCTAAGGACACCATTATGGGGGTCTGTCAGCACTAAGTCCAATGTCCCATTGGGGACTTAGCTCCTATACAAATCACACCAGCGGTATAGGTTTCCCTACTTTACATATAGGAAAAAATGTTTTATTTCACATGTAAATGAGAAGTCCTCTGGTGGCCTGCCCAGGTTTAGCTCACCGTTCCGCCTCCTCCATCACCATGCTGTGCCCTAGCTTCATTGACAGCAAGCTCTTGCCCAGAGCGATGGCTGCCTGAACTAACCCTGGCCCTGACATTGCAGAAGCCGAAAAGGCACAAAACGTGTTAGTGCAGGCGCACGATCATCCCGCCAGCTCGCTAGAGTGTGAGCAACAAGTGGGCGTTGCAGAGAGGAGAAAGGGATGAGAGCGCACCCGCACCGTCACCGTGAGTGTGCGCAGCTTCAGGACCTCAGGGATTCATGCAAGGCTCGCTCTGGGCAAAAGAGAGCAGTCAATCAAACTAAGGGGAGGAGAGCAACATGGTGATTACGGGGCAAAATAACGCACTGGATATTTGCACCAACGACCACTTATTTACACATGAAATAAAATATTTTCTGTACAGCTAAAAGGAGGGAAATCAATACTGCAGGTAAATGTTTTAGAAGGGCTAAGTCTCCAATGGGATTGTATAAGCAGTCTAAACAGAGCTTTTGGAGTAACAGAATTACTTTTTAAGGTGTGACCGTGCCCCCTACTAGGCTGTTACCCCTTAGCGCTGTGCCATTTCCACCTGATGGTTACACATACTTAGCACTGAAAACACTAGGCCAGGTCACCCGTAGTAAATGGCCGGCGCTCAGCTTGGTGTATTCTCTAGGATGAGGGGGTTCACCTATTACAATCATCCCTAATGAGCGGATGGCGGCTCTCACGGTACAATGGATTGCTGGATCCTTCCATGGAGACATGTGAGGTGGGTTGCTATTCATTACTCGTCTGTCTCATGGTCTTAGAGGGTCCACATATGCGAAGGATTATATTAGCAGTGACAGGTAACTGTTCATACCGTGGCTGTGACTGTCAAAGGCTTCCCAGTCGTATTTCTCCAGCGTCTGTGCGTGTTCAGGTAACAGCTTCTGAGGGGGCGGCTGAGGCGAGACAGGATATTATATCAGCACACAACATACTGCGGGGAACACCCAGAACATCACACACGGGATAATTATGTAATAAGGGTAGACACAACTGCTCCATGAGAGATTGCTCACTCATGCTTCGGGTAGATTGCTTTATCCAGGGGGCAGTTTAGAGGAGCGTGCTACATTATCGCCAAAGCTTCGCCAAGATCCTCATCCCTTTTAATGATGTGTGGAGATATTATTGTTTCCCTACTTCAGTCAGTGCCTTTCTCCAATTTCTTGAGCTATCCGATTGTTATTATTGTACTATTAGGTCAACAGCTTAAAGGCAATCTGTCACCAGGTTTTTGCTACCTCATCTGACTGCAGCATAATGTAGGAAAAGAGACCCTGATTTCAGCGATGTATCACTTAGTTCAATGCACATGACCGGGAACCATCTTATGAACGTCAGGTCATGCGCAGTGCGCCTCAGAAGCTGGGTGTACAGCTCCTCGGCTTCAATGGCAATGTACGCCTGATCGGAAGTTCAGAAGATGGCTTCTTGTCAAGCACAGTGCGCTTCTGAAGCCGGGGAGCGTACACATGGCTGCAGATGTGCAATGATGCTGCCAAAATGTGCGGCAAACGTGCGCGAGATCTGCAGGAGCAGACGATGACAACAGCTTCTGCAAATTACGTTATCACGTCAGCAGTTGCGTGATAACATGGAAGGAGAGCTGACTAGTCTGGGGCAACGAACACCCCATCGACTGGCCAAAACACTCATTACCATAATGTTATGGGGACAATATAAATCCTTTTTAAACGTGATATTTACAGAAAAATATTACACAGGGACAGTTAGGCAGTGAATGTTGGAGGGCATGGGGGACCTGACAGGTTCCCTTTAACTTTCAGGCTCCATATCTCACCATCCACTACTGCTTCAAACAGGAGACTACCATCACTTTATAGACAATCATCTTGGCTATCTCATGCATATATTTGACTTACAACTATTTTGCATATGATTAGTTATGCAGATTCTTGCCATATCACAGATTCAAGCATGTCCTGACTGAAATCTGATCTTAGATCTCTTCTACACAATCCCAGTGTTGGTGAATATTGCTGGACACACTTGGGTATGCATACAGCTTTTTCTTCTACTCTACACACAAGTGTCGATTAGGTTGAGGTCTGAGGACTGTGGGGGCCAAACCAGCACCTCTACTTCATTGCCATTGAACCATTTCTTTGCCAATATCGGCATATGCTTTGGGTCGCTGTCCTGCTAGAACACCATGTCGTCCTTTTCATACCCATAGCATTCGAGTGTACGAAGTAGGATACTCACATATAGCTCAGCATTGAACCCACCATTGATCCTGAGCAAGTATCCAACGCCTTTGACTGTGAAACAACCTCATATCAGGCTTCCTCCACTGAACTTGACAATTCTTTCAATTTCTCCATCAGTTAGCTCCTTTTTCCCTTATTTCTTCCAGACCCATTTGCACCCATCAGAGGCTAGACCATTGACTTTCATCTCATTGTTCCAAATCACCAGTTTTCAATCTTCTTCTGACCACTTTTCATACTTTTTTGCAAACTGGAGCCAAGGCATCTTATGATGATACTAAAGTGGAGTCTTCTTCAGCTTTTTTCGAGCTCCTATTGCAGACTTGTGTAACGTGCGTCGCGCGGTGTTTGCATGGACATCTATGGCTGAGACATCAAATTCCAAGGGAGAATGATGGGGGAGGGCAGACAGCTTCCCTCCTCCATCATTGCATTCAAATGTATCGGCATTATGGATGCCGATACAGTGAAATGTGCGATGCAGGGTCTGCTGCTATTAGCTGGGGCCCCTGGGGGAGTGCCCTGTTTGTGCCCCTCTGTTCAAAACTTATGTTCCCTGGAAATAAAGATGCAAATCATCCTTTCAACCAACTGGGCTTGTACCACAGAACATCTCAGTGAGCGGTCATGTTTTTCTTCTCTGATGCTGGTCAATCAAAAAACAAAACATGAGAAATCCAACTCAACGACTTGTGAACAAACTCCTTTATTCACAAGAGGTGCTCAGCAGAGGATAAAACAACATCAGCGCCATGATTAAGGGAGCATAGTCACCTGAAACGCGTTGATGTCGCATATCATGTAACTGTCAACGCTGATGTTGTTTTATCCTCTGCTGAGCACCTCTTGTGAATAAAGACGGAGTTTGATCAGAAGTTCGTTGGGCTGGATTTCTCAATTCCCACGCTTTGACACAGCATTCTCCCTGCTGCGAACACCTAAGGATGTCTACTAAGGTGAGCTGGACTTTTTTCTACTTCAATCAAAAAACTGCAGGTGAAGGCAAAATTTGAATTTTTATAACTAAGGGGCATAAATTTGGATCATAGGGGCACACAGAAAAAAAAAATGTTCCCGAATCAGTGGAGCATCGCCAATTGGAGGGTGTACTTAGTCTAAATGTAAAAAATCCAGTGAAAAGTCCTCTTTAAGTTCATTAAGATTTGTAGGCATCATGTATCTTTCCTTTTATTCTTTGCTTTTTTTTCTGCCATTGTGATGTAGATTTCCTGTTGTGCTTGGGATCATTGCCCCATTGCGTGACTCAGCCAAGCATTAGCTTTTTTAAATTTGACTCTAGAATTCTTAGGTATTCAGATACATATATGCTAGCCACCTTAGGGAGAGACCCAAGTTGGGCTAAATGTAGCGGGACGAAAATCCACTAGGTATTCAGAGGAACTCATGGTCAACTCAGGTCCAGATTATCACCTCTCCATGACCGTGTATAACAGTTGTTATGATGTGTTTGTGCTGATAGAAAGTGTTTAGCGAAAGCCATTATAACCAAACGTCTCAACTTTGGTCTCAACTGCCCAAAGGACTTTGCTGAGAAGTGTTGTGATTTGTCCAGATGTTACTTGGCAAACTTTAGCTGTGCTGACCTGTTCTTTTTAGAAAGAGGAGGCTTTCTTCTAGCATTCCTTCCAAAATAGCAACACTTGTTCAATCTTCTTCTAATTATATGTTCAAATTTATGACAGCAAATCATGCTAATGCCTTTGGAGTCTGAGCTGTAGCTCTTCGGTTTTCTGTCATTTCCTGCGCATTGTACGATTTTTGGGGATGATTTTGCTGGGACTTACACTAATGGGAAGATTGTCAAATTTCTTGATTTCCACTCGTCAATAATCTTTTTTGCTGTAGGATGACAGACTCTAAAGTATTTGGAAATGGCCTTCTAACCCTTCCCAGATTGATGGGCAGAAATAATTTCTTCTCTAATTACACTGCTAATATCTTTCCTTTATGGCACTGTGCTAATACCTGCATGGATGCTCCAAACCAGCAAACTGAACAAACTTCTGCTTTTATAGAGGCCGTCATACTTGCTGGTGAACAATTAAATCAAGGGCGCTTGATTAGCAGCACTTAGCGGTTCTTAATTCCTGGAAACTATAAGGGTGTACTTATATTTTTCAGACACAGTGTCTACACACTGGCCAAGTTTTATTTAAATAATGTCTTGGGTTATTGTAAAACTAAGGTTGCATTTATCTGATTTTAAAGACCTTCCAATCTTCTAAGGACCAGACTTTTTTAATTATGTCCCAATACCCTAAACATGAAAATGTTAGCAATGTACATGACCAAATTATCTGATCAGCCAGGCCACAGTTTCTGAAGCGGTTTTGTGCTTCTTTTTTTGTCCCTGTTGAATACAGCATCTAAGCGGTCACATAGGCAGGATCATAATTCACTCCCACCCCATCCCCCGCTGAAGCAGCAATAAGTCGTTTACTCATTAAGATATTTCAAGTACAATGATAATAAAAAAACAGATTTATTGTTTTGTTTTTTGCTTTCTTCCCTCCGGGGAGTCTTCTAATTGATTTTCTTTGTAAAGTCTCCAGATTTGTTTTTGTGATGTTCGAGACCATCATGCAGACAAGTACAAGATTTTCTGAATAATTAGATCTCATAAGGGATTTTACAGAGAAAACACAAAACACTGGTTAATAAAATGCCCCCAGACACCTCCCCACCCCACCCCCCAAAAAACATCTTTATTCTGGACAGTGGTATATTATTTGATGGTAGTGGAGCTTACCTGCAGCAGCATGAGGAGGAGAACCCGCGACACTTCACATTTCACAATAATGTCCAGGAACGCTCCTGGAACAAAGACATAGACCCTTCTATCAGATCACATGCACGTCTCTAATCTGAGATACCAGATACTGCCTGAGAAAGCAAGCTGTGCCGGGGAGAAAAGCAAGCGGTGCCGGGGAGAAAAGTAAGCGGTGCCGGGGAGAAAAGCAAGCTGTGCCGGGGAGAAAAGCAAGCTGTGCCGGGGAGAAAAGCAAGCGGTGCCGGGGAGAAAAGCAAGCGGTGCCGGGGAGAAAAGCAAGCTGTGCCGGGGAGAAAGCAAGCTGTGCCGGGGAGAAAAGCAAGCGGTGCTGGGGAGAAAAGCAAGCTGTGCCGGGGAGAAAGCAAGCTGTGTCGGGGAGAAAAGCAAGCGGTGCCGGGGAGAAAAGCAAGCTGTGCCGGGGAGAAAGCAAGCTGTGTCGGGGAGAAAAGCAAGCGGTGCCGGGGAGAAAAGCAAGCTGTGACGGGGAGAAAAGCAAGCTGTGACTGGGAGAAAGCAAGCTGTGACGGGGAGAAAGCAAGCTGTGACGGGGAGAAAGCAAGCTGTGACAGGGAGAAAGCAAGCTGTGACAGGGAGAAAAGCAAGCTGTGTCGGGGAGAAAGCAAGCTGTGCCGGGGAGAAAGCAAGCTGTGACGGGGAGAAAGCTGTGACGGGGAGAAAGCAAGCTGTGACGGGGAGAAAGCTGTGACGGGGAGAAAGCAAGCTGTGCCGGGGAGAAAAGCAAGCTGTGACGGGGAGAAAGCAAGCTGTGACGGGGAGAAAGCAAGCTGTGACGGGGAGAAAGCAAGCTGTGACGGGGAGAAAGCAAGCTGTGACGGGGAGAAAGCAAGCTGTGACGGGGAGAAAGCAAGCTGTGTCGGGGAGAAAGCAAGCTGTGTCGGGGAGAAAGCAAGCTGTGTCGGTGGTCCCCATGGGTCCCAGCTACTACGCCATTTGTTATATGTCTTCTAAAAACCTTTTACACATGAGGAAAAGCACTTTTTGTATGTTTGCTATGGACAGTAATGCCCCAATAATCTCTCTACCACACATGGCCCCCATTCATCACCTTTGTGCCTGGTTCTTCTCTGTTTGTTTAGTTCCTTTTATTTTGCTTGCACCCAATTCATTATTCTATTTGCATCTGTATTGAAGTCTATATTATATGTGCTTGTTTGTTTTGATTTATGTTTGTTTTCCGCCTTGTGGCCGGAGTTTAGTGATTCCAGATGATTTAGCCAGATTGATCAATTGCGGAAAATTTGGAGCGACTCATCTCCAGTCTTCCCTCCAACAAATTTTGGAGCATGCCAGTATTTTGGCTCAATTTTTGCACCATTTTGCAAAACGTGTGACTTTTGGTGCCAATAAGTCACAAAAACAGTTTAAGGCTATGTGCCCACGTTTAGGAAAGTGAGCAGAATTTTCCTGAGCAAATCCGGACTATTTTCGCAGGAAATCTGCACGCGTATTTTTTGCGCTTTTCTCGCATTTTTTTTTTTCAGTTTTTTTTCCGGAGCTTCCCAATGCAATAATATAGCGGGAAATCCACGAAAAATCTGAAAAATTAACCCACTTCTACCATTGGACGTACTATTCCGTCCATGTGGGGTGGGCCCTACTTCCCATATACTGAATAGTACGTCCAGCGCGATTAGCCGTGCTCACGGGGGGGGGGGGGGGAGCGCGGTCGATCGTGGCCGGGTGTCAGCTGATTATCGCAGCCAACATCCAGCACTATGTGACGGACCGCTCCTGGCACATTGACCCTCGGAACACTGCGATCAAAGATGATCGCATCGTTCTGGCGGTATAGGGAAGCATCGCGCAGGGAGGGGGCGTGCTTCCCTGAGACCCTCAGAGCAACGCGATGTGATCGTGTTGCTCCGAGGGTCTTCTACCTCCTCCTCCCTGCAGGCCCGGATCCAAAATGGCCACGGGGTTGCATCCAGGTCCTGCAGGGAGGTGGCTTTCAATCGCCTGCTCAGAGCAGGCGCCGGGAAGCCTCCCTGCACTGCCTGTCAGATCGCTGATCTGACACAGTGCACAGCAAAGTGTTAGATGAGCGATCTGTCACTTTACTGTGATGTCCCCCACTGGGGCAATGTAAAAAAGTTAAAAAAAAAAAATCCTAAATAAAGAAAACAAAAATTCTTCCAATAAATACATTTCTTTATCGAAATAAAAAAAAAAAACAATAAAAGTACACATGTTTAGTATCGCCGCATCCGTAACGACCCAACCTATAAATCTGTCCCACTAGTTAACCCCTTCAGTGAACACAGTAAAAAAAAAAAACGAGGCAAAAAACGACGCTTTATTATCATACCGCCAAACAAAAAGTGGAATAACACGCGATCAAAAAGACAGATATAAATAACCATGGTACCGCTGAAAGCGTCATCTTGTCCCAAAAAAAACGAGCCGCCATACAGCATCATCAGCAAAAAAATAAAAAAAGTTATAGTCCTGAGAATAAAGCGATGCCAAAATAATTATTTTTTATATAAAATCGTTTTTATCGTATAAAAGCGCCAAAACATAAAAAAATGATATAAATGAGGTGTCGCTGTAATCGTACTGACCCGAAGAGTAAAACTGCTTTATCTATTTTACCAAACGCGGAACAGTATAAACGCCTCCCCCAAAAGAAATTCATGAATAGCTGGTTTTTGGTCATTCTGCCTCACAAAAATCTGAATAAAAAGCGATCAAAAATTGTCACGTGCCCGAAAATGTTACCAATAAAAACGTCAACTCATCCCGCAAAAAACAAGACCTCACATGACTCTGTGGACTCAAATATGGAAAAATTATAGCTCTCAAAATGTGGTAACGCAAAAAATATTTTTTGCAATAAAAAGCATCTTTCAGTGTGTGACGGCTGCCAATCATAAAAATCCGCTAAAAAAGTAAATCAAACCCCCCTTCATCACCCCCTTAGTTAGGGAAAAATTAAAAAAATGCATTTATTTCCATTTTCCCATTAGGGTTAGGGTTGGGGCTAAAGATAGGGTTTGGATTACACATATGTGTATTACATTTTCCGCGATGCGTTTTTATCATGGAAACAAATGCAACATGTGCATAAAAATTGCAAAATGCATAAAAAATGATGGGATGCTTAATGTAAGCGTATTTGCAGCGGAAAACCGCCGAAAAAATGCAAAAAATCCAGAACGTGTGCACATAGCCTAAGATAGAGAAAAAAAGGCCATTTTTGACTTTGCGCCAAATTCAAGAATCGTGTGCGCAGTTTTGAAGAATCTGGTGAAAATCTGCAACTAATATCACAAGATAAAAAAAAAAAACAACAAAGGTTGAATCGGGGCCTTTAAGAAGCATGGATACAGTGATGTGACGGTTTTCCAACATTTTGTGGAACTAACCACTTGTTTGCATTTTTCATTGTATAGGTGGCTGTAGTCGCAGATCTCAGGGGCTGAGGCATTTTTTTGGACAGCAGCAAAAAGTGGATCCGACAAGGAGACCTATAATTCCTTTCTATATATTTCCCATTTCTTTCTAAGCAAACAATGAAGGTGTGATTAAAGGACATGTCGGCCAAACCTGCCCGCTCCCATAATGATGCCAGTAATGTGGACACACTTTTATGTAAAAAATAATAAGGATTAAATGCTCATTAGTGAACTATACCTCCACCCGCATAATAACCCAATGCCTGGACTAGTCACATACGTGATGACAGTCTGAACTGTACCAGACACAAACTTACACCGGCATTAAGGGCAGACTTATTACTGCTTTGTCTGTACGTGTTTTTGGCACAAATTAGAAAATCAACTAATATCGGCTGGATTTAATTTGGAATTGAGGAACATCCTACACCTGGACTACTTAAATCTACACTACATATAGCAGTTTGGAGCGGTCTAAGAACAATTTTGTTATCTTTGAACTTGTTAGAGAGAAGATCACATGTTTATTAATACATTTAAAATAAAATACACAGAGGATATTAGTATACCGACACCTCAAAACCACAAGAATACAGACAAGATGGGAAAATACCCAGACAAGAATGTACAACCTGAAATTTCAATGTTTACCACTAGATGGCAGTGTATAACCACAAATCAAAAGTAAAAAAACGATGCAGCAAATAAAGTAAAACCAAAGAACATAGGACACTAATCGAGTCCTTAGGTGCCAAAAATATGGCTCCCAAGAAGGCTGATAACTGGAAACAGGCACATAAACAAGAGTAGCCACAGCAATACAGTCTGGTAGGACACAGAACAGCAGTGACCAGAGACCCACCGCACATTATGCTATGGCAGCTTTGTCCCCAGAGCAGGCAAATAGTTTAGTTTTATTTTGTACTTGAGGTTATACACCACCACCTTGTGGTGGACATTGAGACTGCAGTGTGAAGCAGGTGTTTTCCCATGCAGCTTGTCTGTGTTAGGCTATGTGCACACGTTCAGGAATTCATGCAGAAAATTCCTGTGGAAATCCAGACATTTCTGCCAGATTTCCGCATGCGTTTTTTTTGCACGGCTTTTGCGCGGTTTTTCCCGGACATTTCCAAATGCATTAGACAGTGGGAAATCCGCGAAAAAAACCGCAAAATTAATGAACAGGTTCATTATTTTTCCACAATGCGTTTTTCATGCGGAAAAACACACATCATGTGCACAGAAATTGCGGATTCCATTATAAATGATGGGATGCTTAATGCATGCAGATTATTTGCAGTTTTATAGCGTTTTTATAGCGCAAAAACGCTAAAAAACTGCAAATAATCTGCAATGTGTGCACATAGCCTTACTTGTGTTGTCTCAATACTTATCTTAGACTAGATGGTGGCCCGATTCTAACGCATCGCATATTCTAGAAGATGTATGTATGTATATACGTCGCGCTGTGAGTGGGGTTTAAATTCCGTGCCAATATCGCTGATTGGTCGCGCCCGGCTGGCCGATCAGCGAAGCGTGGTTCAAATCTGGCGCCATTTTGCGGCTGGACTGCGCCTGTCGCTGATTGGTCGCGGCCGGCCAGGCACGACCAATGACCGAAGCGGTGTTTAAATACCGCGCCAATATCACTGATTGGTCGCGGCCGGCCGTGAGAGACCAATCACTGAAGCAGTGTTTAAATCCTGTGCCAATATCGCTGATTGGTGGCGGGCGGCCGGGCACGACCAATAAGCGAAGCGTGGTTTAAATCCCGCGTCAATTCGCGGCTGGGCTGTGTCGCTGATTGGTTGCAGGATGTCGGGGGTTCGGGGTGCTGGATGTTGGGGGTTCGGGGTGCAGGATATAGTACAGCCAAGTAGTATATAACACAGACACGTAGTAAGTAGTATATAGCATATCCACGTAGTATATAGCACAGCCACGTAGTATGTAGTATATGGCACAGCCACGTAGTATATAGCAGCCACGTTGCATATAGCACAGCTCGTACTATATAGCACAGCCACGTTGTATATAGCACAGCCATGTAGTATATAGCAGCCACGTTGCATATAGCACAGCTCGTACTATATAGCACAGCCAAGTAGTGTATAGCAGCCACGTAGTATATAGCACAGACCAAGTAGTATATAGCACAGACCAAGTAGTATATAGCACAGCCACGTAGTATATAACACAGCCCACGCAGTATATATCAGTCATGCAGTATATAACACAGCCCACGTAGTATACAGCAGTGTGGGCACCATATCTCTGTTAAAAAAAGAATTAAAATAAAAAATAGTTATATACTCACCCTCCGGGGTCCACCGAAGTTGTTCCGATGCGTGTGAGGCTGCCGCCAGCTTCCGTTCCCATTGATGCATTGCGAAATTACCCAGATGACTTAGCGGTCTCACGAGACCGCTAAGTCATCTGGGTAATTTTGCAATGCATCACTGGGAACGGAAGCTGGCAGCAGCCTCGCCGCTCGCACGCATCGGTGGACGGCGGAAGGTGAGAATAGCACCTTTTGTATTTTTAATTAATATTATTTTTAACATTATATCTTTTTACTATTGATGCTGCATAGACAGCATCAATAGTAAAAAGTTCGTCACGCAGAGTTAATAGCAGCGTTAACAGACTGCGTTACACCGCGTTATGCCGCGGTGTAACGCAGTCAGTTTAACAGACTGCTAGAACACTATGTGGGCGGCGGGCGCTGACTGGGAGGGGAGTATGGAGGGGGGCACTGACTGCAGGGGAGTAGGGAGCGGCTATTTCGCAGCCGGACTGTGCCCGTCGCTGATTGGTTGCGGCCGGCTGCCGGCGACCAATCAGCAACTTGGGATTTCTGTGACAGACAAACAAACAGACAGATAGACGGAAGTGCCTCTTAGACGATTATATACAGTATATAGATTCCAGCCTCCATTTACTACAGGGGCTATCCAGGACCTTAATTACATGTGCGGATGGATGGATGGGGCTAAGGACTACCAGGCCGGTAGCTGCTGACAATTCTCTATACATCTTCTAGACCTGTCTTCTGCCTTCGACACAGTCAACCACTCCTTCCTACTTCAAGATCTTGCCCTCTTCTGGATCTCCTCACATCTCTTTAACCGCACATTTAGTGTCTCTGACGCCACACTACCTCCTCATCCCACCCGCTCTCTGTTAGTGTCTGTCCTGAGACCCTTACTCTTCTCAATATATACTTGTGGCCTAAGAAAGCTCATAAAGTCCCATGGCTTCCAGGAGCCTCTATATGCTGATGACACTCAGATCTACCTCTCTGGCCCAGACGTCACCTCTCTGCTGTCCAGAATCCTGGAGTGTCTGAACTCATCATCTTTCCTCCATCTTACCTATCACAATTAACGACACCACCCTTTCTGCAGTCCCAGAAGTCCTCTAGCTCGGAGTTATCCTCTACTCTGTCCTGTCCTTCACATCGCACATCCAAGCTCTCTCCACCTCCTGCGGCCTCCAACTCAAAAATATTTCCAGAATTCATCCTTTCCTCAACTAAAATGTTAGTTCATGCCCCCATCATCTACTGCCTCAGCAAATGCAATCTCCTCTGTGGACTCCCAGCTAAAACTCTTCACTCTTGCACCTCTTTAGTCCATCATTAACTCTGCTGCCCGACTAATTCACCTCTCTCCACACTATTCTCTTCTTCAGCTCCCACTTCCCCAACATAACAAGTTCAAACTGCTAACCCTGACCTACAAAGCCTGTCTCTTCCATATATCTCCGAACCAATCTCTCGATACCTCCCCACATGTAATCTCTGGTCCTCACAGGACCTTCTCCTCTCCTCCACATTTATACGTTCCTCACCCAATCACCTCCAAGACTTCTCCTGAGTATCCCCCATCATGTCCAATTATCCACCACATTCAGAATGTTCAGATGTAACTTGAAAACCCATCTCTTCAAGAAAGCTTACAGCCTGCACTGACCCCGCTGTCAGGTGACACCACCACCAGAGCTGCCGAAACTCCACCCTCCAATCTACTGTCTCCTTCCCCACCATCCTGCAGATTGTAAGCCCACGAGGGCAGGGCCTCACCCCACTGTACCTGTCTGTCATTGTCAGTTTGTTCTCTGTAATCTCTAGTTGTGTTTTGTATGTAACCCGTCCTCATGTTCACACCATGGAATCAATAATAACTACTTGCCTGTTCTGCCCAGGAACGACCTCTGGAGGCCAAGGGATTCTCCTGCTTCATTCACCTCATCAACAGAGCAGTCCTTCTTTTTCCGGGCTGCTCTGCTCTAATGACGGGACGTCACTACCAATGTCATGCTGATTGGCAGCGACACTTAGGTAGAAATGAACCAGCTGTCAATCAGCATGACATCAACAGGGTCGACCCGTCAACAAAAAAGAGCGGAAGAGGCTGCTCTGTGGATGGGCAGTCACTGGAAGCAAGGGAATTGCTCGGAGGAGCGGTCAGTAATTGCTCTGAGCTGCCAGAAAAGCCAAATAGTTTCCAACCACCTGCCTGTTAGCCCTTAGCCCCATATACAACAATAATACAAGTCTCCCCTTTAATGGAAGGTCACTATTACAGACTTGCCTTCGTCATTAAAGGGCCACTGTCACCCCCCTGCAGCCGTTATAAACTAAAAGAGCCACCTTGTGCAGCAGTAATGCTGCATTCTAACAAGGTGGCTCTTTTAGTTTTGTGTTCAGGTATTATTAAAATAAAGCGTTTTGAAACTCTGCAGAAATACCTGTCTTTGTCCACGGAGGCGGGTCTGAAGCCTCCTCTGTGAAGTGCCCAACAGCCGTCACTCACATCTTCTGGGGCGATGGTTGCCGCCCCCTGCACGCTGTTTTCTTTTCAAATCCAACTCTCACCCACGTCCCCCGCCCCCCGCCTTCCAGCCAGCTAGCAGTCAAGTTTCGTAGGTTGTTTCTTTCCCGGCGATTGCTATGAGCAGAAGGAGGAGGCGGCAGGATGAGCTCAGCTGAATAGCCAGAGGCTGGAAGGCGGGGACGTGGGTGAGAGTCTGAGACATGCAGTGCGCATGCCCAGGAATCCTAGCCCCGCACTGTGCATAATGCATAACACAGTGCGGGGCAGGGAGTCCCGAGGTGGGTGGCCGCACTGCCAGCACAGGCGCAGTCTGCAAGCCTGGCTGTGACGTCAGACAGCCAGAGCTTACTGCGCCTGCCCCACAAATATTTACACAGCGCCGGCGCCGAATTTGAAAAGAAAACAGCGTGCAGGGGGCGGCGACCATCGCCCCAGAAGATGTGAGTGACGGCTGTTGGGCACTTCACAGAGGAGGCTTCAGACCCGCCTCCGTGGACAAAGACAGGTATTTCTGCAGTTTCAAAACGCTTTATTTTAATAATACCTGAACACAAAACTAAAAGAGCCACCTTGTTAGAATGCGGCATTACTGCTGCACAAGGTGGCTCTTTTAGTTTATAACGGCTGCAGGGGGTGACAGTGGCCCTTTAAGTCTCCATACAACCTGAGATTAATGCATTTTTCACTTTCTTTTTTTACATATCAGGTAATCACTGATCATTTGTTCACTGCAACTTTGACGGCTTTAACCGATAAGGGGAGAGTGGCCTCTAAACCAGTGTGTGTCACTGCTCATTGCACAGTGGAAGCCATCAGTGATGCATCACCCCTTATTCTGCTGTATGCCAAGTGTCCGGATATTGGAATATCAGTACCATCCAAACAGATGGCCGAGACTGCATGTCTGCGACAGTGACCTAGGCATGAATGAAGACTTGATGCTGGAATATTCCCATAGCCGGAGACTGTATGATGTGTGGAAAATGTGCACATCTCAGAGTATTAGAAGAATTTCATGACTTGTTACTTATTTCACCCCAGGCCATTTCCCGTTTCTGTTTTTCGCTCCCCTTCTTCCCAGAGCCATAACTTTTTTATTTTTCTGTCAATATGGCCATGTGAGGGCTTGTTTTTTTGCAGGACAAGTTGTACTTTTGAATGACACCATTGGTTTTAACATATTGTGTACTGGAAAACAGGAAAAAAAATTGCAAGTGTGGTGAAACTGCAATCCCACAGTTGTCTTTTGTTTGGCTTTTTTGCTAGGTTCACTAAATGCTAAAACTGACCTGACATTATGATTCTCCAGGTCATTACGAGTTCATAGATATCAAACACATATAGTGGTGAAAAAAAAATCTAAACTTTGGTAAAAAAAGAAAAAAAGGTGCCATTTTCCGATACCCGTAGCGTCTCCATTTTTCGTGATCTGGGGTCAGGTGAGGGCTTATTTTTTGTGTACAAAGCTGCCGTTTTGAATGATACCATTTTGGTGCATACACGATCTTTTGATCTCCCGTTATTGTATTTTAATGCCATATCTCGGCGACCAAAAAACATAATTCTGGGGTTTTAACTTTTTTTCTCATTACGCCGTTTAGCGGTCAGGTTAATCCTTTTTTTTATTGATAGATCAGGCGATTCTGAACGCGGCGATACCAAATATGTGTAGGCTTTTTTTTGTATTGTTTTATTTTGAGGTGAAGGGGGGGGGTATTTGAAATTTTATAATTTTTTTCTATTTTTGTAATATTTTTATAAACTTTTTTTTTTTTTTTACTTTTGGCATGGTTCAATAGTCTTCATGATTGCCTCTGCTACATACAGGCAATGATCAGATCACCAGCCACCGGGTGGAACTCATAGCAATCTGGCTATGACAACCATAGAGGTCTGCTGGAGACCTCTGGTTGTCATGCCGACACATCGGTGACCCGTCATTACATGACAGGGTCACCGATGGGCTGGATTTCCGGAGCGCTTCCCGGAAACGTGAGTATTTAACGGGTTAACAGCCGCAGGTGGATTGTGATTCCGCCCACAGCTGTTTTGAGGCACATGTCAGCTGTTCAAAACCGTTGACATGTGCTGGGAAAAATGTGGGCTCAGCGCCAGAGCCCACATCAAAGGGAGGGATTCTGAAGTGGACGTATTATTACGCCCAACGTCGTAAAGGGGTTAACAAATCCGCAATCATGACCTAATAATAAATGGAGGCATGAATAGAAATGAAATATATGGCTACACAGTATATAGATTTCATGCAGTGGTGATAAAAGCAAATCATATGATCATAAGTAGTGTTGAGCGATACCGTCCGATACTTGAAAGTATCGGTATCGGATAGTATCGGCCGATACCCGAAAAATATCGGATATCGCCGATACCGATATCCGATACCAATACAAGTCAATGGGACATCAAGTATCGGAAGGTATTCTCATGGTTCCCAGGGTCTGAAGGAGAGGAAACTCTCCTTCAGGCCCTGGGATCCATAGGGATGTGTAAAATAAAGAATTAAAATAAAAAATATTGATATATTTACCTCTCCGGCGGCCCCTGAACTCAGCGCGGGTAACCGGCAGGCTTCTTTGTTCAAAATCAGCGCTTTTAGGACCTGAGAATCACGTCCCGGCTTCTGATTGGTCGCGGGCCGCCATGTGACCGCCACGCGACCAATCACAAGCCGCGACGTCACCGCAAGCTATTAACGCGCTCATTTTTAAAAATGAGCGCGTTAATGACTTTCAAAGACGTAGCGGCTTGTGATTGGTCGCGTGGCGGTCACATGGGCGGCCCGCGACCAATCAGAAGCCGGGACGTGATTCTCAGGTCCTAAAAGCGCTGATTTTGAACAAAGAAGCCTGCCGGTTACCCGCGCTGAGTTCAGGGGCCGCCGGAGAGGTAAATATATCAATATTTTTTATTTTAATTCTTTATTTTACACATCTCTATGTATCCGATACCGATACCCGATACCACAAAAGTATCGGATCTCGGTATCGGAATTCCGATACCGCAAGTATCGGCCGATACCCGATACTTGCGGTATCGGAATGCTCAACACTAATCATAAGGGTTTCTATCACTTCACATGGCGTACATTTCTCCATACAGAGCGTGATCTGACTGCTCTCCTTACCTACTGGCACATTGTTTCCTGGGGTATGAAGACCCTTCTCCTGAGCCAAAAGCTGCATCTCTGTGAACACAGCGAGAGCGCCGTCATAATCTCCTGCAGACGAGAGGGATACAGCAGAAGTCAGCCGAGGAACAGAAGCAGAATTATCCATGGAGAGAATGGCTGACTATACAGCAGTGTTCACAAAATCTGTATACTAGTAATTATCTCCAGCATTGGGAACATCGCACACTGCTTACTAAGGCAAAACATGAGGAGAAATGTGGATCATTTCTAACTACTTTACAGAAAACAACAAAAACGGAACATTGGGCTGTTCACAAAAATAGCAGTGTCTGCATGTGTCTTTACAATCTCACAATATACTATTTTTTGAGGATTTAGCTTTCCTGTGGATCCCTAACCTGAGATTTAGTTGTTACACACACTTTTGTAGATCTCTGTTGCATAGAGTCACCATCTTCTGGCCCCGGTCACCTGTTATTCCAGCCCAGGATGCTTGGATTACATCCCATAATCTCTTGGCAGTTGTTGGCTTTGTCTCCGAAACTGGATTTTTGATGTCACCCCACAAGTGTTCTGTCGGATTAAGGTCTGGGGATTGGGCTGGACATTCCATAACCTCAATTTTGTTGTGCTGGAACCAAGATTTTGCTCGTTTACTGGTGTGTTTAGGGTCGTTGTCTTGGTGAAACACCCATTTCAAGGGCATATCCTCTTCAGCGTAGGGCAACATGACCTCTTCAAGTATTTTACTGTATGGAAACTGGTCCATGATCCCTGGTATACGGTAAATAGGTCCTGCACCATAGTAAGAGAAACATGCCCATATCATGATGCTTGCACCACCATGCTTCACTGTGTGCAGAGTGTACTGTGGCCTCAATGCAGAGTTCGCCTGACAAACTGTCTGCGGCTCTTGGACCCAAAAAGAATAATTTTATTTTCATCAGACCACATAATGTTTCTCCATTTCTCTTTAGGCCAGCTGATGTGTTCTTTGGAAAATTGTATCCACCTCAGCGCATGTCTTTTTTGTTTTAGCAGTGGGACTTTGCGGGAACTTCTTGCTCGGAGATTAGCGTCACACAGGCGTCTTCTGTCACAGTCCTCACAGGTAACTCGAGACGGCCTGTGATCATCCTGGAGCTGATCATTGGCTGAGCCTCTGCCATTCTGGCTATTCTTCCATCCATTGGAATTATAGTCTTCCGTTTTTCACATTTCCATCATGGTGGTCCTTGCTGTCGGAGAAGCCTCCTTGTCGCCCAGCACTGGCTCCCGTCAGTGAAGCGTTGGGCAGCAAGAGTTAATGTCAATGTAGCTACAAGCAAAATTACATTTCTTTCGTGACACACTGTACTTCATTTAGGTTGATCTGATTTGCATTTATTTATGAGAATATTTTTTTTAGTTGTTTTGTAGTCCTCTTCGGGGACTTGAACTTGCGATCATCTGATTGCTTGTGCTGTATACAGAAATACCACAATATAGTAAAAATCATGGCGTTCTTTGAACGTCAACCAGAAGCTGGCTATCACAGAAGTACCACCATGACTGGCACAGTGGTCTGCAGCAGACCCTTGGCTGGAACCCATCGGAGCCCAGTGATCATGTTACAGGAGCACCGATGGGCTGTGGAAGAAGCTCCGCTTTACGTGCGATTGTTACAAGCAGATGATGACTGAATGTTGCGGCCATCATTTGCCGGCCAAGATGCGGGCTCAGTTCAAGGGACCACATCAAAGTCAGGGAGACGACATATGACGTATTAATAATTCATATGTTGGAAAAAAAAGGTAAAGAACTCACCCATTAACATATTCAAAACTGCTGCCAGGAAGTTTGTTACACTTAAAGGAGTATTCCCATCTCTGAGATCCTATCCCAATATGTAGTAGGTGTAATAAGAATATTAGCAAATACCTCTAATAACAAATGTAGTATAGTTCTCCTGAGTACTCCAAGTGAAGGGCATTGCAAAGATTAGGTATCCATGGTTACAACCACTAGCAACTAACTGTCAGTATATGAGTGGTCGCAACCATAAATAATTAAGCACTGCCCTGCACGTGGTGTAAGCAACTTAGGTTATCAGGAAGGAGAACTATACTACATTTCTAACTGGGGGTATTTTCTAATATTATTATTACATCTACTATATATTGGGATAGGATCTTGGAGATGGGAATACCCCCTTAAGGTGCCTCAATATTTTTTACACGGAAATATTGCTTCATTGTCCCAAGGGGTAATAATAGAAAATATCCCCCAGAATTTCTCCTGAAATCAGCAATACCCCACAAGTGGTCAAAAACTACTATCTGCACACAGGAGGGCTCCGAAGGGAAGGAGAATAGGCTGTGGACGCCATGCTGGATTTGGAGAGCCCCTGAAGTGACAAAATAGCAGAAACTCCCAGTATGTGACCCCATTTAAGAGGAAGACCACTCTAGTGCTGTTTTAGCCCCAGATTTTTCATTTCAACAAGAGGTAACAGAAGAAAACGGACCCCACAATTTGGGACGTAACTTCTCTGGATGTTCAGCACTACTCCGCACGAGGTTGGGAGCTACTACATGGGCACACAGCAGGGCTCTGGAGAGGAGCGCCATGTCTGTGGGGGCCATGTGCAGAGTCCCTGAGGGGCCAGAACAGCAGAAACTCCCCATCTGTGACCCCATTTTAGAAATTAAAACCCTTAGGAATTGTGCCTGTAGGTGGACTCCCCATCTTATCACGATTTAACATGTCGATGACAGTAAGCAATGAGGTACATGTAGTGATAGTCGGGCAGTGACTCACGTGTCATGATCTTACACGACGCGACGTATCCAAGAGACAGAAGACATTCGATGGGGACTTGTGTCTGTAACTCCGCTGCTCGCTGGAAATAAACCACAGCCTCACCGAGCTTGTTCATGTCCTGCATGAAAACAACACTAAATACTTCGGGTTCGGCAAAACAACATTTCTTTTATTCCACATTTTCCTTACAAACATTTTTATTTCTACAATATAACTGTAAGGAAATCCATTCCTGACCTTGGAAGAGCAATGCTTCTCATAGACTGGTTGATAGAAGATGGGGAAACTATTTTTCACATGTAAGAAAAACTGATGAAACTCGGACCAATGACGTTGATGAAAATCGGTCCGTTTTTCTCGTACGTGGAAAAAACTGAAGTCTGAATGATTCCCAACAAACACAACAGTCAGGACTTAATAGGGTGATGGCTGTTATCTCTATAGTGCCAATGTGTGAGGAGGTTACGCTACAGGAACGTAGGAAGTACAAAACAAGGTTATTTTATCTGCTACACTAGAAAAACAAATACTACACTTATAGGATCATCAGGAAACAAGGGAACATTGTATTCAATGCGCTTCAAACTGGAAAATATTTTCCAAAAACATCATCAGACTAGTTTCCCCCTCTTCCAACATCAGACTAGTTTCCCCCTCTTCCAATATCCCCAAATTGTTCTATCCCAAATGTATTAATGAGGGTGATGGTGACACCTGCTCGGCTTCTTTCCACAGACCGTACACTGCTCTGTGAAGGGCCAGACCTACAATTCCACCACGTTTCTACCCACAATGGGGTCTTATTAATGGCCAGCAACGGGAGAAAGCACAGAGCGCTATGGTGGAAGTGTACCCAGATTTTAGACCAGGGGTCCCCAACTCCAGGCCTCGAGGGCCGCCAACAGTGCAGGTTTTCAGGATATCTTTAGTATTGCATCGGTGGTAATGTGATCATCTGCACAGGTGATGATTCCAACCCCTGTGCAATACTAAGGAAATCCTGAAAACCTGCACTGTTGGCGGCCCTCGAGGCCTGGAGTTGGGGACCAATGTTTTAGACATTACAATTGACCCCCGGGCTTCTCCGATGCATCCCACCAGTTCAGTTTCTGATAATCTGAGCAGCCTACAGAAAGGTGAGATCAGGCAACAGCTTATATACAAATGGCCAGATAAGTCAATGGGAATTCGCCAGCCCCTTCCTATCACGCCTCCTGAAGGTTCGGGGGCAACAATAAGCACATTATGGAATTGTAATTTAGGAAATTAAATATTATCTTCAAAATAGTTACAATGAGCCATGGCTACCATTTACCACGGAAGTCACGACACTATGCCAGACCCACCAGACGGATCGAATCTGAGCCGATTATGACCTCAACCAGATTGTATTAAGGCTTCCAGAAATTGACACAGAGCTGCATCTTGTAATATTCCTGCCTCTAAAATAACACAAACCCTTCACAAAGCCAACACGAATGAGAATGATGACTAAAAGGAAAACAAAGTTCACGAATGACAAAGTTACAACAATGTAAGAGAAGCAAAACAATCCAGAAAATACCTTTAGGGAATTTCCCAGCTCCAGACACAAACTGGCTGCCATGACGGGCTGGTTCAGCTCAATGTAAACCTGGAACAGGAGAAACCAAGGGATTTATTAACTTACCAAGGACATGAGTGTCCGGCTGATGAGAACTAACACTCAGTAAGGTTTCACCTTCCCGGGGGACCCTCTTATGGCAGGGGATGATGTCTTAGCATGAATGCCGGAGATCTGTTACTCACAGTTCACACTAGGATTGTGCAAACACTTTCATCATTGAGATCCTCGAGGACACTCTTTGAACTCTACAAAGTACCTCAGTCAAAGTCGGTCAATCGAGATTTCAGATGAAGAAAATGTTAAATAAACACCAAGTCCAGATCAAGAGAAAAGTAGATTCCTAGAATGTGGAAAGTGTTTACTAATGGAAGCAGAGCGATGGTGACTAAGTGTATGAGATGTGTGCAGACATGTTCTCCACCATCCAACAAGTCCTTGTGCCAAGACAAAGAGGTGACAACTGGGGGGGATAATTCACTCCTAGTAAGGCCATCGTGGCCCATCTTCATCCTGGGAGCCATTAGTGCGCTCTGGCGATCCCAGCCACTTCAGTGAAGTGCCTACAAACTCAAGAAAATGGAGCGTCTAAGCGCTGCTCATGTTCGGCCACCACTGACAGCCTGCAGCGGTGGCCATCACCCTAAGCTTTGAGTGTTCGGCCACCACTGACAGCCTGCAGTGGTGGCCATCACCCTAAGCTTTGAGCTGTGTACAGAGAAGAATGAGTGATTCCAGGAGAACGTTGGTACAATTTAATAAGCTTTACACGGGAAAGCAATGTCTACTGACACCCATCTTTGATGATAGGAATAGCCCTCTATAGGGAGTATATCTTGTGATTCATCCTGCCCAGACCGCCGCAGGTACCACAAATGGCAGCGTGGGCACACACATGCAGAAAGGTGTATTATTCTCTGAAAGGCTCTAGTTTTATAGAGAACATATAAACAAACTGTGAAGATCCGGCTGGGGACCGTAGCTGGGGACTAGTCGGCCTCCGCCCCCTTCGCTGCTCTTGGGAAATGCTAGGTCTCTCCCAATGTACACCACAGAGACCTGTCCATCACCTCCAGCAGTGCTGGGAGGAGCTGGCCAGAGGTGGCTTTAGGCCATGTGCACACGTTCAGGATTTTTCGCGTTTTTTTCGTGTTTTTTCGCTATAAAAACGTGATAAAAACGCGAAAAAAACGCTTACATATGCCTCCTATTAATTACAGTGTATTCCGCATTTCTAGTGCAAATGTTGCTTTTTTTTCCGCGAAAAAATCGCATTGCGGAAAAAAAAGCAACATGTTCATTAAAACTGCAGAATTGCGGGGATTCCGCACACCTAGGAATGCATTGATCTGCTTACTTTCCGCATGGGGCTGTGCACACCATGCGGGAAGTAAGCAGATTATGTGCGGTTGGTACCCAGGGTGGAGGAGAGGAGACTCTCCTCCACGGACTGGGCACCATATAATTAGTAAAAAAAAAAAGAATTAAAATAAAAAATAGTCATATACTTACCCTCTGATGGCCGCGGTGTCTTCCCGCCTCTCTGCGCTGCATGCTGCCGCTTCTGTTCCTATAGATGCTCTGTGTGAAGGACCTACGATGACGTCACGGTCCTGTGATTGGTCACGTGACCGCTCACGTGACCGCGACATCATCGAAGGTCCTGCACACACACACCATCTATAGGAATGGACGCCGCTGAGGAGATCGGCTGTCTGCAGGGTGAGTATAACCATTTTTTAAAATTTTTTTTATTATTTTTAAACATTCTATCTTTTACTATAGATGCGGCATAGGCAGCATCTATAGTAAAAAGTTGGTCACACTTGTCAAACACAGTCAGTTTTCCAAGCGATGCTACAGATCGCTTGGAAAACTTTAGCATTCTGCAAGCTAATTTCGCTTGCAAAATGCTAAGAAAAACGTGAAAAAAACGCAAAAAAAACACAAAAAAAAAGATGCGGATTTCTTGCAGAAAATTTCCGGTTTTCTTCAGGAAATTTCTGCAAGAAATCCGGACGTGTGCACATACATTAGACTACTCTGGTTTATGGTCGTGGTCCCCAGACAGACCTTCAATGTATATTTACTCTGAAACACCGGGGCCATTCTGAGGATACAATCCCTGGCTACACTGGTGCAGTCAGCTGCCATTCTTGCTGCCCACGGTTTGAATATCATGAATCGCCTGACAGGTTTCCTTTAACGTAAAATATTGCAAATTCTAAATTTGTCTCATGCTTGATAAAAAACGGATTGAAAGGCAACCCACAGGAGTGGTAGTGTTATCGGAGCTGGTGGCTGTAGAGTGACTCTCCCAGTGTAGAAGCTGCCCGTGAATCTGTGCAGACATGCTAAGGATGTGCAGCTTAGAGGGATTGTCCACGACTAGGACAACCCCTAAATGTTCGGCCCTGATAAAATAATAAAGCCTATACTCACCTCCATGCCGACTCCGTTCGAGCGGTCCCGGGGCTGTGATGCGGTGGAATGACTCATGATGCCCGGCGTCCATTCAGCACAGGCATCACTTTCTCCCCCTTGAACAAACCGAACATCCAGGCCACAGCTGATCCCCGGCGTCCTCTTCATGACCAGTTTGTCCGAAGGCAGAGACAGTGACACCTGTGCTGATTGGGTGCCGGCGTTACGTGTTACAACACAGCCCCGGAGAGAGCGAACGCTGACACCGCAGGAATGGCACCGGCATGGGAGGGGAGTACAGGCTTTATTTTTTATTGTTTTATTGGGGGCAAAACATTCAGGTTAAGAAGGGGTTGTCCTAACAGTGGACAACCCCTTTAATGTAGGCAGCAGTATCATTCCCCAAGGAACACAAAAATGACACACTGTTTGATGAGTTGGTGCCCAGATACGGTAAATGACCCCACTATATATGAAAGTAAGGCGGCTATTTGTGCACCACGTGGGCCAGGAGTAACCTATAGCTAACCTTGATTGCAAAGCTGTAGCAGTTAATGGCTGCCTGCAAATGTTCCTCAAACCCTGGACATTTTAATCGTTGAGTCTCCTTCTCCTCCTGCAAAAAGAGGCGGGCGGCCTCAGTCAGGGCCATGGCTTCTCCGGGGGCATTGAACAGCGTCTGCTCACACCTACAGAACAAACCACAAGTGAAATGTAGTCCAGCACCCTGCATTACTATAGGCAGGTTTATAATATTAGACAGAGTAGGACCATCCCGATCAGGGTCACCTTGCTGTGGTGGGATGGCTGTTATGTTATTTGTGATCAAACAGTGTTACTAAGAACCCAAAGTTATTTAAATGCGCTTTTGCTTTTTGCTTATTTAGTTACAGCAGGGTTTATGATCATTTTACTTCTTGTAGGTTTTATAGGCAGAGATGTACATACCGAGCCATGGCCAGGTTACAGAACCCGGCATACTGGAGACAGTCCTGCTGCTTCAGCTCTTTTGCCAGTTGACCTAAGAGACAAATAACCACAATGAACCTAAATACAAGACTGTGACAGCAAAATTCAGAAACACGCCACGCCCTGCGAAATGTGATGTTCCAGCCTCCTTGTTGGAGGACTTTAGATAATCGCACTATAATAGCACGTAGGCTGCTGTCATCATTATCCATGTCACCTACCATGGAGAAGTAATGTCCAACAGGACACACGGTCAGCCTGTAGCAGGCTAGGGTTGTCACAGTCCGGGTCACTAACACGTCTATGGCCAGAAACCTACAGAAATGGAACTGTGTGTACAACATTCACAGGATGGAGGACGGTTTACCAAAAATGAGAGGGAGGTGATGTCAAGAACAAAAGCAAAACCTCTCCAAGATGGAAAACACCAGATGTTTCTGTTGGATCTGTGTACAGTCATTGCCAAACGTTTTGAGACTGACACAAATTTGCTACTAGAGTGTTTCAGATCATTTAGTCAGAGGTTTCTATGGTTCCTGAAGAACAATTATCAGCATTTCATAAGTTTTCATACTTTTATAGAAAAATACATCAAGTCTATGGAAATTCTCAATATTTACAGCGTTGACCCTTAATTTTCAAGCTTCTGTCCTTCGCCTTGTCAGCTGAATATCAGCTCCTGGGCCAAATCCTGACGGATGGCAACTAGTGATGAGCGAACGTGCTTGGGTGCTAACCGAGTGACTTTGGCGTGCTCAAACACTATGTTCAAGTCCCCGTGGCTGCATGTCTCACAGTTGTTAGACAGCCGTAACACTTGCAGGGATTTCCTGTTTGTTAGGTAATCCCTCCATGAGCTGCGGGTGTCGAACATACTCGAGACATGCAGGTGCGGGGACTCGAACATATTTTTTGAGCATGACGAAGTCACTCGGTTAGCACGTGAGCACGTTCCCTCATCAATAATGGCAACTCATTCTTGTCACAACATTGCGTGGGATTCATCACAATTTCTGTATTTTTCTGCCCGCCTGCTTCTTGAGGATTGACCACAAGTTCTCAATTGGATTGAGATCTGAGGAGTTTCCTGACAATGGACTCAAAGTTTCACAGGTTTTTTCACTGAGCCATTCACCGTATTTTTCAGACTATAAGATGCACCTTTTCCCAAAAAATTTCTAGAGGAAAAAGGAATTGTGTCCTATAGTCCATATGTAGCTTACCGTGGGGGCTGCTTAGGAGCAGGGTCACAGGATGACGGTAGGAGTGGGGCAATGCGGCAGGCTCTGGGCTATGAGGAGGGGGTGTCCGGGCAATGTGAAACAGGCCTTCAGTAAAATTATGCCAGTTGTTATCAATGACGAGCCAAGAGCTAAATCTGAGCATGCGCCGCCTCAGAAGATTGCCGGGAGATCAATGAGCACAGCGGGGACTCTGCTCCCGCCTCCCCGGGAAAGCCCCTCCTCCGAGTCCAGGGTCCGCAGCACCACCCCACTGCTGCTGTCAAATGACGCACATGTAACCCTATTCCTGCCTCGTGTGACCCTGCTCCACGCCCCAATAAGCTATATTCAGACGACTAATACACACCAGAAACCCCTGACATACATGCCTGATTCTGATGACAGGTTAAAAATTTTTTTTTTTTCCTCCTCTAAACTAAGGGGTGCGTCTTATGGTCCAAAAACACGCCAGTTACTTTTGCCTTGTGATATGGTCTCCAGCATTAAATCGCTCCTAGACAGTTGGGAGAAGTTGCTCTCGGAGGCTGATCGGATCCTATTCTTTATTCATGGCAGTGCGAGTCCCCTCCATGGATGAAAAGTAACCCACACATGAATGATCTGAATGCATTACAATTGGAATGACACAAGGCTCGTTGTAGCCCTCACCTTTTCTTCTCTGGAAAATCATTCTTCCAGATGCCCCAGTCCCATGGGGCTTCATCAGAGAAAATAACTACAGGAAGTACAGTGATGAGACTGCAGAGGACTGGGGTAAATGGATCGCCTCTGGTGAAGCCCCTCCAGATCTAACAGGTATAATATTCCCCCGTTCTGCTAATCAGGGAGGGTCCGTGAGGGCAGACCTCCACCAATCAACAAGTTATCACCTTTCCGGTAGTTATTTTCACTGAACTATCCCATTAATGTCCTAGAAAAAGGCCACAAAGCCCTATATACCATAGTGGAAGAAGAGTTTAGACCACAGTAAAGTCTGGAAAGCACTTACCAAACTGTTCACTGGCTTCTGCAACATTGGGCTTCCGCAGAAATCGTCTACAAAGAGAAATTTACATATCAGAAATGGCTGAAATTGTGTTCTCATGTATTGAGAATCGAACGTGATGAGGAAATCTTGGCTGTGGCTCATCTCTCACTTCCTCTTCAGGTTCAATTCGACAGGAGGCGGGAACAGCGACACCAGCACTGATAGGGCGCCGGGGTCAGGCGTCACAATCACAGGACAGCTCTGGGACTTCCAGTGCTGACACTGCTGGAATGGCGCCGGAGGTGAGGAAAGGCTTTTTAATTTTGTCAGTGCCAAACATTTAGATCCAGGGGTTGTCCTGGTAATGGAAAACCCCTTTAATGTAAAATACACTAATAAGAAAATTCAGGTCTTCAACTGTCTTAACAAACCCTTAATGAGCATAGTGTCAGCGAGGGTGCACACTCAGCGTGGGTACCGGCACATTCTGCTCTATCATACCACTCAGCGTGGGTACCGGCACATTCTGCTCTATCATACCACTCAGCATGGGCACCGGCACATTCTGCTCTATCATACCACTCAGCGTGGGCACCGGCACATTCTGCTCTATCATACCACTCAGCGTGGGCACCGGCACATTCTGCTCTATCATACCACTCAGCGTGGGCACCGGCACATTCTGCTCTATCATACCACTCAGCGTGGGCACCGGCACATTCTGCTCTATCATACCACTCAGCGTGGGCACCGGCACATTCTGCTCTATCATACCACTCAGCGTGGGCACCGGCACATTCTGCTCTATCATACCACTCAGCGTGGGCACCGGCACATTCTGCTCTATCATACCACTCAGCGTGGGCACCGGCACATTCTGCTCTATCATACCACTCAGTGTGGGCACCGGCACATTCTGCTCTATCATACCACTCAGCGTGGGCACCGGCACATTCTGCTCTATCATACCACTCAGGGTGGGCACCGGCACATTCTGCTCTATCATACCACTCAGCGTGGGCACCGGCACATTCTGCTCTATCATACCACTCAGCGTGGGCACCGGCACATTCTGCACTATCATACCACTCAGCGTGGGTACCGGCACATTCTGCTCTATCATACCACTCAGCGTGGGCACCGGCACATTCTGCTCTATCATACCACTCAGCGTGGGCACCGGCACATTCTGCTCTATCATACCACTCAGCGTGGGCACCGGCACATTCTGCTCTATCATACCACTCAGTGTGGGCACCGGCACATTCTGCTCTATCATACCACTCAGCGTGGGCACCGGCACATTCTGCTCTATCATACCACTCAGGGTGGGCACCGGCACATTCTGCTCTATCATACCACTCAGCGTGGGCACCGGCACATTCTGCTCTATCATACCACTCAGCGTGGGCACCGGCACATTCTGCTCTATCATACCACTCAGCGTGGGCACCGGCACATTCTGCTCTATCATACCACTCAGCGTGGGCACCGGCACATTCTGCTCTATCATACCACTCAGCGTGGGCACCGGCACATTCTGCTCTATCATACCACTCAGCGTGGGCACCGGCACATTCTGCTCTATCATACGCATGTGAGCTGCAAAAATCTTGTGGTGTTGTCCTATGAACACGATGCCCAAAATAATGAGCTGGAAGTCACCCAGCTGCTGACATATAGGCCCCATGTATACCATGTGGACGCCTCTGTACTATCAACCTAAACACATTGGAACAGGACATTACTTTGGCATATCCTGCTTTTTTCCCATGGCAAAATAACGCACCGTGTCCACGTCGGGCAGCACATTTGTATCGACTTTATATAGTTTTATTATAAAGCCACTCCTCGTATCACATACACTTCTCATATAGGACTTATCACGTCCTGTGTCACTTTGCAATTGAAATACTGCTAAGTGGTTGGATGACTGCATGACACGCGGGGTCTTGACAGCTGATTGTTTATATTGTGGATGACGCTGTGGTCCTGGGAATAGTAAGCCAGTGCTGCAACACAAAAACGGACCTCCATGTTTCATGGATTCAAAACAGCCTATAGGAATTACAGCTCTTACAAAAAACAACCCACTGTACTCGCCTTCCTCGGGTCCACCAAGGAGTCTCTGCGGCTGCTCTCAGTGCCTAGTATTGGCAGCAGTGCGGACATGGGGACAGCCAATAAGTGAGCTTAGCGGCTCTAGCGGCAAATTCCTGTGCAGACAGAGCGCCCCGTTCACAGCCGCTGAGCTCAATCACTGGCGGCAGCCCTGTCCACGTGACATCAACACCGCTGCCAATGCCAGATACCGGGAACAGAGGTGGAGACTCACTGCTAGACCCGGGGAGCAGGACAACACTGGGGTTTGTTTTGGCTTAGTTTTTAGCAAAGTGCAGTCAGGGGAGAAATGTGATTGAAAGGAAACAACACATTTTTGGTACATTTTCTATTTAAAGTGAACCAGTCAGCAGGATTTTTGTACGTTAAAGGGAACCTGTCAACCCCAAAATGGAAGTTGAGCTAAGCCCACTGGCATCAGGGGCTTATCTACAGTACTCTGTAATGCTATAGATAAGCCCCTGATGTATCCTGAAAGATGAGAAAAAGAGGTTAGATTATACTCACCCAGGGGCGGTCCGGGTCCGGTATGATGGGCGCTGCAGTCTGGGGCCTCCCATCTTCTTATGATGACATCATTTTCTTGTCTTCATGCTGTGGCTGCGGCGCAGGCGTACTTTGTCTGCCCTGTGCGCAGGTGCTGGGAAAGGTCAGAGGCTCGGCGCCTGCGCACTGCAGTACTTTGCTCTGCCCTCAACAGGGCAGACAAAGTACGCCTGCGCCAGAGCCGCAGCGTGAGACGAGAAGAGGACATTATCCTATGAAGATGGGAGGCCCCGGACCGCAATGCCCATCGGACCAGACCGCAGCGGGACCGCCCCTGGGTGAGTATAATCTAACCTCTTTTTCTCATCTTTCAGGATACATAGGGGGCTTATCTACAGCATTACAGAATGCTGTAGATAAGCCCCTGATGCCGGTGGGCTTAGCTCACCTTCCATTTTGGGGGTGACAGGTTCCCTTTAAATATAGAGAGTGTCAGGTTGGCACCATTATACCTGGGGTGAAGAAATCCGTCTTGTGGTTCTTGTGTAATTAGTGTTAGTTTTCAGTTAATGATATGACCGCGCTTCAGGGCAGGACTGTAGACGTTGTGCATCATAGTTTGTGGATTAAGTCCACGCTGCCACAATAATACAGATTTGAATGTAATGAAAAGCTCTGGTGGTTTATTCAACGCATTTCAAGGTCTATCTGACCTCTTCATCAGGAAAATACCTAATCCACAAACTATCCTGCACAACGTCTCTGAGAAGGTCGTGTGGGCGGCCCGAGGATCTGCAGCAGCCGATACGCACATGCTTTTTGCCTTACACTATCAGGTGAGCAGCTCCCTGTTAAAAAACTGCACTTAATCTGAGGATAAGACCATATATGCGCTTTTTGTCTCCCTAATCTACTATGGCAGGACTGTAGGCAGAGTCTTATCTTCCTGCTCTAAAGGTACCTTCACACTGAGCAACTTTAGAACGATAACGATAGCGATCCGTGACGTTGCAGCGTCCTGGCTAGCGATATCGTTGTGTTTGACACGTAGCAGCGATCAGGATCCTGCTGTGACATCGCTGGTCAGAGCTAGAAGGCCAGAACTTTATTTCGTCGCTGGATCTCCAGCTGACATTGCTGAATCGGCGTGTGTGACGCCGATTCAGCGATGTCTTCACTTGTAACCAGGGTAAACATCGTGTTACTAAGCGCAGGGCCGCGCTTAGTAACCCGATATTTACCCTGGTTACCATTGTAAATGTAAAAAAAACAAACACTACATACTTACATTCCGGTGTCTGTCGCGTCCCCCGGCGTCAGCTTCCCTGCACTGTGTCAGCGCCGGACGGCGGTAAAGCAGAGCACAGCGGTGACGTCACCGCTCTGATTTCCGGCCGCTGTGCTCACAGCCAGTACAGGAGGAGTGCAGAGAAGCAGAGCGCCGGGGACAGACAGCGGTAGGTAAGTATGTACTGTTTGTTTTTTTTACTTTTAGGATGGTAACCAGGGTAAACATCGGGTTACTAAGCGCGGCCCTGCGCTTAGTTACCCGATGTTTACCCTGGTTACCGGCATCGTTGGTCGCTGGAGAGCAGTCTGTGTGACAGCTCTCCAGCGACCAAACAGCGACGCTGCAGCGATCCGGATCGTTGTCGGTATCGCTGCAGCGTCGCTTAATGTGAAGGGGCCTTAACTGAACACTTCTAACACTGATTACACTGGAATCACAAAATGGATTTCTTCACCCCAGGTATCATTTTAATCAGTTTATCAGTGCCAAACTGACAGTTCCTGTAGATTACTGCTGACAGGTTCACTTTAAGTCACTGTACTGAGAAAAGCTACTGTACGTACTACTACTGTTATATCATCACCCCCGGTATCACACACATCAGATAGATCATCACCCCCGGTATCACACACACATCCAATATATCATCACCTCCGGTATCACACACATCCGATATATCATCACCCCCGGTATCACACACACATCCGATAGATCATCACCCCCGGTATCACACACATCCGATAGATCATCACCCCCAGTATCACACACACATCCGATAGATCATCACCCCCGGTATCACACACATCCGATAGATCATCACCCCCAGTATCACACACACATCCGATAGATCATCACCCCCGGTATCACACACATCCAATACATCATCACCCCCGTTATCACACACATCCGATAGATCATCACCCCCGGTATCACACACATCCGATAGATCATCACTCCCAGTATCACATAAATCCGATATATCATCATCCCAAGTATCACACACATCCGATATATCATCACCCCCAGTATCACACACATCTGATGTATCATCACCCCCAGTATCACACACATCCGATATATCATTACCCCCAGTATCACACACATCCGATATATCATCATCCCCAGTATCACACACATCCGATATATCATCATCCCAAGTATCACACTCATCCGATATATCATCACCCCCAGTATCACACACATCCGATGTATGACACACAAATCTGATACATCATCACCCCCCCAGTATCACCCACATCTGATATATCATCACCCCCACTATCACACACATCTGATATATCATCACCCCCGGTATCACACACATCTGATATATCATCACCCCCAGTATCACACACACATCTGATATATCATCACCCCCGGTATCACACACACATCCGAAATATCATCACCCCCGGTATCACACACACATCCGATATAGCATCATCCCCCAGTATCACACACAACCGATATATCATCACCCCCGGTATCACACACACATCTGATATATCATCACCCCCGGTATCACACACAAATCTGATATATCATCACCCCCACTATCACACACATCTGATATATCATCACACCCGGTATCACACACAAATCTGATATATCATCACCCCCACTATCACACACATCTGATATATCATCACACCCGGTATCACACACACATCCGATATAGCATCACCCCCCAGTATCACACACAACCGACATATCATCACCCCCAGTATCACACACACATCTGATATATCATCACCCCCGGTATCACACACATCCGATATACAGTGGGGCAAAAAAGTATTTAGTCAGTCAGCAATAGTGCAAGTTCCACCACTTAAAAAGATGAGAGGCGTCTGTAATTTACATCATAGGTAGACCTCAACTATGGGAGACAAACTGAGAAAAAAAATCCAGAAAATCACATTGTCTGTTTTTTTTAACATTTTATTTGCATATTATGGTGGAAAATAAGTATTTGGTCAGAAACAAAATTTCATCTCAATACTTTGTAATATATCCTTTGTTGGCAATGACAGAGGTCAAACGTTTTCTGTAAGTCTTCACAAGGTTGCCACACACTGTTGTTGGTATGTTGGCCCATTCCTCCATGCAGATCTCCTCTAGAGCAGTGATGTTTTTGGCTTTTCGCTTGGCAACACGGACTTTCAACTCCCTCCAAAGGTTTTCTATAGGGTTGAGATCTGGAGACTGGCTAGGCCACTCCAGGACCTTGAAATGCTTCTTACGAAGCCACTCCTTCGTTGCCCTGGCGGTGTGCTTTGGATCATTGTCATGTTGAAAGACCCATCCACGTTTCATCTTCAATGCCCTTGCTGATGGAAGGAGGTTTGCACTCAAAATCTCACGATACATGGCCCCATTCATTCTTTCATGTACCCGGATCAGTCGTCCTGGCCTCTTTGCAGAGAAACAGCCCCAAAGCATGATGTTTCCACCACCATGCTTTACAGTAGGTATGGTGTTTGATGGATGCAACTCAGTATTCTTTTTCCTCCAAACACGACAAGTTGTGTTTCTACCAAACAGTTCCAGTTTGGTTTCATCAGACCATAGGACATTCTCCCAAAACTCCTCTGGATCATCCAAATGCTCTCTAGCAAACTTCAGACGGGCCCAGACATGTACTGGCTTAAGCAGTGGGACACGGCTGGCACTGCAGGATCTGAGTCCATGGTGGCATAGTGTGTTACTTATGGTAGGCCTTGTTACATTGGTCCCAGCTCTCTGCAGTTCATTCACTAGGTCCCCCCGCGTGGTTCTGGGATTTTTGCTCACCGTTCTTGTGATCATTCTGACCCTACGGGGTGGGATTTTGCGTGGAGCCCCAGATCGAGGGAGATTATCAGTGGTCTTGTATGTCTTCCATTTTCTAATTATTGCTCCCACTGTTGATTTCTTCACTCCGAGCTGGTTGGCTATTGCAGATTCAGTCTTCCCAGCCTGGTGCAGGGCTACAATTTTGTTTCTGGTGTCCTTTGACAGCTCTTTGGTCTTCACCATATTGGAGTTTGGAGTCAGACTGTTTGAGGGTGTGCACAGGTGTCTTTTTATACTGATAACAAGTTTAAACAGGTGCCATTACTACAGGTAATGAGTGGAGGAAAGAGGAGACTCTTAAAGAAGAAGTTACAAGTCTGTGAGAGCCAGAAATCTTGATTGTTTGTTTCTGACCAAATACTTATTTTCCACCATAATATGCAAATAAAATGTTAAAAAAACAGACAATGTGATTTTCTGGATTTTTTTTTCTCAGTTTGTCTCCCATAGTTGAGGTCTACCTATGATGTAAATTACAGACGCCTCTCATCTTTTTAAGTGGTGGAACTTGCACTATTGCTGACTGACTAAATACTTTTTTGCCCCACTGTATCATCACCCCCAGTATCACACACATCTGATATATCATCACCCCCAGTATCACACACACATCCGATATATCATCACCCCCAGTATCACACACACATCTGATATATCATCACCCCCCAGTATCACACACACATCTGATATATCATCACCCCCAGTATCACACACATCTGATGTATCATCACCCCCCAGTATCACACACATCTGATATATCATCACCCCCAGTATCACATAAATCCGATATATCATCACCCTGAGTATCACACACACATCCGATATATCATCACCCCCCAGTATCACACACACCCGACATATCATCACCCCCAGTATCACACACACATCCGATATATCATCACCCCCAGTATCACACACACACATCTGATATATCATCACCCCCAGTATCACACACATCTGATATATCATCAACCCCAGTATCACACACATCTGATATATCATCACCCCCAGTATCACATAAATCCGATATATCATCACCCTGAGTATCACACACACATCCGATATATCATCACCCCCCAGTATCACACACACCCGACATATCATCACCCCCAGTATCACACACACATCCGATATATCATCACCCCCAGTATCACACACACACATCTGATATATCATCACCCCCAGTATCACACACATCTGATATATCATCACCCCCAGTATCACACACACATCCGATATATCATCACCCCCAGTATCACACACATCTGATATATCATCACCCCCAGTATCACACACACATCCGATATATCATCACCCCCAGTATCACACACATCTGATATATCATCACCCCCCAGCATCACACACACATCTGATATATCATCACCCCCAGTATCACACATCTGATATATCATCACCCCCAGTATCACACACACATCCGATATATCATCACCCCCAGTATCACACACATCTGATATATCATCACCCCCAGTATCACACTCATCCGATATATCATCACCCCCAGTATCACACACATCCGATATATCATCACCCCCCAGCATCACACACACATCTGATATATCATCACCCCCAGTATCACACACACATCTGATATATCATCAACCCCAGTATCACACACACATCTGATATATCATCACCCTGAGTATCACACACATCCGATATATCATCACCCCCCAGTATCACACACATCTGATATATCATCACCCCCAGTATCACACACATATGATATATCATCACCCCCCAGTATCACACACATATGATATATCATCACCCCCAGTATCACACACATATGATATATCATCACCCCCAGTATCACACACATATGATATATCATCACCCCCAGTATCACACACATCTGATATATCATCACCCCAAGTATCACACACATCTGATATATCATCACCCCCCAGTATCACACACATCTGATAGATCATCACCCCCAGTATCACACACATCTGATATATCATCACCCCCAGTATCACACACATCTGATATATCATCACCCCCCAGTATCACACACATCCGATATATCATCACCCCCCAGTATCACACACATCTGATAGATCATCACCCCCAGTATCACACACATCTGATATATCATCACCCCCAGTATCACACACATCTGATATATCATCACCCCCAGTATCACACACACATCTGATATATCATCACCCCCAGTATCACACACATATGATATATCATCACCCCCAGTATCACACACATCTGATAGATCATCACCCCCAGTATCACACACATCTGATATATCATCACCCCCCAGTATCACACACATCTGATATATCATCACCCCCCAGTATCACACACATCTGATAGATCATCACCCCCAGTATCACACACATCTGATAGATCATCACCCCCAGTATCACACACATCTGATATATCATCACCCCCCAGAATCACACACATCTGATATATCATCACCCCCAGTATCACACACACATCTGATATATCATCACCCCCAGTATCACACACATCTGATATATCATCACCCCCAGTATCACACACATCTGATATATCATCACCCCCCAGAATCACACACATCCGATATATCATCACCCCCAGTACCACACACATATGATATATCATCACTCCCAGTATCACACACATCTGATATATCATCACCCCCAGTATCACACACATATGATATATCATCACCCATAGTATCACACACATCTGATATATCATCACCCCCAGTATCACACACATCTGATATATCATCACCCCCAGTATCACACACATCTGATATATCATCACCCCCCAGAATCACACACATCTGATATATCATCACTCCCAGTATCACACACATCTGATATATCATCACTCCCAGTATCACACACACATCTGATATATCATCACCCCCAGTATCACACACATCCGATATATCATCACCCCCAGTATCACACACATCTGATATATCATCACCCCCAGTATCACACACATCTGATATATCATCACCCCCAGTATCACACACACATCCGATATATCATCACCCCCAGTATCACACACACATCCGATATATCATCACCCCCAGTATCACACACATCCGATATATCATCACCCCCAGTATCACACACATCCGATATATCATCACCCCCAGTATCACACACATCCGATATATCATCACCCCCAGTATCACACACATCTGATATATCATCACCCCCAGTATCACACACATCTGATATATCATCACCCCCAGTATCACACACATATGATATATCATCACCCCCAGTATCACACACATCTGATATATCATCACCCCCAGTATCACACACATATGATATATCATCACCCCCAGTATCACACACATCTGATATATCATCACCCCCAGTATCACACACATATGATATATCATCACCCCCCAGTATCACACACACATCTGATATATCATCACCCCCAGTATCACACACATATGATATATCATCACCCCCAGTATCACACACATCTGATATATCATCACCCCCAGTATCACACACATATGATATATCATCACCCCCCAGTATCACACACACATCTGATATATCATCACCCCCAGAATCACACACATCTGATATATCATCACCCCCAGTATCACACACATCTGATATATCATCACCCCCAGTATCACACACATATGATATATCATCACCCCCAGTATCACACACACATCTGATATATCATCACCCCCAGTATCACACACATATGATATATCATCACCCCCAGTATCACACACATCTGATAGATCATCACCCCCAGTATCACACACATCTGATATATCATCACCCCCCAGTATCACACACATCTGATAGATCATCACCCCCAGTATCACACACATCTGATAGATCATCACCCCCAGTATCACACACATCTGATATATCATCACCCCCCAGTATCACACACATCTGATATATCATCACCCCCCAGAATCACACACATCTGATATATCATCACCCCCAGTATCACACACATCTGATATATCATCACCCCCAGTATCACACACATCTGATATATCATCACCCCCCAGTATCACACACATCTGATAGATCATCACCCCCAGTATCACACACATCTGATAGATCATCACCCCCAGTATCACACACATCTGATATATCATCACCCCCCAGTATCACACACATCTGATATATCATCACCCCCCAGAATCACACACATCTGATATATCATCACCCCCAGTATCACACACACATCTGATATATCATCACCCCCAGTATCACACACATCTGATATATCATCACCCCCAGTATCACACACATCTGATATATCATCACCCCCCAGAATCACACACATCCGATATATCATCACCCCCAGTATCACACACATATGATATATCATCACTCCCAGTATCACACACATCTGATATATCATCACCCCCAGTATCACACACATATGATATATCATCACCCATAGTATCACACACATCTGATATATCATCACCCCCAGTATCACACACATCTGATATATCATCACCCCCAGTATCACACACATCTGATATATCATCACCCCCCAGAATCACACACATCTGATATATCATCACTCCCAGTATCACACACATCTGATATATCATCACTCCCAGTATCACACACACATCTGATATATCATCACCCCCAGTATCACACACATCCGATATATCATCACCCCCAGTATCACACACATCTGATATATCATCACCCCCAGTATCACACACACATCTGATATATCATCACCCCCAGTATCACACACACATCTGATATATCATCACCCCCAGTATCACACACATCTGATATATCATCACCCCCAGTATCACACACACATCCGATATATCATCACCCCCAGTATCACACACACATCCGATATATCATCACTCCCAGTATCACACACATCTGATATATCATCACTCCCAGTATCACACACACATCTGATATATCATCACCCCCAGTATCACACACACATCCGATATATCATCACTCCCAGTATCACACACATCTGATATATCATCACTCCCAGTATCACACACACATCTGATATATCATCACCCCCAGTATCACACACATCCGATATATCATCACCCCCAGTATCACACACATCTGATATATCATCACCCCCAGTATCACACACACATCTGATATATCATCACCCCCAGAATCACACACATCTGATATATCATCACCCCCAGTATCACACACACATCTGATATATCATCACCCCCAGTATCACACACATCTGATATATCATCACCCCCCAGTATCACACACATCCGATATATCATCACCCCCAGTATCACACACATCTGATATATCATCACCCCCAGTATCACACACATCTGATATATCATCACCCCCAGTATCACACACATATGATATATCATCACCCCCAGTATCACACACATCTGATATATCATCACCCCCAGTATCACACACATATGATATATCATCACCCCCAGTATCACACACATCTGATATATCATCACCCCCAGTATCACACACATATGATATATCATCACCCCCCAGTATCACACACATCTGATATATCATCACCCCCAGTATCACACACATATGATATATCATCACCCCCAGTATCACACACATCTGATATATCATCACCCCCAGTATCACACACATCTGATATATCATCACCCCCAGTATCACACACATATGATATATCATCACCCCCCAGTATCACACACATCTGATATATCATCACCCCCAGTATCACACACATATGATATATCATCACCCCCAGTATCACACACATCTGATATATCATCACCCCCAGTATCACACACATATGATATATCATCACCCCCCAGTATCACACACATCTGATATATCATCACCCCCAGTATCACACACATATGATATATCATCACCCCCAGTATCACACACATCTGATATATCATCACCCCCCAGTATCACACACACATCTGATATATCATCACCCCCAGTATCACACACATATGATATATCATCACCCCCAGTATCACACACATCTGATATATCATCACCCCCAGTATCACACACATCTGATATATCATCACCCCCCAGTATCACACACATCTGATATATCATCACCCCCAGTATCACACACATATGATATATCATCACCCCCAGTATCACACACATCTGATATATCATCACCCCCAGTATCACACACATCTGATATATCATCACCCCCAGTATCACACACATATGATATATCATCACCCCCCAGTATCACACACATCTGATATATCATCACCCCAGTATCACACACATATGATATATCATCACCCCCAGTATCGCACACATCCGATATATCATCACCCCCAGTATCACACACATATGATATATCATCACCCCCAGTATCACACACATCTGATATATCATCACCCCCAGTATCACACACATATGATATATCATCACCCCCCAGTATCACACACATCTGATATATCATCACCCCCAGTATCACACACATCTGATATATCATCACCCCCAGTATCACACACATCCGATATATCATCACCCCCAGTATCACACACATCCGATATATCATCACCCCCCAGAATCACACACACATCTGATATATCATCACCCCCAGAATCACACACACATCTGATATATCATCACTCCCAGTATCACACACATCCGATATATCATCACCCCCAGTATCACACACATCCGATATATCACCCCCCAGCATCACACACACATCTGATATATCATCACCCCCAGAATCACACACATCTGATATATCATCACCCCCCAGAATCACACACATCTGATATATAATCACCCCCCAGAATCACACACACATCTGATATATCATCACCCCCCAGTATCACACACATCTGATATATCATCACCCCCCAGTATCACACACATATGATATATCATCACCCCCAGTATCACACACATCCGATATATCATCACCCCCAGTATCACACACATCCGATATATCATCACCCCCCAGAATCACACACACATCCGATATATCATCACCCCCAGTATCACACACATCCGATATATCATCACCCCCCAGAATCACACACACATCTGATATATCATCACCCCCAGAATCACACACACATCTGATATATCATCACTCCCAGTATCACACACATCCGATATATCATCACCCCCAGTATCACACACATCCGATATATCACCCCCCAGCATCACACACACATCTGATATATCATCACCCCCAGAATCACACACATCTGATATATCATCACCCCCCAGAATCACACACATCTGATATATAATCACCCCCCAGAATCACACACACATCTGATATATCATCACCCCCCAGTATCACACACATCTGATATATCATCACCCCCCAGTATCACACACATCTGATATATCATCACCCCCCAGTATCACACACATCCGATATATCATCACCCCCCAGTATCACACACATCTGATAGATCATCACCCCCAGTATCACACACATCCGATATATCATCACCCCCAGTATCACACACATCCGATATATCATCACCCCCAGTATCACACACACATCTGATATATCATCACCCCCCGGAATCACACACACATCTGATATGCCACCCTCATTATCACACACATCGGGTATATACATATCACGTCTCTCACTTTTTGAGCTTATTAGACACGGCTCTGTATCGCAGCAGAAAGTCCCCATCCGCCGCCATCGTTGCCCGGTGACAGCCAGCTGACTTCCGGTATCTGTGCGGCACGGGGACTCCATGTTGTGGTTGGCCAATACTAACGCTTTCCTTCCGGGTGCCTCAGTTACACACCGCTCACTACGGGCCTGTGCTGCCACCTTGTGGTCGACGAGGGAACAGGTAATAGTGATGTCTGTATTTCATCCGTTTTTACTGCACCGTCTGGCTAGAACGCGCTCTCCTGGATGTGGTGCGGTTTTCTGTACACCATTGGCTGCGTGCCCACTATCAGGAATAGCAGCCTTTTACATTACAAGCACAGTGGATAGGATAGATAGAAATCCCATGCCCACTGTGCTCCTGTGTGCGTTTTCTCACCCACGGTGCGGGGTTACGAGTCTCTGCCTGTTACCCCCATTGCCAGTCATTAGGTGCGTTAAATCCGCACAGTTCACCAAGCACATGCGGATACATGCGTGAGTAGGACGCAAAACACGCCGAGTCCAGAACGCTGCTACCGATCGTGGGCACAGCGCTATTCCGGGATTGACTGATGTGTCACCCACAGCGAATCTCAGAAAACGTGTCACCTGCCAAGTCCATTCATTATCTTACGTCTGTACGTTTTCTGTAAAGACACCTGCCAGATCACAGACGGGTCACATGTGGCTGCACTGAGGTCTGTGGCGAGTGAGCGGCGTGCGAGCCGTGACGAGAGATCCGGCATATTTGGAAATATTTACAACTTGATGTTACAGTTGTAGGAAATCTTTTGACACAATTATCTCAATGTCACTTGTCACCATGTAGCTCTAACCTATGGCGGCAAGAAACTAAGAATGTGGTGTTGCCAGTGTACACTACCACATGGGACTCGGGGCTCACTCCTTCAGTGACATTGTGGTTGGTAGCCGCAGACGGGAGCCACATTGTGGTTGGTAGCCTCAGACGGGAGCCACATTGTGGTTGGTAGCCTCAGATGGGAGCCACATTGTGGATGGTAGTCTCAGACAGGAGCCACATTGTGGTTGGTAGCCTCAGACGGGAGCCACATTGTGGATGGTAGTCTCAGACGGGAGCCACATTGTGGTTGGTCGCCTCAGACGGGAGCCACATTGTGGTTAGTAGCCTCAGACGGGAGCCACACTGTGGTTAGTAGCCTCAGACGGGAGCCACATTGTGGATGGTAGCCTCAGACGGGAGCCACATTGTGGATGGTAGCCTCAGATGGGAGCCACATTGTGGATGGTAGTCTCAGATGGGAGCCACATTGTGGATGGTAGTCTCAGATGGGAGCCACATTGTGGATGGTAGTCTCAGACAGGAGCCACATTGTGGATGGTAGCCTCAGACGGGAGCCACATTGTGGATGGTAGCCTCAGATGGGAGCCACATTGTGGATGGTAGTCTCAGATGGGAGCCACATTGTGGATGGTAGCCTCAGACGGGAGCCACATTGTGGTTAGTAGCCTCAGACGGGAGCCACATTGTGGATGGTAGCCTCAGATGGGAGCCACATTGTGGATGGTAGTCTCAGATGGGAGCCACATTGTGGATGGTAGTCTCAGACGGGAGCCACATTGAGGTTGGTAGCCTCAGACGGGAGCCACATTGTGGTTAGTAGCCTCAGACGGGAGCCACATTGTGGATGGTAGTCTCAGACAGGAGCCACATTGTGGTTAGTAGCCTCAGGCGGGAGCCACATTGTGGATGGTAGTGTGACGCCCAAGAGACCGGGGTACCCAGCACCGGACCAATGGGGTCTGTCTCTTAAGGGGGATGTCACGGGTGGCTTGACCCGGTGCTGTGGCCTCAGGCAATGCACAGTGTAAGGGGTATCGTGAGGGGACAGGCACTTACTTGATCAGCAGCAGGTTCTCCCAGCGGCGATGATCCCGATCCTGGATAGATGGCTATTGTCCAAATGAAAGACTGAGGCACTGAAACGTTTAACCAGTTTACTTTAACATAAAAGGATTTACAACCAGTCCTGTCACCGGAGTCTGTATGGGAACTCTGAGTTACTTTGACCCTGCCGGGGTCTTCGCCTCTTATTGTGCGCAATTTCTGTGTGGCCCTGCTGCTGTATGTGAACTGGCTGCCGGCCCAATCTGTCCCCTCCGGGTCCTGGTTCGACGGGCAACCCGAGTCCTTTTATCGGCTTACCCCCTCCGGGAGTACCGCTGAACCCTGTGTCTGTTGCTGCGTCCGACCCTAGTGAAGCTGATATCACCTCACGTTTTTCCGGTTGCTGTATTATATATAATGAATACAGCCACGGATCCGGTATCCGTCTTTGCGCCTGTTCTGGGTAGTCATTAATGCTACCCGGTTCTCACAATGTCCCTTTTCTCTGTCCCTCTTCTCCTCAGGCCGGTGATTTGGGCCTGGAAACCGTCATAGGGCTGTTAGAAATTCAGCTGTATGACCTCTCACTATCAGCTCCTTAGCCCAACTGCCATTTCTTCTCTCAGACCAGAATGGATTAAGGGGAGTCTCTGGAGCTCCCCCTTCTGGCCGGAGGTGGTAGTGCAGTTTTGCTATTTTAGTATTTGTGTCTAGTGTCAGTAACTATTTTTGTGGCAAATACCCCTAGGGGTGCCACAGTAGTCTCAGACGGGAGCCACATTGTGGTTAGTAGCCTCAGATGGGAGCCACATTGTGGATGGTAGCCTCAGATGGGAGCCACATTGTGGATGGTAGTCTCAGATGAGAGCCACATTGTGGATGGTAGTCTCAGACAGGAGCCACATTGTGGTTGGTAGCCTCAGACGGGAGCCACATTGTGGTTAGTAGCCTCAGACGGGAGCCACATTGTGGATGGTAGTCTCAGACAGGAGCCACATTGTGGATGGTAGTCTCAGACGGGAGCCACATTGTGGATGGTAGTCTCAGACGGGAGCCACATCGTGGATGGTAGTCTCAGATGGGAGCCACATTGTGGATGGTAGTCTCAGATGGGAGCCACATTGTGGATGGTAGCCTCAGATGGGAGCCACATTGTGAATGGTAGTCTCAGACGGGAGCCACATTGTGGATGGTAGTCTCAGATGGGAGCCACATTGTGGTTGGTAGCCTCAGACGGGAGCCACATTGTGGTTGGTAGCCTCAGACGGAGTCACATTGTGGTTAGTAGCCACAGACGGGAGCCACATTGTGGATGGTAGTCTCAGACGGGAGCCACATTGTGCTTGGCAGCCTCAGACGGGAGCCACATTCAGGTTGGTAGCCTCAGACGGGAGCCACATTGTTGATGGTAGTCTCAGACGGGAGCCACATTGTGGTTGGTAGCTTCAGACAGGAGCCACATTGTGGATGGTAATCTCAGACGGGAGCCACATTGTGCTTGGTAGCTTCAGACGGGAGCCACATTGTGGATGGTAGTCTCAGACAGGAGCCACATTGTGGTTGGTAGCCTCAGACGGGAGCCACACTGTGCTTGGTAGCCTCAGACGGAGTCACATTGTGGTTAGTAGCCACAGACGGGAGCCACATTGTGGTTGGTAGCCTCAGACGGGAGCCACATTGTGGTTGGTAGCCTCAGACGGGAGCCACATTGCGATTGGTAGCCTCAGACGGGAGCCACATTGTGGTTGGTAGCCTCAGACGGGATCCACATTGTGGTTGGTAGCCTCAGACGGGAGCCACATTGTGGTTAGTAGCCTCAGAAGGGAGCCACATTGTGGTTGGTAGCCTCAGACAGGAGCCACATTGTGGTTGGTAGCCTCAGACGGGAGCCACATTGTGGTTGGTAGCCTCAGATGGGAGCCACATTGTGGTTGGTAACCTCAGACAGGAGCCACATTGTGGTTGGTAGCCTCCGATGGTTGGTGTACCGTCACAATTAGCTGCTTCCTAGACCTCTGAGCAGATTTCCGCTGTCTTTTTATAGATTCTGTGCATAGTGCTGGCATTTTGATCATGGTGATCAGCTTTGCACATTATCTTGGTTATTGTTAACAGCCATATGTTCTGCAGAACAATAACTACATGGACCCCAGCCTGGGGAATACAGTGGGCTCTGGAGCAGCTAGAGAAGTGATCATCAAGTGACACCAAATAGAGGATACCTGACAATAGTGCTGGCACAAGTAATTCTCTGCTAACACTGTGTAATGGCTGACCCTCGGGGTATGGAGGAGATATAAGCTGACGGGTGGCGAGAAACTAATCTTATTCTAGGTTTGTGGCACTGCGGGACAACTGTGAACGATTGTGACTCCAAGTCTGATTGTACATGAGCTGTGTGTGCTGAGAAGAGGTGTATAAAGAGGGTGCGGATTAGTAACGTCCGCCATTAGTTTTCCATTTGCTGCATTTCCATTTTTACCACATTCACACATCCATGTGACACGGTTTAAGCATAGACCACAATACACGGATCGGCTGGGGGTCTCCTGTCCCAAATACGAAAGCCTTGTATTTGCCTTGGTTCAGTTTGGGTGTGAAGACCCTCGGCAGGTCCCTGCAATGTGATCCGTATTTGGACCGCAACACATGGATGTGTGAATGTTACCCAATGTAACAGTCTGTGTTAGAGCAAGGTCATATTAGGTCTTCTTCACACGTTCATTTTTTGTGCCTGTATGTGTTCTTTTTTTAAGGCCCACAAACACTGACACACACACACACCCATTGTATTCAATGGTGATGCGCACGTCAGGTTTTTCACATGGACCGAGTGTCTGTGTGAAAAAAACATCGGCATGTCAAGTTGTTTTGCGCAGAACAGCAAAATGCGTTCCATACATGTGCACACTGATGACACATGGATGACATCCGTGTGTCATCAGCGTGACACATACCGGTGCCTGAGAAAAAGCAGTACAGTTCACACTGTTCTCTGGCACCGGCAGCTGAAGGCACCTATCATCATTGTCTCCAGATCGCACTGAGAACAGTCAGACCAGGAGACAATGATGAGAGTTGTATTCAACCACCGCTGCCTGGGAAAAGCAGTACAGTTCGTGCTGTTCCCCGGCTCCTGCTGCAGAAGGCAGCTCTCATCATTGTCGCCTGGTCTCCCTGTGATCAGCGTGACCATGCGACAATGATGAGAGCTGTATTCAGCACCCGCTGTGTAACTCCTGTGTAAAATAAAGAATTAAATTTAAAAAGGCGTGGGCTCCAGCTCAATTTTCATAACCAGCAGAGGAAAAGCCCGCAGCTGGGCACTGATAATCTGGGACAGGGGAACAATACCCTATAATGTTCCAAAGCTACAAATAACAGCTCACAGCTGTTTTCTTAGCCTTTCCTGGTGAATTTATGGGGACCCTAGAAAAAAATGACAGAGCCCCCTTATAAATTCAAACCAACAAAGGTTAAACAAATCGCTGTGGGTTGATAATAATAGCCTGGGATATGGCTTTTTATTATTATTGCAGTTTTTTTTTACAGGAGACGAGGGCTTCAATGGATTAGGCATAAGGTGAGTATAATGGATGTTTATTATTTTCTGTCTTTTACAGGGGACAAGGGCTTCAATTGAATAAGCATAAGGTGAGAATAACTTTGTTTTTAAATAAATGTATAAAACAAAGCGTGCATTTTTATTTCAAACAAAGGACTTGATTCTGGCTGTGTGTTTATTTCCAAACTTACTATGGGGCTAGTAATGGGGGCGTCTTATAGATACTTCTCCATTACTAACCTCTGGACAATACAAAGGTGATATCAACCTCTCAACCTTATTACCCCACTTGCTACCTCCACGGTGCAAGTGGGAAGAGAAAGGCTAAGCGCCAGATTTGGTTCATCTTATGCATGTGCCTCTTCTGAGGCAGCTGGGGACTGATATTGGTAGCCTGGGGGGGGGGGCAATGTTTCTGACCCCTTCCCAGGCTATTAATATCTATCCACAGCTATCTGTTTAGCCTTTGCTGGTTTTAAGTGATAGGATCCCCCGTAAATTCACTAGTAAAGGCTAAGTAAACAGCTGTGAGCTGTTATTAATAGCCTGGGAACATTTTGGGATGTTGTCCCTTGTCCCAGATTATTAACTCAGTCCCCAGTCATGTGCTTTCTCTCTGCTGGTTATGAAAATTACGAGGGAGCCCACACAGTTTTTTTTATTTAATTCTTTATTTTACACAGGAGTTACAAAACTGCTTCTGAATACAACTCCCATTATTGTCACCTGGTCGGGCTGATCACAGGGAGACTAGGTGACAATGATGAGAGCTGCCTTCAGCAGCCGGCGCCTGGGATCAGCATGAACTGTACTGCTTTTCCCAGATGCCGGGACGTGTCACACTGACAGCATATGGATGTGAAACACGGATACATGGATGTCACACATGTACATACGGACGGCACACGGGCACGGACCACGTAGCTCACCAGTACTGGCTTTTCCTGTACAGAAATCATCAGGATATGTGTGAGGGAGGCCTTACAGAGATATTTTTTTCTTATGACGTATTTAATAAACTACATAATAATTCTGTGCATTGCTATATAACAGGACAACAGTGCCCCAATGGCCACCTTTACAAGCTGACATTATATTGTGCATGTAAATTTATGTACCTTTAAATGGTTACCGTACATTTCGATAACCTGATGTAATTAATAGGTAATGTGCTAAATAGGTAATCCACAAATCACCTGAAAATAATGTTATCTATCCTCAAAAGAAATCATTTGAAAGTGCTCAAAATAAATCATTAAGGGATTACGGGGAGGAACATTTTCAGTTTCGGGGCAGGGAAGTCATTTGAAAGACATTTAGGGTAAAGTAAGTACCAGCCTCTATAGTGCTGTCAGAATGCCATACTTTTCTAAATCTTTTGCAATAAAAAGCCAGTTATGCCCTGTAATATGCTTTCGTACCAATGCCGGAAATATTCCTTCTTATGCTTCTGGCTGACAATATTTGAATCTACTGAACATGCAGTACAATAGCGATGGGCCTGGTGAACAGGAGTAAGACTGCACAAGGTTTGTTGTCCGTTACCATGGAGACACATAGGTCTGTTTAGGAGCTGAATGCTTAAAATGAAAATTTTTAATCAGGATAGATGATAAATGTATGACTGCTGGGAGTCCGGCTTTCATCACCGATCCTGGCAGAGGGTCCAAAGTCCCCTGTGTGAATGAGGAGGTGTTACACGGGCTCAACCTCAGCTCCAATAACTTCAATAGGATTTATAGACCGCTACCTCCCTCAGTCCTATTGGAGGTTGAGTATGAGGACCCCCACTCCATTTTTACAGGGAACTGTGTGACTTTCCTTCTCAGGAATGAATGTTGGATTAATGATATTCCATGGCGACGCATACAATATGGCACAGAGTGATCACTAATTCAAGGCATGTAAATGAGACATTATTACACACAGGATGAGCATAGAAAGCGCAGCTCAATAAAGTGGGCCAGTGCCGACACTGCGCAGGGAGCCCATACGTGCTGCGAATGGATCGTTATAAAAAATCATTGTTTTCTTTTTATGGCAAATCTGACAGCGAATCCATAATATGAGCTCACAAGGGATTTTTTTTGTTAGAAGTAAATATTTGAGAGAAACGAGGATCTTGAATTCGCAGTATTGGGGCAGGCTGCTGTTTTCTGACAGCCCAGGTGATGAGCGTCGTCTGACACAGACTGCAGACACAGGTAAGGGCTGATCTATATCATCGTCTGGCAGCCATGATGGAAGCACAGTACGCCCGCAGCTTTACAGTCCCTCAGCTATTCTCTGTTACTCCTACGTCCAGGGAATCTGCACTGTGTCACTGATGAACACCATAAGGGCTTGTTCACATGACAGTATTTTAGGTCCCAGTGATGTCCGTGAAGAAAGACGGAGCACAGCCAGACCAAGGTTATTCACTGGGGCAGAGGAATGGGCTGAATCTGCATGTGAAAAACATCATAGCATGCGCTAGATTCTTCTGTAAGTCGGTCATTCAAGTCTATGGCGGAGCAAAAAAAATCTGATTCCATATGGAGCCACATAGCATCCGATTTTTACAAATACATTGCAATTCTGTAACATAGAAAACAGTAAATGATTATTGGCTTCTGTGAGAAAAAAAGCATTGTATAGAGTTGACAAGTGAAAAAAAAATTGTCCCACAATATTTTTATACGCTGGTATGAACCTACCCTTACGCCAGCACAGAGCCGAAACACAATGCACAACTTCCATGTCGGGTGTGTCACGCTGTGTCGGTATTCGGTAAGGAAACTGTCCCTGGAACTTGGACCCTAACTATCCCAGTCCCGGGGGTACTCTTGAAGGTAGAGAGCCCCGGGTCCCTGACCCCACTACGCTCCAGATAAACCCTTATCTGTCCCCTCCCCCACCCCATGAGGCCTGGGACAGAAATATATGGTAAATAAGACACAAAGACAAAATAGGGATAACAGCAAGCAACAAACATACAAACACTCTCCAAAGGTAAAGAGGTGTATAGGGAAGGATAGGAATGTACCAACAAAATAGGAATAGGACAATGAGGAAAGCATACACCCAAAAACAGCAATTAAGAATTTCCAGTAGCAACAACGATCTCCTATTCAGCACAGCATCTCCAAGGAGCTAGGAAGCAAAGCTTTCACTGGCAAGACAGATAAGGTCTGGCCAGGTTTTATAGGGAAAGGTAATGACCAGATCAGAAGCAGCTGAAAATGGAGCTGCAAGTTTCTGACAGCATAGAAAGGGACGCTAACCTCTTCAGCACCAAAGGAAACTAAATCCATTTAATATGGGACACAACCAAACTAAATGTAAGATCTGCGATTCAGAATACGTAGTGATCTCCAAACCCCAGAGCTCCCAGGAGGACGTGACACACTTGTGACAGGATGACTGTACACTGACCAACCCAAGACCGAAGCGGGGGGGGGGGGTAGTGTTCTTTATTCTGCAAAAGAGAAGACCAAGTGGTCTGCAGATACCGCTGTATACAGAGGACATACACATTTTTAGAATCATCACTCCCCTATTAATTTTCTCACAGATTGTCAGTTATGAGGGCACAGGCAATAAATACACAGTGATTTTACAGGCATGGAACTATTAAATATCATATCACATAATAGAAGTAAAGAATTCTCTGTGAACTTTCCTCATCACTTCCTACAGCACTATGCAGAATTAATTACAGGTGATAGTGGAGCTGTCCTAATTGTGGAGATATGACCCAACATACAGATATACAGGTGCTTCTAACAAAATTAGAATATCATCAAAAAGTTAATTTATTTCAGTTCAATACAAAAAGTGAAACTCATCATATTAGATAGTCATTACACAGTGATCTATTTCAAGTGTTTATTTCTGTTAATGTTGATGATTATGGCTTACAGCCAATGAAAACCCAAAAGTCATTATCTCAGTAAATTAGAATAATTAACAAAACACCTGCAAAGGCTTCCTAAGCATTTAAAAAGGTCCCTTAGTCTCAGTAGGCTCCACAATCATGGGGAAGACTGCTGACCAGACAGATGTCCAGAAGGCAGTCACTGACACACTCCACAAGGAGAGTAAGCCACAAAAGGTCATTGATAAAGAAGATGGCTGTTCACAGAGTGCTGTATCCAAGCATATTAATGGAAAGATGAGTGAAAGGAAAAAGTGTGGTAGAAAAAGGTGCACAAGCAACCGGGATAACCGCAGCCTTGAAAGGATTGTTAAGAAAAGGCCATTCAAAAATTTAGGGGAAATTCACAAGGAGTGGACTGTTGCTGGAGTCATTGCTTCATGAGCCACCACACACAGACGTATCCAGGACATGAGCTACAATGTCGCATTCCTGGTGTCAGGCCACTCATGACCAATAGACAAAGGCAGAAGCCTTTTACCTCGGCCAAGGAGAAAAAGAACTGGACTGTTGCTCTTTTCAGATTTAAGTAAATTTTGCATTTCATTTGGAAAGATCCCAAAGTCTGGAGGAAGAGTGGAGAGGCCACAATCCAACTGCTTGAGGTTTAGTGTGAAGTTTCCACAATCAGTGATGTTTTGGGGAGCCATGTCATCTGCTGGTGTAGGTCCACTGTGTTTTATCAAAACCAAAGTCAGTGCAGCCGTCTACCAGGAAATGTTAGAGCACTTCATGCTTCCCTCTGCCGACAAGCTTTTTGGAGATGGAAATTTCATTCTCCTGCAGGACTTGGCACCTGTCCACATTGCCAAAATTACCAATACCTGGTTTACAAACAACAGTATCACTGTGCTTGATTGGCAGCAAACTCACCTGACCTTATCCCCATAGAGATTCTATGGAGTATTGTGAAGAGGAAGATGAGAGACATCAGACGCAACAATGCAGACGAGCTGAACGCTACTACCTGGGTTTCCATAACACCTCAGCAGTGCCACACACTGATCACCTCCATGCCACGTCACATTGATGGAGTAAATGATGTAAAAGGCGCCCCGACCAAGTATTGAGTGCATTTACTGAATCTCAGTAAATTAGAATAACTAACAAAAACACCCGAACATACATTTCAGTAGGCTAACATTTTTTATTTTAAAATCATTTTTCAAGCTGGTGTTATACAGTATTCTAATTTACTGAGATAATGACTTTTGGGTTTTCATTAGCTGTAAGCCATAATCATCAACATTAACAGAAATAAACACTTGAGATAGAGCACTTTGTTTGGAATGACTCTATATTGAAGAACTGAAATAAATTACGGTAACTATTTGATGATATTCTAATTTGTGAGAAGCCCCTGTACACAGTTATTCTTATAAGTACAGCTTTAGGACTGCCATACAATAAATTCACTTTGTCTAAACTAAAAACATAATATTCACACTACACTTACTGCAGATCTATACAAAAGTGGTAACATTTCTAAATCTTTCCAACATGTCTAATACGACTTCTTCCTTACTGGATAAAACAAAAAGGTAAAAAAGCAATGTAAACTTCCTAAAACTCTGGGGCGATTTACCATTGCTGTGTAACATTTACATGGAATAAACGTACATCAGGCAGCCAATATAACGGCGACGCACACTGTCGGTGCGCTTGGCACACACCGGGGGTGTACTTTACACCAGAATTTGGCACCCAACAACTGGCACACACAACCTGGTGCATTTTAGGGTTAGACTAAATTGAACCCCTTTAGGGTTTACTAAGGTGCAAACATCCGTTCTTTTAGTCCGGATCCTCATTAATAATTGTGTATTGATTGATTTGTGCCAACACATTGGCCCAACAACAATAGTACATCTGCCCCACTTTGTTCACAGTAGTGAGCTCATCAAAAATCGGGGTGGTTTGTGATTTCACATTTATACATTATAAATCTACCATCCATGCACATATACACACACCCAGGGGCACATGATGGATGGAAACTTTACTACTGCACCCTTACGACAATTATATATATATATATATATATATATATATATATATATATATATATATATATATATATATATCATTATTAGAGATGAGAAAAAGGTTCACAGGACCCTGGTCCAGCAGCCACTCTGGAAGTCCGTGGCTGCCAGATCAGAGCCCTGCAACCATCCTTTTGCGTGCCGGCACACCCAGCACCTCTTCCGATCAGTAGGCCTGGCACAAAGTCATGTGTTCAGAGGAAGCGATGAGGCTGCATTGGGCCAAGAGGTGAGAAGAGGTAAACTGGGCTCCAGTTTGGCGGCCATGGCTGCTGGACCAGGCTGCTGCGTTACTTTCTGCTCAGCTCTTTTACAGGCATTTTTGGTAAAGATGTGTTTACCCCACTCAATAGTATGAGTGAAATCTGCAGTAGAAGCGCTGAAAGAATTGACGCGGAGCAGATTTAAATCTGCACCAAATCTGCAAGTCAAGAATAAGCCAAACGTGCATGAGGCTTCGGGATACCCATTCACTTTTCTGGCATCAGGAAACCCTTCAAGTTTTGTGACAGATGTGTGCATAAAAAAGCGACAAAACACAACAAATGTGCAACTTGTGCACAGGCCCAAAAACTAATAAAAAGATTGATAAAACTAGATTTAAAAAGAATACTCGTTTGCTTGCCTGTCTGTTTTAGTAAGCACTTCCCAGAAATCAACAGCAATTTTTTGAATTTAAATAATTATTTAAAAGTCTTTTCAGAGGATAAAAATAAAAAAAAATAAAAATGAAAATAGTATTAACTGTAACTGTAGTACGTCAAATTGGTTGTTGTCCTGTTACACTGACAAAAACCATCCTAAAATGTTAATAGGATAAGGGCCTGTGAGAATGTGCAGTAGGAAGCTGTGACCTGGAGATAGCTTGACAATACATGGTACGGGTTATCTTCAGACAGCAGTGTGAGCAGCCTCTTCTTACTCCAGCAATCCTGGTACCTCCAGTATTAAATCAGATATACAGGATGGACAGCAGTGTGAGCAGCCTCTTACCTCAGTACTACTTATATTTCAGGTATTAGATAAGATAGACAGGGGGGACAGCAGTGTGAGCAGCCTCTTCTCATATCAGCACTCCTGTACCTACAGTATTAGATGAGATAGAAAGGGTGGACAGCAGTGTGAACAACCTCTTCTTACCTCAGCAATCCTTGTAACTCCAGTATTAGATGTATACAGTTTACACAGCAGTGTGAGCAGCCTTTTCTTATCTCTGCACTCCTGGTATCTCCAATATTAGATCAGATATACAGGGTGAACAGCGGAGTGAACAACATCTTCTTAGCTCAGCACCTCTGGTATCTCCAGTATTAGACCAGAGTGGACAGCAGTGTGAGCAGTCTCTTCTTACTTAAGCACCCCTGGTATCCCCAGTTTAACATCAGATGGACAAGGAGGACAGCAGTGTGAGCAGTTTCTTCTTACCTCAGCACCACTGGTATCTCCACTTTTAGACCAGACAGGGTGGACAGCAGTGTGAGCAGCCTCTTCTTACTTCAGCACTCCTGGTATCTCCAGTTTAAGATCAAATAGGCAGGTTAGACAGTAGTGTGAGCAGCCTCTTCATGCCTCTGGACCACTGGTTTCTCCAGTATCAGATTAGATACATCGGGTGGACAGCAATGTGAGTAGCCTCTTCTTACCTCAGCACCACTGGTATCTCCAGTATTAGATCAGATAGATAGGGTGGACAGCAGTGTGAGCAGCTTCTTTTTACATTAGCACTCCTGGTATCTCCAGTGTTAGATCAGATAGACAGGGTGGACAGCAATGTGAGTAGCCTCTTCTTACCTCAGCACCACTGGTTTCTCCAGTATTAGATTAGATAGACAGGGTGGACAGCAGTGTGAGCAGCCTCCTCTTACCACAGCACCACTGGTTTCTCCAGTATCAGATCAGATACATCGGATGGACAGCAATGTGAGCAACCCCGTCTTACCTCATTACTCCTGGTATCTCCAGTATTAGATCAGATAGGGTGGACAGCAGTGTGAGCAGCCTCTTCTTACCTCAGCACTCCTGGTATCTCCAGTATTAGATCAGATAGATAGGGTGGACAGCAATATGAGCAGCCTCTTCTTACCTCAGCACTCCTGGTATCTCCAGTATTAGATCAGATAGATAGGGTGGACAGCAATATGAGCAGCCTCTTCTTACCTCAGCACTCCTGGTATCTCCAGTATTAGATCAGATAGATAGGGTGGACAGCAATATGAGCAGCCTCTTCTTACCTCAGCACTCCTGGTATCTCCAGTATTAGATCAGATAGATAGGGTGGACAGCAATATGAGCAGCCTCTTTTTACCTCAGCACTCCTGGTATCTCCAGTATTAGATCAGATAGATAGGGTGGGCAGCAGTGTGAGCAGTCTTTTCTTACCTCACTACTCCTTATATCTCCAGTATTAGATCAGTTTATCCACTGAGAGCACATCTTCTTGCACATAAAGGTACGGGTGGAGCTTCTACTGCACATGCTCACAGGCAGCTAACCTGTTAGCATTCTAGGACAGGTTTCTGTCAATGTAACAAGATGGGGCCATTTTGATGTAGTAATTACCTCCCTGCAAAAAGTTATTTCCTTTCTCAATTTTTCGATTCCTCTTTAATAATAATATCCAGCAGTTCTCTGCTGACACTTCATCCAGCATTGTGCTAAAAGAAGCCCCATTACCTCTAGCATGAAGCCCCCAATTCTCCATAGAGAACAATAGCAGAAATCCCAGAACCTTCGGCCTCCAGGCTTGTGACACAGAATGCTAATGTAGGACACTTTTCTCATGCTTATGTGAACGCTCAGATCTCTTTGCTTTAAAATCTGAATGACATAAAATATTAAAATTGGAGGTTTCGGTTGTTCCTTACAATACACAGCAGTGTAGTGGACATATCCATTTCCAGCAAACAGGATATAACACAAGTTCTCAGCCTGAACTTCAGTAAAAAGCTTGTAATCCAGAGACTGGCGTAGTCCGTCAGACCTAGAATGTGAAACGTCCCCTCAATATGGAGTAGTGTACACCTGTTGTGCGTGGGTGTGAGCAGTGAAGGACACGGCACTACTGAAGCGTTACTACACACGACATATATATGGACACGTAGGAATACATATTCTCATCACTCCCGATCTCGAGGTCCTTAGTGTAAGTTGTGCTTCTACGATTCTAGACAGTCCACAGTAAGGGGAAGAGAAAGATGGAGAAATAATTGGCTTCAACATCTGGAAGAGTTTGGTCCTTTCACAATTTCAATACCTGGAAGACAGCAGTAGACCATCTTGTTAAGACCTAAGTAAGGATAACGTGGAATATTTTTGTAAGTATAGGTAAAAAATGCAGAAAAAGAGTTAGAGCTTCTGTGGCGGTGCCCCACCTCGAGGACTCGCCATAGTAAATGAATACCATATTGCCCCAATCAGCAAAAGTCACAATACCAATCTATATATATAATTGTCTAAGGGTTTTTCCATCTGTCTGTCTGTCTGTCTGTCCTGGAAATCCCGGCTCTCTGATTGGTCGAGGCCGCCAGGCCTCGACCAATCAGAGACCGGCACAGCATCGACGTAGAAATCCCGCGTCTCTGATTGGTCGAGGCCGCCAGGCCTCGACCAATCAGCAACGGGCACAGCGACGATGAAGTCATAATGGTTGCCATGGCGACGATGATGTCATAAAGGCATAGTCTGCCGCGAATTCTGGAATCATCATTGTCCATATACTACGGCAGTGTTCCCCAACTCTGGTCCTCAAGAGCCACCAACAGGTCGTGTTTTCAAGATTTCCTTAGTATTGCACAGGTGATGGAATTATTGCCTGTGCAGGTGATGCAATTATCACCTGTGCAATACTAAGGAAATCCTGAAAACATGACCTGTTGGTGGCTCTTGAGGACCGGAGTTGGGGAACACTGTACTACGGGGACATGCATATTCTAGGATACCCGATGCGTTAGAATCGGGCCACAATCTAGTCTATATATATAATTGTCTAAGGGTTTTTCCGTCTGTCTGTCTGTCTGTCTGTCTGTCTGTCCAGGAAATCCCGCGTCTCTGATTGGTCGAGGCCGCCAGGCCTCGACCAATCAGCAACGGGCACAGCGACGATGATGTCATAAAGGATGTAGAAATCCCACGTTTCTGATTCAGCGACGGGCACAGTATCGACGTAGATGTCATAATGGTTGCCATGGTGACGATGATGTCATAAAGGTTGCCTCGACCAATCAGCGACGGGCACAGTCTGCCGCGAATTCTGGAATCATCATTGTCCATATACTACGGGGACATGCATATTCTAGAATACCCGATGCGTTAGAATCGGGCCACAATCTAGTTCAGAATAAATGGTCAGCATGCCTCCATGATTACTATGCCAGAACATAGAGGAACACAAAAGCGCTCATAGGGTAATAGCGTCTTTGTATAGAACAGCAGATACTGATTAAAGGGAATCTTTCAGCAGGTTTTTGATACCTCATCTGAGAACAGCATGAAGTAAGCAAAGAGACCCTGATTCCAACGATGTATCACTTAGATTACTGGGTGCAGCTGTTCTGACTAGTGATGAGCGAACGTGCTCGGATAATGTCTTATCCCAGCATGCTCAGATGTTATCCGAGCATCTGGGTGTGCTCATACATTATGTTCGAGTTCCCACGAGTGCCTGCCTCGCCGCTGTTAGGCTACGTTCACATTAGCGTCGCGTCGCTGTTGCGTCGGCGACGCAGCGGCGACGCGCCCCTATGTTTAACATAGGGGACGCGTGCGTCTTTTTGCACGCGTTTTCCGACACGTGCGTCGTTTTAGACGCTAGCGTCGGACGCAAGAAAACGCTACAAGTTGCATTTTTCTTGCGTCCGATTTCGGCAAAAAACGACGCACGCGTCGCAAAACGCGCGCGTTTTTGCGCGCGTTTTTCCGTGCGTCGCCGACGCAACAGCGACGCGACGCTAATGTGAACGTAGCCTTAGACAGCCTCAACACATGTAGGGCGTCCCTAAAAAACAGGCATTCCCCACGTGTTGAGGCTAACAGCTGCAAATCATGCAGCCGCAGGGACTTGAACATAACATATGAGCATGCCCAGATGGTCAGGTAACTCGTTATCCAAGCACGTCCACTCATCACTATTTCTGACACAATCAGCGCTCTTAGATTGAGAAATGCAGCAGAGCTGAGAAAGCTAACCCCGCCCACACCAGGCTATATATATATATATATATATATATATATATATATATATATATACTAGATTGTGGCCCGATTCTAACACATCGGGCATTCTAGAATATGCATGTCCCCGTAGTATATGGACAATGATGATTCCAGAATTCGCGGCAGACTGCCCGTCGCTGATTAGGCGAGGCAACCTTTATGACATCATCGTCGCCATGGCAACCATTATGACATCATCGTCGCTGTGCCCGTTGCTGATTGGTCGAGGCAACCTTTATGACATCATCGTCACCATGGCAACCATTATGACATCATCATCGCTGTGCCCGTCGCTGATTGGTCGAGGCAACCTTTATGACATCATCGTCGCCATGGCAACCATTATGACATCATCATTGTCACGATTCCCCTGACCGCTGTCACCAATGGGTCAGGATTCACACCGTGACCGTCACCCCTACGTCACGGATTGAGGTGACTTTAGGCCAACAGACGGCTATCACATGTGCAGGGGGGCTTATCTTAGTTATCCCTCCACTCCACGATGTGATGAAAAACCACACACAAGGCTATTGACCTCTTGCTTACAGCAGGGGCTTATTCTAGGTATCCCACTGCTTTCAATATACCACAAACTGCAGGGATTTATGTATATCCCGCTTACAGTTCCACTTAACACTTGCAGCTCTCTGGCGCCCCCTTACTTTCAGGTCAGATTAGGTACTGCACCCTGGGTAATTAGTCGCCAGGAAGGCTGCCTGCTATGTACTGGCTATTGGGCACGCTGCAGCGACGCGGTAAACTACTCCCACTCAGGCAGGAACAATAATTATCAAACCCGCAGTTGCTTCAGCATAATCCAACAGTCAGCGCACTTTCGCTGCCACCAGCTTCGATTAAACGGGTCCGAAGCTAACCCAACACAACAGTAACAGTAGCGTTTTCCCTTCAGAAGACTTAGGGTACGGTTTTTAGAGCATGGAGAAGAACTAACATATAATAGTATATCCCATTAAAAATTAGGCAGTGCGTTATCAAAAATATTTTATAAAAAAGTTACAAATGAGACAATTGCAAATATCTACATGGGTAATTATAACATAAAGGGAATAAAAGAGAAAAGATAACACTCACATGTTAAAAGCATTGCAGGCAACCCAGGCTAGTGCAGTTTCCATACATCCCAGTCCATGGGATGTACTCAGCTCTTCCAGGACAATAGGACAAAAAGTCCAGAAGAAGAAATCAAGCAGAACCGACAGCTGGGGAGCCTGCCACAAACTTAATACCTTAAGGCTTTGACATCACAGAAGGGCTGGCTTATCCAGACCCTCCTCTCTCTACATTCTGCCTAAACTTTAAACTATTTTCTCTGATTTCTATAACTTCACTACAAAACATGTCAGAGTCCTAACATACTCCTCATTCATCTCGGATTAACGTGAGCATTCTAATGAGATCAAATATGTCCTATCTGGGGTACATATTTACAGAGAAATCCCTACTTCTTTACCAGATGGAGTTAGAAGCCCGAGTCTCATGGGATGTGTAGATACACCGAGTGAGACTAAGAATATATATTTTCGTATTTCTAGCTTAAATCGTTTGCCTAATATCTAACAAAAACTAAACAAAGAATCTTTCATGAATTTTTGGAGCCACTTTTCCTTATAGCTGAACAAGAGCTTACACAGGAAATGCCAGTCGTAAATTCCATTCGGCAATAAAACCTCTCTTCCCCCATACTCTCAGAGAAGGAAAGCCAGGAGTTTGCAGCTACAAACTGTTGCTCCAAGAAGGGGGGCTTAGCCCACGCAGGCTAGCAAGAGAACTACTTATGATATTTCATACCATATCGTGACAATCATCACTGTGCCCGTCGCTGATTGGTCGAGGCCTGGCGGCCTCGACCAATCAGAGTCGTGGGATGTCTACGTCCTTTATGACATCATCGTCGCTGTGCCCGTCACTGATTGGTCGAGGCCGCCAGGCCTAACGCATCGGGTATTCTAGAATATGCATGTCCCCGTAGTATATGGACAATGATGATTCCAGAATTCATGGCAGACTCTGCCCGTGCTGATTGGTCGAGGCAACCTTTATGACATCATCGTCGCCATGGCAACCATTATGACATCTACGTCGATACTGTGCCCATCGCTGAATCAGAAACGTGAGATGTCTACGTCCTTTATGACATCATCGTCGCTGTGCCCGTTGCTGATTGGTCGAGGCCTGGCGGCCTCGACCAATCAGAGACGCGGGATTTCTACGTCGATGCTGTGCCGGTCTCTGATACCAATCAGAGAGCCGGGATTTCCAGGACAGACAGACAGACAGACGGAAAAACCCTTAGACAATTATATATATAGATATACACAATGTCTATAGACAGTGAGCTGCTACTCACAGGAGGCGGAGTCTGGCAAGCGTCCATGTGCCACCTAGTCATGGCAATGATAATCTCCCGGTGATAAAACCTTCAGGCTAAGTAGACAACATCATACAGCCTGACATCTGACACATCATTGAAATCTGTGTTTAATCCCTACCTCGTGCTGTCCTCAGATTACATAGCAAAAACCTGCTGACAGATTCCCTTTAACACTCTCACCTTCTTGTGTGGAGACACAACACATGTCAAAGTTTAAGGGGTCCCCGGCTGCTGCTGCCAATCCTGCAGAAGTAGGGAGTCAGCGTAGTCTGTACATGGACTGGATGGAGAATTGCATGGAGGGCGGCTGGATGTGCTGCTGGGTTAAGGAGATTTCACAGTTCGGGAGTAGTGATAAGTTTTTATTGGAATGTAAAAGCTATGCGTTTTTGGGTTGGACCATCCCCTTCATCAGGTGATTTACATATCAGGGGTCGGTCCAACCCAGAGACATGTCATTTTTACATTCCAATAACTACTTCTGACTGCTCCCAGATTCAGGCTCCTTATGCCAGTAGCGCAGCCGTTCCATTCAGCACCCCCCACTCCATGCCATCCATCAGTAGTACTCCACGGGGCCCCCACAGAAGAGGACTAACCACAATGGCCTCATAGACGCCATGCTACGATTGTTCTCAGCCCCATAAAGTTCAGAAGTTTCACAAGAGCAGACATCAAAGGTCACTCATAAGTAACTAACAGCGTACAAAATGGGTGTTGTGCCGACTCTGTTCTCTGCATCCAGAAAGCGGTGAATGTTACTGTATGGTCAGCAGGAAAGCTGTGACCACTGTGTATTATCGAACTGTGAGCCATGAAACTCGTTATCTCACCTACATGCAATCATAGGAGGTCCCAGTACCACCACCAGCTTCATACTGTCTACTGGACCCCTGTGCAGCTGCCACAGGAACTACACCGTGGGGTGCGGAGACGTACCCCGGCCTGCTTCAAACCCACTAAGAGCACAGTCAGCATTCAGCAAAGCATTAAAAAATACATTCATGATCAGCTTTAACCTCAATCTTGGCTATTGTAGTGGGGGTGGACATATCATTGGTGCAGCCACACAGGGGCCCAAGAGGTAAGGGTGCCACCTCTACATCAGCAGGCAGCTTCTGTCATACACACAAATAGGGGCCGATATGCTGCTATTGCACAGTAGTCCTCTTCCTTCCGCCACTGGTAGTGAGACATTGGTAGCGGGATACTGGTAGCGGGATATTGGTAGCAGGATACTGGTAGCGGGATACTGGTAGCGGGACATTGGTAGTGGGATATTGGTAGTGGGATACTGGTAGTGGGACATTGGTAGCGGGACACTGGTAGCGAGACATTGGTAGCAGGATATTGGTAGTGGGATATTGGTAGCGGGATATTGGTAGTGGGATACTGGTAGTGGGACATTGGTAGCGGGATATGGTAGCGGGATACTGGTAGCGGGACACTGGTAGCGAGACATTGGTAGCGGGATATTGGTAGTGGGATATTGGTAGTGGGATATTGGTAGCGGGACATTGGTAGCGGGACATTGGTAGCAGGATATTGGTAGCGGGATATTGGTAGCGGGATATTGGTAGTGGGATATTGGTAGCAGGATATTGGTAGCGGGATATTGGTAGCGGGATATTGGTAGCGGGACATTGGTAGCAGGATATTGGTAGCGGGATATTGGTAGCGGGATATTGGTAGTGGGATATTGGTAGCAGGATATTGGTAGCGGGATATTGGTAGTGGGATATTGGTAGCGGGACATTGGTAGCGGGACATTGGTAGCAGGATATTGGTAGTGGGATATTGGTAGCGGGATATTGGTAGCGGGATATTGGTAGTGGGATATTGGTAGTGGGATATTGGTAGCGGGATATTGGTAGTGGGATATTGGTAGCAGGATATTGGTAGCGGGATATTGGTAGCGGGATATTGGTAGCGGGATATTGGTAGTGGGATATTGGTAGCAGGATATTGGTAGCGGGATATTGGTAGCGGGATATTGGTAGTGGGATATTGGTAGCGGGACATTGGTAGTGGGATATTGGTAGCGGGACATTGGTAGCGGGATACTAGTAGCGGGACACTGGTAGCGAGACATTGGTAGCAGGACATTGGTAGCGGGATACTGGTAGCGGGACACTGGTAGCGAGACATTGGTAGCAGGACATTGGTAGTGGGATATTGGTAGTGGGATATTGGTAGCGGGATATTGGTAGTGGGATACTGGTAGTGGGACATTGGTAGCGGGATACTGGTAGCGGGACACTGGTAGCGAGACATTGGTAGCAGGATATTGGTAGTGGGATATTGGTAGCGGGATATTGGTAGCGGGATATTGGTAGTGGGATATTGGTAGCGGGACATTGGTAGCGGGATACTAGTAGCAGGACATTGGTAGCGGGATACTGGTAGCGGGACACTGGTAGCGAGACATTGGTAGTGGGATATTGGTAGTGGGATATTGGTAGCGGGATATTGGTAGCGGGATATTGGTAGCGGGATACTAGTAGCGGGACATTGGTAGCGGGATACTGGTAGCGGGACACTGGTAGCGGGACATTGGTAGCAGGACATTGGTAGTGGGATATTGGTAGTGGGATATTGGTAGTGGGATATTGGTAGCGGGATATTGGTAGTGGGATATTGGTAGCGGGATATTGGTAGTGGGATATTGGTAGCGGGACATTGGTAGCGGGATATTGGTAGTGGGATATTGGTAGCGAGACATTGGTAGCGGGATATTGGTAGCGGGACATTGGTAGCGGGATATTGGTAGTGGGATATTGGTAGCGGGACATTGGTAGCGGGATATTGGTAGCGGGACATTGGTAGCGGGATATTGGTAGTGGGATATTGGTAGCGGGACATTGGTAGCGAGACATTGGTAGCAGGATATTGGTAGTGGGATATTGGTAGCGGGATATTGGTAGCGGGATATTGGTAGTGGGATATTGGTAGCGGGACATTGGTAGCGGGATACTAGTAGCAGGACATTGGTAGCGGGATACTGGTAGCGGGACACTGGTAGCGAGACATTGGTAGTGGGATATTGGTAGTGGGATATTGGTAGCGGGATATTGGTAGCGGGATATTGGTAGCGGGATACTAGTAGCGGGACATTGGTAGCGGGATACTGGTAGCGGGACACTGGTAGCGGGACATTGGTAGCAGGACATTGGTAGTGGGATATTGGTAGTGGGATATTGGTAGTGGGATATTGGTAGCGGGATATTGGTAGTGGGATATTGGTAGCGGGATATTGGTAGTGGGATATTGGTAGCGGGACATTGGTAGCAGGACATTGGTAGTGGGATATTGGTAGTGGGATATTGGTAGTGGGATATTGGTAGTGGGATATTGGTAGCGGGACATTGGTAGCGGGATATTGGTAGCGGGACATTGGTAGCGGGATATTGGTAGTGGGATATTGGTAGCGGGACATTGGTAGCAGGACATTGGTAGCGGGATATTGGTAGTGGGATATTGGTAGCGGGATATTGGTAGTGGGATATTGGTAGCGGGATATTGGTAGCGGGATATTGGTAGTGGGATATTGGTAGCGGGATATTGGTAGTGGGACATTGGTAGCGGGATATTGGTAGTGGGATATTGGTAGCGGGATATTGGTAGTGGGATATTGGTAGCGGGATATTGGTAGCGGGATATTGGTAGTGGGATATTGGTAGCGGGACATTGGTAGCGGGATACTGGTAGCGGGACATTGGTAGCGGGATACTGGTAGCGGGACACTGGTAGTGAGACATTGGTAGCAGGACATTGGTAGCAGGACATTGGTAGTGGGATATTGGTAGCGGGATATTGGTAGTGGGATATTGGTAGCGGGACATTGGTAGCGGGATACTGGTAGCGGGACACTGGTAGCGGGATATTGGTAGTGGGATATTGGTAGCGGGATATTGGTAGCGGGATATTGGTAGTGGGATATTGGTAGCGGGACATTGGTAGCGGGATACTGGTAGCGGGATACTGGTAGCGGGACATTGGTAGTGGGATACTGGTAGCGGGATATTGGTAGCGGGACATTGGTAGCGGGATACTGGTAGCGGGATACTGGTAGCGGGACATTGGTAGTGGGATACTGGTAGTGGGATATTGGTAGTGGGATACTGGTAGCGGGATATTGGTAGCGGGACATTGGTAGCAGGATACTGGTAGCGGGATACTGGTAGCGGGACACTGGTAGCGAGACATTGGTAGCAGGATATTGGAAGTGGGATATTGGTAGCGGGATATTGGTAGCGGGACATTGGTAGCGGGATACTGGTAGCGGGACATTGGTAGCGGGATACTGGTAGCGGGACACTGGTAGCGAGACATTGGTAGTGGGATATTGGTAGTGGGATATTGGTAGTGGGACATTGGTAGCGGGACATTGGTAGCAGGATATTGGAAGTGGGATATTGGTATCGGGACATTGGTAGCGGGACATTGGTAGAGGGACATTGGTAGCGGGATATTGGTGGCGGGATATTGGCGGCGGGATATTGGTAGCGGGACATTGGTAGTGGGATATTGGTAGCGGGATATTGGTAGCGGGATATTGATAGCGGGACATTGGTAGCGGGATATTGGTAGCAGGACATTGGTAGCGGGATATTGGAAGTGGGATATTGGTATCGGGACATTGGTAGCGGGACATTGGTAGAGGGACATTGGTGGCGGGATATTGGCAGCGGGATATTGGTAGCGAGATATTGGCAGCGGGACATTGGTAGCGGGACATTGGTAGTGGGATATTGGTAGCAGTATATTGGTAGCGGGACATTGGTAGTGGGATATTGGTAGCGGGATATTGATAGCGGGACATTGGTAGCGGGATATTGGTAGCGGGACACTGGTAGCGGGATATTGGTAGCGGGACATTGGTAGCGGGACATTGGTAGAGGGACATTGGTAGCGGGACATTGGTAGTGGGATATTGGTAGCGGGATATTGGTAGCGGGACATTGGTAGAGGGACATTGGTAGAGGGACATTGGTAGCGGGACATTGGTAGCGGGACATTGGTAGCGGGATATTGGAAGTGGGATATTGGTAGTGGGATATTGGTAGCGGGACATTGGTAGCGGGACATTGGTAGCGGGATATTGGTAGCAGCATATTGGTATCGGGACATTGGTAGCGGGACATTGGTGGCGGGATATTGGCAGTGGGATATTGGTAGCGAGATATTGGCAGCGGGACATTGGTAGCGGGACATTGGTAGTGGGATATTGGTAGCAGTATATTGGTAGTGGGATATTGGTAGCGGGATATTGATAGCGGGACATTGGTAGCGGGATATTGGTAGCGGGATATTGGTAGCGGGACATTGGTAGCGGGACATTGGTAGCGGGACATTGGAAGAGGGACATTGGTAGCGGGACATTGGTAGCGGGACATTGGTAGCGGGACATTGATAGAGGGACATTGGTAGCGGGATATTGGTAGCGGGACATTGGTAGCGGGACATTGATAGAGGGACATTGGTAGCGGGACATTGGTAGCGGGATATTAGCAGCGGGATATTGGTAGCAGGACATTGGTAGCGGGACATTGGTAGGGGGATATTGGTAGAGGGACATTGGTAGCGGGACATTGGTAGCGGGACATTGTTAGGGGGATATTGGTAGCGGGATAATGGTAGCGGGATATTGGTAGCGGGACATTGGTAGCGGGACATTGGTAGCGGGACCCCCTGGAAGAAGCTACGTTGCGAAACGCGCGTCGGGGTTCATCCTGTCCCACGGCAAGTCCTCCCCTCAGCAGGTATGCACACTATGGTGATAATATGCGTATGACCCGCCTGATTTGGCTTCCACATGGATGTATATGGCCCTTAACGTTATTTGCACTAAGCACTGACACTTTATTTGCTATCCTCTGGCCACTTTGGCACCGTGCATAGATTTAACCATATGGTTCCTACTCAGTTTACTTCAATAATTTTTAGGAGACATGTTTCCCCTCATTTGTCATTCATAGACATATAATTACATACACTATATATGACTCCTTGAGATCAATCCCATTGGCTTTTATTGCACTACTTTGTGGTCATTTTTTTCTCTGTAGTCCAGAGCCTGCTGATGCATGTGTATTGAGTTGGTGGATTTTCCTCATTCCGTTATATATATTCAACTGTACGGATTGCTGTGGGTTCATTCTGCCATGTTTCCCCTTAGTTTATGTTTAAAATTATATTTGAATTGCATTTTTGTCTTTTAATAACATTTAATAAAATTTCTGATATTTTAATTTTTGGTCTGTTACTTCCCTTCTTTTTTGGATATATAGTGGGATATTGGTAGCAGGATATCGCGGCTGCCACCTGCAGCACATGATGCAGACACAGCTTCTAAGCCCAAGCCAGCACAGTGTTTGCGGTGCAAGAAATAGGACAGTGCTGCAAACTTACCTGCTGAGGGAGGGAGCTGAACTTTAATCTAGTAAGAATTCTTTTTATGTCTTCTACTTTGGGTCTTAGGTTTGCACCTCTCAGAGACACAGCACGACTGCTGGAAAGAGCCCACCTCATGCCCACTTTGGTCACAGTCAGCTTTCGGGACACAGTCCCTGATGAGCTCTGCTCCCGTTCTGCAGTCATGATAGCAAGAAGGGCATCCTTCTCCAACTCCCTGATCCCCGCTGACAACACAGAAACAAAGTTGTCAAAACATTGTAAATTCCAGAAAAACATAAGATCAATCACTCTAGTCACAAATGACTATTCTGATTTTTCGTTAATCATCCAAACTTACCCGCGGAAGCAACAATACTAGAAGAGACGTTGAAGAGATCCAGAACAACTCCTTGGTAGGTAGGACAGAGCAAATAAAGATGTCGCATCTGTGGAATGTGAGATTTTCTATATGGCATCTGCTGTGCATAAAAGAAGAAAACAATACAATGAAGGAAACTTACAGGAACAGCCACCACTGACTCCTCCACATAATGACAAAGGTCCAATAGATGGCACATTCACCCCAGAACGTACAGAGCCGTTACCAGAAACCACTCCTTCACCCCAGAAAAGGAACACAGATTTCCCATCAGCAGTTAGAAGCGACATAGCCTCGGTCTCTTTCTCATGTTCATGCCACGGGATCTCCCACTCCCACAGTGATCCACTGGTGACTCCATCAATAACGATCACCTAACGTAATAAGCAGAAGATAAAACAAAACAGCACAAGCTACTTATCTGCACGTAAAGAGGATGTTTTACAATACGTTTTATCCAGTAGAGATGCCGATTAATTCAATTCTTTGCAAATCATATAGAAACAGATGGACGGCACCACAGCTCTCGTAAATAGTGTGAACCACTCACCTGCAATGGAAGTCCAGACTTCTGATCACGGGTGCCTTGGCTGAAGCAGTAGACAGACGATGCGGTAATAGGAAGAAAAGAGCCGGCACTCACCGATCATCCAGGACAGGTAACTTTATTAAAGTGCGGTTAAAACATCTTCACGGCCGGGGGTGCTAGATAAGGAGAGCGGCAAGCATGACGACGGCCGTTTCGCGCCTAGTATGCGCTTCTACGGGTCAATTGACCCGTAGAAGCGCATACTAGGCGTGAAACGGCCGTCGTCATGCTTGCCGCTCTCCTTACCTAGCACCCCCGGCCGTGAAGATGTTTTAACCGCACTTTAATAAAGTTACCTGTCCTGGATGATCGGTGAGTGCCGACTCTTTTCTTCCTATTACTGCTAATTCAATTCATTGCCCTTTCTCTTCGTCACAATTCTGATTATTAATATGTGAAATTGATATTAGCTCTGCCCCATCGGGCGGGGGTAACAACAGCAGCAAAGGGGTAGAGGAGGCCAGGGAGCAGCACACAGCACTGGTGAGGGACAGTGAGAAGACATGATGTGGCTGGGGAGGACAGAAAAGGGGGTGAAGCCACAGGACGCCGGTGCCAATTGTGAATTGTAGGGGTAACGGGGGCGCAGCTGAAGATCAGTGTGACTTATTCAAGAAGTTTGATCTTTCATGCAGATCGGGTCACGCTGTCAGTGTGAGTTCATCAGCTTCAGCTATATCAATCTGTGTGAAAGATCAAGCTGCTGCAGTAACTTACCATGAAACCTATCAGAGTGAGCGCAGCCCTGACAATACAGAGTCCTGCATTGGATTAATCCTGCAACAACTACAGGACATCACAGATCGTATACAGGAGAAACTGGTATAATATCTGCTGTTCCCTACTGTCCAGGACATGTCATCGCAAGTCAGTGATGTGGACACTGCACTTGGGCTTTGTTGGTTAGGATTAGTGTGCTGCATGTTTATATTGTACTAGATGGTGGCCTGATTCTAATGCATCGGGTATTCTAGAATATATATGTAGTTTATTTATGAAGATTTTAGAATAATACGATGAATACACAGAATTCGGCTGGCCAGGCGCGACCAATTAGCGAAGCGTGGTTCAAATCGCACGTCAATTCGCGGCCGGAGTGCGCCTGTAGCTGATTGTTCGCGACCGGCCACGTAGTATATAGCACAGCCATGTAGTATATAACACAGCCATGTAGTATATAGCAGCCACCATAGCATATAACACAGCCACATAGTATATAAGAGCCCACATAGCATATAAAACAGCCATGTAGTATAAAACACAGCCCACGCAGTATATAACACAGCCCACGTAGTGTATAACACAGCCAAGTAGTGTATATAACACAGCCCACGTAGTATATTGCACAGCCCACGTAGTATATTGCACAGCCCACATAGTATATAGCACAGCCCACGTAGTATATAGTGTTATGACCTGGTGGTTAGGAGCACCCGGAATGACCTGATAGTTAAACCTCATACAGGACGAGCTCTGGAATGTGGGAACTCTGCTGACCGCAAGCCCTAATCCTATCACACACACTAGAAATAGCCGTGGAGCGCTCCTGACCAGACCTAGGCGCCTCGTCACAGCCTAAGAACTATCTAGCCCTAGATATGGAAAATAAAGCCTACCTTGCCTCTGAGAAATTCCCCAAAGGTAAAGGAAGCCCCCCACATATATTGACTGTGAGTAAAGATGAAAGTCACAAACGCAGAAATGAAACAGGTTTCAGCAAAGGGAGACCAGACTTACTAAATAGACAGAGGATAGGAAAGGTAACTTTGCGATCAGCACAAAAACCTACAAAAGACCACGCAGAGTGTGCAAAAAAGACCTCCGCGCCGACTCACGGAACGGAGGAGCCACTCTGCATCCCAGAGCTTCCAGCTAGCAAGACAAAATCATGATAACCAGCTGGACAAGAAAACAGTGAACAAATAAAGACTATCAGGAACTTAGCTTCTGCAGGAGAAGGCAGGTCACCAGAGAGATCCAGGAGCGAACTGAACAAATGCAAAAACATTGACAGCTGGCATGGAGTAACGATCTGAGAGGAGTTAAATAGACCAGCCAACCAAAGGATAAACCACGTCACCTGTGCAAGGAACCTCAGAAGCCGCAGCTTCACTCATAGCCACCAGAAGGAGCCCATAGACAGAAGTCGCCGAAGTACCATTCACGACCACAGGAGGGAGCTCGACAACAGAATTCACAACAGTACCCCCCCCCCCTTGAGGAGGGGTCACCGAACCCTCACCAGAGCCCCCAGGCCGATCAGGATGAGCCAGATGAAAGGCACGAACAAGATCGGCAGCATGAACATCAGAGGCAAAAACCCAGGAATTATCTTCCTGACCATAACCCTTCCACTTGACCAGGTACTGAAGTTTCCGTCTCGAAACACGAGAATCCAAAATCTTCTCCACCACATACTCCAACTCCCCCTCAACCAACACCGGGGCAGGGGGATCAACGGAGGGAACCATAGGCGCCACGTATCTCTGCAACAACGACCTATGGAACACATTATGGATGGCAAAAGAAGCTGGAAGGTCCAAACGAAATGACACAGGATTAAGAACTTCAGAAATCTTATAAGGCCCAATGAAACGAGGCTTAAACTTAGGAGAGGAAACCTTCATAGGAACGTGACGAGATGACAACCAAACCAAATCCCCAACACGAAGTCGGGGACCAACACAACGCCGGCGGTTAGCGAAACGCTGAGCCTTCTCCTGGGACAATGTCAAATTCTCCACCACATGAGTCCAAATCTGCTGCAACCAGTCCACCACCGCATCCACACCAGGACAGTCCGAAGGCTCAACCTGCCCTGAAGAGAAACGAGGATGGAAACCAGAATTACAGAAAAAAGGAGAAACTAAAGTAGCCGAGCTGGCCCGATTATTGAGGGCGAACTCAGCCAAAGGCAAGAAGGACACCCAATCATCCTGATCAGCAGAAACAAAGCACCTCAGATATGTCTCCAAAGTCTGATTAGTTCGTTCGGTTTGGCCATTAGTCTGAGAATGGAAAGCCGAAGAAAAAGACAAATCAATGCCCATCTTAGCGCAAAAGGACCGCCAAAACCTCGAAACAAACTGGGAACCTCTGTCCGAGACGATGTTCTCCGGAATGCCATGCAAACGAACCACATGCTGGAAAAACAATGGCACCAAATCAGAGGAGGAAGGCAATTTAGACAAGGGTACCAAATGGACCATCTTAGAGAAGCGATCACAAACCACCCAAATGACCGACATCCTTTGAGAAACAGGGAGATCTGAAATAAAATCCATGGAAATATGCGTCCAGGGCCTCTTCGGGATCTGTTATGACCTGGTGGTCAGGACAATAATGGACCTGGTGGTTAAGAGCACACGGAATGACTTGATAGTAACTGATAATAAAGGATGAGCTCTGGGACGTGGGAACTCTGCTGACCGCAATCCCTAATCCTATCAGACACACTAGAAATAGCCGTGGATTGCGCCTAACGTTCCCTATGCAACTCGGCACAGCCTAAGAAACTAGCTAGCCCTAAAGAAGGAAAATAAAGCCTACCTTGCCTCAGAGAAATTCCCCAAAGGAAAAGGCAGCCCCCCACATATAATGACTGTGAGTAAAGATGAAAATACAAACACAGAGATGAAATAGATTTAGCACAGTGAGGCCCGACTTACTGAACAGACCGAGGATAGGAAAGGTTACTTTGCGGTCAGCACAAAAAACTACAAAAAGACCACGCAGAGGGCGCAAAAAGACCCTCCGCACCGACTCACGGTGCGGAGGCGCTCCCTCTGCGTCCCAGAGCTTCCAGCAAGCAAGACAACAATAATAATAGCAAGCTGGACAGAAAAATAGCAAACCAAAGAAATACAAGCTGGAACTTAGCTTCTGCTGGGAAGACAGGTCAGAAGAACGATCCAGGAGAGAACTAGACCAATATTGGAACATTGACAGGTGGCATGGAGCAAAGATCTAAGTGGAGTTAAATAGAGCAGCAGCTAACGAATTAACCTCGTCACCTGTGGAAGGAAACTCAGAAACACCCACCAGAGGAAGTCCATGGACAGAACCAGCCGAAGTACCATTCATGACCACAGGAGGGAGCCCGACAACAGAATTCACAACAGGGATCGGCAAGGGCAAAAGCAACCCACTGGCACGAGAACAGCAGGGCTTAGCCCGAGCACAAGTCCCACAGGACTGCACAAAAGAACGCACATCCCGTGACAAAGAAGGCAACCAAAAGGATCTAGCCACCAAATCTCTGGTACCAAAGATTCCAGAATGACCAGCCAACACTGAACAATGAATCTCAGAGATAACTCTATTAGTCCATCTATCAGGGACAAACAGTTTCTCCGTAGGACAGCGGTCAGGTCTATCAGCCTGAAACTTTTGCAGCACACGCCGCAAATCAGGGGAAATGGCAGACAAAATTGCCCCTTCTTTAAGAATACCCGCCGGCTCCGGAACACCCAGAGAGTCAGGCACAAAACTCCTTGACAGGGTGTCAGCCTTCACATTCTTAGATCCCGGAAGGTATGAAACCACAAAATCAAAACGGGAGAAAAAGAGCGACCATCGAGCCTGTCTAGGATTCAACCGTTTGGCAGACTCGAGACAAGTTAAATTCTTGTGATCCGTCAAGACCACCACGCGATGTTTAGCTCCTTCAAGCCAATGTCGCCACTCCTCGAATGCCCACTTCATGGCCAACAACTCCCGATTGCCCACATCATAATTGCGCTCAGCAGGCGAGAATTTTCTAGAAAATAAGGCACAGGGTTTCATCACCGAGCCATCAGAACTTCTTTGCGACAACACAGCCCCTGCTCCAATTTCAGAAGCATCAACCTCAACCTGAAAAGGGAGCGAAACATCTGGCTGGCACAACACAGGGGCAGAAGCAAAACGTCGCTTCAACTCCTGAAAAGCCTCTACAGCCGCAGAGGACCAATTGACGACATCAGCACCTTTCTTGGTCAAATCAGTCAACGGTTTAGCAATACTGGAAAAATTAGCGATGAAGCGACGATAAAAATTAGCAAAGCCCAGGAACTTCTGCAAGCTCTTCACAGATGTCGGCTGAGTCCAATCGTAAATGGCCTGAACTTTAACAGGGTCCATCTCGATAGTAGAAGGGGAAAAAATGAAACCCAAAAATGAAACCTTCTGAACTCCAAAGAGACACTTTGACCCCTTCACAAACAAGGAATTCGCACGAAGGACCTGGAACACCATTCTGACCTGCTTCACATGAGACTCCCAATCATCCGAAAAGACCAAAATGTCATCCAAGTACACAATCAGGAATTTATCCAGGTACTCTCGGAAGATGTCATGCATAAAGGACTGAAACACAGATGGAGCATTAGAAAGCCCGAATGGCATAACCATGTACTCAAAATGGCCCTCGGGCGTATTAAATGCCGTTTTCCATTCATCACCCTGTTTAATTCGCACAAGATTATACGCACCACGCAGATCTATCCTGGTGAACCAACTAGCCCCGTTAATCCGAGCAAATAAATCAGACAGCAGCGGCAAAGGATACTGAAATTTGACTGTGATCTTATTAAGAAGGCGGTAATCAATACAAGGTCTCAAAGAACCATCCTTCTTGGCCACAAAAAAGAACCCTGCTCCCAATGGTGACGACGACGGACGAATATGACCCTTCTCTAAGGATTCCTTTATATAACTCCGCATAGCGGCGTGCTCTGGCACAGATAAATTAAACAGACGGCCCTTAGGAAACTTACTACCAGGAATCAAATTAATAGCACAGTCGCAATCCCTATGAGGAGGTAGGGCACCGGATTTGGGCTCTTCAAATACATCCCGGTAATCTGATAAAAACTCAGGGACTTCAGAAGGAGTGGAAGGCGAAATTGACAGCAATGGAACATCACCATGTACCCCCTGACAACCCCAGCTGGACACAGACATAGATTTCCAATCCAACACTGGATTATGGACCTGTAGCCATGGCAACCCCAAAACGACCACATCATGCAGATTATGCAACACCAAAAAGCGAATATCCTCCTGATGTGCAGGAGCCATGCACATGGTCAATTGAGTCCAGTACTGAGGCTTATTCTTGGCCAAAGGCGTAGCATCAATTCCTCTCAATGGAATAGGATACTGCAAGGGCTTCAAGAAAAAACCACAGCGCCTGGCAAACTCCAAGCCCATCAAATTCAGGGCAGCGCCTGAATCCACAAATGCCATTACAGAATAGGACGACAGAGAGCAAATCAGAGTAACGGACAAAAGAAATTTAGACTGTACCGTACCAATGGTGGCAGACCTAGCGAACCGCTTAGTGCGCTTAGGACAATCGGAGATAGCATGAGTGGATTCACCACAGTAAAAACACAGCCCATTCCGACGTCTGTGTTCTTGCCGTTCAGCTCTGGTCAAAGTCCTATCACACTGCATAGGCTCAGGCCTATGCTCAGAGAACACCGCCAGATGGTGCACAGCTTTGCGCTCACGCATGCGCCGATCGATCTGAATGGCCAAAGACATAGACTCATTCAGACCAGCAGGCGTGGGAAATCCCACCATGACATCCTTAAGGGCTTCAGAAAGACCCTTTCTGAAAATTGCCGCCAGGGCACATTCATCCCACTGAGTAAGCACAGACCACTTTCCAAACCTCTGACAGTACACCTCCGCTTCATCCTGACCCTGACACAAAGCCAGCAAGATTTTCTCTGCCTGATCCACTGAATTTGGTTCATCATAAAGCAATCCAAGCGCCAGAAAAAACGCATCAACATCACGCAATGCAGGATCTCCTGGCGCAAGGGAAAATGCCTAGTCTTGAGGGTCACCACGTAACAAAGAAATAATGATTTTTACTTGTTGAACGGGGTCACCAGAGGAGCGGGGTTTCAAAGCTAGAAACAGTTTACAATTATTTTTGAAATTCAAGAACCTAGATCTATCCCCAGAAAATAAGTCAGGAGTAGGAATTCTAGGCTCTAACATAGGATTCTGAACCACAAAATCTTGAATGTTTTGTACCCTTGCAGTGAGATGATCCACACAAGAGGACAGACCTTGAATGTCCATATCTACACCTGTGTCCTGAACCACCCAAAGGTCTAGGGGAAAAGAAAGACAAAACACAGTGCAAAGAAAAAAAAATGGTCTCAGAAGTTCTCTTATCCCTCTATTGAGATGCATTAACCCCTTACCGGCATCGGACGTACTATACCGTCCGATGCCGGCTCCCCTGCTTTGATGCAGGGCTCCGCGGTGAGCCCGCACCAAAGCCGGGACATGTCAGCTGTTTTGAACAGCTGACATGTGCCCGTAATAGGCGCGGGCAGAATCGCGATCTGCCCGCACCTATTAACTAGTTAAATGCCGCTGTCAAACGCAGACAGCGGCATTTAACTACCGCTTCCGGCCGGGCGGCCGGAAATGACGTCATCGCCGACCCCCGTCACATGTCCGGGGGTCGGCGATGCGTCTCCATTGTAGCCATAGAGGTCCTTGAGACCTCTATGGTTACTGATTGCCCGTCGCTGTGAGCGCCACCCTGTGGTCGGCGCTCACAGCACACGTGCAATTCTGCTACATAGCAGCGATCAGCAGATCGCTGCTATGTAGCAGAGCCGATCGTGCTGTCCCTGCTTCTAGCCTCCCATGGAGGCTATTGAAGCATGGCAAAAGTTAAAAAAAAAAGTTTAAAAAAATGTGAAAAAAATAAAAAAAACATAAAAGTTTAAATCACCCCCCTTTCGCCCCAATCAAAATAAATCAATAAAAAAAATATCAAATCTACGCATATTTGGTATCGCCGCGCTCAGAATTGCCCGATCTATCAAATAAAAAAAGTATTAACCTGATCGCTAAACAGCGTAGCGGGAAAAAAACTCGAAACGCCAGAATTACGTTTTTTTGGTCGCCGCGACATTGCATTAAAATGCAATAACGGGCGATCAAAAGAACGTATCTGCACCGAAATGCTATCATTAAAAACGTCATCTCGGCACGCAAAAAATAAGCCCTCAACCGACCCCAGATCACGAAAAATGGAGACGCTACGAGTATCGGAAAATGGCGCAATTTTTTTTTTTTTTTTTTTTTTTTTTTTAGCAAAGTTTGGAATTTTTTTTCACCACTTAGATAAAAAATAACCTAGTCATGTTTGGTGTCTATGAACTCGTAATGACCTGGAGAATCATAATGGCAGGTCATTTTTAGCATTTAGTGAACCTAGCAAAAAAGCCAAACAAAAAACCAATGTGGGATTGCACTTTTTTTGCAATTTCACCGCACTTGGAATTTTTTTCCCGTTTTCTAGTACACGACATGCTAAAACCAATGATGTCGTTCAAAAGTACAACTCGTCCCGCAAAAAATAAGCCCTCACATGGCCAAATTGACGGAAAAATAAAAAAGTTATGGCTCTGGGAAGGAGGGGAGCGAAAAACGAACACGGAAAAACGAAAAATCCCCTGGTCATGAAGGGGTTAATACTTTTGGCCAGCTGTACTGTTATGACCTGGTGGTTAGGAGCACCCGGAATGACCCGATAGTTAAACCACATACAGGACAAGCTCTGGGATGTGGGAACTCTGCTGACCGCAAGCCCTAATCCTATCACACACACTAGAAATAGCCGTGGAGCGCTCCTGACCAGACCTAGGCGCCTCGTCACAGCCTAAGAGCTATCTAGCCCTAGAGATGGAAAATAAAGCCTACCTTGCCTCAGAGAAATTCCCCAAAGGTAAAGGAAGCCCCCCACATATATTGACTGTGAGTAAAGATGAAAGTCACAAACGCAGAAATGAAACAGGTTTCAGCAAAGGGAGGCCAGACTTACTAAATAGACAGAGGATAGGAAAGGTAACTTTGCAGTCAGCACAAAAACCTACAAAAGACCATGCAGAGTGTGCAAAAAAGACCTCCGCACCGACTCACGGTGCGGAGGGGCCACTCTGCATCCCAGAGCTTCCAGCTAGCAAGACAAAATCATGATAACCAGCTGGACAAGAAAACAGTGAACAAATAATGACTATCAGGAACTTAGCTTCTGCAGGAGAAGGCAGGTCACCAGAGAGATCCAGGAGCGAACTGAACAAATGCAAAAATATTGACAGCTGGCATGGAGTAACGATCTGAGAGGAGTGAAATAGAACAGCCAACCAAAGGATAAACCACGTCACCTGTGTAAGGAACCTCAGAAGCCGCAGCCTCACTCATAGCCACCAGAGGGAGCCCACAGACAGAACTCGCCGAAGTACCATTCACGACCACAGGAGGGAGTTCGACAACAGAATTCACAACAGTATATAGCACAGCGACGTAGTATATAACACAGCCCATGCAGTATATAACACAGCCACATAGTCCCACATAGTATGTAGCACAGCCAAGTAGTATATAGTACAGCCACGTAGTATACTGCACAGCCACATAGTATATTGCATAGTCCACGTAGTATATTGCACAGTCCACGTAGTGTATTGCACAGCCCACGTAGTATATAACACAGCCGACGCAGTATATAACACAGCCCACGCAGTATATAGCACAGCCCATGCAGTATATTACAGCCACGTAATATATTACACAGCCCACGTAGTATGTTGCACAGCCGACGTAGTATATAGCACAGCAACGGAGTATATAACACAGCCCATGCAGTATATAGCACAGCCCACGTAGTCCCACGTAGTATATAGCACAGCCAAGTAGTATATTGCACAGCCACGTAGTATATAGCACAGCCATGTAGTCTATTGCACAGTCCACGTAGTATATAGCACAGCCCATGTAGTATATAGCACAGCCACGTAGTATATTGCAGAGCCGACACAGTATATTGCAGAGCCCACGCAGTATATAACAGTCCACGTAGTATACAACACAGCCCACTTAGTATACAACACAGCCCACGCAGTATATAGCAATGTGGGCACCATATCCCTGTTAAAAAAAAAAGAATTAAAATAAAAAATAGTTATATACTCACCCTCCGATGGCCCCCGGATCCAGCCCAGGCCTTTCTCGCTCCTCGCGCGCCGCTCCGGTCCCAAGCGGCAATAACACGTGAAGATGTAGCGGTCTCGCGAGACCGCTATGTCATCTCCGGTCATTGCCGCAATGCATTCTGGGGACTGGAGCGGCGCGCGAGGAGTGGGAAAGGCCTGGGCTGGATCCAGGGGCTGTCAGAGGATGAGTATATAATGATTTTTTTATTTTTTTAACATTATATGTTTTACTTTTGATGCTGCATAGGCAGCATCATTAGTAAAAAGTTGGTCACACAGAGGGTTAATGGCAGCGTTAACGAACTGCGTTACACCGCGTTATGCGCGGTGTAAGGCAGTCCGGTTAACGCTATGTGGGCGCTGACTGGGGGGGAGTAGGGAGGGGGTACTGACTGCAGGGGAGGAGGGAGGGGCCAATTCGCGGCCAGACTGTGCCCGTCGCTGATTGGTCACAGCCTCGGGCCGCGACCAATCAGCGACACGGGATTTCCGTGACAGACAGACAGACAGACGGAAGTGACCCTTAGACAATTATATAGTAGATTGTTCTGATGTATGCTGTGTATATTCTGTATAGCGGTACAGACACAGATGTATGTGGTGTTAGGTGGGTTCTTCTTGTGGGACACTGGGATACTGGGGTTCTTGGGTTACAAACTGGCACTGACCTGATCTGGCCTATGGACATGGACTGGGCATGAGACCCAGGACCAGTTCTTGGGTCAGAGTGAGGCTAGGTACTGTGGGTTCAGGTGTGGAGTTTTTCATTCATAGTATATAGTTTTCATCATGTATATACATTTATATTTACATAGTCCGTCGTTAATTATCTACTGCTCTGTAAATGTGGCATGTTACAAATACAGATCAATGTTCCTAGTAACCAAAAGGCATAAAAAATATTGCTCCTTCTGGCTACTATCAGCACTAAAACAATACATGATACACTTACTCTGCTGTACTGGCACATTCATCACTCTGAGATCAGTGAAGGTACGACTACTGATCAGCTGTTACAAGCTCCGGCGGTGACCGGATGTGAACACCTTGACTTGAGACGAACTGGACTGATACAATCAATGTGTAAAGGTCGCTGCCGGGTGCTGCAGAACAGCTGTCACATGTTCACATCCAGCCACCAAGGGAGCCTGTAGAAGCTGATCAGTGGGGTGGTGCGAGTTGGACCTCTGCCTACTTCATGTTGATGACCTATCCTTTAGGACTGGTCATCCATACATCATAAGCGCACAACCCTTCTAATATTTTGGTAGTACTGCCCCACTTCACCCGCTACTCTATGACAGGCTGCTGTATATGACTGCATACACAGCAGCCTGAAGAAGCAGGGGAGCACTCTGCCCATTAACACCCCGGACTCAAGCTACGTGTTCCCTGAGGCCATACAGCACCCTTTTCGTTATATGACACGGACCCGTAGCTGTAATAAGCTGCCTTTACACAGGGCAATATATTAAGCTGACAGAATGAGTGTAGAGACAATGATGTCCTAAATCAGAACCATGGTGAAGCCAGCCATGCGTTCATGTACAGGTCCTTCTCAAAAAATTAGCATATAGTGTTAAATTTCATTATTTACCATAAAGTAATGATTACAATTAAACTTTCATATATTATAGATTCATTATCCACCAACTGAAATTTGTCAGGTCTTTTATTGTTTTAATACTGATGATTTTGGCATACAACTCCTGATAACCCAAAAAACCTGTCTCAATAAATTAGCATATCAAGAAAAGGTTCTCTAAACCACCTATTACCCTAATCTTCTGAATCAACTAATTAACTCTAAACACATGCAAAAGATACCTGAGGCTTTTATAAACTCCCTGCCTGGTTCATTACTCAAAACCCCCATCATGGGTAAGACTAGCGACCTGACAGATGTCAAGAAGGCCATCATTGACACCCTCAAGCAAGAGGGTAAGACCCAGAAAGAAATTTCTCAACAAATAGGCTGTTCCCAGAGTGCTGTATCAAGGCACCTCAATGGTAAGTCTGTTGGAAGGAAACAATGTGGCAGAAAACGCTGTACAACGAGAAGAGGAGACCGGACCCTGAGGAAGATTGTGGAGAAGGACCGATTCCAGACCTTGGGGAACCTGAGGAAGCAGTGGACTGAGTCTGGTGTGGAAACATCCAGAGCCACCGTGCACAGGCGTGTGCAGGAAATGGGCTACAGGTGCCGCATTCCCCAGGTAAAGCCACTTTTGAACCATAAGCAGCGGCAGAGGCGCCTGACCTGGGCTACAGAGAAGCAGCACTGGACTGTTGCTAAGTGGTCCCAAGTACTTTTTTCTGATGAAAGCAAATTTTGCATGTCATTCGGAAATCAAGGTGCCAGAGTCTGGAGGAAGACTGGGGAGAAGGAAATGCCAAAATGCCTGAAGTCCAGTGTCAAGTACCGACAGTCAGTGATGGTGTGGGGTGCCATGTCAGCTGCTGGTGTTGGTCCACTGTGTTTCATCAAGGGCAGGGTCAATGCAGCTAGCTATCAGGAGATTTTGGAGCACTTCATGCTTCCATCGGCTGAAATGCTTTATGGAGATGAAGATTTCATTTTTCAGCACGACCTGGCACCTGCTCACAGTGCCAAAACCACTGGTAAATGGTTTACTGACCATGGTATTACTGTGCTCAATTGGCCTGCCAACTCTCCTGACCTGAACCCCATAGAGAATCTGTGGGATATTGTGAAGAGAAAGTTGAGAGACGCAAGACCCAACACTCTGGATGAGCTTAAGGCCGCTATTGAAGCATCCTGGGCCTCCATAACATCTCAGCAGTGTCACAGGCTGATTGCCTCCATGCCACGCCGCATTGAAGCAGTCATTTCTGCCAAAGGATTCCCGACCAAGTATTGAGTGCATAACTGAACATTATTATTTGATGGTTTTTTTGTTTGTTATTAAAAAACACTTTTATTTGATTGGATGGGTGAAATATGCTAATTTATTGAGACAGGTTTTTTGGGTTATCAGGAGTTGTATGCCAAAATCATCAGTATTAAAACAATAAAAGACCTGACAAATTTCAGTTGGTGGATAATGAATCTATAATATATGAAAGTTTAATTGTAATCATTACATTATGGTAAATAATGAAATTTAACACTATATGCTAATTTTTTGAGAAGGACCTGTATGTGGTCATTTCTAGGAGTCTCACTCACCTTTTTCTCAGTGGTGTTGCTCTGGATCTGTATGAAGAAATCCAAGTTTCCATCACTGTTGAAGTACCCAAGCTTGGGATGGCTGTCGGAGGATGTAAGACTTTACTTTACACTGTACAATACACATATAATATATAACACTACTCATCAGACCCAGATTCCACTAACACCATTCTGCTGGCGGAGGATGAGCTCCGAGCTTTATGTCACTCACAGAAAAATGAATGAGAGATAGGATTCATTTAGAAAAACACATCTTTGGTCCATGTGCTGCCCGTGTGGAGAACGGACACACAAGGACTCAATGATGGCCTCTGTCCTAGTACACAGGACTTGAGGAGAGAACATCTCCACAGAAGGTACCACCAACCCTCATCAGAAGCGTCTGGCAGGGACTTACTCTGCTCACCCTATTAACCCCTTCCCGACATATGACATATGCTAGTATGTCATATGCAGGGTCCCTGTCTAAGGCCGCATTCACAGCATCAGTATTTGGTCAGTTTTTTTACCTCAGTATTTATAAGCCAAAACCAGGAGAGGAACCATCAGAGGAAAAGTAGAATAGAAACACGTCACCACTTCTGTATTTATCACCCACTCCTGGTTTTGGCTTACAAATACTGAGGTAAAAAACTCACCAAATACTGAACGTGTGAACATGGCCTTAGAAGCAGGCTCATTACTGGCACATGATTACTGTCAGATGATGGCTATCTTAGGCTAAGAGTATACAGTAATAATATAATAATAATCTTTATTTATATAGCGCCAACATATTCCGCAGCGCTTTACAGTTTAACAGTTTCAATGTCTTTGTCAGGCTGATTACGAGCAGAACCCTCCTAAAAAAGTGCAGGAAAAGCGCCCCTTAAAATCAACATAATGCACAGCAATGTCAAAACGCCATTGTTCATTGTTGTGCACAGGATCAGTCTTTTGGCACTTATTTTAACAAAACATTTGTGCAGACCTATTCCTTCTCGCATCTATAAATCTGTGGTAAAACGTAATTCTACAATGGGTTCACATTAAACCCAATAATCAAACAAAAACTGTATAGATAAGTCAAAATATTATAAAGTGTGAAAGCAAAATTGGAGAAAACTGTAAATGATCTACTACAGACCTGTACACATTGTTCAGGTTGATGCTCCATCTCTGCTCCAGATCTTGTCCACTCACCAGGGCTATGGCGTCTTTCGTTGTGACAAGGAGATCACTGAAGTTACTGAGATAGACTGGGACTGTCTGCAGAAACTCCACTCCGGCACTGTGGGGTAACACGGACATGTCATCCACAGGGCAGCATGTTGGGCCAGATACGTCCAGCCTGATATCGTCAGTCCGGGCTTATACTAGATCCCAAATATACGAGAAATAACGTCGGGATGGTTTCCCCCAAGGAAGAAGAAGTGCCAGAGATGACACACTGAGAATGGGGAGCAGCACAAGATATTTTACCAAGATGCACTATTTTTTTTTTTATATAAGTCATTTTCACGTATGAAATGGTGAAAAGGAAAATTCTTCCTTAACTTATGTGATGGAATGGTGCAAATGTGAATATTCCATTATGTAAGTAGGTACCTGTACACATTGATGAGTTTAGAATGATTGACTGATCTTTTCTTTTCCCAGTCTGGATCGATCCTCTGAAGGGGACTTGGGAAATTACCTCCAGTTTTGGCCTGTGCATATATATCCCTTAATGCAAACGCCTGGATGTTCCCTAATGGGAAAATCAAAGGTTATTAATGCCACAATGGATATAGTTGTGTCCGGCAATATATCTGAAGCTCACACAAAGAATAACCGGTGTGGAAACCCTAATAAATAACCAGGGTAAAAATGATAGAACAGAGCTAACAGGAACAATCCGTGGAATCTACAGCTATATGACACTAATCCAGAACACAGAAATAACTATAACAACATTAACAATCCGTGGAATCTACAGATATATGACACTAATCCAGAACACAGAAATAACTATAACAACATTAACAATCCGTGGAATCTACAGATATATGACACTAATCCAGAACACAGAAATAACTATAACAACATTAACAATATGTGAAATCTACAGATATATGACATTAATCCAGAACACAGAAATAACTATAACAACATTAACAATCTGTGGAATCTACAGATATATGACACTAATCCAGAACACAGAAATAACTATAACAACATTAACAATCCGTGGAATCTACAGATATATGACACTAATCCAGAACACAGAAATAACTATAACAACATTAACAATCCGTGGAATCTACAGATATATGACACTAATCCAGAACACAGAAATAACTATAACAACATTAACAATCCGTGGAATCTACAGATATATGACACTAATCCAGAACACAGAAATAACTATAACAACATTAACAATCCGTGGAATCTACAGATATATGACACTAATCCAGAACACAGAAATAACTATAACAACATTAAAAATCCGTGGAATCTACAGATATATGACACTAATCCAGAACACAGAAATAACTATAACAACATTAACAATCTGTGGAATCTACAGATATATGACACTAATCCAGAACACAGAAATAACTATAACAACATTAACAATCCGTGGAATCTACAGATATATGACACTAATCCAGAACACAGAAATAACTATAACAACATTAACAATCTGTGAAATCTACAGATATATGACATTAATCCAGAACACAGAAATAACTATAAAAACATTAACAATCTGTGGAATCTACAGATATATGACACTAATCCAGAACACAGAAATAACTATAACAACATTAACAATCCGTGGAATCTACAGATATATGACACTAATCCAGAACACAGAAATAACTATAACAACATTAACAATCCGTGGAATCTACAGATATATGACACTAATCCAGAACACAGAAATAACTATAACAACATTAACAATCCGTGGAATCTACAGATATATGACACTAATCCAGAACACAGAAATAACTATAACAACATTAACAATCCGTGGAATCTACAGATATATGACACTAATCCAGAACACAGAAATAACTATAACAACATTAACAATCCGTGGAATCTACAGATATATGACACTAATCCAGAACACAGAAATAACTATAACAACATTAACAATCCGTGGAATCTACAGATATATGACACTAATCCAGAACACAGAAATAACTATAACAACATTAACAATCCGTGGAATCTACAGATATATGACACTAATCCAGAACACAGAAATAACTATAACAACATTAACAATCCGTGGAATCTACAGATATATGACACTAATCCAGAACACAGAAATAACTATAACAACATTAACAATCCGTGGAATCTACAGATATATGACACTAATCCAGAACACAGAAATAACTATAACAACATTAACAATCCGTGGAATCTACAGATATAGGACACTAATCCAGAACACAGAAATAACTATAACAACATTAACAATCCGTGGAATCTACAGATGTATGACACTAATCCAGAACACAGAAATAACTATAACAACATTAACAATCCGTGGAATCTACAGATATATGACACTAATCCAGAACACAGAAATAACTATAACAACATTAACAATCCGTGGAATCTACAGATATATGACACTAATCCAGAACACAGAAATAACTATAACAACATTAACAATCCGTGGAATCTACAGATGTATGACACTAATCCAGAACACAGAAATAACTATAACAACATTAACAATCCGTGGAATCTACAGATATATGACACTAATCCAGAACACAGAAATAACTATAACAACATTAACAATCCGTGGAATCTACAGATATATGACACTAATCCAGAACACAGAAATAACTATAACAACATTAACAATCTGTGGAATCTACAGATATATGACACTAATCCAGAACACAGAAATAACTATAACAACATTAACAATCTGTGGAATCTACAGATATATGACACTAATCCAGAACACAGAAATAACTATAACAACATTAACAATCCGTGGAATCTACAGATATATGACACTAATCCAGAACACAGAAATAACTATAACAACATTAACAATCTGTGGAATCTACAGATATATGACACTAATCCAGAACACAGAAATAACTATAACAACATTAACAATCCGTGGAATCTACAGATATATGACACTAATCCAGAACATAGAAATAACTATAACAACATTAACAATCCGTGGAATCTACAGATATATGACACTAATCCAGAACACAGAAATAACTATAACAACATTAACAATCTGTGGAATCTACAGATATATGACACTAATCCAGAACACAGAAATAACTATAACAACATTAACAATCCGTGGAATCTACAGATATATGACACTAATCCAGAACATAGAAATAACTATAACAACATTAACAATCCGTGGAATCTACAGATATATGACACTAATCCAGAACAGAGAAATAACTATAACAACATTAACAATCCGTGGAGTCTACAGATATATGACACTAATCCAGAACACAGAAATAACTATAACAACATTAACAATCCGTGGAGTCTACAGATATATGACACTAATCTAGAACACAGCTTCTAATGCAAACAGTAATTTTAATGATTTATATATAATATACAGTATACCGATCACCTGATGTATCTCTAATGTGTGCTGTGCAGAAGGATAGGCTGAATATTCCCAACCTAACTAAAGGCATCAACTAAACAGAACACAGCCACAATATTCCTATAGACAAAAACCGCTCTGAAGATCAGGGATGCTAAGGCATCTTCCATCATCAGTTATTTCCCCCAGAAGTGACACGGGACGCCAAGATGCAAAATACATTACAGGAGCGCTTTAATGAAGAGTTAACAGGAGGAAGAGCGCCACCGGATGTTTGCTGCCGGTACTACTCCGCATGTCTTAATGCATTTTTTCATACGAGGTAGTAAGTTATTTTGTCTACATCATAGACATCGCTTTGGGCTTCTTTGCAGATTGCCCGCTGCACCATCCAACACTCCTGGACAGCAAGCCATATTACTGCTATTACTCCACACTTACCATTAGCATCTAGCAGACTATAGGATTATACTACTAAAGGGAATCTGTCACCAGGTTTGCTCCATGTATGAGGTTAGGACTATCCCGACTTTGGGTACACCTTGATGCTTTTTTTTGCATCAAAAACAGTGTTCACTAAGTACCCAATGTTATTTTTATGCACCATTGTTTTTATATATTTACTTACCGCAGGCTATATGTTTATTTTGTTTCTATCTTAGGCTTTGTCTGGGTAACAGCCAGTGTGAACATGCTCCTATCTTGCATGCATACCAACATATACTCCAGTTCATTTTTTGGGTTATTTCTCCTATGTAATATGTAGATGCAGAGACTGATTTTATTTAAATAGCAGCACGCAGCCCAGTAAATGACACATCGCTGGGATCAGGTTCTCTGCCTCTACATTATGCAGCTCTCAAATTACATAGCAAACACCTGCTATTCCCTTAAACAATTTTACGGATTCCCAGATCAACCTTTTTTCTTTTGGATAATGAAATGTGTTGGCATCCCAGCTTTTCATAATGGTTTTGTCTGACACCTGTATATGATTCTTCGTTATTATGTGGAACACTGACCGATCTGTGAATTTGAACCATTCGTTGTTGCATGCAAGCAATTGTTGCTGCTAGTAGCTCAATATTATGGCTTTGCTATGTTTCTTGATGCTCTGTTAACCTCTTCAGTTAAATTGGGATTATGGGCCATTTCTTTGAGAATTTAGCTTACACTGTCTGCATTACACCCATGAAACAGACATTGGATGATCGATAGGGAAAGACCAGCCCTGGTTCTCTGCAAGTCACAACCTTAAGATGTTGTGTGGCACTGTGGGAGGTGAAATGTACAGGAAAGTTTTGTGCAGATTGGGGTTTGCAGATTATAGCCTTGTAAGCAGGGCTGTGGAGTCTGTAAGCCAAACCTCCGACTCAGACTTTTCACTTTCCATGACGCCGACTCCGACTCCACCAAAATGGGCTCCGACTCCACAGCCCTGCTTGTAAGCCCACATAAACGTCAGGTGGCCTGGGGACGGCATGTGGCTTCCCAGCAGGAGGACAGCCACAATTAAAAAGGTGTAGTGAAGGTAGCCATACACGTATCTCCTATACACAAGCCCACTTGGCCCCGCCGAGCCTGCGCGTGTTCTGTATGGTGTGCTCCTGCCACATCCCTCCTCCGGAGAATTATCTCCAAGAAGAACTGGTATCTAAGAGGTAACGTTTCCTCTTGTGGAGAAAGCCATATCCAAGCACAAAAGGGTTGGACATGTAAACTCATCGTGCCCAATCCTGCCATCATGCCTGTGGCTAAATTTAATTAATATTTATGGGAAGATGGGGGGCTTAAGTTTGTAGTAGCCATTTTACAGAATTTTATTATGGTTACTTTTAGTATCATGTGACAATTCAGTCCTAAGACATGCACAGCTCTAAAATACCGCCTCATCATGGGTCAGATTGAAACTAACATTCAGTCCATCTTCATCTTTAAATGTCATAAACCGGGAACTATCATATAAAGTAATGATGACCCTTACCAAAGCCAAAAAGAATATAAATGGCCCCCTGGCTGGTGTAGTACGCCTGAGGTCCTAAAAGTTTTCCTTCTCCCATGATGCTGTATTTTACAATAGCACCCAGCGGATTCCCAGTACGACCCGAGATCAAGAGAAATCCAAGATCTGGCTGCAGAGGAAACATAGTCAAATTAGACATGGACTTAGTTATATCATACGACTTCAATTTAGTTCTGCAATGCACAAGGCTGCACATGTGTGAAGAGGACGATACCATCGGGACCGAAGCTGAGGCTATATTCACACGCGGCAGCGATGTAACACTTTTTCAGTGCATTTTTTACCAACCTGTGAATGACATGTGAATGGATCCTAACGGTGACGATATACCTTAGATAACTGTTGCATGAACGCTTTATCTGCCGACAGTTACAGTTGTGCTCAAAAGTTTACATACCACGGCAGAATTTTTGCTTTCTTGGTCCTTTTTAAGAGAATATAAATAATAACACCAAAACTTTTTCTCCACTCATGGTTAGTGGTTGGGTGAAGCCATTTATTGCCAAACTACTGTGTTTTCTCTTTTTAAATCATAATTACAACCCAAAACATCCAAATGATCCTGATCAAAAGTTCACATACCCCATTTATTAATTCCGTGTATTGCCGCCTCTAACATCAATGACAGGTTTAAAGTCTTTTGTCGTACGTAGTTGTGGACAAGGTTATTTTCTCAGATGGTAAAGCTGCCCACTCTTCTTGGCAAAAAGCCTCCAGTTCCTGTAAATTCCTGGGCTGTCTAGCATGAACTGCACACTTGAGATCTCCCCAGAGTAGCTCAATGATATTGAGGTCAGGAGACTGAGATGGCCTCTCCAGAACCTTCACTTTCTTCTGCTGTAGCCAATGACAGGTAGACTTGGCCTTGTGTTTTGGATCTTTGTCATGTTGGAACGTCCAAGTACGTCCCATGCATACTGATGAGTGAAAATTTGCCTCCAGTATTTACCGATAACGTGCGGCATTCATCTTTCCTTCAACTTTGACCAAGTTTCCTGTGCCTCTGTAGCTCATAGATCCCTAAAACATCAGCGATCCACCATCGTGCTTTACAGTAGGAATGGTGTTCCTTTCATCATAGGCCTTGTTGACCTCTCTCCAAGTGTAATGTTTATGGTTGTGGCCAAAAAGTTCAATTTTGGTCTCATCACTCCATATTACCTTGTTCAGGAAGTTTTAAGGCTTGTCAATGTGCTGTTTTGCGTATTATAGGTGAGATACTTTGTGGCATTTGTGCCATAATGGCTTTCGTCTGGCGACTCAACCATGTAGCCCATTTTTCTTCAAGTGCCTCCTTATTGTGCATCTTGAAACAGCCACACCGCTAGTTTTCAGAGAGTCCTGTATTTCAGCTGATGTTATTTGTGGGTTTTTCTTTGCATCCTGAATAATTTTCCTGGCAGTTGTGGGTGACATTTTTATTGGTCTACCTGACCGTGGTTTTGTTTCTACAGAGCCCCTGATTTTCCATTTGTTAATCACAGTTTGAACGCTGCTAACTGGCATTATCATTTCTTTGGATATCTTTTTGTATACCTTTCCTGTTTTATACAGTTCAACTATCTTTTCCCGTAGATCCATTGACAATTATTTTGCTTTCCCCATGACTCACCATCCAGAAAAGTCAGTGGCTGGGTGAAAGATGCAAGAGTCTGTCTGGATCGCAGAAATTCACTCAGCTTTTATGCACACACTGATTACAAGCAAATAGGTCACAAGTGAGGATGTTACCTTTAGTAGCCATTCAAACCCATTTGTGTCAACTTCTGTGCATGTTATCAGGCCAAAAATATAAGGGTATGTGAACTTTTGATCAGGATCATTTGGATGTTTTGGGTTGTCATTATGATTTAAAAAGAGAAAACACAGTAGTTTGACAATAAATGGCTTCACCCAACCACTAACCATGAGTGGAGAAAAAGTTTTGGTGTTATCATTCATATTCTCTGAAATAGGCCAAGAAAGCAAAAATTCTGCCGGGGTATGTAAACTTTTGAGCACAACTGTATGTCTTCCAACTCCACCATACACATGAACGTTGGTCTCGGCTGAGAGTTCATGTGTACTCTATGGGGGAAGTGCAGTAAGGCGCTGACAAACTCTAGAAGATCAGAAGGACGGATTCTTCCCTCCACTGATGTAATCTGTAAAGGGAGTTGGGAGCCCTCCATACACATTAGATTGTAATCTAGTCCCACAGAAGTCAACTGTTTTCCAATCTGTATGAACTATAAAGGGAATCTGTCAGCAGGTCTTTGCTCTGTAATCTAAAGGGCAGCACGAGGTAGGGGTTGAGATACGGATTCCAGTGGTGTGTCACTTACTAGGTTGTGTGCTACAGGAAAGAAATATATCTTGGTACCGTGTTAGCCAATGGATAGAAAAATATTTAGAATTGAGAGTCCTCAGTGGTTGATACCTTTTAATGGCTAACTGAAAAGATGGTAACAAATTGCAAGCTTTCGAGACTACACAGGTCTCTTGTCTTTGCCTGATGAAGAGACCTGTGTAGTCTGGAAAGCTTGCAATTTGTTACCATCTTTTCAGTTAGCCATTAAAAGGTATCAACCACTGAGGACTCTCAATTCTAAATATTTTTCTAGGTTGTGTGCTGTAATTTCAAAACAATCCTGGTCCAACCATGTCCAAAGCACAGATTAGCAGCTTACTGTCAACAAACAATGTATATAGAAAGGTGCTAACCAGTGGGGTGGGCGCGATTAGCTTTCTGAGCTCTGCTACATGTACAGCAGAGAAAGCTCGGATTTTACCACAACTGCTGCACCTAGTAAATTAAGTGACACGTCACTGGAATCAGGGTCTCTTTCTCTACATTATGCTGCTCTCAGATGAAATAGCAAATACCTGGTGACAGATTCCCTTTAATAGTGATTCTGCCATCATCAAAAGCTCAGGGTTTATGCCACATTGTGGCTCAGCTCTGAGAGGATGGAACTACAGACCTCAGCGCACCCCAGCCACCCAACCTCTTCTCCAGAATTTTGCCGCTAGCCACTTGGGTCAACTAATTGGATACTAAGGAAAAAATAAACAATGACAATGTGATTTGACTCTACCACAGTTTGAGAAGAAATTGGACAAAATGTAAAAATTAATGGAGAATTTTGGAAATGACGTAGCACCAAGTCCCCTACTAGTTTACGCACTTACCTGACTTTCTCCAATGGTAAGAACAAGCAAGTCATTTATAAAGTCGTCATCCAGATCTGGCAGAATCACAGCCGGGGCGGCTATTGTTCCACTTGACACATGGTTAAGACTCATGGTCCATAAAGATTCCCCTTGAGAACAGGCAGAAAATAGAAAGCATTATTTCTGGGCACAAGTCTCCTCATTCACTAGACTGGGTGCTGTGTTCATTATGCCATCACACTGGCACAAAATCCCATTGTTTGCACAGAATATCCCAGGGAGGATTGTTCATCGTGCAAACTACAATAGGAAACGACGCAGGATGTGTGTATTACTTGGAAGGTCCGGACTGTTCATTTTCCTACCAGTTTGCCCTTGCACTGGATACTTGTACTCAGTACAAGCCAAGATCTGAGCTCTTAGTCTTTCCTAACAGCAGCACAGCAACGGGGCCAGCTTTACACCTGTGAACTAACAGGACAGGCAAAATTATTAATGAAACTAATAGAGATGGGCGAACCTGAACAGTAAAGTTCGGCGTCCATACCGAACACCTACTGTGCGGGCACGGACACCGAACACGGAATTCACCAGAAAGTCCTTGTTACTGTTTGGGATCGGGCCCCCGAACACCGGGTGTTTGCACACTGTCATGTGCATGACAGCGCGGCAAACACAGCTTCAGATCAGCGGTAATATCATCACCTCCAGTCTTACAGCCGTGGTTCCCACGTTGTCAAATGACAGCGTGAGAGTGCCGCTACGATCAGAGGTATAAAGTTTACCTCCAGTCACTGGTGTCGGCTGATGGGACTACTGCTCCCATCAGTCGACGTCTGCTGCCGCTAATAACAGCAAGAACATAATTCCGACCCTCAGCTGTCAGCTATATCATGGCTGGTTATCAAGAATAGAGGGGTCCTCAAGTCCCCCCATTTTTGACAATCAGCCAAGCTAAAGCAGACAGCTGGGGGCTAGTATTCTCAGGCTGGTGAGGGGCCATGGATATTCCCCCCCCCCCCTCCAGCCTAAAAATAGCAGCCCGCAGCTGACCAGAAAAGGTGCATCTATTAGATGCAACAATTCTGGCACTTTGCCCAACTCTTCCCACTTGCCCTGGTGCAGTGGCAAATGGGTTTCATATATGTGGGGTTGATGTCACCTTTGTGTTGTCCGGTGACATCAAGCCCACGGATTAGTAATGGAGTAACAACCATATACCTTACTTGTCTGTCGCTCTGTTCCACACTGTAATCCATATCTGGGGATAAACAATTTTTAACCTGGACGGTGTCAAGATGCGACCATCCAGGCTAAGAACCACTGGGGAATGAGCTGCGAGCTCAGCCTCAGTGACTAGCGGTGACGTCATCGAGGTTACCGCAGGTCACTGAGACTGCGTTCCCAGCTGGGATTCTGAACTGCGAAGACCTCAGTGAGATCACCGCTAGCACAGTGAGAAAAAGTCTTACGATGCAGCTGTGAGCTCACCGGGAGAAATTTCTTTTCACCCAGTGAACTCTCTGTGCTCAGCACTGCATTGTCAGACTTTTTCTCACTGTGCTAGCGGTGATCTCACTGAGGTCTTCGCAGTTCAGAAGCCCAGCTGGGAACGCAGTCTCAGTGACCTGCGGTAACCTTGATGACGTCACCGCTAGTCAGTAAGGCAGCAATCAGAGCAGCTCATTCCTCAGTGGTTCTCAGCCTGGATGGTCGCATCTTGGCACCGTCCAGGTTAAAAATTGTTTATCCCCAGATATGGATTACGGTGTGGGACAGAGTGACGGACAAGAGAGGTATATGGTTGTTTTTTATTTTTGTTTTTTTTTACAGGAGACAATGGCTTCAGTTGAATGGGCTTTAGGTGAGTTTAACTGTGTTTGTTAATTCTTAAATAAAAAAAGAAAAAGTGTTTTTTTTTATATCAAATAAAAGACTTTATTCAAATGATAGCGTGGGAACCGTGGCTATCTGACCGGCGGTATTGATTTTACCGCCAATCAGAGGCAGTGTTTGCTGTGCTGTCATGCACATGATAGCACGAGAAACACCTGGTGTTTGGGGTGCCGAACCCGAGCAGTAACACAGACTTCCTGGTGAAGTTCCTGCTCGCGGTCCGTGCCAGAACGGTAGGTGTTTGGTACAGACCCCAAACTTTACTGTTCAGGTTTGGTCATCTCTACATGTAACCTGTGCCATCCTGCGCTCATTATAAAGTAATCACCAGGGTGAGACAATTGTGCTGATGTTCAGACTAACGGAAAACAGATTAATATTACCAATCTACACTTCTCTTATTTTGTAACCAGCCAAGAAACAATGGAGAACTAGCAAGAAACCACATACTCTTGAATGTATGAGAGCGGTCTCCACCGATCACCAATATTTTAGCCTGTATAGGTTGATAAATATACTGTAGAGTTTAAGCTCAACTGTTCAGTAAATCTGAAGTAGCAGGATTAAGACTTCCTTGAATTAAAGAGGGCGCTGCTCTAGTGTGGGCAGTAGAAGAATAAGGGGAATCAGAAATCTGGACAATAAGGCTACGGCTAAATAGCGACACGATATCACACCTACTCATTTCTCATGTGTAGCATTGCCCCCTACTGCAACTACAACACAGAGCTGGTTCTAAATGAGTTGGACTTTCTGTTGCTGGCCACAAGTCAGACACGTCGCACTTGCCATAGACATGTTACTTGCCTGCGACTTGTCTACAACTTGGCTGTTCTATTTACAGCAGATTTCCAGCGCTAACATAGCCGAACGACAGCAAGTCACCGAGAAGTCGCACAGATGTTTCTGTCACGCAACATGGCGCTATGTATCCCGAATAGTCTCACACCATATTTAATCCACTAAGGTTACTTGGGAGAATCCTTACACCATATCTAGGAATCAGTATAAAGCCTATATACACCTATATACACCTTAGATAGCCGTCAGCTATCTCTCCCGACTCTCCCAAACACAGGAGCACTTGTGTAGCCGAGCAGTGTTGTTCTTTAGAGAGAGCTGTACCTTTACACGGCCAGTTCTTTCCTCCTTTACCGAGAAATCAACATTTGAATTGATATGTAAATGAGCATGAAGGACTATGGTCAATCTGTAGAATCCGTCACTCCAGCTCTATTCCCTGATCGGCGCCACCTCCTCCTACTTGGCCGACATTTACTTTGCCTAAAGTCACACAGCATACAGGCTGTCACTCAAGCGAGAGGAGGAATAGAGCTGGAGTGACAGAAGAATCAGATATACAGATAGATCTTCAGCCTCATTTGCATATTAATTCAAATGCTGATTTCTCAGTAATGGAGGAGCGGACTAGCCATGTAAACATATTGCTGGACTTGTCTTTGAAAGAGCTACATGCACATATAAATAGTTTGAGGTATAAAATCCAACTGAGAGATTCCCTCTAAGGCCGGGATCACACACAGCGAGATACGGCCGAGTCTCGCAGGTTAAAACCAAACTCTGGCACCGGCACTCCGGAGCGGAGCGTGCGGCCGCACAGCAATACATGGAGCCGCACGCTCTGCTCCGGAGTGCTGGTGCCAGAGCTTGGGTTTAACCTGCGAGACTCGGCCGTATCTCGCTGTAGTGGGACTCCGGCCTAAATGTTATGTACATACTCTGCACATCTGGGATCTTCATTTCTAGTTTCTAAGACTCTTCTTTAGGTAAGATTTCAGTCACAGACAAAAATATTTCTCCAGTTTTCACCCAAAATTCCACTTACAAGTAAAAATCACATCAAGGTCAAGGAGTCCTGAGTGTCATTTACACAATGAGCTGAGTGTGTAATTTAAAAAGAAATAAATCAATATAATTCAAAGTTTTTACGTGTGAACAGTGTCCTGTCTACCAAGTGTACACTGCCCTGAACCCTGTATTACTAAGAGTGTTAATACATTTCCTATGGAGGATAGTATCAGAATTATAAACTATGCTTTACCCTGGTCTCAGTGCAGACGCACCTCACTAGGATACGCCATTAACGCCTGGTCAGCGGCTGCACCATTACCGTGACCACCACTGATGGCTAGAACGAAGCGCCAAGGCTACATGACCACCCCTGCTGTCAGACGCTCAGTGGAAGTATTGGGGTACCACACTGACAACCTATTTTCATTTCTATGAAGTTTGAGTCAGTAAAGATAATTCAGGTGTTGTGAGACAGCGACATTACCTGTAGATGCAGTGATCAAGCTCAGCAGCTTGTACGTTCCAGTAAGAAGACACGTGTCGTTCTGTTTTATGACCAGCTGTCCGCACTGAATACTCCGGAGATTCTCCTGAGTGTGTCTCCTCCACAGGATGCTCCCACTAACACCAGAGAGGACAGAGAGGAAGGGGCGCTGCTTCACAACACCTGCAAGGTACATAGAAGAAAAAGGACGTCCGCTGAAACAAGCGCTCAGACGCTAGGAAACACTGCCAATATGGCCGCTTAGGGCATTGTCCAACACGGAGAAAAAGGCACTGCTCACTAGGGTGGTTGGCAAACACAAAAGGCCAGAGATCAGCACATAATGGTGCTCCGTAATTAAATAGAAGGACGGCAAAAGTCCACAGATAAAAACCAGGCAGCTACTGTTTCGCATTCAGACATGCTTCTTCTGGGGTCAAAAGTAGTGTGACTGAATGCAAAATGGCCGATGCCTGGTTTTTATCTCTTGATACATACACACTTACACTCTCCTTTGCATATGCACTTTTTTCAATAAGGCAGTACTTTTTAATAGATTGGTGAGTACTGTATTATTAATTATCATTATATATTATTATAGCGCAATTTATTCCATGGTGTTTTACATATGAAAGGGGCATACATAATAAAAGACAAGTACAATAATTATGAGCAATACAAGTCACCGGCTGGTATCGAAGGAGAGAGGACCCTGCCCGTGAGGGCACAAAGTCTACAAGGGATGCGTGAGGACACCGTAGGTGAGGGCAGAGCTGGTCTTGGTGACGGCATGTTGTAGGCTTGTCGGAAGAGGTGGGCCTTCAGGTTCCTTTTGAAAGTTTCCACAATAGGCGAGAGTCTGATATGTTGGGGTAGAAAGTTTCAGAGTAGGGGGGATGCACAGAAGAAATCTTGTATGCGATTGTGGAAAGAGGACATAAGAGGGGACTATGGACTGCTTGGGGCACATTCATGTCAGCCAGGGCCCCTCACCTATCAGCCACTACAAATAGATGCCCCCATTATAGCAGGCTGGGTGTAGCCATGTATTACACTAGTCTGCCATTTATTTTATGTAAGGGGTCATCTAACAAACACCATTTTCGTCTCTTCACAGGGTGATAAATGTATGATTGATGAGAGGAACGAGAATATGCACCTCATAATCTAAATTCCCTATCAGTATGTCTTTGGATTGTGGGAGGAAACTGGAGAACCTGGAGGAAACCCACGCAAACACAGGGAGAACATACAAACTCCTTATGACCTATTTTCTGAATAGGTAAAACTATGTTGGTTGGATAATCCTAATATGGCATTTTACCTTCCAGCAAAGGTCATTTTGTTGGGAAAATAACACATTATTGTGAAGGCCGGTATCATCTTACCCTGCGATGCATTTATCCTGGAAGACAAGAATGTCAGCAGTATGTCGGGAACACCATCCTGATCTACATCAAAAAGCTCCAGAGGCGAGGAAAATTCTAGGAAACACAACAGCAAATATCAAGTAATGACTAGAAAAACAAAGTGGGAAATGTTTAGATTGACCTAACAATATAAATGTTCTATGATTATACAGATTACTCTAATCTATCACTATTGTGGAAAATTAAAGTCACCCCCCAGGAAAAAAAGAAGAAATTGCAGCTTTAGCCAGAAGGAAAGATGCTCATCTCGCCTCTAATTGTACACTAACCTGTTCTCCATCATTCCACACCTGTGGGGACAAGGTAAAAATAACTGGTCCACAGCTGCATTTTCGGCATTTTCAGAGGGGAGGGGGTCAGTCCTGATTCCCCCCCATCGGCCTACACTGGTAACTATAGGAAACCCTGCCGAATATTTTCCTCCTGCACCTGTTACTTCAGCCTCATCACATACAGCACACACAATTTATTCTCCCATTGACAGTGTTATTTTAGGTGCAGGAGGCTGATAGACAGGTCTCGTCACATTCTCCTCCTTCAGCAGCCATTACAATCGCTTTATATAAGCATTGTTTTTAAATGTTAAAAAGCATTAAATCCTAAGAGTATATGCACATGATGTCTTATACATAAGAAAAAAAATTGAGCAGTCTTTAAGGCCTTTTCTGGCTTGATCATTAAGGAGTTACGCTCATGTTATAAAATGGTACATGACTTCTCTATATAAAGTCACAGGCAAAGTGTTGGAGGGGAGATACGTTTCACTGAGGCTATTGGCATCAGTGATTTGAAACCTAGAAGTTTTCTCCCGCACACTATGTGCTGAGAGGGGTTAATTAGCCATTTAAAGGGCTGGGTTTTTGTGGACAACCATAGAGCAGGTGAGAGGTTGTCCACCTTATCTCCACCCAAGGGTGTGGCCTGGGGTTTTAATAGTCGGTCTTTAAAGGCATTCAGTGATGAGTGTGCCTGGAGAGCCTAACAGCAGGGAGGTGCTCGTGTTGGTGCTAAACTGAACAGTGTGGTTTGCTAACCCCGAGTGGGTGGATCACTGCAGACGTTTGGACTGTGATATACCACTTTTGTTATGTTTCCCTGTTTTGCCCAGAGGGCCTTGTTTATATCTACTTCACCAAGGTTAATGCCTCTTGTATATAAAAAAAAACAGTGAAGGACTTAAAGGGACACTGTCACCCCCTCCAGCCGTTATAAACTAAAAGAGCCACCTAGTGCAGCAGCAATGCTGCATTCTAACAAGGTGGCTCTTTTAGTTTTTGCTTCTGTTATTCCCTCAATAAAGCGTTTCCCCAAATACCTATCTTTAGACCTGGAGGCAGGTCTGAAGCCCCCTCTTTGAAGCGCCCAACTGCCGTCAGTCATCTCTTCTGGGGTGCTGGTTGCCGCCCCCTCAGCACTGTTTTTCGTCTGAAATCTGGCGCCTGCGCTGTGCGTGCCTGCCAGGGGCAGGCGCATTGAGTATTGGCCGTCATAGCTCAGATGTTCCTGCCTGCGCCTGTGCGGGCAGTGAGGCCACCCTGTTACTGAATCCCCGCCCCGCACTGTGTTATGCATTATGGGGGTCTTCCATTCTCATCTGGTTCCAGTCCGGTGTGTTCTACTGCCCCTCATTTTAGCGGTAAGCGTCGCATTATATGCACTTTGTACCAGGGATCCTCTTTTACCCCATTATAGTGGCTATCATGGCGGCGACTTGCCGCAAGTAGCAATACCAGCACACTGATTATTTCAGAGTGGTTTATGGTTTTTAGGGCATTACAAACCGGTGGATACCTGTCCCTTCCTATCATCCTTATGCACCTACGTTGTTCTTCTAACTTTGTGTATTTTTTGATACTTGTGTAAGATTTTTGTGGTAATTAATAAATAAATCAATTGACTTTTATACCCGTGATACTCCTTGTCCTCTTCATCTCTATTATTACTATGGAGTGGGTTGTTTTCTTCCATGGTTGAGGGTCTCTTACCACTATTTAGTGCGCATAGGCCCCTCCTTTAGCTTAATATGTTGTCTGGTTCTGTTGCTATGATAGTATAAGGCTTCTTTCACACTAGCGTCGGAATCTCCCCGTCGCAATGCGTCGGGGAGAGATTCCGACACTAGCGTTTAACGCTTTGCACAATGGGTGCAGCGGATGCATTTTTCCGGCGCATCCGCTGCCCCATTGTAAGGTGCGGGGAGGTGGGGGCGGAGTTCCGGCCGCGCATGCGCGGTCGGAAAAAGCGGTCCGTCAGGAGAAAAAAACGTTACATGTAGGGGGTTTTTTTCCCGACGGTCCGCCAAAGCACGACGCATTCGTCGCAAGACGGATGCGAAGTGTGCAAATCCGTCGCAAATGCGTCGCCAATAGAAGTCTATGGGGAAAAAACGCATCCTGCAAGCACTTTTGCAGGATGCGTTTTTTCTGCAAAACGACGCATTGTGACGGATTTACAAAAAACGCTAGTGTGAAAGTACCCTAAGGCCCGATTTATTCGGGAATTTGTGCCATTTTTGGTTTAGTATTTGGTGTGCTTTGTCTGTTTTTCTTTTACTTGTGCCTAATTCTTCTTTCAGTTTGTGCCTTTTCTAAAGTCTATATTACATTTTTAATATTTGTCATTGTGGATGGTTTTTGGGGTTTCCAGATGTTCTCAGCTGATTTATCAGTTGCGACTCTTTAAAAAGTTGCTAAATTTTTAGGCAAATTTACCCCTGTTCTCCCCTGGAGTGAGTTTATGTACTCCTGATAATTTGGCACAATTTTTGTAATGTAATGAGTATTGTACGACATAAATAGAATACTGTATATCGAATAGAAATAAAGAGCAGTTTTGAATTTGCGCACAATTCATGAACCACGTAAGTCAGCAATACCACAAGCTAAAATGATGTAAAAAAAAAGGCAAATGATCGATCAATCCCATAGTATTTTATCAATGGACAATTACTTAAAGCCACCATACATTTCTGCCTATTATATAACCTGGAACATTTATCATTGTGGTGTCCTGGAAACAACTGGATGGGAACAGCGGTGATACTGATCACAAGATTCCCAAAAATACATTTACTAAAAATGGATCAATTAACATGATTTCCAGACAAATCTAGGACAATTTGGGCCTGGTCTATTATTGCATTTGTGCTGTTTTTTTGGCTAGTTTTTGGTGGGGTTGTTTTACTTTACTTTTTACTTTACTTTTTAAAGCACCACTTCAGCATTTTTTTTATTTCAGTGCTGGAGTAGTATGACTAATCCGTGTTCCATGCCCTTAGCAATATACTTACCTCCGGCCATCTTAAGATAAGTTGCGCCATTCCAGCGCTGAAATAAAAGAAAACCGCTAGAGTGGTGCTTTAGTGTCAGGTAACGGCTTACAGACAGGAATATTAAAGCTACAGCTGATAAAAAACACTGATCCCGAATCCCAGCGCTTACCTGTGTCATAGCCGACATGGAGCGTCCACATGTTGTGCTGACCGTTCATAGGGCAAGGGATGAGGAAAGCACAGACAAGCACCATGACCATCGAGACGACAACAGTCAGAAGAAAAACGGTGGTCCGCACATAAGATATTAAAGATGAAGGTGGCTTTAGCTCTGGATCCAGGGATCCCGCGTTAGACAGCCCATCCTGTTTACTGTCTACTGGTCGCTGCTGGACCCTCTTAGATATTCCTTCCACGTCCGAGTCACGATCCTGGGACGAACCTCGATTGCCCTTCCCATTCTGAACTCCATTTTGCTGGATGTTAATAACGAGGTCATCTTCACTCTCATCGCTATCCGCCTGTGTCAGAGGATCATATTCCCTGGGGTCATGAGACTTCTTCCCTGAAAAACAGACTCACATTATACCACCGACTGCCACCGATAGTCCCCATTCCTGGATGCTCACTCAATTTTGGCAACCAAGACATGGAGAGAAGATTTTGCCTTGTTTCCTCTCTAAATCGTGGGTCATCCAGAAGTCCGAAGATCACGACTTACACAAAGTATAGAAGACTTTCAGCACATGTAAGTAAGCCTTATAAACCATTGCTGGTCGGCAGCACATCCGCTTCTGTAAACAGATGTGCTGCTGACAATAATAATAGTGAGGGGTATGAGGGACCACCAACCCCCTTTATGATCATTAGTGAAAATGAAAGCTAAAGAGCTCCAGGCCGCTCCCTAGATGGCGGATCGCTGCCCCCTGCATGCGGTGAACAGGAGGTTACAGTGGAAACCACCAGGCTGCGGATGTGACACCGAGCGCCTCTCAGCTCTGTCTGGCGGTGATATATATTCAAGGGATTAATCATTTTCTCCAGATTTCATGAAGTTCAGCACAGATAGCTGCCTTTACATCTGAAGACATAAAAACACCAACTGTGCACATCAAATACAAACCTCCGCCTGCACCGGGTGCACTGGGAAATACTAACCAGAAAAAGCTGCTCCAAAAACCACACTTTCATAAATTACTGAAGACAAAGCGGATTCTTCACATTTCCTACATCCACCCTAGAGGTGACGTATGTAGGAAGCAGCAGGGTAGGCCGCACTGTTGGGGCCAGACCCCGATTGTGGAGGCACAACCTTAGGTGGAGACCCCCGGACCTCCTATTCAAGCACAGTCTAATACCGCTCAATGATGCCTTGTGTTACAGACGTGGATGAAAATCACACAGCCCGGGAGCTTACGGACTGTCCCTAAAGGTGATAAATTCATCCATGGCTTTTATTAATGGGTGAATAAATCTAGGCCACCTTTTCATGATGTCCTGTCTATGGCTTTGTAGAATTAAAGAGCAAAAAGTCAAATTTGAGCATCTAAGCGGACACTGTAAGAGCATACTGCCTCCCCTGCCTTGTAAATTCACCAGATGATCATGTCCCTGTGGGATTAGTAAGGTTCATCCGGCTATGCTGAATATTACTGGTGGTAACAGGGATAATTCATATCTAGGTGGAGATGCAGATGCGAGGCTGTCAGTATCCCTAAGAGCACGTTCACACTGTGGCCATTTCACACACAAAACCCCCAAAAAACAAACTGAGCATAGACCCTATAGTAAGTAAATAGTAATAGTGCATGTAAATAACATAGGGGACTAGCACTATTTCCATCATAAGAGTCATCCTACCGCGACAAGGTGCATCCATCGGGACAGTCCTAGCCTGTGTCTAGTATTAAAACCTCACCTTGTGTCAGCCCACCTCAATGTGAACAAGGGCAGAGCAAGACAGGGGCCCGACTGTTCAGCTACCTGTCCATGGGAAGCTATACAGGTAAATGTCTAGCTCATAAAGGGGGGATAATACTAGAAATGTCCCCGTATTACTGTTTGCTCATTATAGGGTATATGCTCAATTTATTTTTTTTCTTGGGTTTTCTCTGTGAAATCGCCACAGTGTGAATGTGCACCTACACGGAGCTCATATACCACTCATTTTTTTAAGTATGCCTACTAAGGGTGGGCTCAAAGGGTTTATGTAATGGTCTGTACCTAGACCTGCAATGCCCAGACTGGCCATGGGTTTCCTGACCCAAATTTATGGGGCTGTTAGCTTGGGTGGGGATACCCGCAGTCAGTCCAGGGATCGCGTGCTGTACAGTTAGGTCCATATATATTTGGACAGAGACAACATTTTTCTAATTTTGGTTATAGACATTACCACAATGAATTTTAAACAAAACAAGTCAGATGCAGTTGAAGTTCAGACTTTCAGCTTTCATTTGAGGGTATCCACATTAAAATTGGATGAAGGGTTTAGAAGTTTCAGCTCCTTAACATGTGCCACCCTGTTTTTAAAGGGACCAAAAGTAATTGGACAATTGACTCCAAGGCTATTTCATGGACAGGTGTGGGCAATCCCTTCTTTATGTCATTCTCAATTAAGCAGATAAAAGGCCTGGAGTTGATTTGAGGTGTGGTGTTTGCATTTGGAAGGTTTTGCTGTTTAGTAAACATGCGGTCAAAGGAGCTCTCCATGAAGTTGAAACAAGCCATCCTTAAGCTGCGAAAACAGAAAAAAAACCATCCGAGAAATTGCTACAATATTAGGAGTGGCAAAATCTACAGTTTGGTACATCTTGAGAAAGAAAGAAAGCACTGGTGAACTCATTAATACAGAAAGACCTGGGTGCCCACGGAAGACAACAGTGGTGGATGATTGCAGAATAATCTCCATGGTGAAGAGAAACCCCTTCACAACAGCCAACCAAGTGAACAACACTCTCCAGGAGGTCGGCGTATCAATATCCAAATCTACCATAAAGAGAAGACTGCATGAAAGTAAATACAGAGGGTTCACTGCACGGTGCGGCCACTCATAAGCATCAAGAATAAAAAGGTTAGACTGGACTTTGCTAAAAAACATCTAAAAAAGCCAGCACAGTTCTGGAAGAACATTCTTTGGACGGATGAAACCAAGATCAACCTCTACCAGAATGATGGAAAGAGAAAAGTATGGCGAAGGTGTGGTACAGCTCATGATCCAAAGCATACCACATCATCTGTAAAACACAGTGGAGGCAGTGTGATGCAGAGGCGTAGCTAGAGCTTTTGCCGCCCGGGGCTGTTCCCGAGTTTGGCGCCCACCCCCCCCCTCCCCCTCCCCCGGCTCAATACACACAAAGGTTACCAAAAATGGTTTTCCTGTTTTGTAGAACTTAAACTGGGCCTAATGGTGTCACCCCCACATGCCAAACCTGTGACTTAATACCACCACACCGTGACCAGACCACATAGTGACCGAATAATACTACATACAAGGGACAAATACCACAACACCATTTCCAGACCACATATTACCACCACATAGTGACTGAATACTACAATACTGATCAGTAATAAAAAAAAAAACAACACAATACTATCACCATAAGTGCCAGTATTCACAGGAGATCTGTACTTAGTATGCAGTGTCTGTGTAGAGGTAATACAGAGATCACTGGTGACATTATACACAGGACCTCTATATAGTATACAGTGTATAGTGTCAGTGTATAGGTAACACTGACTCACCAGTGACGTCTCTAGGTGAAGTCCTTCATCTTTCATCCAGCACAGACCGCCATCATTCCTTCCAGCCAGGACTCGTTTCTGCAGGAAATAACACAGTTATCTCGAGCTCCGCTTGCAGAACACATTACTTAATTTTTCACAACTTCTACATTACACCACATGAAGACAAAAAGGTGATATAGTGTCACTCTGCACAGTAACAGGACCGCCCCCCCATTTAAAACAGTATACTCAAAAAATAAAATAAATACATCACTGCAGTAATAATATCCCTTAATTATCCCCTATGGTAACACTATTCCCCACCCTGGCCCCGTTTATCTCATTCCTGGCTCCAGCCATATGTTCTCGTATCCTGCCCTCATGACTATCCATTCTACACCATATGATCTCCCCATCCTGCCCCACCAGCCTCCATCGTATCCATCCTGCCCCATGATCCAATCCTGCCCCGTGTCTCCAATCATGCCCCAAGTCCTGCCCCCAGTGTGTCCAGCATATTACCCCCATTGTGTCCAGCATATTACCCCCAGTGTGTCCAGCATATTACCCCCAGTGTGTCCAGCAATCTGCCCCATGGTCTCCAGTATTGCCCCGATGTGTCCAGCATTCTGCCCCATGGTCTCCAGTATTGCCCCAGTGTGTCCAGCATTCTGCCCCATGGTCTCCAGTATTGCCCCAGTGTGTCCAGCAATCTGCCCCATGGTCTCCAGTATTGCCCCAGTGTGTCCAGCAATCTGCCCCATGGTCTCCAGTATTGCCCCAGTGTGTCCAGCAATCTGCCCCATGGTCTCCAGTATTGCCCCAGTGTGTCCAGCAATCTGCCCCATGGTCTCCAGTATTGCCCCAGTGTGTCCAGCAATCTGCCCCATGGTCTCCAGTATTGCCCCAGTGTGTCCAGCATTCTGCCCCATGGTCTCCAGTATTGCCCCAGTGTGTCCAGCATTCTGCCCCATGGTCTCCAGTATTGCCCCAGTGTGTCCAGCAATCTGCCCCATGGTCTCCAGTATTGCCCCAGTGTGTCCAGCAATCTGCCCCATGGTCTCCAGTATTGCCCCAGTGTGTCCAGCAATCTGCCCCATGGTCTCCAGTATTGCCCCAGTGTGTCCAGCAATCTGCCCCATGGTCTCCAGTATTGCCCCAGTGTGTCCAGCAATCTGCCCCATGGTCTCCTGTATTGCCCCGATGTGTCCAGCAATCTGCCCCATGGTCTCCAGTATTGCCCCAGTGTGTCCAGCAATCTGCCCCATGGTCTCCAGTATTGCCCCGGTGTGTCCAGCAATCTGCCCCATGGTCTCCAGTATTGCCCCGGTGTGTCCAGCAATCTGCCCCATGGTCTCCAGTATTGCCCCAGTGTGTCCAGCAATCTGCCCCATGGTCTCCAGTATTGCCCCAGTGTGTCCAGCAATCTGCCCCATGGTCTCCAGTATTGCCCCAGTGTGTCCAGCAATCTGCCCCATGGTCTCCAGTATTGCCCCAGTGTGTCCAGCAATCTGCCCCATGGTCTCCAGTATTGTCCCGGTGTGTCCAGCAATCTGCCCCATGGTCTCCAGTATTGCCCCAGTGTGTCCAGCATTCTGCCCCATGGTCTCCAGTATTGCCCCAGTGTGTCCAGCAATCTGCCCCATGGTCTCCAGTATTGCCCCAGTGTGTCCAGCAATCTGCCCCATGGTCTCCAGTATTGCCCCAGTGTGTCCTGCAATCTGCCCCATGGTCTCCAGTATTGCCCCAGTGTGTCCTGCAATCTGCCCCATGGTCTCCAGTATTGCCCCAGTGTGTCCTGCAATCTGCCCCATGGTCTCCAGTATTGCCCCAGTGTGTCCAGCAATCTGCCCCATGGTCTCCAGTATTGCCCCGGTGTGTCCAGCAATCTGCCCCATGGTCTCCAGTATTGCCCCGGTGTGTCCAGCAATCTGCCCCATGGTCTCCAGTATTGCCCCAGTGTGTCCAGCAATCTGCCCCATGGTCTCCAGTATTGCCCCAGTGTGTCCAGCAATCTGCCCCATGGTCTCCAGTATTGCCCCAGTGTGTCCAGCAATCTGCCCCATGGTCTCCAGTATTGCCCCAGTGTGTCCAGCAATCTGCCCCATGGTCTCCAGTATTGTCCCGGTGTGTCCAGCAATCTGCCCCATGGTCTCCAGTATTGCCCCAGTGTGTCCAGCATTCTGCCCCATGGTCTCCAGTATTGCCCCAGTGTGTCCAGCAATCTGCCCCATGGTCTCCAGTATTGCCCCAGTGTGTCCTGCAATCTGCCCCATGGTCTCCAGTATTGCCCCAGTGTGTCCAGCAATCTGCCCCATGGTCTCCAGTATTGTCCCGGTGTGTCCAGCAATCTGCCCCATGGTCTCCAGTATTGCCCCAGTGTGTCCAGCATTCTGCCCCATGGTCTCCAGTATTGCCCCAGTGTGTCCAGCAATCTGCCCCATGGTCTCCAGTATTGCCCCAGTGTGTCCAGCAATCTGCCCCATGGTCTCCAGTATTGCCCCAGTGTGTCCTGCAATCTGCCCCATGGTCTCCAGTATTGCCCCAGTGTGTCCTGCAATCTGCCCCATGGTCTCCAGTATTGCCCCAGTGTGTCCAGCAATCTGCCCCATGGTCTCCAGTATTGCCCCGGTGTGTCCAGCAATCTGCCCCATGGTCTCCAGTATTGCCCCAGTGTGTCCAGCATTGCCCCCAGAGTCAGACATAAAGAAAAAAAAAAAAGTAAAATCCTCACCTCTCCCGTTCCCAGCGCAGGTCCGGTGCAGCCAGCGTCTCTCCGGCTCTGCGACGCTCAGGACAGAGAGGCTGAGCGGCGCGCACAGTGATTACGTCATCGCGCCCTCTGCTCTGAGACATCGCAGAATCAGAGGACGCTGCAGCTGCCGGCGCCGCAGGAACCAGGAGAGGTGAGTATAGAGCGGGGGGCGGGGGCCCAGGGGCGGGGGGAGCCTGGTTGTGGCGGCGGAAGATTTAAAGGGGCGTCTTTTTTTTTTTTTTCCCCTTTCTCCTGCAGCGCCGGCCGCCCCCCGCATTGTGCCGCCCGGGGCGGACCGCCCCCCCCCCGCACCCCCCCTTCCTACGCCACTGGTGTGATGGCTTGGGCATGCATGGCTGCCAGTGGCACTGGGTCACTAGTGTTTATTGATGATGTGACACAGGACAGAAGCAGCCGAATGAATTCTGAGGTATTCAGAGCCATACTGTGTGCTCAGATCCAGCCAAATGCAGCCAAACTGATTGGTCGTCGTTTCATACTACAGATGGACAATTACCCAAGACATAAAGCCAAAGCAACCAGGAGTTTATTAAAGCAAAGAAGTGGAATATTCTTGAATGGCCAAGTCAGTCACCTGATCTCAACCCAATTGAGCATGCATTTCACTTGTTAAAGACTAAACTTCAGACAGAAAGGCCCAAAACAAACAGCAACTGAAAGCCACCGCAGTGAAGGCCTGGCAGAGCATCAAAAAGGAGGAAACACAGCGTCTGGTGATGTCCATGAGTTCAAGACTTCAGGCAGTCATTGCCGACAAAGGTTTTTCAACCAAGTACTAAAAATGAACATTTTATTTAAAATTATTTAATCTGACCAATTACTTTTGGTCCCTTTAAAAACAGGGTGGCACATGTTAAGGAGCTGAAACTCCTAAACTCTTCATCCAATTTTAGGGTATGTTCACACGTTCAGGATTTCCATCCTTTTTTTTTCAGGACAGTTTTTTTAAAAAACTGCAGCTCTTGGCAGAAAACGCAGGTCCTTTTTTTGGTCCTTTTTTTGTCCTTTTTTGATGCGTTTTTTTATCCTTTTTTTATGCAGTTTTCTATGCAGAGACTGTGTGTTTCCTAGGAAGCTTTTTAGGGCTAAAATGGCTGAAAATACCCTAACCCTACCCCTAACCCTACCCCTAACCCTACCCCTAACCCTACCCCTAACCCTACCCCTAACCCTAACCCTACCCCTAACCCTAACCCTACCCCTAACCCTAACCCTAACCCTACCCCTACCCCTATTCTAACCTTAGTGAAAAAAAAAAAAAAAAATTCTTAATTTTTTTATTGTCCCTACCAATGGGGGTGACAAAGTGGGGGGGGTGTCATTTACTATTTTTTTATTTTGATCACTGAGATAGGTTATATCTCAGTGATCAAAATGCACTTTGGAGCAAATCTGCCGGCCGGCAGATTCGGCGGGCGCACTGCGCATTCGCCCGCCATTTTGCAAGATGGCGGCACCCAGGGAGAAGACGGCCGGACGGACACCGGGACGCCGGGTAAGTATAAGGGGGGGAGATTAGGGCACGGGGGGGGCATCGGAGCACTGGGGGGGGGCATCGGAGCACGGGGGGGGCATCGGAGCACGGGGGGCGGGATCGGAGCACGGGGGGCGGGATCGGAGCACGGGGGGCAGCCACACTCCGCCCACGCACTTCCGCCCGCTCCCCCGCACTTCCTGCTGCAGCGGTTCTGCACATCAAATCGCAGTAAAACCCGCAGATATATTTTTGATCTGCGGGTTTTACTGCGATTTTGACCTCACAATGGAGGTCTATGGGTGCAGAACCGCTGCGGTTCAGGAAAAAGAAGTGACATGCTCCTTCTTTTTTGCCGCAGCTATTCTGCGCGGCTTTTTAAACGAAATTACGGACCATGTGCACAGCAGTGACTGTTTTCCATAGGGTTACATTGTTATGTACCCTGCATGGAAAACTGCTGCGGAACCGCAGCGGCAATACCGCTGCGGTTCCGCAGTAAAAAACGCACTGTGTGAACATGGCCTTAATGTGGATACCCTCAAATGAAAGCTGAAAGTCTGATCTTCAACTGCATCTGAATAGTTTTGTTTAAAATTCATTGTGGTAATGTCTATAACCAAAATTAGAAAAATGTTGTCTCTGTCCAAATATATATGGACCTAACTGTATATGGACTGTGAAATACGCCCATCTAAACATGGCCCAAGGAAGCATTTAGACCACCCAATTTTGTTGTGTTAGGCTACTTTCACACTAGCGTTGTTTGCTGTACATCGCAATGCGTCATTTTGGAGAAAAAAACGCATCCTGCAAATGTGCTTGCAAAATGCGTTTTTCTCCATAGACTTGCATTAGCGACGCATTGCGACGTATGGCCACACGGCGCATCCGTCGTGTGATGGATGCGTTGTGTTTTGGTGCACCGTTGGCACAAAAAAGTTACATGTAACTTTTTTTGGTGCGTCGAGTCCTCCATTTCCGACCGCGCATGCGCAGCCAGAACTCCGCCCCTCCTCCCCGGACCTTACAATGGGGCAGCGGATGCGTTGTAAAACTGCATCCGCTGCCCCCGTTGTTCATTATTTTCGCAGCTTTCGTCGGTACGACGGGCCGACGCATGGCAACGGCCCCGTACCGACGCTAGTGTAAAAGTAGCCTTAATTGACCACCGATCAGAAAATATTTACCGATCGGTAACTGGTTACGCAGGAAGATCGCACCTAATGATCTGCACTGAGCCTTCTGTAATAGATCGCCGAGTACACATAGGCTGCGGTTGTTCTCGGCAGCATGAGTCCAGATACACAGGACTATGAGTCCGGTTTACACAGGACTATGCGCTGCTGAGAATGACGATTGTTTGGGCAGCATAGATACTTGCTCATCAGGCGATCGGCAGCCTGTTTACACTACAGGATTATCAAGGAACAAGTGTTCCCCAGATCACTCCGTAATGCCAATGTAAATGATCCTGTATGAGGAACCTGTCGGGTCCCTACAGCCTCAGTAACTGATCCAGCACAAATGTGAGCATGAATCCAATTTCCCAATAATTTCTCTGATCCCTGAGACAATAGATCTTATTATCACAAAAATAAACTTTCAATGTTGTGTTTGGCATATCCAAATGAATCGGACTAATCAAAAGGGGCGATTCTTCACTGAGCGCAGGCCGACTTTACACGCTGTAATCACTCCCCCGGGGCATGACTGACATCCTCCTGATTCTCTGCCTCATCTTTTCTGTCATTCAAGTCTCATGCGACTACATGATGTCCTTCCTTCCTATACACTGGAGAAAAGACGCAGCAAATCAAGAGGATGTCAGTCATGCCCGCAGTGGTGTGACTGGCTGTGGAGTCGGTAAGTCAAACCACCGACTCCGACTCATCAATTTCCCTGATTCTGACCCACAGCACTGGTCACTACTGAGCATGTACATAATCGTAACTAAAAGCCGAGATCCTAAGATCAGGAACAGAACAGACATTTATAGGACATTTTATAAGCTTGCCAAATTCTTAAGAAAACATTTACAGCCCATCCTGCACTGAACCACTGAGGCCAATTTATTATAGATTTTAGGAGTCAGTGCCGGTCCGTTTTATACCTACTCCACCAAAATGGACACTGACTCCGACTCCACCAAAATGGACACTGACTCTGACTCCACCAAAATGGACACCGACTTCACAGCCTGGGGTGTGAGTACAGCATGTAAAGCTGGAATGCTACAGCGAAAAAACGCCCCCGCACTAGTAAGAAGGATGTCAGTCATGTCCGTAGGGAGTGAGCACAGCATGGAAAGCCGGACTGTAAAGGCCGGGGTCACAATACCGCAGAATACGGGCGAGTACTATGTGAGAAAACATCGCATGGCACTTGGACCAGTGTTACTCTATGGGGCAGGTCACATCACGGTATTTATTCTCATGCTGTGATTGTACGCGTATATCGTCCGAGACTCGCCACGGCAAGCCTATTGTGTGAGAGAAGCTCGGACACCACACTGTTGTGAATTCTGTGGTCAAGCTCCCTCCTGTGGTCATGAGTGGTACTTCGGCTGGTTCTGTCCATGGGCTTCCTCTGGTGGATGTGAGTGGGGCTGCAGCTTCTGAGTTTCCTTCCTCAGGTGATGAGGTTAAGTCGTTAGGTGCTGCTCTATTTAACTCCACCTAGTTCTTTGTTCCTGGCCTCCAGTCAATGTTCCAGTATTGGTCTTGCTCTCTCCTGGATCGTTCTTGTGGCCTGTCTTCCCTGCATAAGCTAAGTTTCACTTGTGTTTCTTTTGTTTGCTATTTTTTCTGTCCAGCTTGCTATTTTGGTTTGTCTTGCTTGCTGGAAGCTCTGGGACGCAGAGGGAGCACCTCCGTACCGTTAGTCGGTGCGGAGGGTCTTTTTGCGCCCTCTGCGTGGTTGTTTGTAGGTTTTTGTGCTGACCGCAAAGCTATCTTTCCTATCCTCGGTCTATTCAGTAAGTCGGGCCTCACTTTGCTAAAATCTATTTCATCTCTGTGTTTGTATTTTCATCTTTACTCACAGTCATTATATGTGGGGGGCTGCCTTTTCCTTTGGGAAATTTCTCTGAGGCAAGGTAGGCTTATTTTTCTATCTTCAGGGCTAGCTAGTTTCTTAGGCTGTGCCGAGGCGCCTAGGTCTGGTCAGGAGCGCTCCACGGCTACCTCTAGTGTGGTATGATAGGATTAGGGATTGCGGTCAGCAGAGTTCCCACGTCTCAGAGCTCGTCCTATGTTATTAGTAACTATCAGGTCATTTTGTGTGCTCTTAACCACCTGGTCCATTGTGGTTCTAAACCACCAGTTCATAACACCACACGGACCACCTGTTTAGCTTGTGAGAAATACGCACACATTTTCCTCATTTCAGCCCATTGAGCCATTAAATTCAATGGGGAAAATCAGTGAAAAATGTAAAGCCATACGGATGTCATATGGATACATGGGTGTGAGAAAATCGCATCATCGCATTGCAAACGCATTACACACGGATGACCATACGGAGAACACTTGTGCGATCCTCAGCAGGGGGACTCGGACCGATTTCCATACACTTAGTGTGACTCCACCATTACAGTGATGACACAGGTCAGGATGACTGACATATGCTGAGCATGGTAATAACAGATTCATTTTCTGATGATAACATCTATTGTGTCAGGAGTCAGAGACATTACTGGGAAGCGGGGGTCACACTCTCTGCTGTAGGGTGGGACAGATTCTGAGACCTCACAGGTTCCCTTTAAAGTATGATCTTATAAATCTCCCCTAATACAGCCCCGTTAGTCCTTCATTTGTCCAGCAGTTATGACAATCAAGTGACTGCTGTGGCCAATTAAATGCCTTATGGTCTGCAGCCACCATCGCACAGGACAGTGATTGTCTGCAGTGGTCATGTGTGGGAAATTAGAAAGTCATTGCAGCAAGACAAGTAAAAAACATATAGGACCACTGGAGTGGATGGGGAATTAGAATGCACTTGTGAGGTACCCGTTTTCTTCAGCACATCACCTGCCTTTAGTAATTAATTTATTAACATATAAAACAATGCCTTTAAGTTATTGGTAAGAAAAATGATGTAATATAAGGACAGATATGCAGCACCTGAAAGTGCAGAGTTTAGACATCACAAAGTGTAACACGGGGTCCCACTGATATATTGTGACATACCGTACATCTATTTTTATCTATTTTTTGGTGCTGGCACCCGAACTCCTTGAGTCTGAACATAATGAACAAGTAAAGAGCAATGATGGCAGGTGCAATGAAGTGGATTACTCTTATCATGCTGATAGGCTATGGGGTCTAAGAAGATGTAATCTCTTCTATTCCTGCTGTCAAATAAGGGGGCAAAAAGAGAAGAAATCAGACCCTGCAGAGATGACAGCTGGGGACAGGAATAGGGGGTTCAGACCCTGCAGAGATGACAGCTGGGGACAGGAATAGGGAGATCAGACCCTGCAGAAATGACAGCTGAGGACAGGAATAGGGAGATCAGACCCTGCAGAGATGACAGCTGAGGACAGGAATAAGGGAGATCAGACCCTGCAGAGATGACAGCTGAGGACAGGAATAGGGAGATCAGACCCTACAGAGATGACAGCTGAGGACAGGAATAGGAGAGATCAGACCCTGCAGAGATGACAGCTGAGGACAGGAATAGGGAGATCAGACCCTGCAGAGATGACAGCTGGGGACAGGAATAGGAGAGATCAGACCCTGCAGAGATGACAGCTGGGGACAGGAATAGGGAGATCAGACCCTGCAGAGATGACAGCTGGGGACAGGAATAGGGGGATCAGACCCTGCAGAGATGACAGCTGGGGACAGGAATAGGGAGATCAGACCCTGCAGAGATGACAGCTGGGGACAGGAATAGGAGAGATCAGACCCTGCAGACATGACAGCTGAGGACAGGAATAGGGAGATCAGACCCTGCAGAGATGACAGCTGAGGACAGGAATAAGGGAGATCAGATCCTGCAGAGATGACAGCTGAGGACAGGAATAAGGGAGATCAGATCCTGCAGAGATGACAGCTGAGGACAGGAATAAGGAGATCAGACCCTGCAGAGATGACAGCTGAGGACAGGAATAAGGGAGATCAGACCCTGCAGAGATGACAGCTGGGGACAGGAATAAGGGAGATCAGATCCTGCAGAGATGACAGCTGAGGACAGGAATAGGGAGATCAGACCCTACAGAGATGACAGCTGAGGACAGGAATAGGGATATCAGACCCTACAGAGATGACAGCTGAGGACAGGAATAGGGAGATCAGACCCTGCAGAGATGACAGCTGAGGACAGGAATAGGGAGATCAGACCCTACAGAGATGACAGCTGAGGACAGGAATAGGGATATCAGACCCTACAGAGATGACAGCTGGGGACAGGAATAGGAGAGATCAGACCCTGCAGAGATGACAGCTGAGGACAGGAATAGGGAGATCAGACCCTGCAGAGATGACAGCTGAGGACAGGAATAGGAGAGATCAGACCCTGCAGAGATGACAGCTGAGGACAGGAATAGGAGAGATCAGACCCTACAGAGATGACAGCTGAGGACAGGAATAGGGAGATCAGACCCTGCAGAGATGACAGCTGAGGACAGGAATAGGGAGATCAGACCCTACAGAGATGACAGCTGAGGACAGGAATAGGAGAGATCAGACCCTGCAGAGATGACAGCTGAGGACAGGAATAGGGAGATCAGACCCAGCAGAGATGACAGCTGAGGACAGGAATAGGGAGATCAGACCCTGCAGAGATGACAGCTGAGGACAGGAATAGGGAGATCAGACCCTACAGAGATGACAGCTGAGGACAGGAATAAGGGAGATCAGATCCTGCAGAGATGACAGCTGAGGACAGGAATAGGGAGATCAGACCCTACAGAGATGACAGCTGAGGACAGGAATAGGGATATCAGACCCTACAGAGATGACAGCTGGGGACAGGAATAGGAGAGATCAGACCCTGCAGAGATGACAGCTGGGGACAGGAATAGGGAGATCAGACCCTGCAGAGATGACAGCTGGGGACAGGAATAGGAGAGATCAGACCCTGCAGACATGACAGCTGAGGACAGGAATAGGGAGATCAGACCCTGCAGAGATGACAGCTGAGGACAGGAATAAGGGAGATCAGATCCTGCAGAGATGACAGCTGAGGACAGGAATAAGGGAGATCAGATCCTGCAGAGATGACAGCTGAGGACAGGAATAAGGAGATCAGACCCTGCAGAGATGACAGCTGAGGACAGGAATAAGGGAGATCAGACCCTGCAGAGATGACAGCTGGGGACAGGAATAGGGAGATCAGACCCTGCAGAGATGACAGCTGGGGACAGGAATAGGGGGATCAGACCCTGCAGAGATGACAGCTGGGGACAGGAATAGGGAGATCAGACCCTGCAGAGATGACAGCTGGGGACAGGAATAGGAGAGATCAGACCCTGCAGACATGACAGCTGAGGACAGGAATAGGGAGATCAGACCCTGCAGAGATGACAGCTGAGGACAGGAATAAGGGAGATCAGATCCTGCAGAGATGACAGCTGAGGACAGGAATAAGGGAGATCAGATCCTGCAGAGATGACAGCTGAGGACAGGAATAAGGAGATCAGACCCTGCAGAGATGACAGCTGAGGACAGGAATAAGGGAGATCAGACCCTGCAGAGATGACAGCTGGGGACAGGAATAAGGGAGATCAGATCCTGCAGAGATGACAGCTGAGGACAGGAATAGGGAGATCAGACCCTACAGAGATGACAGCTGAGGACAGGAATAGGGATATCAGACCCTACAGAGATGACAGCTGAGGACAGGAATAGGGAGATCAGACCCTGCAGAGATGACAGCTGAGGACAGGAATAGGGAGATCAGACCCTACAGAGATGACAGCTGAGGACAGGAATAGGGATATCAGACCCTACAGAGATGACAGCTGGGGACAGGAATAGGAGAGATCAGACCCTGCAGAGATGACAGCTGAGGACAGGAATAGGGAGATCAGACCCTGCAGAGATGACAGCTGAGGACAGGAATAGGAGAGATCAGACCCTGCAGAGATGACAGCTGAGGACAGGAATAGGAGAGATCAGACCCTACAGAGATGACAGCTGAGGACAGGAATAGGGAGATCAGACCCTGCAGAGATGACAGCTGAGGACAGGAATAGGGAGATCAGACCCTACAGAGATGACAGCTGAGGACAGGAATAGGAGAGATCAGACCCTGCAGAGATGACAGCTGAGGACAGGAATAGGGAGATCAGACCCAGCAGAGATGACAGCTGAGGACAGGAATAGGGAGATCAGACCCTGCAGAGATGACAGCTGAGGACAGGAATAGGGAGATCAGACCCTACAGAGATGACAGCTGAGGACAGGAATAAGGGAGATCAGATCCTGCAGAGATGACAGCTGAGGACAGGAATAGGGAGATCAGACCCTACAGAGATGACAGCTGAGGACAGGAATAGGGATATCAGACCCTACAGAGATGACAGCTGGGGACAGGAATAGGAGAGATCAGACCCTGCAGAGATGACAGCTGGGGACAGGAATAGGGAGATCAGACCCTGCAGAGATGACAGCTGGGGACAGGAATAGGAGAGATCAGACCCTGCAGACATGACAGCTGAGGACAGGAATAGGGAGATCAGACCCTGCAGAGATGACAGCTGAGGACAGGAATAAGGGAGATCAGATCCTGCAGAGATGACAGCTGAGGACAGGAATAAGGGAGATCAGATCCTGCAGAGATGACAGCTGAGGACAGGAATAAGGAGATCAGACCCTGCAGAGATGACAGCTGAGGACAGGAATAAGGGAGATCAGACCCTGCAGAGATGACAGCTGGGGACAGGAATAAGGGAGATCAGATCCTGCAGAGATGACAGCTGAGGACAGGAATAGGGAGATCAGACCCTACAGAGATGACAGCTGAGGACAGGAATAGGGAGATCAGACCCTACAGAGATGACAGCTGAGGACAGGAATAGGGAGATCAGACCCTGCAGAGATGACAGCTGAGGACAGGAATAGGGAGATCAGACCCTACAGAGATGACAGCTGAGGACAGGAATAGGGATATCAGACCCTACAGAGATGACAGCTGGGGACAGGAATAGGAGAGATCAGACCCTGCAGAGATGACAGCTGAGGACAGGAATAGGGAGATCAGACCCTGCAGAGATGACAGCTGAGGACAGGAATAGGAGAGATCAGACCCTGCAGAGATGACAGCTGAGGACAGGAATAGGAGAGATCAGACCCTACAGAGATGACAGCTGAGGACAGGAATAGGGAGATCAGACCCTGCAGAGATGACAGCTGAGGACAGGAATAGGGAGATCAGACCCTACAGAGATGACAGCTGAGGACAGGAATAGGAGAGATCAGACCCTGCAGAGATGACAGCTGAGGACAGGAATAGGGAGATCAGACCCAGCAGAGATGACAGCTGAGGACAGGAATAGGGAGATCAGACCCTGCAGAGATGACAGCTGAGGACAGGAATAGGGAGATCAGACCCTACAGAGATGACAGCTGAGGACAGGAATAGGAGAGATCAGACCCTGCAGAGATGACAGCTGAGGACAGGAATAGGAGAGATCAGACCCTGCAGAGATGACAGCTGAGGACAGGAATAGGGAGATCAGATCCTGCAGAGATGACAGCTGAGGACAGGAATAGGGAGATCAGAACCTGCAGAGATGACAGCTGAGGACAGGAATAGGAGAGATCAGACCCTACAGAGATGACAGCTGAGGACAGGAATAGGAGAGATCAGACCCTGCAGAAATGACAGCTGAGGACAGGAATAGGGAGATCAGACCCTACAGAGATGACAGCTGAGGACAGGAATAGGAGAGATCAGACCCTGCAGAGATGACAGCTGAGGACAGGAATAGGGAGATCAGACCCTGCAGAGATGACAGCTGAGGACAGGAATAGGGAGATCAGACCCTACAGAGATGACAGCTGAGGACAGGAATAGGAGAGATCAGACCCTGCAGAGATGACAGCTGAGGACAGGAATAGAGAGATCAGACCCTGCAGAGATGACAGCTGAGGACAGGAATAGGGAGATCAGACCCTACAGAGATGACAGCTGAGGACAGGAATAGGAGAGATCAGACCCTGCAGAGATGACAGCTGAGGACAGGAATAGGGATATCAGACCCTACAGAGATGACAGCTGAGGACAGGAATAGGAGAGATCAGACCCTGCAGAGATGACAGCTGAGGACAGGAATAGGGAGATCAGACCCTGCAGAGATGACAGCTGAGGACAGGAATAGGGAGATCAGACCCTACAGAGATGACAGCTGAGGACAGGAATAGGAGAGATCAGACCCTGCAGAGATGACAGCTGAGGACAGGAATAGAGAGATCAGACCCTGCAGAGATGACAGCTGAGGACAGGAATAGGGAGATCAGACCCTACAGAGATGACAGCTGAGGACAGGAATAGGAGAGATCAGACCCTGCAGAGATGACAGCTGAGGACAGGAATAGGGAGATCAGACCCAGCAGAGATGACAGCTGAGGACAGGAATAGGGAGATCAGACCCTGCAGAGATGACAGCTGAGGACAGGAATAGGAGAGATCAGACCCTACAGAGATGACAGCTGAGGACAGGAATAGGAGAGATCAGACCCTACAGAGATGACAGCTGAGGACAGGAATAGGAGAGATCAGACCCTGCAGAGATGACAGCTGAGGACAGGAATAGGGAGATCAGACCCTGCAGAGATGACAGCTGAGGACAGGAATAGGGAGATCAGACCCTACAGAGATGACAGCTGAGGACAGGAATAGGAGAGATCAGACCCTGCAGAGATGACAGCTGAGGACAGGAATAGAGAGATCAGACCCTGCAGAGATGACAGCTGAGGACAGGAATAGGGAGATCAGACCCTACAGAGATGACAGCTGAGGACAGGAATAGGAGAGATCAGACCCTGCAGAGATGACAGCTGAGGACAGGAATAGGGAGATCAGACCCAGCAGAGATGACAGCTGAGGACAGGAATAGGAGAGATCAGACCCTGCAGAGATGACAGCTGAGGACAGGAATAGGGAGATCAGACCCTACAGACATGACAGCTGAGGACAGGAATAGGGAGATCAGACCCTGCAGAGATGACAGCTGAGGACAGGAATAGGAGAGATCAGACCCTGCAGAGATGACAGCTGAGGACAGGAATAGGGATATCAGACCCTGCAGAGATGACAGCTGGGGACAGGAATAGGGAGATCAGACCCTACAGAGATGACAGCTGAGGGCAGGAATAGGAGAGATCAGACCCAGCAGAGATGACAGCTGAGGACAGGAATAGGAGAGATCAGACCCTGCAGAGATGACAGCTGAGGACAGGAATAGGGAGATCAGACCCTACAGACATGACAGCTGAGGACAGGAATAGGGAGATCAGACCCTGCAGAGATGACAGCTGAGGACAGGAATAGGAGAGATCAGACCCTGCAGAGATGACAGCTGAGGACAGGAATAGGGAGATCAGACCCTGCAGAGATGACAGCTGAGGACAGGAATAGGGAGATCAGACCCAGCAGAGATGACAGCTGAGGACAGGAATAGGAGAGATCAGACCCTGCAGATGACAGCTGAGGACAGGAATAGGGAGATCAGACCCTGCAGAGATGACAGCTGAGGACAGGAATAGGGAGATCAGACCCAGCAGAGATGACAGCTGAGGACAGGAATAGGGAGATCAGACCCTACAGAGATGACAGCTGAGGACAGGAATAGGGAGATCAGACCCTGCAGAGATGACAGCTGAGGACAGGAATAGGGAGATCAGACCCAGCAGAGATGACAGCTGAGGACAGGAATAGGGAGATCAGACCCAGCAGAGATGACAGCTGAGGACAGGAATAGGAGAGATCAGACCCTGCAGAGATGACAGCTGAGGACAGGAATAGGGAGATCAGACCCTGCAGAGATGACAGCTGAGGACAGGAATAGGGAGATCAGACCCTGCAGAGATGACAGCTGAGGACAGGAATAGGGAGATCAGACCCTGCAGAGATGACAGCTGAGGACAGGAATAGGGAGATCAGACCCTGCAGAGATGACAGCTGAGGGCAGGAATAGGGAGATCAGACCCAGCAGAGATGACAGCTGAGGACAGGAATAGGGAGATCAGACCCTGCAGAGATGACAGCTGAGGACAGGAATAGGGAGATCAGACCCAGCAGAGATGACAGCTGAGGACAGGAATAGGGAGATCAGATCCTGCAGAGATGACAGCTGAGGACAGGAATAGGAGAGATCAGACCCTGCAGAGATGACAGCTGAGGACAGGAATAGGGAGATCAGACCCTGCAGAGATGACAGCTGAGGACAGGAATAGGGAGATCAGACCCAGCAGAGATGACAGCTGAGGACAGGAATAGGAGAGATCAGACCCTGCAGAGATGACAGCTGAGGACAGGAATAGGAGAGATCAGACCCTGCAGAGATGACAGCTGAGGACAGGAATAGGAGAGATCAGACCCTACAGAGACAACAGCTGGGGACAGGAATAGGGAGATCAGACCCTGCAGAGATGACAGCTGAGGACAGGAATAGGGAGATCAGACCCTGCAGAGATGACAGCTGAGGACAGGAATAGGGGGATCAGACCCTGCAGAGACAACAGCTGGGGACAGGCATAGGGAGATCAGACCCTGCAGAGATGACAGCTGAGGACAGGAATAGGAGAGATCAGACCCTGCAGATGACAGCTGAGGACAGGAATAGGGAGATCAGACCCAGCAGAGATGACAGCTGAGGACAGGAATAGGAGAGATCAGACCCTGCAGAGATGACAGCTGAGGACAGGAATAGGGAGATCAGACCCTACAGAGATGACAGCTGAGGACAGGAATAGGAGAGATCAGACCCTGCAGAGATGACAGCTGAGGACAGGAATAGGGAGATCAGACCCAGCAGAGATGACAGCTGAGGACAGGAATAGGAGAGATCAGACCCTGCAGAGATGACAGCTGAGGACAGGAATAGGGAGATCAGACCCTACAGAGATGACAGCTGAGGACAGGAATAGGGAGATCAGACCCTACAGAGATGACAGCTGAGGACAGGAATAGGGAGATCAGACCCTGCAGAGATGACAGCTGAGGACAGGAATAGGGAGATCACACCCTGCCACATTACACATACGCCATTCTCCTGTACAGTAATGCTTTGTCTCCATCATCCCTCTGCAGCTCATACATTACACACTAATACCCGCAGCCATACTGTACAGGATGCAGCCGTCCATACACGGCCCCGTCCCCGGTGAGCCGCTGTATAGTGAGATGATGACCGGGCACACAGCTCTCTGCGGGGAACACTCACCTGGCAGCTTCAGGGCTCTGGACAGCACCGTAGCCATACTGTATGGAGTGACACCGCGCATGCGTGCCGCGGGTGATGTAGTCTGACGATAGAGACAGGAAGCACAGTGAGAGGTTTTGTGCCGCAAGCCATGCCGGGTCACAGAGAGCCGCACAGTACACTGAGCACAGTGCCCCCCGGTCCTCGGCTGCTGGGACCTACTGGTGCAGAGCACGGGGCTGTGCCGGGCGGTGTCGGGGGGATCATCCTCTGACATCCCCGTTTGGCCCCCTGCTCCCGGCCTAGTTCTGGATGGGCGCGTTCCGTCATGGCGCCCTGTGAGGCTCCTACATTGGTTCCCATCAGATCTCGTCTGTTGCACGAACCCTAGTTGTTAGGGAGGAATTTTTGGGATTGTTTTTTACGCCGTCCCTTGTGGTAAGAGTAACGTTACCCCTGACCCCGGGGTCCGTGCAATAAGGCCGCGTGCCCGCGATCAGAAAGCGGCAGCACGTTGGCGCGAGGCTTGTTCGCTACCGTCTAAGGCCGGCGTCACACATGCGAGTTTTACGGACGTAAGAGAGGTGCTGAAACTACGGATTGCATACGGCACAATTATTCTCTATGCCCCTGCTCCTATCTGCCGTATTTTACTGATCAGTATTATACGGCTTTCTACGGCCGTACAAAATCGCAGCATGCTGCGTTTGTTACCGTACTGCGCAAGAAATACGCCAATGAAAGTCTATGGAAGCGTGAAAAATACGGATTACACACGGACAAGCAGTGTGACTTGCGAGAAATACGCAGCGCTGTTAGAGAGAAAAGCCGGTAATTCAGTGCGGTGTACAGTAAAATCACACTGACAGCTTACAGTAGAATAGGTAGAATAAATGTGTACACATAGAATAGGTATATATATATATATGTCAGTGAGACACATATATGTATATATATTAATATTTATTCCAGCGCTAGACAGCTTGAAAGCCGGTAATTCAATTACCGGCTTTTTCCTTCTCCTTCCTAAAACCCGACATGATTTGAGACATGGTTTACATACAGTAAACCATGTCTTCTCTCCATTTTTTTGCAGATTCCACACTACTAATGTCAGTAGTGTGTATCTGCAAAATTTGGCCGTTCTAGCTCTTAAAATAAAGGGTTAAATGGCGGAAAAAATTGGCGTGGGCTCCCGCGCAATTTTCTCCGCCAGAGTAGTAAAGCCAGTGACTGAGGACAGATATTAATAGCCTGGAGAGGGTCCATGGTTATTGGCCCCCCCCCCCTGGCTAAAAATATCTGCCCCCAGCCACCCCAGAACAGGCACATCTGGAAGATGCGCCTATTCTGGCACTTGGCCACTCTCCTCCCATTCCCGTGTAGCGGTGGGATATGGGGTAATGAAGGGTTAATGCCACCTTGCTATTGTAAGGTGACATTAAGCCTAATTAATAATGGAGACGCGTCAATTATGACACCTATCCATTATTAATCCAATACTAGTAAAGGGTTAAATAAAACACAAACACATTTTTTAAAATTATTTTAATGAAATAAAAACAATGGGTGTTGCAGTATTTTATTCAACGCCCAATCCAGTCACTGAAGACCCTCGTTCTGTGAGTAAAAAAACATAATAAACCAACAATATACTTACCCTCCGCAGATCTGTAACGTCCAACGATGTAAATCCTTCTGAAGGGGTTAAAGCTCCCTGGCTTTCTAGGTAATTTCCCACGATCTATGAACAGCCAGCAGAGGGCGCCTCACCGCAAATAAACCTAAATATAGCTCATTGATCTATTTTTAGCCTCATTCCCTGGGGTTTTGCAGCGAGGAGCAGCCTGCATTAGCACAGCTCCTTGCTGCAAAATGTTTTAACCCCTTCAGAAGGATTTACATCGTTGGACGTTACAGATCTGCGGAGGGTAAGTATATTGTTGGTTTATTATGTTTTTTTACTCACAGAACGAGGGTCTTCAGTGACTGGATTGGGCGTTGAATAAAATACTGCAACAACCATTGTTTTTATTTCATTAAAATAATTTTAAAAAATGTGTTTGTGTTTTATTTAACCCTTTACTAGTATTGGATTAATAATGGATAGGTGTCATAATTGACGCCTCTCCATTATTAATTAGGCTTAATGTCACCTTACAATAGCAAGGTGGCATTAACCCTTCATTACCCCATATCCCACCGCTACACGGGAATGGGAAGAGAGTGGCCAAGTGCCAGAATAGGCGCATCTTCCAGATGTGCCTTTTCTGGGGTGGCTGGGGGCAGGTGTTTTTAGCCAGGGGGGGGGGGCAATAACCGTGGACCCTCTCCAGGCTATTAATATCTGCCCTCAGTCACTGGCTTTACTACTCTGGCGGAGAAAATTGCGCGGGAGCCCACGCCAATTTTTTCCGCCATTTAACCCTTTATTTTAAGAGCTAGAACGGCCAAATTTTGCAGATACACACTACTGACATTAGTAGTGTGGAATCTGCAAAAAAAATGGAGAGAAGACATGGTTTACTGTATGTAAACCATGTCTCAAATCATGTCGGGTTTTAGGAAGGAGAAGGAAAAAGCCGGTAATTGAATTACCGGCTTTCAAGCTGTATAGCGCTGGAATAAATATTAATATATATACATATATGTGTCTCACTGACATATATATATATATATACCTATTCTATGTGTACACATTTATTCTACCTATTCTACTGTAAGCTGTCAGTGTGATTTTACTGTACACCGCACTGAATTACCGGCTTTTCTCTCTAATATATGTGTCTACTGACATATATATATATATATATATAGACAGTATATATATATTTTCTTTTCTTTTTGGGACACATGGATCACTTCTATAGCGGTATGTTGGTTTTGCTAGCCTGCGAGAAAACCACGCAGTACGGATGCCATACGGATTACATACGGAGGATGCCATGCGCAAAAAACACTGACATACCCTGCCTACGGAGGAGCTACGGACCACTTTTTTCGGGACTTTTCAGCGTATTACGGCCGTAATATACGGACCGTATTGTTTTACGCTGTGTGTGACGCCGGCCTGAGGCCGGCGTCACACTAGCGTGTATTACGGACGTAAGAGAGGTGCTGAAACTACGGATTGCATACGGCACAATTATTCTCTATGCCCCTGCTCCTATCTGCCGTATTTTACTGATCCGTATTATACGGTCTTCTACGGCCGTAGAAAATCGCAGCATGCTGCGTTTGTCACCGTATTGCGCAAAAAATATACCAATGAAAGTCTATGGGGGCCCAAAAAATACGGATTACACACGGACCAGCAGTGTGACTTGCGAGAAATACGCAGCGGTGTTAGAGAGAAAAGCCGGTAATTCAGTGCGGTGTACAGTAAAATCACACTGACAGCTTACAATAGAATAGGTAGAATAAATGTGTACACATAGAATAGGTATATATAGATGTCAGTGAGACACATATATGTATATATATTTAATGCAGCGCGAGATAGCTTAAAAGCCGGTAATTCAGTTGCCGGCTTTTCATTTCTCCTTCCTAAACCCGACATGATATGAGACCTGGTTTACATACAGTAAACCATCTCGTATCACCTTTTTTTTTGCATATTCCACACTACTAATGTTAGTGTGTATGTGCAAAATTTGGCCGTTCTAGCTATTAAAGGGTTAAATCGCGGAAAAAATTGGCGTGGGCTCCTGCGCAATTTTCTCCGCCAGAGTAGTAAAGCCAGTGACTGAGGGCAGATATTAATAGCCTGCAGAGGGTCCACGGTTATTGCCCCCCCCCCCCCTGGCTAAAAACATCTGCCCCCAGCCACCCCAGAAAAGGCACATCTGGAAGATGCGCCTATTCTGGCACTTGGCCACTCTCTTCCCATTCCCATGTAGCGGTGGGATATGGGGTAATGAAGGGTTAATGTCACCTTGCTATTGTAAGGTGACATTAAGCCAGGTTAATAATGGAGAGGCTTCAATTATGACACCTATCCATTATTAATCCAATTGTATGAAATGGTTAAAAAACACATTATTACAAAGTATTTTAATGAAATAAACACACAGGTTGTTGTAATATTTTATTATACTCGTAATCCACCTGAAGACCCTCGTTCTGTAAAAAAGGTAAAATAAAAAAACAACAATATCCCATACCTTCCGTCGTTCTGTCAACGTCCAACGATGTAAATCCATCTGAAGGGGTTAACTAATTTTACAAGCAGAAGCTCTGCTAATGCAGCTGTGCTCCTGCCTGTAAAACCCTGGGGAATGAATGGAATGTAGGTCAATGACCTGTAGTTACCTTCAGTTGCGGTGAGGCGCCCTCTACTGGATGTCCTCATATGAACTCGAGAGTGGGAAAATATTCTGGAAAGTTTCCAGGCTCGAGTTCATGTCTGGACCAATTGTGAGTCTCCTGACCCCGAATCAACATCATTATGCCTATGAGGCTGTTGAGTGTGGGTCAGGAGACGCAGCTGGTCCGGACATCATGGAGAGCACATGGACCGTGAATGTCTATCACACTGAAGCTTTCATTTTTCTACAGCAGCTTAAAAGGAACCTGTCAAGTCAAATAATGCTGCTAATCTGCAAATATAGGGTTAATCTGCAGTCTAACCCTGGATCGGATCAGGTGCAATAGGCCTGACAGGCACAGCTCACATCTTTGTTTCCCCTCCTCTCCGAGGGGATCCCACCCCTCCCAGTACCTTCCTATCTTTAGGTGTTGCTTGAAACCCCCCACTCAGTTATACCACCGACCTTGTGGAGATCAGGTGTGACCTCCGTAGCCTTTCAGGGTCACTGCGCCCGAAGGGTCTCACTTTTGAAGGTTCTTGCTTTCTGGGGGGGGTTCATTGCAATTGTTTATTTTGCTCGTTTTACGGATTAATAATGCAACGTTTATGGATATTTTGTAGAAATAAGTAGGATTTTCTTACAAATGACAGAGTTTTGGTGGTAGTTGTTAAATGTGGGTACTTTTTGTTTCATTACCTTTATGGTTATTAAATGTTTATTTTTTCATCTGATTGTGTACTCTTTTAATACATCCCTATAAAGCACACTGATCACTTTTAGAGCCCAGAAATGAGATAATTAGATATTCTAGCCGGTTTTCTAACCTGTTCCTGTCAGACGCACTGCGCCTGAGCTTGGGAGTGCCAGGGATGTCCCTGACCCAGGGTTAGTTACAGAAGGAAGGTGCTGGAAAGTGCAGCACCTGAGAGAACATGAACTTTATGTCCCCAGAAAGCTGCCGGCTTTCAGTCATACAGGCGTGCCGGCCGGCCTACAGTCACCGCTCTTTATATCGTGTGTATAGAATTGTCAAGCTGCAGATATGAAACTGTTTCAAGTATGCACAAAAAAAAATAAGTATCTAGGGCATGAGATTTCAGAAACCTCATTCACTTTGCTGGGACAGAAAAATGCTGTGTTTTGTGGCAAACTTACATAAAAACGCGGCCTGTGAACATAACCTTAGGCAGTTCTGATACATCTACCCCACTGTCTGTTATTTACGTGGACACCACATGACATCCTATATTTGGGGGCTGCATGGGACGCTCATATAGGTGCGGGTGGCACTGTTTATCTTGGCATTGTACATCTAGTACCATTTGTCTAGCCCCCATGTGCCCATATGTCGTCTCAGGACTTTAGAGATTTATTTTTAGACTCTGAAGAAGAGATTTGGAGATTCCAGTATTTTACCCTGAGGTGGACATGGTGACTCTGACTCTTTGGACTCCAGTATGCTGCAGTGCGGGGTCCTCCTTGGATGTTGTTGTGGACAGGGGGCAACAAACGCCTGGAGCGACACCTGGAAACACATATCTCTGATTACTTACTATGGCATTTCTTCTAGAATTAGGCAGGATACTATAATCAGGGTCGGACTGGCCTGGTGGGGTATTGGGGAAATCCCCGGTGGGCCTGTGTCTCTGAAAGGAGAAGAAGAAAGAAAGAAGAAAAAAAAAGTCTGCAGTGTTTAGGGGCACGGGCTCTTTACAAGTGCAGACAGAGAAAGTGCAGGGGCACGGGCGCACGCACGCAGCACTCATTACTGAACCCCTGCGGCGTGTGTCCCGATAGTAGCTGTCAATTGTGCACCCGGCATATGACGTCAGTGTCATGCGCCGCATGCGACAGGCGCACATCAACCGCCGGCCTCTGCTATGTCGGTGGCAATTTTACTATGTGCGCGCCGACCTGCAGAGGAGGAGTACGCCGTCACCGGGAGTGCAGGAAGGTAGGAGGAATCGTCTGTCTGTCTGTGTCTCTCTCTCTCCATGAAGCCAGGATAAGGGGCCAGGATGGATAAATGGTGGGGAGCAGAAAAAAAGACAAGGATGGATATAAGGGGGGCAGCAGGATGGATATATGGGGGGCAGGATGGATATAAGGACCAGGATGCATATAAGGGGGGCAGCAGAATGAGCACCAGGATGGATATAAAGGGGGGGGGCGCGGCAGGATGGATATATGGGGGGCAGGAAATAAGGACCAGGATGGATATAAGGGGGCAGCAGGATGGATAAATGGGGAGCAGGAAAAAAGACCAGGATGGATATAAGGGGGCGGCAGGAAAAAAGGACCAAGATGGATATAAGGAGGCAGCAGGATAGATTTATGGGGGCAGGAATAAAGACCAGGATGGATATAAGGGGGGCGGCAGGATGGATATATGGCCTATGTGGGGCAGGAAATAAGGACCAGGATGGATATAAAGGGGTGTCAGGATTTATATATGGGGGGCAGGAATAAAAGACCAGGATGGATATAAGGGGACCGGCAGGATGGATATATGGGGGCGTCAGGAAAAAAGGACCAGGATGGATATATGAGGGGGTCAGGAAAAATGGACCAGGATGGATATGAGAGGCGGCAGGACAAAGGACTAGGATGGATACATGTGAGGGGCCAGGATGAATACATACAGTGGGGCAAAAAAGTATTTAGTCAGTCAGCAATAGTGCAAGTTCCACCACTTAAAAAGATGAGAGGTGTCTGTAATTTACATCATAGGTAGACCTCAACTATGGGAGACAAACTGAGAAAAAAAAATCCAGAAAATCAGATTGTCTGTTTTTTTTAACATTTTATTTGCATATTATGGTGGAAAATAAGTATTTGGTCAGAAACAAACAATCAAGATTTCTGGCTCTCACAGACCTGTAACTTCTTCTTTAAGAGTCTCCTCTTTCCTCCACTCATTACCTGTAGTAATGGCACCTGTTTAAACTTGTTATCAGTATAAAAAGACACCTGTGCACACCCTCAAACAGTCTGACTCCAAACTCCACTATGGTGAAGACCAAAGAGCTGTCAAAGGACACCAGAAACAAAATTGTAGCCCTGCACCAGGCTGGGAAGACTGAATCTGCAATAGCCAACCAGCTCGGAGTGAAGAAATCAACAGTGGGAGCAATAATTAGAAAATGGAAGACATACAAGACCACTGATAATCTCCCTCGATCTGGGGCTCCACGCAAAATCCCACCCCGTGGGGTCAGAATGATCACAAGAACGGTGAGCAAAAATCCCAGAACCACACGGGGGGACCTAGTGAATGAACTGCAGAGAGCTGGGACCAATGTAACAAGGCCTACCATAAGTAACACACTACGCCACCATGGACTCAGATCCTGCAGTGCCAGACGTGTCCCACTGCTTAAGCCAGTACATGTCCGGGCCCGTCTGAAGTTTGCCAGAGAGCATTTGGATGATCCAGAGGAGTTTGGGGAGAATGTCCTATGGTCTGATGAAACCAAACTGGAACTGTTTGGTAGAAACACAACTTGTCGTGTTTGGAGGAAAAAGAATACTCAGTTGCATCCATCAAACACCATACCTACTGTAAAGCATGGTGGTGGAAACATCATGCTTTGGGGCTGTTTCTCTGCAAAGGGGCCAGGACGACTGATACGGGTACATGAAAGAATGAATGGGGCCATGTATCGTGAGATTTTGAGTGCAAAACTTCTTCCATCAGCAAGGGCATTGAAGATGAAACGTGGCTGGGTCTTTCAACATGACAATGATCCAAAGCACACCGCCAGGGCAACGAAGGAGTGGCTTCGTAAGAAGCATTTCAAGGTCCTGGAGTGGCCTAGCCAGTCTCCAGATCTCAACCCTATAGAAAACTTTTGGAGGGAGTTGAAAGTCCGTGTTGCCAAGCGAAAAGCCAAAAACATCACTGCTCTAGAGGAGATCTGCATGGAGGAATGGGCCAACATACCAACAACAGTGTGTGGCAACCTTGTGAAGACTTACAGAAAACGTTTGACCTCTGTCATTGCCAACAAAGGATATATTACAAAGTATTGAGATGAAATTTTGTTTCTGACCAAATACTTATTTTCCACCATAATATACAAATAAAATGTTAAAAAAACAGACAATGTGATTTTCTGGATTTTTTTTTCTCAGTTTGTCTCCCATAGTTGAGGTCTACCTATGATGTAAATTACAGACGCCTCTCATCTTTTTAAGTGGTGGAACTTGCACTATTGCTGACTGACTAAATACTTTTTTGCCCCACTGTATAACATCAAGTACTAATCAAAACTAAAAGAAGTGAACCGGAGTATAACGTGGTATAAATGCAATGTGTAGGAACATAATCACACTGGCCATTTAACAGGCAAAGCCTAAGATAGAAACAAAATGAACATATACCTGCTGTAAGTAAGTAAAAAGCAATAGTGCATATAAATTCTCCCACATATGGAATACCAGTGTACTCAGGACAAATTGGACAACAACCTTTGGGGTCCAATTTCTCCTGTTACCCTTGGGAAAATTAAAAATTGGGGACTGAAAAATAATTTTTGTGGGAAAAAAATTGAATTTTTTTATTTTCACTCTGGGCGTCATTAACTTTAGTGAAGCACTTGGGGGTTCAAAATTCTAGCCACACACCTAGATAAGTTCCTTATGGGGTCAGGTTTCCAAAATGGGGTCACTTGTGGGGAGTTTCTACTGTTTAGGCACATCAAGGGCTCACCACATGGAACATGATGCCTGCAGACCATTCCATCAAAGTCTGCATTCCAAAACGTCAATACTTCCCTTCTGAGCCCCGAAGTGTGCCCAAACAGTAGTTTTCTCCCACATAAGGGGTGCCAGCATACTCAGGACAAATTGGACAACAATTTTGGGGTCCAATTTCTCCTGTTACCCTTGGGAAAATAAAAAATTGGGGATTGAAAGATCATTTTTGTGGGAAAAAAATAGAATTTTTTATTTTCACGCCCGGGCATTATAAACTTCTGTGAAGCACTTGGAGGTTCAAAGTGCTCAACACACACCCAGATAAGTTCCTCAGGGTGTCTAGTTTCCAAAATGGGGTCACTTGTGGGGGGTCTTTACTGTTTAGACACATCAGGGGCTAGTCAAACACGACATGGCGTCCGATCTCAATTCCTGCCAATTTTAGCTTGAAAATGTCAAACGGCGCTCCTTTCCTTCTGAGCCCTGCCATGCGCCCAAACAGTAGTTCCCCCCACATATGGGGTATCAGCGTACTCAGGACAAATTGTATAACAACTTTTGGTGTCCAATTTCTCCTGTTACCCTTGAGAAAATAAAAAATTGGGGACCAAACGATCATGTTTGTGGAAAAAATTTCAACAACTTTTGAGGTCCATTTTCTCTTTTTACCCTTGGGAAAATAAACAAATTATTGCTGAAAGATAATTTCTGTGACTAAAAATTAAAATGTTAATTTTTTCCTTCATGTTGCTTCTGCTGCTGTGAAACACCTGAAGGGTTAATAAACTTCTTGAATGTGGTTTTGAGCACCTTGAGGGGTGCCGTTTTCAGAATGGTGTCACTTTTGGGTATTTTCTGCCATATAGACCCCTCAAAGTGACTTCAAATGTAAGGTGGTCCCTAACAAAAATGGTTTTGTAAATTTTGTTGTAAAAATGAGAAATTGCTGGTCAAATTTTAACCCTTATAACTTCCTAGCAAAAAAAAAATGTTTCCAAAATTGTGCTGATGTAAAGTATACATGTGGGAAATGTTATTCATTAACTATTTTGTGTCACACAACTCTCTGGTTTAACAGAATAAAAATTCAAATTTTGAAAATTGTGAAATTTTCTAAATTTTCGCCAAATTTCCATTTTTTTCACAAATAAACGCAAGTTATATCGAAGACATTTTACCCCTATCATGAAGTACAATTTGTCACAAGAAAACAATCTCAGAATCACTGGGATCCGTTGAAGCGTTTCAGAGTTATAACCTCATAAAGGGACAGTGGTCAGAAATGTGAAAATTGGCCCGGTCATTAATGTGCAAACCACCCTTGGGGGTAAAGGGGTTAATGAAAACACAAAACACTTAGGCCTGATTTTTAATTTGTGATTTATTGTAGTCAGTTTTTTCGTCTTGTTATTTATTGACATTGTTTTGCACCAAATTCTACAAAATAGGGCACGCGGTTTATGGATTTGCTTGAAAATTAAAAAATGTTCTTTATTTTTGTCTTAAACCGTTCTTTTAGTGTAAATTCTTTAAAAAGTTTTTCTAATAATTTGACAAAATTTAAAAACTTCGTTTGAAACCTTACACTAGGCAGGGACTGCATTGAGATGTGTCAAAAATATGGGACACTTGGCAAAAGTTGCATTTCATGAATCCGTCTACAACACCCCCCTGACGAAGGCAGATGGCAAAATGCACGTCAGGGCAGGGCGCATCCAGGGGACGTCTCTCACAATAGTGACAGGTAATTATCATGCGGCCTTATTTGGGACTTATTATAAGTCTGCAGCACACAATTGTGTTCACTTATGTTTGGTTATGAAGTGGCTGCCCTGGCCATTAGCATGTCTGCACTAGCACTTTATTTATCTATCTACCTCTACATATGAATATACCTGTTACACTACTTTTCCATTGATTTTTATTTCGGCTGTGGGAATAATATATGTGAATAATTATTCGGCTATATGAATTTGCCATTGCTCAAATATTTCATACAATTCTCATGTGTTACCACATTATTTTGTAACTAACTTTATCGTCCCGTGGCACAGTGCCCTTTCTTTGGTATTTTGTTCCCCCTCTACCCCATGTTGTTGCATATAGTTAATAAATACTATTATTTAGCAAATTATTGGACATTATTTCGGTTTTTTTTTTCGTTTTTTTTTTTAACATATCCAAAGTTGTGGTAAAATTAAATTATATAAGATTATATAAGAAAATGTCACAAACTTATCGAGAACAAAGTACAAATACTAGAGACATTAAAAAAGTGTTCCCATCAAGTTTTTATTCTCTTAACAATATATTGCAATCATCATATATAACATTGTGAACTTACAATTGCTCATTTTGCCTTTCTACCAAGATAATTCTTCTCTTTTCCATTAGATCTATTACATCACATAATTAAACACTCACTAGCTGAATCTTTCTAAGCTCTATGTAGAAACAGGAGGTACATTTTCCCTGTAAACTCATAAGTCACTGCAAAAATTCCTGTCAGGGAGAGGAGGTAGCAGCTGGGCAAGGAAATGAAGAGGGGAATGATAAAAGCAGGGAAAAGAGACTTCCTGTCTCTACATAGAGCAGAGAAAAGGTAGAAGGGCAAAATGAGCAATTGTAAGTACACAGTGCCATATAATATGATGATTGCAATATATTAAGAGGATCAATACTTTGATGGGAGGAGGAGTACTTCTTTAATAAAAAGCAAATTAGTACATAAAACTGGCAAAACAGCAGTAATGAATCAGAGCATTGTAGTATATATGACCACAGCCTCAGCTCGTATGTGAGCTCTAGGTGCAAATGTACATTGAAAAAAATATTTGTCATAAAGTTACGTGAAGGCAACCACAGTCATTTTTTAAAATATGTAATGCTATAATCTGTGTCTTTCTCGGCAGTCCTACATGGCTAATAGCCTTTAAACCTTTCTTGTCACATTACAATAGTTTAGTAAAGCCTATAAATCCTATTGAACAGTGAGCAATAGTCCATCATGAAGCCTACGTTAAACAGTAACCTGTGTGACTTCTTAGAGGAGATCAAGGCTTTTCTCTAAAAAATCAATTGGATAATTTATGCTTTGTATACGCCAGCATTTGCTCCATCTGTTTTTGGCACTTTGTTTTACAGAAAAGAACAGAACATAAATCAATGTTATTATAATCTTTGCATTTCATAATCAGTCTCAGGAGTTATATTGAACATGAAAAGGAAACACGTAGGAGACTCAACTATTTTTGAGATTATCTTTGGTAGATTAAAGGGCTCTACACAACTTGTGCTTCGGGTACTAAGTCACAGTTCAGAATGGCTACAGCTGTGTGAAATACCTATGTTCTAGATTTCTAAAGTAGGAGTATTATGCAGATATTTAACTTTGTATTAGTGCTATTGCGTGAGTTGGTTTTGACTGTGTGTTCAAAAATAGCATAAAAAACAACTCGTGTAATTACTCCTTTACTACTTCCGGATTGCCCATAGACTTTTAACATCTGAGCAGACCACTTTTTACCTTTTTTTTCTAATATATCAATGCAGAGCAACCAGCTTGCGTGAGATAATGTAGATATGAAGGCAGAGGTTGCTAGATGGAGCCAAACCTCCCAGAGAGAAGACAAACATAGTTTATTACCATTTTTACCTTCTCAATTTGTGTATACACAACACTGAACTAACGCTTGTATATATAGATTAAGTAGCCGTATCACTGACAGTGCTTCCTCCTCTGGACCCAGTGGTCATGTGATTGCTGGCAGCAGGGAAGGAATAAGAACTGCTCTTTCCTAGGAATCCCAATCAGCTCTAATAATGCAGGTCGGAGGCCAAAATTTCCTTGTTGCTTAGTATAACATACAGGGTCCAGTTACAGGGGAAATTAGCAATAAAGGAATGTATTACATTGAACTGTGATTTAAAGAGAACCTGTCAGCAGCATTTTACTAAGTAAAGTGCAGATAGGGCCATGTTAGTGATGTCATACTGACTAAAATAATAACTCAGGTGAAGAAATCCTTTTCGTACATTTTCTATAATCTTTGTTTGAAGTTTCCTGCAGAAACAAAGGGATAGGCATTAGCATTAAAACAGTTTAATCTTCTCTCCCCCGACATCATATCTCATATGCAATAAATGGTCAACCCTGTAGCTATTGTCAGGTTTGGTCATTTACATGGTACTTAAAAGAGTTTTCCATTTATAGTTTTTGATGGTATGTTCACACAGAGTTTTTATAATGTTGATTTTTGTGGATGAAAAAATCAACATATAAAACCACTTAAAAACTGTTTTATATCATGAATTTTACTTAATGTTTTATTTGTGTGTAGGATGGTTTTATGACTGTAATTCAAATTGAGTGTTTCCTCTCAAGCAGAAACAACATGTTGCTTCTATGTGAAAAAAAAAAAAACAAATGGGAAAAAGATCACCATGTGCAGTATAGACATGTTTTTCTGTAGAAATATATTGAAAATGTATTTACCAAAGAGCATTTGAAGCAGTTTTTATGTAAATTGTGGAGCAGGAACTGTTTCAAAATCCACTGAGAAAAAATCTGCGTCAACATTCCATTAAACCCTATTGGCTTGCTCACCTTGAAAATAGCAAACACAGTTGGGGACCGATGAGTAAAGCTTTGTTATTTTGAAGAAGACCAATGCAATAGGCTCTAAAAAGTGATAAATGGGAACAGAGGCTGTAGAATAGTTATTGTGTAAAGAATATGAGTATTCACTAAAATAGATGTCAGTGGTGGGGATGGGTCTTTTCTACTTGCACAGCTTCTCAGTTTTGAAAAAAAGAAATGTTGTGGGGTAGAGTAGGAATTGAACTATTTACCGTCCTTTTTTCTCAGTATAATTTGGAGTTCTCCAGGCACTTTGGCTACAGAGGGAAAGCCAGCAGCCAGAAGGAGTGAAATGACTGTAATGGTTGGACATCATGAACCAATGGCACAGACAGATGTTTGCAGAACAATTCAAAGTCAGAGCCAGGAAAACTTTGTGTAAGTGCAGAGGTGGCCTTCACAGCATATGTGCTGTTACCTCACACACTTCGCTGTGAGATTCTTGTAGAAGTGTAGAATGAAACAGTTTGTGTTAAGTTAGTAAAATTGCAAAGCGTTTGTAAAAACAAGCAATTTACCTCTTATGAAAAATCCTTTGCATTTTCAAGAACGGAGGGATTTAACATTCTACTGCGTTTACTGCGTGTTGCCTAGGTTACCAACCACCTCCATAGTGTATCAAAGGTGGCCAGTTTCCTAGGCAAGTGCTGTTAGATCCAGGCGATTTCATTTCCCTGTGCCCCCCCCAATGCTGCAGAGGCAAAGCTGCCTCAGCTCAGAGTATGAGAGAGCGCACAGGACCATGCTGCTGGTCACAACTGTCAACCTTTAGGCTGTTTTGATTTTTTGTCTCATTATCATCAGATTAATTTACTTTATATTTTGATAGATCAGATATTTCTGCACAGAGCAATAGCAAATATGTGTTTTTAATTTTTTTTAATTGTTTTATTTTTAAGGGGTTGATTTGAACTTTTGTGTTTTATTTTTTCAATATTTTTTAAAACTTTTTTTTATTTTTTACTGTATTTATGGTCTTTTTAGGAGACTTGAAGCTGCAATCATTTGATCGCCTGTTCTATACACTATACATAGCAGGGATTCAGCACTGCTATATATAGCATAAATCACAATCTCCTATGAACGCCGGCCATAGGACAGCGTTCACTGAAGGATTGTGATGACAGGCACCGGGGTCTTCAACAGACCTCTGGCAGTCATGGCAACCCATCAGCGACCCACAATCACGTGATGGGTGTACCAGTGGAATGGATCAATGACACGCTTCCTGTCTGCACGTGTAAAATCCCACTCTCAGTGATTGACAGTGGTATTTAATGGATTAACAGCCACGGGTGGATCTCGGATTGACCAGCAGCAGTTAGGCCGGTTTCACATTTGCGGTTGTGTCCGCAGCGTTTCTTCCGCAATTATCAGCATGTGTTGTGTATTCCTATATTTAACAGGGACGTATATGTCCTCGGTGGGTAGGGGTATAAATTAATCCCGGAAAATGTTCCACAAAGCACGGCAGGTGTCCGCAACTATTCAGGGTGGAAATTCCAAGCCGGTATTGGAAGTGGAGGGATGATAAGCTCTCTCCGGTTGCCAGAAATCTGTAATAAAATAAATAAAAAATAAATTACAATCAATTCTATTTATGGTGTGATTCTGCTAAAGACATAAAGGAAAATACAAAGAATACATGTCAGACCAACAATAATTATGACTGGCATTTGATTAGAATTGTTACGTACCTTAATGTAACCAGCAGACGTTCCTCTGCTGGAATCGCTCTACGGACCTGGGTGTCCTGTCTCCGTATGGCTCCTTGGACATGACCAAGCAAATCCCAAAAAGAGTCTTGCGACAATTGGGTATATTTTGGGAATTTCTCCGTGTTGGCATTAAGCTCGCCATATAACGTGTGGTAGGCTCCACGGCTCTCACGGAGTTCGATAATGGGGTGTCGCCAAAAACGCCTACACCGTGTCCTTCTCCGTCTTTCACGATTTCTGTGTTGCTCCCAAGCAAACAAACAGGCAAGAAACAGCTTGATGCTTAAATCCAGGTTGAAATAAAAGCTCTCCGTGCGAACATTCATCATGACACCGGATACAGTAGCACACTGTTAAGATTTCAGCAGTCCTAGGGTCTATATATAGATATCCCATAATACACGCCCTCTTTAGTCCCATTGGTGGTGTCTGATTATCTAGATTTTTCTCCTGTAAAATTTTCCACCATGCGCACAAAACACGCAAACTCATGCAAAACGCATGGAAAAGCGTGAAAACGCGGTGTTTTATAAACTGCATGTGTCTAAAAAACGCTGCATTTGTACGTGTTTCTATGCGTTTTTTCGAACGCAAATGTGAAACTAGCCTTAATGACATTTGATGGCTGATTAAATCAGCCATCATGTGCGGGGAAAGATGCGAGCTCAAACACCGAGCTACATAGCCCCTGAGCTTGTCCCAACACTTAACTATGTCTTACCCTGCTCACTGTCTGTTGCTGGGCAGAAGTCAGTTTCCTAACAGTACAATGGAAAACACTACAATGCATTGCAACACAATTCACATTACACCTCACACTCACACCTTACACTTTACATTGTCTTCAAGGGGGAACAGGGCAATATGTCCATCTTCTTACAAACGCACCCAGTACTGTTTTTTTCAAGGTATTTTGAACATTTGACAGTAAAATTATTAGGAAGCTTATTCAATGAGTATTTCAAGCAATATTTATGTGGATTTGCAGTAAAATTTGCTTACCAATCCTCGTAAAAAAAAGCCCTGTAAGTGAGTTCTCATGGCTCTCTAAAATAAATCACCATTTTTATGCCTACTGCCTAATGATTCAGGACTCCCATATACTATAGTGGAGCCACAGACACGGACACCACCTCTCTAATTCACATACTGCTTTCTTTATTGCCAAATGGGTGGTGAGACCCCATTCTCCTCATGTATGAGGCATCCAAATATGTCTACACCATTAGTAATTGCCATTCCCTGCTCTTCAGCTGCTGCCACTACTCTTCTGTGTGTGGCTGCCCACATATAGTTAATCTGTCAGACAGGCATTATGCTGCAGGTTGTGCACCCCTGCCCTACAGTAAAGATCCCTATAGTACAGTACAGTATATTAAAATTACCCCCCCCCCCCCTCCCCCCCCAAAAAAAAAAAAATTAACTGGAGTATAAATGTAGCAGAGTTGGGGATTGTTGTGGGACGGATTTACGGCTGACCCCTTTAGTTAATTTGATTTTTTATTGGTAATAAATGTGTAAAAGAGTGTCAGGGAGTGTTTTGCACAATTAGAGGACTTTTCTGTGTGCTTGTTTATTACTTTTCACCCCAGGGTTATTAATGGGGATGTCTTATAGATGCCTCTCCATTACTACCCACTGTGCGTGATGTCTGCTGACATTACAAACCTGATATAAACCCGAAAATAGTACCCCTCTTTCCAATGCATGAGGGCTTGAGGGAAGAGCTGAGGTTAAGCACCAGAATTTGCTCATCTAATGGTTGCACCATTTTTGTGATGGTTGAGGGCTGGTGTTATTAGTCAGGGAGGGGGCCAATAATCATGGCCCCTTTCCAGGATATGCACATCAGCCCATAGCTCTCCGTTTTTCCTTTGCTGGTTAATAAAAAATAGGGGGGACCCCACATCATTTTTTGGAGGGGCTCTCCTTTTTAATAACCAGTAAAGGCTACACAGACAGTTGTGAGCTGTTATTAATAGGCTAGGAAGAACCATGGATATTGACCCCTTCCCAGAATAATAACATCAGCTCACAGCTGTCTGCTTTCCCTCAGTTGGTTATTAAAAATAAGTGTGCCGACTTTTTTTTAAATAAATTTAAAAAAGCGTGGGGACCCTTTATTTTTAACTAGATTGTGGCCCGATTCTAACGCATCGGGTATTCTAGAATATGCATGTCCCCGTAGTATATGGACAATGATGATTCCAGAATTCGCGGCAGACTGTGCCCGTCGCTGATTGGTCGAGGCAACCTTTATGACATCATCGTCGCCATGGCAACCATTATGACATCTACGTCGATACTGTGCCCGTTGCTGATTGGTCGAGGCCTGGCGGCCTCGACCAATCAGACGCGGGATGTCTACGTCCTTTATGACATCATCGTCACTGTGCCCGTCGCTGATTGGTCGAGGCCTGGCGGCCTCGACCAATCAGAGACGTGGGACTTCCAGGACAGACAGACAGACAGACAGACAGACAGACAGACAGACGGAAAAACCCTTAGGCAATTATATATATAGATAACCAGATAAGGTAAAGCAGACAGCGAAGGGCTGCAGACCCAGCCCAAAAATGGAGGCAATGACATGCTGATTTTTATTATTTAGTTGAATACATTTCAAAAAACAGTGTGGGGGCACATATATTTTTGGTAACCAGCCAAGTTAAAGCTGACAGCTGAGGGCCACCGGTATGGATAAGTGCTGTGTGTTCCACGCCTGATTCATTTTGATGAATGTTAGTTTCCCCATGTTGGCTGTGGACAGACTGATGTGCCTGTCTGTGATCACACCACTTGCAGTGCTAAAGACATGCTCTAACAGTACACTTGCTGCAGGGCAGGCCAGCACCTCCAAGGCATGCAGGGCTCGTTCTTGTCATGTGTCCAATTTGAACACCCAAAAGTTAAATGGGGTTGATCCATCAATTATTATGTGTATATGTGTAGACACATACTCTTCTACCATGTTGTGGAAACGCTGCCATGTTGTGGCTACACGCAGTATCACATGGTGGTGCCAGAAGTTGTGGCATGCTCATGAAGTTCTCCAAAATTGTGACCAGACTAACCCTTCCTTTCGAGGTGGTGGCAGTGCCTCAGCTGTGTTGGCAACTTCCTCCTCCACCTTGTTCTTCCACTGAGCCACCGCTGTTAGGTGGGAAAGTTGTCAGTAGTTTCTCTACCAGCATGTGCTTATATACATGCATTTTGTGATCCCGCTCTAGTGACAGAAGTAATGATGGTACATTGTTCTTGTAGAGGGGATCGAGCAGGGTGGCCACCAGTTAATCTGCACTGGCAGGATCGGACTGGGGTGTCTGGGGCCCACAGGGGGGAATGGACTCTAGGGGCCCACTCTACAGCTATATGTAAATATCTGTTGTGCGCACACCATAACTGGGATGTGCAATTACAGTAGCTTGCGTTAAAGGGTTCTTTGATGAAAATAAGTTATCACCAATCCACAGGTTAGATAGGTGATAACTTATTGATCGGTGGAATGCAACCATTGGAAGCTACAATGATCGGAAGAACGGGGAACTTTTATCCCTGACAGGCCACTTTTATCTCCATTTTATCCCTATTTTAAAATGGAGCAGCAGGTGGGATGTCTGACTGCAGCTCCATTCATCCTCTTTGAGGGCTTCCAGAAAAAGCCAAGTGCAGCCCCTTACAGAATTAATGGATCAGTGGTCGAGTCGTTCATGGTTTTCCACACTAATGGGGATAAAAGCTACACACTCTGCAGATCGGTGTAGGTCCCAGCAGTCGGACTTCCAACAATCAATAACTTATTTTCACTTATCCCTTGGCCACTTTCACACGTTCCATATTTGGTCAGTATTTTACCTTGATATTTGTAAGGCAAAACCAGGAGTGGAACAATCAAAGGAAATGTATTATTAAAAACACGTTACCACTTGTAAATTTATCGCTCACTACTGATTTTGACATACTAATACTGAGACAAAATGCTGACCAAATACTAAATGAGTGAATATGGCCTTAGGATAGGTGATTACCCCTGTAAGCGCACTTTTGCTGCTATGTAATATTCACAGGACAGGGAGGGGTTAAACATGCAAGCATTTTATCTCTATTGAAAATCAAGAATCTTCCCCTGATAGATATGAGAGAGAACAAGTGACCTCCATACACAAAACAATCCACTATACCAAGACCAGTAATACCACATACAAAGGATAAATACCATCACACCATGACCAGATCACCTATTACTACCACATAGTAACAGAATAATACCACAAAGACAGAATAAATACCACCACACTATGACCAGATCACATATTACCACCACATAGGAGGAGAGATCTGGGAGCTACCACGGAACATCCAAGTACGTTTAAGTTGAAATATCACTGGAGGGTGCCGATCCTGCTGGTGAGCACAGCCATAGTAGAGAGGAAGAGGATTTGTTCTGGCACAGCCATCCAGGTATAAAAAGCAATTTTTAGGATTAGGATGGTCTAATCCTATGACTAAGGGTGCTACTATTGCACGAGAAACGCATCAGGTTTCTTTTTAACTCTTTTAAACTCTGCTAATAAAAATTGTTATTTTTACCGGGTGGGTTGTGCCGGAACAAATCCTTTTCCTCTCCATTACCACAGCACAGTGACCCAATAATACCGCAAACAAGGAACAAATACCACCACACCATGACCACATCACATATTACTACCACATGCTGACTGAAAAATATCACATACAGGGGAAAAATACCGCCACACCATGACCAGACCACATAGTGACTGAATAATACCACATACAGGGGATTAATACATTCACATGAACAGACCACATTTTACCACCACATAGTTACCAAATACTACAATGCTGATCATTAACAAAAATCACAATACTAATAGCACTAATGTTGCCACTGGTGACATTATGAATAGGAGCTCTGCATATACTGCCAATGTACAGGTAATACAGTGATAAGCAGTTACACACGTGTTCAAAATTGTTGGTACCCCTCATTTAATGACAGAAAAACCCACAATGGTCACAGATAATAATAAATAAATAAAAGATCCATGAAAATGAACAAATGAAAGTCACTCTCCACAAGGAAAAACCTTACCCCTTAGACCTCAGTCCAGAGGCTCTCACCTAAGAAGACTCGTTTAAGGGTTGATTGTGACTTGTAGGATCGCTACTTCCAACAGGCTATAGAGTTCAAGTCCTCTTTTTCTCTGAAGAGGTCATTTGCATATTAAATTTCCCAGAGGAGCATTGCATGGCAAATAAGCCTCCGTACCTTGACAAGCCAGATATGGTATGTCACTCTCCACAAGGAAAAACGTTACCCCTTAGACCTCAGTCCAGAGCCTCTCACCTAGTAAACCAGTTCTCATGCTTCGCATTGACGAGGGCCAACAGCCTGAAACACCGTGTCTGCGAATTGAGTTACTGATTTGGCTCTTATCCTAAGTCATATTGCACGACTCATTAAAGGGCCACTGTCACCCCCTCCAGCCGTTATAAACTACAAGAGCCACCTTGTGCAGCAGTAATGCTGCATTCTAACAAGGTGGCTCTTTTAGTTTTAGGTTCAAGTATACCCCAAATAAAGCGTTTTTATACTTAGCCACATTTCCTGTCTCTAGCCAGGGAGGCGGGTCCTCACTCCCCAGCTCTAACCGCTTCTCCGCCGTCACTCAACTCTTCCTGCGCTTTCGGCGCCGCCCCCTCAACGCTGTGTACGTTTCAAAACCGGCGCCTGCGCAGTGTACTGCTGTGCTGCGCAGACGCAGTAAGCTATGGCCGTGTGACGTCCCAGCCAGGCTTGCAAACTGCGCCTGCGCGGGCACTGCGGCCACAGCTGCAGCCTGCGTTCATCTTGATGTGCGTCGTTGACAGGGCCAGCTCCAGGTTTTCATGGGCCCTGAGCGAAGGATTCTCAGTGGGTCCCTTTAACACATACCCCGATTCCTGATGCACAAATAAGAAATCTAGGTATAGTACAATGCCAAAGATTTCACTTACTTCTTACATTACATGAGTGATATCTATTGTAAATCTCTATATATAATCGTCTAAGGGGCACTTCCGTCTGTTTATCTGTTTGTCTATCTGCCTGTCTGTCATGGAAATCCCAAGCGACGGGCACAGTCCGGCCGCGAAATGGCCGCTCCCTACTCCCCTGCAGTCAGTGCCCCCTCCATACTCCCCCCCAGTCAGTGCCCGCCGCTTACATAGCATTTTAGCAGTCCGTTAAACCGACTGCGTTACACCGCGGCATAACGCGGTGTAACGCAGTCTGTTAACGCTGCTATTAACACTGTGTGGCGAACTTTTTATTATTAATGCTGCCTATGCAGCATCAAAAGTAAAAAGATATAATGTTAAAAATAATTTAAAAAAATAAAAAATGGTGCTATTCTCACCTTCCGTCGTCCACCGATGCGTGCAAACGGTGAGGCTGCCGCCAGCTTCCGTTCCCAGAGATGCATTACGAAATTACCCAAATGACTTAGTGGTCTCAGCTATTTGAGATTCAAAAAACAGGATTCTTTTGATGTGTAAGACAAAAACACTGAAATACTGTGTAGTAAGTACCCGTTGCGAATGTTGTGGCGGTGTTTGTTAAGGCGGGCATGCATTGTTTGAATTGTGCAACCCACATACTGTAAGCTACAGGTACAGTACTGTTATAAGATAATTCAGTACCACAATGGACATAGAGGTCAGAGCACATACAGTGACCTGACAATAACCCAAAAACATAGAACGAGCTCTGAGACGTGGGAACTCTGCTGACCGCAATCCCTAATCCTCTCCAACAACACTAGAGGCAGCCGTGGATTGCGCCTAACGCTCCCTATGCAACTCGGCACAGCCTGAGAAACTAGCTAGCCTGAAGATAGAAAATAAGCCTACCTTGCCTCAGAGAAATACCCCAAAGGAAAAGGCAGCTCCCACATATAATGACTGTGAGTTAAGATGAAAAGACAAACGTAGAGATGAAATAGATTTAGCAAAGTGAGGCCCGACTTTCTGAACAGAGCGAGGATAGGAAAGGTAACTTTGCGGTCAACACAAAACCCTACAAAAACCACGCAAAGGGGGCAAAAAGACCCTCCGTACCGAACTAACGGCACGGAGGTGCACCCTCTGCGTCCCAGAGCTTCCAGCAAGCAGGAAAAAACAAATAGACAAGCTGGACAGAAAAAAACAGCAAACAAAATAGCAAAGCGGAACTTAGCTATGCAGAGCAGCAGGCCACAGGAACGATCCAGGAGGAAACAGGTCCAATACTAGAACATTGACTGGAGGCCAGGATCAAAGCACTAGGTGGAGTTAAATAGAGCAGCACCTAATGACTTCACCACATCACCTGAGGAAGGAAACTCAGAAGCCGCAGTACCACTTTCCTCCACCAACGGAAGCTCACAGAGAGAATCAGCCGAAGTACCACTTGTGACCACAGGAGGGAGCTCTGCCACAGAATTCACAACAGTACCCCCCCCTTGAGGAGGGGTCACCGAACCCTCACCAGAGCCCCCAGGACGACCAGGATGAGCCATATGAAAGGCACGAACAAGATCGGGAGCATGGACATCAGAGGCAAAAACCCAGGAATTATCTTCCTGAGCATAACCCTTCCACTTAACCAGATACTGGAGTTTCCGTCTTGAAACACGAGAATCCAAAATCTTCTCCACAATATACTCCAACTCCCCCTCCACCAAAACCGGGGCAGGAGGATCAACAGATGGAACCATAGGTGCCACGTATCTCCGCAACAATGACCTATGGAATACGTTATGTATGGAAAAAGAATCTGGAAGGGTCAGACGAAAAGACACAGGATTAAGAACCTCAGAAATCCTATACGGACCAATGAAACGAGGTTTAAACTTAGGAGAGGAAACCTTCATAGGAATATGACGAGAAGATAACCAAACCAAATCCCCAACACGAAGTCGGGGACCCACACGGCGTCTGCGATTAGCGAAACGTTGAGCCTTCTCCTGGGAAAAGGTCAAATTGTCCACCACATGAGTCCAAATCTGCTGCAACCTGTCCACCACAGTATCCACACCAGGACAGTCCGAAGACTCAACCTGCCCTGAAGAGAAACGAGGATGGAACCCAGAGTTGCAGAAAAACGGCGAAACCAAGGTAGCCGAGCTGGCCAGATTATTAAGGGCGAACTCAGCCAAAGGCAAAAAGGACACCCAGTCATCCTGATCAGCAGAAACAAAGCATCTCAGATATGTTTCCAAGGTCTGATTGGTTCGTTCGGTCTGGCCATTAGTCTGAGGATGGAAAGCCGAGGAAAAAGACAAGTCAATGCCCATCCTACCACAAAAGGCTCGCCAAAACCTCGAAACAAACTGGGAACCTCTGTCAGAAACGATATTCTCTGGAATGCCATGTAAACGAACCACATGCTGGAAGAACAATGGCACCAAATCAGAGGAGGAAGGTAATTTAGACAAGGGTACCAAATGGACCATCTTAGAGAAGCGATCACAGACCACCCAAATGACTGACATCTTTTGAGAGACGGGAAGATCTGAAATAAAATCCATAGAGATATGTGTCCAAGGCCTCTTCGGGATCGGCAAGGGCAAAAGCAACCCACTGGCACGAGAACAGCAGGGCTTAGCCGAGCACAAATCCCACAGGACTGCACAAAAGTATGCACATCCCGCGACAGAGATGGCCACCAAAAGGATCTAGCCACTAACTCTCTGGTACCAAAGATTCCAGGATGACCAGCCAACACCGAACAATGAACCTCAGAGATAACTTTATTCGTCCACCTATCAGGGACAAACAGTTTCTCCGCTGGGCAACGATCAGGCTTATTAGCCTGAAATTTTTGCAGCACCCGCCGCAAATCAGGGGAGATGGCAGACACAATAACTCCCTCTTTGAGGATACCCGCCGGCTCAGATAAACCCGGAGAGTCGGGCACAAAACTCCTAGACAGAGCATCCGCCTTCACATTTTTAGAGCCCGGAAGGTACGAAATCACAAAGTCAAAACGGGCAAAAAACAGCGACCAACGAGCCTGTCTAGGATTCAACCGCTTGGCGGACTCGAGATAAGTCAAGTTCTTATGATCAGTCAAGACCACCACGCGATGCTTAGCTCCTTCAAGCCAATGATGCCACTCCTCGAATGCCCACTTCATGGCCAGCAACTCTCGATTGCCCACATCATAATTTCGCTCAGCAGGCGAAAACTTCCTGGAAAAGAAGGCGCATGGTTTCATCACCGAGCAATCAGAACTTCTCTGCGACAAAACAGCCCCTGCTCCAATCTCAGAAGCATCAACCTCGACCTGGAACGGAAGCGAAACATCTGGTTGACACAACACAGGGGCAGAAGAAAAACGACGCTTCAACTCTTGAAAAGCTTCCACAGAAGCAGAAGACCAATTGACCACATCAGCACCCTTCTTGGTCAAATCGGTCAATGGTTTAGCAATACTAGAAAAATTGCAGATGAAGCGACGATAAAAATTAGCAAAGCCCAGGAACTTTTGCAGACTTTTCAGAGATGTCGGCTGAGTCCAATCATGGATGGCTTGGACCTTAACAGGGTCCATCTCGATAGTAGAAGAGGAAAAGATGAACCCCAAAAATGAAACCTTCTGAACACCAAAGAGACACTTTGATCCCTTCACAAACAAAGAATTAGCATGCAGGATCTGAAACACCGTTCTGACCTGCTTCACATGAGACTCCCAATCATCCGAGAAGATCAAAATGTCATCCAAGTACACAATCAGGAATTTATCCAGGTACTCTCGGAAGATGTCATGCATAAAGGACTGAAATACTGATGGAGCATTGGCAAGTCCGAATGGCATTACTAGATACTCAAAATGGCCCTCGGGCGTAATAAATGCAGTTTTCCATTCATCGCCTCGCTTAATACGCACAAGATTATACGCACCACGAAGATCTATCTTGGTGAACCAACTAGCCCCCTTAATCCGAGCAAACAAATCAGATAACAACGGCAAGGGGTACTGAAATTTAACCGTGATCTTATTTAGAAGGCGGTAATCTATACAAGGTCTCAGTGAACCATCCTTCTTGGCTACAAAAAAGAACCCTGCTCCTAATGGCGACGATGACGGGCGAATATGCCCCTTCTCCAAGGACTCCTTCACATAACTCCACAAAGCGGCGTGCTCAGGCACAGATAAATTAAACAGTCGACCTTTTGGGAATTTACTACCAGGAATCAAATCGATAGCACAATCACAATCCCTATGCGGAGGTAGGGTATCGGACTTGGGCTCATCAAATACATCCCGGTAATCAGACAAGAACTCTGGAACCTCAGAAGGGGTGGATGACGAAATAGTCAGAAATGGGACATCACCATGTACCCTCTGACAACCCCAGCTGGACACAGACATGGATTTCCAATCTAATACTGGATTATGGACTTGTAGCCATGGCAACCCCAACACGACCACATCATGCAGATTATGCAACACCAGAAAGCGAATAACCTCCTGATGTGCAGGAGCCATGCACATGGTCAGCTGGGTCCAGTACTGAGGCTTATTCTTGGCCAAAGGCGTAGCAGCAATTCCTCTCAATGGAATAGGACACTGCAAGGGCTCCAAGAAAAACCCACAACGCCTAGCATACTCCAAGTCCATCAAATTCAGGGCAGCGCCTGAATCCACAAATGCCATGACAGAATACGATGACAAAGAGCAGATCAAGGTAACGGACAGAAGAAATTTTGACTGTACCGTACCAATGGTGGCAGACCTAGCGAACCGCTTAGTGCGCTTAGGACAATCAGAGATAGCATGAGTGGAATCACCACAGTAGAAACACAGCCCATTCAGACGTCTGTGTTCTTGCCGTTCAACTCTGGTCAAAGTCCTATCGCACTGCATAGGCTCAGGTTTAACCCTGCTGTTCTGTTCGGTCTGGGGAGACCTATTTAGAACTTTGGTATTTTTGGGGGTGTTCAAGATGCGGTTCTGAAACTTGTGGTTGATTGACTTAAATGAGGATGGGTCGGTCGGCCACGGGTTTCAGAGCCGCATCTTGAATATTTTAAAGAATATTGAAGTTCAAAGTCGGTCATTTTTGACCAACAGAACAGCAGGGTTAAGCTCAGGTAATACCGCCAAATGGTGCACAGATTTACGCTCACGCAAGCGTCGACCGATCTGAATGGCCAAAGACATAGACTCATTCAGACCAGCAGGCATAGGAAATCCCACCATGACATCCTTAAGGGCTTCAGAGAGACCTTTTCTGAAAATAGCTGCGAGCGCACATTCATTCCACTGAGTGAGTGCGGACCACGTTCTAAATTTCTGACAATATACCTCTATCTCATCCTGACCCTGACACAGAGCCAGCAAATTCTTCTCTGCCTGATCCACTGAATTAGGCTCATCGTACAGCAATCCGAGCGCCAGGAAAAACGCATCGATATTACTTAATGCAGGATCTCCTGACGCAAGAGAAAATGCCCAGTCCTGAGGGTCGCCACGTAAAAAAGAAATAATGATCCTAACTTGTTGAACTGGGTCACCAGAGGAGCGAGGTTTCAAAGAAGAAATAGTTTACAATTATTTTTGAAACTCAGAAATTTAGTTCTATCTCCAAAAAACAAATCAGGAATAGGAATTCTCGGTTCTAACATAGAATTCTGAACCACAAAGTCTTGAATATTTTGTATTCTTGCCGTGAGCTGATCCACACATGAAGACAGACCTTTAATGTCCATCGCTACACCTGTGTCCTGAACCACCCAAATGTCTAGGGGAAAAAATAGGCAAAACACAGTGCAGAGAAAAAAAAATGGTCTCAGAACTTCTTTTTTCCCTCTATTGAGAATCATTAGTACTTTGGGCTTCCAGTACTGTTATGATAAGATAATTCAGTACCACAATGGACATAGAGGTCAGAGCACATACAGTGACCTGACAATAACCCAAAAGCATAGAACGAGCTCTGAGACGTGGGAACTCTGCTGACCGCAATCCCTAATCCTCTCCAACAACACTAGAGGCAGCCGTGGATTGCGCCTAACGCTCCCTATGCAACTCGGCACAGCCTGAGAAACTAGCTAGCCTGAAGATAGAAAATAAGCCTACCTTGCCTCAGAGAAATACCCCAAAGGAAAAGGCAGCCCCCACATATAATGACTGTGAGTTAAGATGAAAAGACAAACGTAGAGATGAAATAGATTTAGCAAAGTGAGGCCCGACTTTCTGAACAGAGCGAGGATAGGAAAGGTAACTTTGCGGTCAACACAAAACCCTACAAAAACCACGCAAAGGGGGCAAAAAGACCCTCCGTACCGAACTAACGGCACGGAGGTGCACCCTCTGCGTCCCAGAGCTTCCAGCAAGCAGGAAAAAACAAATAGACAAGCTGGACAGAAAAAAACAGCAAACAAAATAGCAAAGCGGAACTTAGCTATGCAGAGCAGCAGGCCACAGGAACGATCCAGGAGGAAACAGGTCCAATACTAGAACATTGACTGGAGGCTAGGATCAAAGCACTAGGTGGAGTTAAATAGAGCAGCACCTAACGACTTCACCACATCACCTGAGGAAGGAAACTCAGAAGCCGCAGTACCACTTTCCTCCACCAACGGAAGCTCACAGAGAGAATCAGCCGAAGTACCACTTGTGACCACAGGAGGGAGCTCTGCCACAGAATTCACAACACAGTACATTGCAACAGATAACTGACAAAGGTAGACTGACAACCCACCTGGCACTTAATAGTATAGTTGATGCCTGTTGTGTTCGATGTGAAAGATTATGCTCCATTGATGATGGAAGAGCAACATAAGCATTTGGGGGTTTTGTGTTGTGAATTCTGTGGCAGAGCTCCCTCCTGTGGTCACAAGTGGTACTTCGGCTGATTCTCTCTGTGAGCTTCTGTTGGTGGAGGGAAGTGGTACTGCGGCTTCTGAGTTTCCTCCCTCAGGTGATCTGGTGAGGTCGTTAGGTGCTTCTCTACTTAACTCCACCTAATGCGTTGATCCTGGCTTCCTGTCAATGTTCCAGTGTTGAACTTGCTTTTCCCTGGATCATTCCTGTGGCCTGCTGCTCTGCATAGCTAAGTTCTTCTTTGCTATTTGTTTGCTATTTTTTCTGTCCAGCTTGTCTAATTTGTTGCTGGAAGCTCTGGGACGCAAAGGGTGTACCTCCGTGCCGTTAGTTCGGTACGGAGGGTCTTTTTGCCCCCTTTGCGTGGTTTTCTTTAGGGTTTTGTGTAGACCGCAAAGTTACCTTTTCTATCCTCTATCTGTTAAGAAAGTCGGGCCTCACTTTGCTGAATCTATTTCATCTCTACGTTTGTCTTTTCATCTTAACTCACAGTCATTATATGTGGGAGCTGCCTTTTCCTTTGGGGTATTTCTCTGAGGCAAGGTAGGCTTACTTTCTATCTTCAGGCTAGTTAGTTTCTCAGGCTGTGCCGAGTTGCATAGGCAGAGTTAGGCGCAATCCACGGCTGCCTTTAGTGTTGTTTGGAGAGGATTAGGGATTGCGGTCTGCAGAGTTCCCACGTCTCAGAGCTCGTTCTATGATTTTGGGTTATTGTCAGATCACTGTATGTGCTCTGACCGCTATGTCCATTGTAGTACTGAATTGCCTTTCATAACAGTACAGGAAGCCCAAAGTACTAATGATTCTCAATAGAGGGAAAAAAGAAGTTCTGAGGCCATTTTTTTTTCTTTGCACTGTGTTTTGCCTTTTTTTTCCCCTAGACATTTGGGTGGTTCAGTACACAGGTGTAGCGATGGACATTAGAAGTCTGTCTTCATTTGTGGATCAGCTCTCGGCAAGAGTACAAAAGATTCAAGACACTATTGATCAGAAAGCTATGTTGGAACCAAGAATTCCTATTCCTGATTTGTTTTTTGGAGATAGAACTAAGTTTCTGAGTTTCAAAAATAATTGTAAATTATTTCTGGCCTTGAAACCTCGCTCCTCTGGTGATCCAGTTCAACAGGTTTTGATTGTTATTTCTTTTTTGCGCGGCGACCCTCAGGACTGGGCATTTTCTCTTGCGCCAGGAGATCCTGCATTGAGTAATATCGATGCGTTTTTCCTGGCGCCCGGATTGCTGTACGATGAACCTAATTCAGTGGATCAGGCAGAGAAAAATTTGCTGGCTCTTTGTCAGGGTCAGGATGAGATATAGGTATATTGAAATTTAGAAAGTGGTCCGTGCTCACTCAATGGAATGAATCTGCGCTGGCAGCTATGTTCAGAAAGGGTCTCTCTGAAGCCCTTAAGGATGTCATGTTGGGATTTCCTATGCCTGCTGGTTTGAATGAGTCTATGTCTTTGGCCATTCAGATCGGTCGACGCTTGCGTGAGCGTAAATCTGTGCACCATTTGGCGGTATTACCTGAGCTTAAACCTGAGCCTATGCAGTGCGATAGGACTTTGACCAGAGTTAAACGGCAAGAACACAGACGTCTGAATGGGCTGTGTTTCTACTGTGATGATTCCACTCATGCTATCTCTGATTGTCCTAAGCACTCTAAGCGGTTCGCTAGGTCTGCCACCATTGGTACGGTACAGTCAAAATTTCTTCTGTCCGTTACCTTGATCTGCTCTTTGTCATCGTATTCTGTCATGGCATTTGTGGATTCAGGCGCTGCCCTGAATTTGATGGACTTGGAGTATGCTAAGCGTTGTGGGTTTCTCTTAGAGCACTTGCAGTGTCCTATTCCATTGAGAGGAATTGATGCCACGCCTTTGGCCAAGAATAAGCCTCAATACTGGACCCAGCTGACCATGTGCATGGCTCCTGCACATCAGGAGGTTATTCGCTTTCTGGTGTTGCATAATCTGCATGATGTGGTCGTGTTGGGGTTGCCATGGCTACAAACCCATAATCCAGTATTAGATTGGAAATCCATGTCGGTGTCCAGCTGGGGTTGTCAGGGGGTACATGGTGATGTTCCATTTCTGTCAATTTCGTCATCCACCCCTTCTGAGGTTCCAGAGTTCTTGTCTGATTACCGGGATGTATTTGATGAGCCCAAGTCCGATGCCCTACCTCCGCATAGGGATTGTGATTGTGCTATCAATTTGATTCCTTGTAGTAAATTCCCAAAAGGTCGACTGTTTAATTTATCCGTGCCTGAGCACGCCGCTATGCGCAGTTATGTAAAGGAATCCCTGGAGAAGGGGCATATTCGCCCGTCATCGTCACCATTAGGAGCAGGGTTCTTTTTTGTAGCCAAGAAGGATGGTTCGCTGAGACCTTGTATAGATTACCGCCTTCTAAATAAGATCACGGTTAAATTTCAGTACCCCTTGCCATTGTTATCTGATTTGTTTGCTCGGATTAAGGGGGCTAGTTGGTTCACCAAGATAGATCTTCGTGGTGCGTATAATCTGGTGCGAATCAGGCGAGGAGATGAATGGAAAACTGCATTTAATACGCCCGAGGGTCATTTTGAGTATCTGGTGATGCCATTCGGACTTGCCAGTGCTCCATCAGTGTTTCAGTCCTTTATGCATGACATCTTCCGAGAGTACCTGGATAAATTCCTGATTGTGTACTTGGATGACATTTTGATCTTCTCGGATGATTGGGAGTCTCATGTGAAGCAGGTCAGAACAGTTTTTCAGGTCCTGCGTGCTAATTCTTTGTTTGTGAAGGGATCAAAGTGTCTCTTTGGTGTGCAGAAGGTTTCATTTTTGGGGTTCATCTTTTCCCCTTCTACTATCGAGATGGATCCTGTTAAGGTCCAAGCCATCCATGATTGGACTCAGCCGACATCTCTGAAAAGTCTGCAAAAGTTCCTGGGCTTTGCTAATTTTTATCGTCGCTTCATCTGCAATTTTTCTAGTATTGCCAAACCATTGACCGATTTGACCAAGAAGGGTGCTGATTTGGTCAATTGGTCTTCTGCTGCTGTGGAAGCTTTTCAAGAGTTGAAGCGTCGTTTTTCTTCTGCCCCTGTGTTGTGTCAACCAGATGTTTCTCTTCCGTTCCAGGTCGAGGTTGATGCTTCTGAGATTGGAGCAGGGGCTGTTTTGTCGCAGAGAGGTTCTGATTGCTCAGTGATGAAACCATGCGCTTTTTTTTCCAGGAAGTTTTCGCCTGCTGAGCGAAATTATGATGTGGGCAACCGAGAGTTGCTGGACATGAAGTGGGCATTCGAGGAGTGGCGTCATTGGCAGGGGCTGGCTGGCACTTTTCAGCCTGGGGGGCAATCACAAGGCAGTGGCCCTTCAGTTGCGGTGGCCCTCCTTTTTCCTGCTTACCTCTGGCCATTGCATTAAAGCAGCAGACATAACAGGCTTTAAAAACATGCTGGTACAGAGATATGGAAACAGAACTGAGCTTGCTGCATAGATATGGGAGCAGAACTGAGCTTTCTCCAGAGATAAGGGAGCAGAACAGAGCTTACTACAGAGATATGGGAGCAGAACGGAGCTTACTACAGAGATATGGGAGCAGAACGGAGCTTACTACAGACATATGGGAGCAGAACAGAGCTTACTACAGAGATATGGGAGCAGAACGGAGCTTACTACAGACATATGGGAGCAGAACAGAGCTTACAACAGAGATATGGGAGCAGAACGGAGCTTACTACAGAGATATGGGAGCAGAACGGAGCTTACTATGAGATATGGGAGCAGAACTGATCTTACTCCAGAGATAAGGGAGCAGAACAGAGCTTACTACAGAGATATGGGAGCAGAACAGAGCTTACTACAGAGATATGGGAGCAGAACAGAGCTTACTATGAGATATGAGAGCAGAACAGAGCTTACTATGAGATATGGGAGCAGAACAGAGCTTACTACAGAGATATGGGAGCAGAACAGAGCTTACTATGAGATATGGGAGCAGAACTGATCTTAATCCAGAGATAAGGGAGCAGAACAGAGCTTACTACAGACATATGGGAGCAGAACAGAGCTTACTACAGAGATATGGGAGCAGAACAGAGCTTACTACAGAGATATGGGAGCAGAACAGAGCTTACTAGAAAGATGTGGGAGCAGAACAGAGCTTACTACAGACATATGGGAGCAGAACCGAGTTTACTCCAGAGATAAGGGAGCAGAACAGAGCTTACTACAGAGATATTGGAGCAGAACGGAGCTTACTACAGACATATGGGAGCAGAACAGAGGTTACTACAGAGATATGGGAGCAGAACAGAGCTTACTATGAGATATGGGAGCAGAACAGAGCTTACTACAGAGATATGGGAGCAGAACAGAGCTTACTATGAGATATGGAAGCAGAACTGATCTTACTACAGACATATGGGAGCAGAACAGAGCTTACTACAGATATATGGGAGCAGAACAGAGCTTACTATGAGATATGGGAGCAGAACTGATCTTACTCCAGAGATATGGGAGCAGAACAGAGCTTACTACAGAGATATGGGAGCAGAACTGATCTTACTCCAGAGATATGGGAGCAGAACAGAGCTTACTACAGACATATGGGAACAGAACGGAGCTTACTACAGAGCAGTGGCGTAACTACAAAAGTTATGGGCCCCGCTGCGAACTGTCAAATGGGGTCCCCCCATGCCAAAATATATAGATGAATTAGAAATGGCGACACACGCAAACGTCATCTGCATTAGTAATACATGCACCATTACATAATTAGTTGTAGGCTGGGTTCACAAGAGTGAAGTTTACATTCTGTATACACACCACAACCTACAGCCTAGCGGAGGGTATCCCTCCTGTAAACCCAGCATGACGGGGTCAACCCCTTATAAATGGAAGTGTGCTCCTCTAAACCATGTAATCACTGCCAATCCTCCAACCGTAAGTGGTGAATTTCCAGAGCTGGGAAATGGGTGCTCAATATTAGAACACGTCAACTTTAGTTCCCATCCCGCCTCAAGGAAGTATGGCAGACAGGTGTGATAAGACTATTAGAAAAACTACTGCCACACACACGGCAGTACATACTGGCAGAAGTGTGAGGGCATTAGTGCCCGTGTATGGACATGTTAGTGCCTCTTAGCTTCTGGCAATGTTTTACCTCAGCTCACATTTGGGCCATACCATTGTAAAACAGGTAGACACATTTACCCACTGACCCTACTATTCATAAGGAACTGCTGTCTACCCCTTAGTTGCCACTGTATATAGTCAGGGTGGGAATGTGGGCTATAGAACAACACAGGGCGATGACACTGCTACCTGAACCCTTCAGCTGCCCTACTATGTGCAGGGAATAAAACCAGTACAAAGTATGGCGGCCTCCCTGCAGAGCTGTCCAGGGCCGTACTGGAACAAAAAAGGAGCAATGCCACACAAACCCCACCAGCCCACAGACTATAACACTCCCCGACACCCGATCAGTGGATTTTCCTATACTGTGTTGTGTTCTTCAACGCTCCTCTTAAAGGCGTTATTGGAAGAGCTATGTTTGAATGCCGTCGCAGTGCGCACGATTGATCGCTTCTTTAGAGCGCCGGTTCTCGAGATCATGGGGGTCCCAGCGTTCGGACCCCAGCAACTACAAAGTTCTCGGGAAAGGGAATTACTTGGTATAATCCATTTAAATGTGTTTTCCAATATATATATTTTTTATTTTCCCATAGTATTCCTGAAAATGATAAACCAATATTAACCCTCCCAAAGACCAATGTCGCCTATCCGAGAACAGGACAGGAGGAGTGGTACTGTGCAGTGTATATATACAGGACAGGAGGAGTGGTACTGTGCATTGTATATATACAGGACAGGAGAAGTGGTACTGTGCAGTGTATATATACAGGACAGGAGGAGTGGTACTGTGCAGTGTATATATACAGGACAGGAGAAGTGGTACTGTGCAGTGTATATATACAGGAGGAGTGGTACTGTGCAGTGTATATATACAGGACAGGAGGAGTGGTACTGTGCAGTGTATATATACAGGAGGAGTGGTACTGTGCAGTGTATATATACAGGACAGGAGGAGTGGTACTGTGCATTGTATATATACAGGACAGGAGGAGTGGTACTGTGCAGTGTATATATACAGGAGGAGTGGTACTGTGCAGTGTATATATACAGGACAGGAGGAGTGGTACTGTGCAGTGTATATATACAGGAGGAGTGGTACTGTGCAGTGTATATATACAGGAGGAGTGGTACTGTGCAGTGTATATATACAGGACAGGAGGAGTGGTACTGTGCATTGTATATATACAGGACAGGAGGAGTGGTACTGTGCAGTGTATATATACAGGAGGAGTGGTACTGTGCAGTGTATATATACAGGACAGGAGGAGTGGTACTGTGCAGTGTATATATACAGGAGGAGTGGTACTGTGCATTGTATATATACAGGACAGGAGGAGTGGTACTGTGCATTGTATATATACAGGACAGGAGGAGTGGTACTGTGCATTGTATATATACAGGACAGGAGAAGTGGTACTGTGCAGTGTATATATACAGGAGGAGTGGTACTGTGCAGTGTATATATACAGAAGTGGTACTGTGCAGTGTATATATACAGGAGGAGTGGTACTGTGCATTGTATATATACAGGACAGGAGGAGTGGTACTGTGCAGTGTATATATACAGGAGGAGTGGTACTGTGCAGTGTATATATACAGGACAGGAGGAGTGGTACTGTGCAGTGTATATATACAGGACAGGAGGAGCGGTACTGTGCAGTGTATATATACAGAAGTGGTACTGCGCAGTGTATATATACAGCAGGAGTGGTACTGTGCAGTGTATATATACAGGACAGGAGGAGTGGCACTGTGCAGTGTATATATACAGGACAGGAGGAGTGGTACTGTGCAGTGTATATATACAGGACAGGAGGAGCGGTACTGTGCAGTGTATATATACAGAACAGGAGGAGCGGTACTGTGCAGTGTATATATACAGAAGTGGTACTGCGCAGTGTAGATATACAGCAGGAGTGGTACTGTGCAGTGTATATATACAGGACAGGAGGAGTGGCACTGTGCGGTGTATATATACAGGACAGGAGAAGTGGTACTGTGCAGTGTATATATACAGGAGGAGTGGTACTGTGCAGTGTATATATACAGAAGTGGTACTGTGCAGTGTATATATACAGGAGGAGTGGTACTGTGCAGTGTATATATACAGGACAGGAGGAGTGGTACTGTGCAGTGTATATATACAGGACAGGAGGAGCGGTACTGTGCAGTGTATATATACAGAAGTGGTACTGCGCAGTGTATATATACAGCAGGAGTGGTACTGTGCAGTGTATATATACAGGACAGGAGGAGTGGCACTGTGCGGTATATATATACAGGACAGGAGGAGTGGCACTGTGCGGTATATATATACAGGACAGGAGGAGTGGCACTGTGTGGTGTATATATACAGGACAGGAGGAGTGGCACTGTGCGGTATATATATACAGGACAGGAGGAGTGGCACTGTGCGGTATATATATACAGGACAGGAGGAGTGGTACTGTGCGGTGTATATATACAGGACAGGAGGAGTGGTACTGTGCAGTGTATATATACAGGACAGGAGGAGTGGCACTGTGCGGTGTATATATACAGGACAGGAGGAGTGGTACTGTGCAGTGTATATATACAGGACAGGAGGAGTGGTACTGTGCGGTGTATATATACAGGACAGGAGGAGTGGTACTGTGCAGTGTATATATACAGGACAGGAGGAGTGGTACTGTGCGGTGTATATATACAGGACAGGAGGAGTGGTACTGTGCAGTGTATATATACAGGAGGAGTGGTACTGTGCAGTGTATATATACAGGACAGGAGGAGTGGTACTGTGCAGTGTATATATACAGGAGGAGTGGTACTGTGCAGTGTATATATACAGGACAGGAGGAGTGGCACTGTGTGGTGTATATATACAGGACAGGAGGAGTGGTATGTGCGGTGTACATACACAGATACTTAGATTTACACCACGCAGGCTATATACAGTATATAAAACTGAGCAGCACCAAATATTTAAGGGCTTGTCCACTACTAGGACAACCCCTAAATGTTCGGCCCCGATAAATTAATAAAGCCTATACTCACCTCCTGTGCCAGCGCCGTTCCCACAGAGGCTGTGATGTGGTGTTGTGACACGTGATGCCCGGCACCAATCAGTGCTAGTGTCACTGTCTCAATCTTCGCACAATCTGAACATGAAGAGGACGTCCGGGATCAAGCAGCTCACCCTGCACGTCCTCTTCATGTTCAGTTTGTCTGAAGGCGAAGACAGTGACACCAGCACTGATTGGTTCCGGGCATCACGTGTCATAACACCACATAACAGCCTCTGTGGGAACGGCGCTGGCACGGCAGGTGAGTATAGGTTTTATTAATTTATCGCGGCCGAACATTTAGTTTAAGACAAGGTTGTCCTAGTGGAAGACAATCCCTTTAAGCAGTGGACTCTTTATTAGCCCATATTCTCGGCCATATTCTCGGAGTCCACCGCACACACACATGGAACCGTGGAATTACTGGGGCTCTGGCCTGTTGCAAAATGGCAGCGCCGGACACCCACGCAGCACTGCTGGGCACTGGAGACACCCGCAGCACCGGCCAGCAACCGCCAGGCATCCAGAGACACCCAGCAGCAGCACCAGACATGCACCAGCACAAGACCCCCCACACCATCACGCCGCACATCAGTGCCCCCCTCATCCCGGCCTGCAGCATCACCCCACTCCTGCCTCCTCCAGCAGCGACCCTGAGACCCCCCTTCACTGCACCCAGTAAGCAATAAGACGCATGGATTATAAGAAGCACCACCATTTTATTAAAAAATATTTTTTTCTTATTTTTCTCCTCAAAATTTGGGGTGCGTCTTATAATCCGGAGCTTCTTATAATCCAACAATTACGTGTATATATATATATATGTATCCAAAAACGAGGCAGCACTCCATAGTTCAATATAAAAACGTGCAGGGTTTAATTTACCCACATATTCTGGCAACGTTTCAGCTCACAATGAGCTTTTCTCATACATGCACGCACACACGTAGACACACACACACACATACACACACATACAGACACTCACACACATATCTATATATACACATACATAGACACACATACATACATGCACGCACACACACACACATAGACACACACACACATACGGTATATATATACATACATACACTCATAGCCATGAGTCTGACCAGACGTGTCTGACCATCTTAGAAATTGCATTTTTAAATTGCAGTTTTTTAATTGCTATGAATTAGACTAGAATTCCATGGGGCATTTGAGCATTCATCACTGCTGTACTTTCATCATCCTCATCACCACCTGTATCCTCTAATCAAGCTGTTTTGTCTACCCACAGGTATGCTGCTGTCCATCTACTCTGCCTTTCCTGCAATGTGTGTTTATGTGAACTGCATATAATTCCCACCTGGTATGCTGCTGTCCATCTACTCTGCCTTTCCTGCAATGTGTGTTTATGTGAACTGCATATAATTCCCACCTGGTATGCTGCTGTCCATCTACTCTGCCTTTCCTGCAATGTGTGTTTATGTGAACTGCATATAATTCCCACCTGGTATGCTGCTGTCCATCTACTCTGCCTTTCCTGCAATGTGTGTTTATGTGAACTGCATATAATTCCCACCTGGTATGCTGCTGTCCATCTACTCTGCCTTTCCTGCAATGTGTGTTTATGTGAACTGCATATAATTCCCACCTGGTATGCTGCTGTCCATCTACTCTGCCTTTCCTGCAATGTGTGTTTATGTGAACTGCATATAATTCCCACCTGGTATGCTGCTGTCCATCTACTCTGCCTTTCCTGCAATGTGTGTTTATGTGAACTGCATATAATTCCCACCTGGTATGCTGCTGTCCATCTACTCTGCCTTTCCTGCAATGTGTGTTTATGTGAACTGCATATAATTCCCACCTGGTATGCTGCTGTCCATCTACTCTGCCTTTCCTGCAATGTGTGTTTATGTGAACTGCATATAATTCCCACCTGGTATGCTGCTGTCCATCTACTCTGCCTTTCCTGCAATGTGTGTTTATGTGAACTGCATATAATTCCCACCTGGTATGCTGCTGTCCATCTACTCTGCCTTTCCTGCAATGTGTGTTTATGTGAACTGCATATAATTCCCACCTGGTATGCTTTGCTTACCCATTGTTTTCTATCCATTCGTATTTCACTTCCCTTGCTTCTTGCTTGCATACCTGAGTGGCCATCTACCCCACCCCCTCTTTATGACCTGGCTTAACTGTGAACATGTGCTCTAGACACACACGCCCACATCCTCCCTCTCAGCTGTGAGCCCTTAGGTGCCCATAAATTCATAGCCATGAGTCTGACCAGACGTGTCTGACCATCTTAGAAATTGCATTTTTAAATTGCAGTTTTTTAATTGCTATGAATTAGACTAGAATTGGACTGGAATTGACTGGAAGGTAAAGGAATAGAAAACCACTATAATGTTTCGGTTTCTCTTCACATTCACCCCCATACTACTTTATTTCTTCCTAACTCCTGTAGTCCCTCCACCCAGTAAAGAACTAGTCATTTCTCCCTCCATCCTCCCCAGTCATCTCACCTCCTCCACAGAACTATTCCTCCACATACAATCCTTTCTCGCCAGGCACACACGGCCACATCATGACCTATCCAGCTCACACCTTCTAACGCTCTGTCTGCTGCTCCTCATTGCTGGCGACATATCCCCAAATCCTGGCCCTCCTCATCACATCCCCACACTCATTTCTAATCCCCTGCCACGATCCTCTACACGTCCTCGCAACCACAGTAACCTCATACCCATTCATCCAGCCCCCACTCCCCCAATTTCCCTATCTGGAGCACTATGGAACGCACGCTCTGTCTGCAATAAACTTCCATTTATCCATGACCTCTTTATCAATAACAAACTCTCCTTCCTCGGCATCACTGAAACCTGGCTCACCCCTTCTGACACAGCCTCCCCTGCGGCACTCTCTTACGGTGGCTTCCACCTTTCTCACACACCCCGCCCCAGCAGCAAGCATGGCGGAGGAGTTGGTTTTCTCCTGTCAGATAACTGCTCCTTCACCCCAATCCCACTGCCACCCTCTGTTATCCTCCCTTCCTTTGAGGTGCACTCTGTGCGCATCTACTCCCCCTCCAACCTCCAACTGGCTGTCATCTACCGTCCCCCAGGGCCAGCCACCACCTTCTTCGACCACTTCACCACCTGGCTACTCCACTTCCTCGCCGCTGACATCCCCACTATCATCATGGGCGACTTCAACATCCCCATTGACACTTCCCTCTCAGCTGCCACTAAACTTCTATCTCTCACTTCCTCCTTTGGCCTCACTCAATGGTCTTCTACAGCCACCCACAAAGATGGTCACACACTGGACCTCATTCTCACTCGCCTCTGCTCCCTATCTAACCTCTCAAACTCACCTCTTCCTCTTTCTGACCACAACCTACTTACATTCTCTTCCCTTTCCACTCCTTGTCTACAACCCCCACCCCACAAACTCTCACACCCTCGCAGAAATCTTAAACACCTTGATCTTCACTCACTCTCTGAATCCCTCCTCCCTCTCACAGACATAAGCTCCCTACACAATGCGGATGATGCTGCCACTCTATATAACACCACAATAGCTGCAGCTTTGGAATCTCTTGCCCCTCTCACACATACCAAAGCTCACAAAATCAACAGACAACCCTGGCACACCAGCATGACAAAAGAACTGAGGCGAGCTTCCAGAGCTGCTGAGCGCAGATGGAAAAGATCCCACTCCATCGAGCACTTCATCGCATTCAAACAGTCCCTCACTGCTTTCAAAACCATGCTCGCCACAGCAAAACAAACCTACTTCTCATCTCTCATATCCTCCCTGTCTCACAACCCCAAACAGTTATTCAACACCTTCAACTCTCTCCTCCGTCCCCCAGCACCTCCTCCCTCCCCACTCATCTCAGCTGAAGACTTCGCCTCATTTTTCAAGCAGAAAATTGAGAACATCAGAGACAATTTTAGTAAACAACCCCCAGAACCCTTCCTCCCAACTACCCAGCCCTCCACCTCCAAAACCAACTTCTCCACCATTACAGAAGACGGACTCTCCACTCTACTCTCAAGATCGCATCTCACCACCTGTGCACTTGACCCACTCCCATCCCACTTCATCCCAAACCTCACCACAGTCTTCATCCCAACCCTAACCCATCTCTTTAACCTATCACTAACAACTGGCATTTTCCCCTCAAGCTTTAAACATGCCACAATCACACCTATCCTCAAAAAGCCCTCTCTTGACCCATCCTCTGTATCTAGCTATCGCCCTATATCGCTTCTCCCCTTTGCCTCAAAACTACTGGAACAACATGTCCATATTGAACTGTCCTCCCATCTATCTTCCTGCTCCTTCTTCGACCGCTTTCAATCAGGCTTCCGGTCACACCACTCCACTGAAACTGCCCTAACTAAGGTCACCAATGACCTATTAACCGCCAAGAGCAAGCGACACTACTCTGTCCTCCTCCTCCTGGACCTGTCCTCTGCCTTTGACACAGTGGACCATTCCCTGCTGCTGCAGACCCTCTCATCCCTTGGCATCACAGAATTGGCCCTATCCTGGATCTCATCATACCTAACTGACCGTACATTCAGCGTCTCCCACTCACACACCACCTCCTCACCTCGCCCCCTATCTGTCGGAGTCCCGCAAGGTTCAGTTCTAGGACCCCTGCTCTTCTCCATCTACACCTTTGGCCTGGGACAGCTCATAGAATCTCACGGCTTTCAGTATCATCTCTATGCTGACGACACACAGATCTACATCTCTGGACCAGATATCACCTCCCTACTAACCAGAATCCCTCAATGTCTGTCCGCTATTTCATCCTTCTTCTCCACTAGATTTCTAAAACTTAACATGGACAAAACAGAATTCATCATCTTTCCCCCATCTCACGCGATCTCCCCAACGAACCTATCCATTACAGTAAACGGCTGCCCACTCTCCCCAGTCCCACAAGCCCGCTGTCTTGGGGTAATCCTTGACACTGATCTCTCCTTTAAACCACATATCCAAACCCTTTCCACTTCCTGCCGCCTCCAACTCAAAAATATTTCACGGATCCGCACATTCCTAAACCAAGAATCTGCAAAAACCCTAGTCCATGCCCTCATCATCTCCCGCCTTGACTACTGTAACCTCCTGCTCTGTGGCCTCCCCTCTAACACTCTTGCACCCCTCCAATCTATTCTAAACTCTGCTGCCCGACTAATCCACCTGTCCCCCCGCTATTCCCCGGCCTCTCCCCTCTGTCAATCCCTGCACTGGCTCCCCATCACCCAGAGACTCCAGTACAAAAGCCTAACCATGACATATAAAGCCATCCACAACCTGTCTCCTCCATACATCTGTGACCTCGTCTCCCGGTACTTTCCTGCACGCAACCTCCGATCCTCACAAGATCTCCTTCTCTACTCCCCTATTATCTCCTCTTCCCACAATCGCATACAAGATTTCTCTCGTGCATCCCCCCTACTCTGGAATGCTCTACCACAACATATCAGACTCTCGCCTACCATCGAAACCTTCAAAAAGAACCTGAAGACCCACCTCTTCCGACAAGCCTACAACCTGCAGTAACCACCGATTGACCAAACCGCTGCACGGCCAGCTCTACCCTCACCTACTGTATCCTCACCCATCCCTTGTAGATTGTGAGCCCTCGCGGGCAGGGTCCTCTCTCCTCCTGTACCAGTTGTGACTTGTATTTTTCAAGATTATTGTACTTGTTTTATTATGTATACCCCTCCTCACATGTAAAGCGCCATGGAATAAATGGCGCTATAATAATAAATAATAATAATAATAATAATACACATACATACATGCACACGCGCACACACACACATACATAGACACACACACTCACTCACACATACATTATATAGGTGAAACCGCGACTGCGGTATGTACATTATATAGCTGATACCACTGTGTGTAATATACTGCGACCGCTAAGTATAGCCCATAAAGGCCAGACGCTGTGTGTGTACAAATGTGTGTGTGTGTGTCTGTGTATGTATATATATATATACACACACACACGCACATAAACACTGCGGCTGACCTATATGGCCTATACACAGCGGTCGCAGTATATTACACACAGTGGTATCACCTATATAATGTACGTACCGCAGTTTCACCTATATAATGTATATACAACAGTATACAATATACAGGGTGGAGCGCGGTAATTTGCTTTTTTGCACTGCATGCTGTGGCGGCACTGTCGGTCGAAGAGAGGGGAGAGGGTGTGGCTTACAGTGGCTGATGGGAGATTTGTATTCCTCTGCCTTTCAGTTGCCATCATGCAGTGGACACGTGAGGAGAGGTCATTTTGTGTTGAAGCGTATTTTTCAAATGCCCACTCGATCATTGCAGTGCAGCGTGCTTTTCGTTTACAATTCGCTGTTCCTCCACGCGGACGTGTTCCTGGACGGCAATCAATTGTAAATTGGGTGAATGCATTCAGAACAGCAGGGAATGGGTCATGTGTACGAAGGGGACCTGAGAGAAGGATTACAACACCACAAAACATCGAGAGAGTTAGAGCAGCAGTACTGCAATCTCCGAAACGCTCTGCTCGGAAGCAATCATTTGCTCTTGGCATTTCAAGACGTTCTCTCCACCGGATTCTTCATGATGAACTGAATTTTCACCCGTATAAAATGTGCGTGGTCCAACATTTGTCAGCATGGGACTATTTGACACGGCGGACCTCTTGTGAAGACATGTTAGCAACGATACCCCGTGACGCAATTGTGTTTTTTTTCTGATGATGCACACACAGCGAGGGTTACCATGAATTGTTTGAGGCAAATGTTTCCTGGACGGCTTATCTCTTTGAGGGGAGATGTGAACTGGCCAGCACGCTCACCAGATTTAGCCCCATGCGATTTTTTTCCTTTGGGGTTACCTGAAGTCTAAGGTGTATATCAACCGTCCCAACACCTTGGAAGACCTAAGGAACAATATTGAAGCTGAAATTGGCAGAATACCAGTGGACATGCTTGTTAGAGTTCATGAAAACTTCAGAAAACGTATGCAGCAGTGTGTGGATAGCGAAGGTCGACATTTGCCAGATACACTATTTAAAAATTCCATTACTGTTCAGTATAATTAAAATATAAAATAAATTTTTCTAATGATCATAATTTTTTTATTTCATTCCCAAATCAGCAAATTACCGCGCTCCACCCTATACATTAGACAGGTCAAACTGCAAATGCTGCATATACTTACAAAAGGTTTCATCTTGGTTCTCACCTGAGATAGTGGAGGATGAGGAGGGTCCACTGTCCAGCTGGCATCGGAGGTGCTAAGGACGTGGGGCGGATGCCGGACGGGGATTGGTGAGGAGAGCACTGTTCTCTGATGCTGGTTCTGGCCAGGGTCAGACACGGTGAGGCTCAGGTGTCTCTGCGTGTGGTGGCGGCCTTTTCAAACCTTTGCACAGACCCTGGTGCGTGCGCTCTCCTGTTTGCCTTCACTGACAAAAGCTGCAGCCGTGTACGCAAGCACAAATGAGGGCTGTGCTTATGTGGGCCGCCACGGCCTTGGTCAGCGCGTTCAGCAAAAGAGCACGCACCAGGGCCTGTGCAGAGGATTTAGAGGGCCGGTGGCCCATTTTGTAGCTCTGCGTGCTTAGGGGTCCCTTAACACTCCGGGCCCTGCTGCAACCTCTGTACTTACGCCCCTGATAGTGGTATACCATAGGCACAGATATACAATGTTATATACACTGGATGGATCATTCCTGCACCTGGCCCTGGCCATACATGCACTGTATATATACAGGGCCATGTATATAGCATGTGATGTCTGGTCACCAGGTTCAGGCGTGATCACTCCAGTGCTGGATTCTGCAGACAGTCTGTGCTCACTCTCGGTATAGGGAGATTTATTGCAGGAGGCTGAACTTTCCTGCAGTCTGGTGACCCTGGAGCCGATGGCCTGGCACTGACAGGGTGAAAGTTCAGACCCCTGCAATAAATCTGTGAGCATCAGCAGAGCGGCCACTGATACTATAGAGACCGGCCCTGGACTTATCAGGAGGTGAGCAGCAGCGTTCACCTCCTCACCACACAGAGCTGAAGGTACTCACTGATGTCTGGGCCATCCACATGCAGATCTCCAGCAGCTACATACAGCAGTGTTCCTGTACCTCTGGAGCCGGCCGCACACAGGGAGCAGGGGGCGTGTCTGCAGCTCCACTGTGAGGCAGCTGCCAGGACATACACAACACAGCGCCCAGCAGCCCGAATCAGCTGCTTGGTGACCGGCCCGGGGGGCACATGCCCCTTTTCCACCCGGCCCAGCCCGCGCCTGGTCATTGGCTTGAAGGAGCTAAGCATCGCGTGGTGGTCTTGACTGATCATAAGAACTTGACTTATCTCGAGTCTGCTAAGCGTTTGAATCCTAGACAGGCTCATTGGTCGCTGTTTTTTGCCCGTTTTGACTTTGTGATTTCGTACCTTCCGGGCTCTAAAAATGTGAAGGCGGATGCTCTGTCTAGGAGTTTTGTGCCCGACTCTCCGGGTTTGTCTGAGCCGGCGGGTATCCTCAAGGAAGGAGTAATTGTGTCTGCCATCTCCCCTGATTTGCGGCGGGTGCTTCAAAAATTTCAGGCTAATAAACCTGATCGTTGTCCAGCGGAGAGACTGTTTGTCCCTGATAGGTGGACCAATAAAGTTATCTCTGAGGTTCATTGTTCGGTGTTGGCTGGTCATCCTGGAATCTTTGGTACCAGAGAGTTAGTGGCTAGATCCTTTTGGTGGCCGTCTCTGTCGCGGGATGTGCGTGCTTTTGTGCAGTCCTGTGGGATTTGTGCTCGGGCTAAGCCCTGCTGTTCTCGTGCCAGTGGGTTGCTTTTGCCCTTGCCGGTCCCGAAGAGGCCTTGGACACATATCTCTATGGATTTTATTTCTGATCTTCCCGTTTCTCAAATGATGTCAGTCATTTGGGTGGTCTGTGATCGCTTTTCTAAGATGGTCCATCTGGTACCCTTGTCTAAATTGCCTTCCTCCTCTGATTTGGTGCCATTGTTCTTCCAGCATGTGGTTCGTTTACATGGCATTCCAGAGAATATCGTTTCTGACAGAGGTTCCCAGTTTGTTTCAAGGTTTTGGCGAGCCTTTTGTGGTAGGATGGGCATTGACTTGTCTTTTTCCTCGGCTTTCCATCCTCAGACTAATGGCCAGACCGAACGAACCAATCAGACCTTGGAAACATATCTGAGATGCTTTGTTTCTGCCGATCAGGATGACTGGGTGTCCTTTTTGCCTTTGGCTGAGTTCGCCCTTAATAATCTGGCCAGCTCGGCTACCTTGGTTTCGCCATTTTTCTGCAATTCTGGGTTCCATCCTCGTTTCTCTTCAGGACAGGTTGAGTCTTCGGACTGTCCTGGTGTGGATACTGTGGTGGACAGGTTGCAGCAGATTTGGACTCATGTAGTGGATTTGACCTTGTCCCAGGAGAAGGCTCAACGTTTCGCTAATCGCAGACGCCGTGTGGGTCCCCGACTTCGTGTTGGGGATCTGGTTTGGTTATCTTCTCGTCATATTCCTATGAAGGTTTCCTCTCCTAAGTTTAAACCTCGTTTCATTGGTCCGTATAGGATTTCTGAGGTTCTTAATCCTGTGTCTTTTCGTCTGACCCTTCCAGATTCTTTTTCCATACATAACGTATTCCATAGGTCATTGTTGCGGAGATACGTGGCACCTATGGTTCCATCTGTTGATCCTCCTGCCCCGGTTTTGGTGGAGGAGGAATTGGAGTATATTGTGGAGAAGATTTTGGATTCTCGTGTTTCTAGACGGAAACTCCAGTATCTGGTTAAATGGAAGGGTTATGCTCAGGAAGATAATTCCTGGGTTTTTGCCTCTGATGTCCATGCTCCCGATCTTGTTCGTGCCTTTCATGTGGCTCATCCTGGTCGGCCTGGGGGCTCTGGTGAGGGTTCGGTGACCCCTCCTCAAGGGGGGGGTACTGTTGTGAATTCTGTGGCAGAGCTCCCTCCTGTGGTCACAAGTGGTACTTCGGCTGATTCTCTCTGTGAGCTTCTGTTGGTGGAGGGAAGTGGTACTGCGGCTTCTGAGTTTCCTCCCTCAGGTGATCTGGTGAGGTCGTTAGGTGCTTCTCTACTTAACTCCACCTAATGCTTTGATCCTGGCTTCCTGTCAATGTTCCAGTGTTGGACTTGCTTTTCCCTGGATCATTCCTGTGGCCTGCTGCTCTGCATAGCTAAGTTCTTCTTTGCTATTTGTTTGCTATTTTTTCTGTCCAGCTTGTCTAATTTGTTGCTGGAAGCTCTGGGACGCAAAGGGTGTACCTCCGTGCCGTTAGTTCGGTACGGAGGGTCTTTTTGCCCCCTTTGCGTGGTTTTCTTTAGGGTTTTGTGTAGACCGCAAAGTTACCTTTTCTATCCTCTATCTGTTAAGAAAGTCGGGCCTCACTTTGCTGAATCTATTTCATCTCTACGTTTGTCTTTTCATCTTAACTCACAGTCATTATATGTGGGGGGCTGCCTTTTCCTTTGGGGTATTTCTCTGAGGCAAGGTAGGCTTATTTTCTATCTTCAGGCTAGTTAGTTTCTCAGGCTGTGCCGAGTTGCATAGGCAGAGTTAGGCGCAATCCACGGCTGCCTTTAGTGTTGTTTGGAGAGGATTAGGGATTGCGGTCTGCAGAGTTCCCACGTCTCAGAGCTCGTTCTATGATTTTGGGTTATTGTCAGATCACTGTATGTGCTCTAACCGCTATGTCCATTGTAGTACTGAATTGCCTTTCATAACAGTTTTGCATGAAAAACAACCAGGATTTGAGGTAATATTGGTTGTTAAAGGGGAGGGATTTAACGTGGTCTTACTGTGAGCTAATAAGTTACATAGATTGCGGTTTCTCCTAAAAATAACTTTTGGTTTGGCCGGGAGGTGTTTGGATAAAATTGGGTCACTTTTTAGAATAAACCAGTGGTGGTACTGTTGCTCGTCTTAGAGTTAATCTTATTAATACAGTCTCCTTGAGAGAGGGTTACCGTGTCATCTCCCGATATCGCGCAGTGAGTCTCCTCTACCTCAGCAGGGAATGCTGAAGTTTCACCCGGCCAACACAGCGGTTCACTCCGCCACCATCCGCAGCTGTCAGCCTCACATGCTTTGGGCGCATCACTCTCTACCTGATCTACACTGGGGTTATGCAGGGGTGCATAACCTGGAAAGGTTAATGGCTCTATAGCTCTGCTCAACCTTTTGCAGTTGTCGCACTGGTCCTGCTCATGAGCTTCCCTATCTTGTCTTTTTTTTACATCATTGCCTATAGGGCTGTTTTCAGCAGGCAAACAAATGGTATAGTAACGCCGATGTTACTGGAATATTCAAAGCTGCTCTACACGGCACACACATCCTGCATGGAGACTCATTGGTGGTGAAGAGGGGTTGTTCCGCTGAGCGACTCACAAGTGCTGCAGCTGAAACTCCACTATTGCCTGCTACTGCTCACAAAGTCTCACCAGCATATGCAGAGTGGAGTTCCACCTTGTTGGTAAATCGCATATGAGGCAGGAATACAGAAGTGATGCTGCTGCAGCGCAGACAGACGAGCAGCAGCAGGGTGAAAACCCAAAAAGTGTGCTGCACACACTTTCACCAGTAGATCGGACATATCTGGGTAAGTTTTGAGGAGGCTCTGCACCACCAAATTAAATACATGCACCAGGTAAGGGATGCGTGCCAAGCCAGCTTAACCCAAAGCTGCTAATAGATTTCTCCCGTTATTGCACAGCATCAGGCCAGGCTTGAGGTTCAGCGACACCAAACACTCATCTGTCTGCTCTTTGATCCCTATCCACAGCTCATGTGCAGTGTGGGATCTTTGCCCCAAACAAATCAGTTTCACAACATCCTGCTGTCATTCCCACCTGGCGGTGCTGAAGTTGATGATGCAATTCTTACTGTGACCAGATGAGGAGGCGGTGGAGGAAGCAGAGTTGGAGGAAGAGGCAACCTGAACAGAGGAACGTCTAGCAATCCTCTGTGGTGGTAGGACATGCTCTAAAATGCCTTCCGCCTCTGGTCCAGTCACTACTACATTTACCCAGTGTACAGTTAAAGAGATGTAACATTCCTGGCTGTGCATACTGGTCCACGTATCAGCGGGTAGGTGAACATTGCCACTGATGGTGTTGCCCAGTACCCACCTGATTTGGTCCACCATATGTGTGTGCAGGGCAAGATGGTCAGACTGGAAAAGTATTAGCAGCTGTGAACTACATACTGTGGGCAGTCACTGGCATCAGTTTTTTTAAACTGTCTCCAACAGCTGGAATGGCAGCATTTCAAAAGCCAGTAATTTGGAAATTCTGTCATTCAGGATCAAGGCTCGCAGGTGGGTAGGGGGGTATTTCCTATTTCTCTTGAGGGTTTGGTGGATTTTAAAGCTTCCATGGGATGGTGTGGAGTAGGGTTAAGCGACTTTTACTTTTTTAGGATCAAGTCGGGTTTCGCGAAACCCGACTATCTCAAAAGTCGAGTCGAGTGAAATTGGCCGATTATTGCAAAAAGTCGGGGATCGACCGAAACACGAAACCCAATGCAAGTCAATGGGGAAGCATAGTCGGCAGTGAGTGGAGGCCAGGAAAACACCTACAGTGCCCATTTTATGGCAAAAACATCCATTCTTGTTACTGAAGCTTGTCAATCTTAATTTACCTTATAATAATAGTTAGGCATTGGAAATTGGGGGTCATTTGGCTAAAAATGTGGGGGGTATGTCTGGTTCAAGTATATAGTGGGCCCAGGAAACGTGGACCACATCACAGCAGTGGAGCAGGGAGAGGTAAGTATTTCAACTTTGCAAGTGCTGTGATCCTGAGCAAGCAGGGGGGGCCCACTCGTTCGCATTGGCACTGGCACAGGGCCCCTCAAAGTACGGCGTTGTGTTTGCACGGTGGGGGCGCCTCCCACCGGCAGCGACACTTTTGCGTACTATGAGGGGCCCTGTGCCAGTGACGTCGCCAACGAGTATTCCCCCGCCCACCTGATGAAGGAACCTGCGCTTTCATCTGCACCTTCCTCTTTGTCCCCGTGTAAGGTGGTATAGTATTGCGGGAAGGGGAACCTGACTTTCAGCAGGGTCAGATTCTGGCTGTGTAGCGTGCAAGGGGAATGTAGTGGTCTGGGTCAATGTACCAGCAGACTCATCTAGCACTGGCTGGGCAATGGGCAGGATGAGGAGGAAACACAGCTATAGGCCCAAATAATAAAGTGAGCTAAATGCAGTACAAAATTGGTAACAGGACTAACCAGGCGGCATTGCTTTGTTCAGTGGAGGACAACTGTAATGAGAGGCTGACACAGTGAGTAGGCCCAAATCAGTAAGTAGGCTAAATGCAGTTCAAAATTGGTAACAGTAGTAAACAGGCGGCACTGCTTTGTTCAGTGGAGGAGAACAGCAAGGAGCGGCATACACCGTTAGTAGGCCCCAACCAAACTAGTAGGCCAAATGCAGTGTAATCTAAAAACTACTTAATGAAAGCCTGAAGATCGAAGCTCAGGAAAGGAGACCAGGAGAAAACCTTGGCGCGGCAGACACCGTTAGTAGGCCCCAACCCAACTAGTAGGCCAAATGCAGTGTAATCTAAAAACTACTTAATGAAAGCCTGAAGATCGAAGCTAAGGAAAGGAAACCAGGAGAAAACCTTGGAGCGGCAGACACCGTTAGTAGGCCCCAACCAAAATAGTAGGCCAAATACAGTGTAATCTAAAAACTACTTAATGAAAGCCTGAAGATCGAAGCTCAGGAAAGGAGACCAGGAGAAAACCTTGTAGCGGCAGACACCGTTAGTAGGCCCCAACCAAACTAGTAGGCCAAATGCAGTGTAATTTAAAGACTACTTAATGAAAGCCTGAAGATCAAAGCTCAGGAAAGGAGACCAGGAGAAAACCTTGGAGCGGCAGACACCGTTAGTAGGCCCCAACCAAACTAGTAGGCCAAATGCAGTGTAATCTAAGAACTACTTAATGAAAGCCTGAAGATCGAAGCTCAGGAAAGGAGACCAGGAGAAAACCTTGGAGCGGCAGACACCGTTAGTAGGCCCCAACCCAACTATTAGGTCAAATGCAGTGTAATCTAAAAACTACTTAATGAAAGCCTGAAGATCAAAGCTAAGGAAAGGAAACCAGGAGAAAACCTTGGAGCGGCAGACACCGTTAGTAGGCCCCAACCAAAATAGTAGGCCAAATGCAGTGTAATCTAAAAACTACTTAATGAAAGCCTGAAGATCGAAGCTCAGGAAAGGAAACCAGGAGAAAACCTTGGAGCGGCAGACACCGTTAGTAGGCCCCAACCAAAATAGTAGGCCAAATGCAGTGTAATCTAAAAACTACTTAATGAAAGCCTGAAGATCGAAGCTCAGGAAAGGAAACCAGGAGAAAACCTTGGAGCGGCAGACACCGTTAGTAAGCCCCAAAAAAACTAGTAGGCCAAATGCAGTGTTATCTAAAAACTACTTAATGAAAGCCTGAAGATCGAAGCTCAGGAAAGGAGACCAGGAGAAAACCTTGGAGCGGCAGACACCATTAGTAGGCCCCAACCAAACTAGCAGGCCAAATGCAGTGTAATCTAAAAACTACTTAATGAAAGCCTGAAGATCGAAGCTCAGGAAAGGAAACCAGGAGAAAACCTTGGAGCGGCAGACACCGTTAGTAGGCCCCAACCAAACTAGTAGGCCAAATGCAGTTTTCAAATTCCGATAGGCTGAAAATCTGACAAATGAAGCTCAGCTTTTTTAAGAGGAGGACAGCTGTATTGAGTGGCGCAGACAGACACAGGTAGTAGGCCTTAAACCAAAAAGTTGTCTCAAAGCAGTTTAAAAAAGGTTACAGAGGTACACAGGCAGCATTAGTGTGGTCAGCGGAGGACAATTGGAAGGAGGGACCGCAGACAGACTTACTAGGCCTAAAATAAAAAAGTAGGCTCTATGCACTTTTAAATAGGTTCCAGGGGTACACAGGCAGCATTGGTGTGGTCAGCGGAGGACAATTGGAAGGAGGGACCGCAGACAGACTTACTAGGCCTAAAATAAAAAAAGTAGGCTCTATGCACTTTTAAATAGGTTCCAGGGGTACACAGGCAGCATTGGTGTGGTCAGCGGAGGACAATTGGAAGGAGTGTCTGACACAGTTAGTAGGCCAAAATAATAAATTGAGGTTAATGTCTAGCAAAAAAAAAAAATTTAACAAATAAACAGGTGGCATACCTAGGTTCAGGGGTGGGCTCCTCTGCTGACTTGCAGACAGTGGTATTTGGCGCAAAGTATTAGCTGCTGTAAATGTAGGACAGGGCCTTTGAATATTTTTACTAGCATCATATATGTCAACAAATTAGTTTTGGCAGTGCCATTGAAGGATTTAACCACATAGACTAAACAGTGGTGGAGCAGTGAGAGATAATTTTGCAAGTGGTAGAGCACTGTTTGAGCTTGGGGGGAGACACTCTCTCGTGGCCGGCGGTACTGGCCCAGGGCCCCTCATGTTACAATGGTGTGTCTGACGTTGGGTGCGCACTCTGCCAGTGCCGTCGCCCAAAAGTGGGCACACCCACCTCTTCAGACAAACGGCACTCTCACGGGTGCTTGCGCCAAGTGGTGACCACGGCCCTGTGGGGGAAGTCAGCCCATTTAGGGAGGTGTAAAAATGTCGTATGCTGGACATACAGCAGCTGCAAATGGAGAAATTGGAACAGTCAGTAAGACCAGTCCAAAAGCAAGACCTTTTTACAGGAAAGCTAGGTGTCAGCCGGGAAAGGTGGGGCAAAATAATTAGAAATCCATGAGTGGTTCATTTTAATGAAGGTTAGATCATCAACATTTTGGGTAGCCAGACGACTTCTTTTTTCGGTCAGTATTGAACCAGCAGCACTGAAGACTCTTTCTGATAGCACACTAGCTGCTGGGCAAGCAAGATCCTGCAATGCATATTCTGCTAATTCAGGCCAGGTGTCTATTTTGGATGCCCAGTAATCAAATGGGAATGACGGGTGAGGGAGAACATCGATAAGGGAGGAAAAATAGTTAGTAACCATACTGGACAAATGTTGTCTCCTGTCACTTTGAATTGATGCTGCAGTACCTGTCCTGTCTGCGGTCATTGCGAAATCACTCCACAACCTGGTCAGAAAACCCTTCTGTCCAACGCCACTTCTGATTTGTGCACCTCTAACACCTCTGCCATGTTGCCCCCTGCAGCTCATGTGAGAACCATCACCGCCGCTGTGTTCTAGGAATGCCTGAATCAAACGGTCTACAAGAGTTGCTTATTTGGTTGCCAATATTTGCTCAAGGTTCTCATGTGGCATGATATTTTGCAATTTCCCTTTATAGCGTGGATCCAGGAGGCAGGCCAACCAGTAATCGTCATTGGTCATCATTTTTATAATGCGGGGGTCCCTTTTTAGGATACGCAAGGCATAATCCGCCATGTGGGCCAATGTTCCAGGGGTCAATTCACTGCTTGTGCTGGGTTGAGAAGCACTTTCTGGCAAATCAACGTCATTTGTATCCCTCAAAAACCCTGAACCTGACCTTGCAAAACCACCAGTTTCTATTGCCCCCTGAGAAGTTTCCTCATCCAAAAAATATTCATCCCCTTCATCCTCCTCGTCCTCCTCCTCTTCGCCCGCCACCTCGTTCAGTAGACTTCCCTGACCAGACAATGGCTGACTGTCATCAAGGCTTCCCTCGTCCTCGGCTGCAGACGCCTGCTCATTTATGTGCGTCAAACTTTGCATCAGCGGACGCATTAGGGGGATGCTCATGCTTATGATAGCGTTGTCTGCACTAACCAGGCGTGTGCATTCCTCGAAACACTGAAGGACTTGACACAGATCTTGCAGCTTCGACCACTGCACACCTGACAACTCCATGTCTGCCATCCAGCTGCCTGCCCGTGTATGTGTATCCTCCCACAAATACATAACAGCACGCCTCTGTTCGCACAGACTCTGAAGCATGTGCAGTGTGGAGTTCCACCTTGTTGCAACGTCGATGATTAGGCGATGCTGGGGAAGCTTCAAAGATCGCTGATGGTTCTGCATACGGCTGGAGTGTACGGGCGAACGGCGGATGTGCGAGCAAAGTCTGCGCACCTTCAGGAGCAGGTCGGGTAACCCCGGATAACTTTTCAGGAAGCACTGCACCACCAGGTTCAAGGTGTGAGTCAGGCAAGGAATGGGTTTCAGTTGTGAAAGGGCTATGGCAGCCATAAAATTCCTTCCGTTATCACTGACTACCTTGCCTGCCTGAAGATGTTCACTGCCCAGCCATGACTGAGTTTCTTTCTGCAAGAACTCGGACAGAACTTCCGCGGTGTGTCTGTTGTCGCCCAAACACTTCATTTCCAACACAGCCTGCTGACGCTTGCCACTAGTTGTTCCATAATGGGACACCTTGTGTGCAACAGTGGCAGCTGTGGATGGAGTGGTCGTGCGACTGCGGTCTGTGGACGAGCTCTCGCTTCTGCTGGAGGAGGAGGAGGAGGGGGGGCAAACGCCTACAGCCAACTGTTTCCTAGACCGTGGGCTAGGCAGGACTGTCCCAATATGGCTGTCCCCTGTGGACCCTGCATCCACCACATTAACCCAGTGTGCCGTGATGGACACGTAACGTCCCTGGCCATGCCTACTGGTCCATGCATCTGTTGTCAGGTGCACCTTTGTGCTCACAGATTGCCTGAGTGCATGGACGATGCGCTCTTTAACATGCTGGTGGAGGGCTGGGATGGCTTTTCTGGAAAAAAAGTGTCGACTGGGTAGCTCGTAGCGTGGTACAGCGTAGTCCATCAGGGCTTTGAAAGCTTCGCTTTCAACTAACCGGTAGGGCATCATCTCTAACGAGATTAGTCTAGCTATGTGGGCGTTCAAACCCTGTGTACGCGGATGCGAGGCTAAGTACTTCCTTTTTCTAACCATAGTCTCATGTAGGGTGAGCTGGACTGGAGAGCTGGAGATCGTGGAACTAGCGGGGGTGCCGGTGGACATGGCAGACTGAGAGACGGTGGGAGATGGTATTGTTGCCGCCGGTGCCCTAGATGCAGTGTTTCCTACTACGAAACTGGTGATTCCCTGACCCTGACTGCTTTGGCCTGGCAAAGAAACCTGCACAGATACTGCAGGTGCACCTTTCTACTGACAGATTGCCTGAGTGCATGGACAATGCGGTCTTTTACATGCTGGTGGAGAGCTGGGATGGCTTTTCTCGCAAAGAAGTGTCGACTGGGTAGGTCATAGCATGGTACTGCGTAGTCCATCAGGGCTTTGAAAGCTTTGCTTTCAACTAACCGGTAGGGCATCATCTCTAACGAGATTAGTCTAGCAATGTGGGCGTTCAAACCCTGTGTACGCGGATGAGAGGATGAGTACTTCCTTTTCCTAACGAGAGTTTCTTGTAGGGTGAGCTGGACTGGAGAGCTGCATATGGTGGAACTAGCAGGGGTGATGGTGGACATGGCAGACTGAGAGAGGGTTGGTGATGGTATTCTTGCAGTTGGCCTACATACAGTGTTTCCTACCACGAACCTGGTGATTCCCTGACTGCTTTGGCCTTGCGACGAAACCTCCACATTTGCTGCAGGTGGTGTCGTAAACGGTGGGCTTACAGTGAGGGAAGGAATGTAGCGTTGCTGACTAGCTTCATTGTGAGAGGGTGCAACAATGTTACGGGACGTTTGGTAGCTAGTCCAGGCTTGCAAGTGCATGGTGGTTAAATGTCTACGCATGCAACTTGTATTCAGATTTTTCACATTCTGACCTCTGCTGAAGGTCCTTGAGCATTTCTTACAGATGACTTTGCACTGATCATTTGGATCTTGGTTAAAAAATTGCCAGACTGCACTCTTCCTACTATCGGATACCTTTTCAGGCATTGCACACTGAGCTACTTTAACCGGATGGCCACGCTGTCCTCCAACTGTTTTTGGTTTTGACACACGTTTTTGGCCAGATACGAGCCTGCCTGATGAAAGCTGTTGCGATGTTGATGCCTGCTGCGGCTCCTCCTCCTGCGCTTCAGAGCTACTGTTGGCAGCTCCCTGTTCCCCCAATGGCTGCCAATCGGGGTCAACAACTGGGTCATCTATCACCTCCTCTTCTATGTCCTGTGCACCTTCCTCTGTGTCACCGTGTAAGCCGGTGCTAGAGCATTCGGGACGAGGCCCAATATTCTCATCAGGGTCAGATTCTGGCTCAGTACACTGCGAGGGCAATGCTGTGATCTGAGTCAATGGAACAGCATAATAATCTAGCTGTGGCTGTGCATCTGTGCACTCCATGTCTGATTCATCTTGTAATGGGTATGGCCTGTTAACAATTTCCCGTTCTAACCCAGGCACGGTATGTGTAAAGAGCTACATGGAGTAACCTGTTGTGTCGCCTGATGCATCCTTCTCTGTTGTTCTGGGTGAAGGACACAAGGAAGCGACTTGTTCCTGACCGGGAGCATCCACTGATGACGCACTGCTTTTAAATTTTGCACTTTCCGAAGAGGAGGCAAAAGAGCTAGAGGCAGAGTCAGCAAGGAAAGCCAAAACTTGTTCCTGCTGCTCCAGCTTTAAAAGCGGTTTTCCTACTCCCAGAAAAAGGAGCGTTCGAGGCCTTGTGTAGCCAGACAATGACGCTGGCTCAAAACTCGAGGCTTAGGTGCTATATTGCTTTTCCCACGACCACCTGATGCTCCACCACCACTACCATCATTACCAGCTGGCAATGACCGCCCACGGCCACGACCTCTTCCACCAGACCTTCTCATTCTTGGAAAAATGTAACCAAACTAACAAACGTTATATGGTACTGTAAAACCAGTTATAAGGTGTACATAAACTTGTTGTGAGTTTAAATCTCCCTCTATAGGTGTGTGAGACTGCTGGGAAAATCAGGCCCACTGTATTACACTACAGTTTGAGTGGCAGAAAGTGGATGACAGATGCCACAAACAGGACTGACGCAGATGCACTCAGTGGCAATATAAATCTCCCTTTTTTATGTGTGGAAGACAGCAGGAAAAAATCAGGCGCACTGTATTACACTACAGTTTGAGTGGCAGAAAGTGGATGGCAGATGCCACAAACAGGACTGACGCAGCTGCACTCAAAGTGGATGACAGATGCCACAAACAGGACTGACGCAGATGCACTCAGTGGCAATATAAATCTCCCTTTTTTATGTGTGGGAGACAGCAGGAAAAAATCAGACCCACTGTGTTACACTACACAGTTTGAGTGGCAGAAAGTGGTTGGCAGATATATCAAAAAATACAAGGGCTGTAGTAGAATTTCAATCTCCCTACAATGATCAAAGGACAAGTATGCCAGCAATAAAAAGGACTGCTGCACACAAGAGTGTGGACAAAGAAACAAGAGAACTGTGCAGAAAGGAAGGAGCAACAGGATTTTTGCTTTGAAAAAAGCAGTTGGTTTGCACAGCGGCGTACAAACAGCAATGCAGCTATCAGGGAGCCTTATAAGGCAGCCTAATAAGCTACAGAGCTGATGCACAGAAATCTAACCTCCACTGTCCCTGCAAGGAAAAGGTGGTGTTGGACAGTGGAAATCGCTACAGCACAAGCGGTTTGGGGGTTTATATTCCCTTCCTAACAATATCCCTGCTTCAGACGAAGCTACAGCAACCTTTCCCTATGCTCAGATCGGCAGAAGTAAGATGGCGGTCGGCGTGCACTCCCCTTTATAGCCCCTGTGACGCCGCAGAAAGCAAGCTAATCACTGTAATACCCTTCTCTAAGATGGTGGGGACTGAGACCTATGTCATCACGCTGCCCACACTCTGCGTCCACCTTCATTGGCTGAGAAATGGCACTGAACGAGTCATATGAAACGCGACTTTGGCGCGAAGATCGCTGACCGCGTGGCCGATCCCACACTGGGATCGGCTCGGGTTTCACGAAACCCGACTTTGCCGAAGGTCGGCGACTTATGAAATTGAGCGATCCGTTTTGCTCAACCCTAGTGTGGAGATGTTCAGTGACACTGGCGGTGGTGATGGTGCTGTCACATCCTCCATTTCTGGGGAGGCAGGTGGCCATGTTGATAATGAGCGGGAGGAAGAGGCCAAGACCATAGCAGAAGAGGGAGCAGGAGGAGGTTTAGATCTTGCATGGTTATTAAGATGTGTACTCCACTGCACCTCGTGCTTAGATTTCAGATGACTTATCATGCAGAGTTCAAACCACCAGATGCTTGTGACTTGTTATGACATTGCCTAAAGGAATACCATGCCAGGGTCCTCCTTTGTGCCATCATTGGTGGGCTCATTTCCTTGGCACATTGGGCAGTAGCCATCGACATACTGGCTAGGGACTGGCCCCTGTGCTTTTCCACCCTGCTCCCATTTTTGCTGTGCTGCTGGGGCAGCTTGACCATCTTCCTCCGAACTGAGCACGTCATTATGTTGGCATTTGATCCATGAGCGGTCTAGGACCGCATCATGCCCCGCATCATTATTCACCCACTTCGCACCCTTGCCCCTTTTTAGGTCTGCACACCACAGGAAGACGCAGGATTGTCACCCATGTTTTTTCATCCTCAGAAATTTTCTGCGGTGGTCCGCTGACCGTATGCACTGACCCTCCCACATACTCATCCTCTGACATAACAAGTGGTTGGGCATCAGTGCATTCAATGTCTTCCAGTTCAGGGGCAGGGCTAGATGGATGGGCCACAGAGCCAGTGGACTCATCAAAAAGCAGAAGAGGCTGCGGCATCACTTGTGGATGAGACAGCTTGGCTGTTTTGCAAGGGGGTGAGGTGGAAGAATGATGATCATGGTCCTCCGTTGTCAACTCTACACTTTCTGAGGGGATTGCATGGAAGACAATGCAAAAGAACTGTAGGCACTCTCAGCACTCCAATATAACTCCAGCTCAACATGTTCCGGGCTGACCATGTGACCAGCAGTACTCGGGACTACGCAGCGACGCGGAACTTCCTGTTATCTGCGTGCACCCGAGGAAGGTGTTTCACTTAGGCATGTAACAGGCACAGAATGGCCATGTCCTCTCCCTGCAGTAGCTCCACTATCACCACCAGCAGCACCACCACCACGTCCTTTATTTAATGCTCTCCTCATATTTACAGGCACTCTATGCCATTCTGTACCGGTACCATACATCAGGTGGAAGTGCCCTGTGCACCAGGATGTATGGGCGCTATTCACCAGGCTGGAAGTGCACTGCACACCAGGCTGTACGGGCACATTGGAAAATGTTTCAACTTTATTGCCTACAATGCAGTACAGATACTAATTATCAGACTATAAAGAGAAGAATACAGGGGCTATATGACACTATTTTCTACTCTCTGACAAAGCTGATAATGGTGGTGCAACCCATGATCCGACCTTTATACAGGCTGGGGCACGTGCTGCACTGCATAATCACAGCCATGAAAATATTTGGCATGGCTATGATGCAGTAGGAAATGCGCACAGCCATAAAGCTTGGTGATTGGCTGCACTGCAGCCTTTCACCAAGCTTTATTAGGTGCAGCTGATGCCAAAGGCTAAAATGGACTTCCGATTTGAAGTCCGTGTTCAGGGTTTGGTACCACACACTAGGTCTCCATAGACTTTACTGGTTATTAAAAAAGGGTGACACCCAAAAAATTATGTGGGGTCCCTTCTATTTTTACTAACCAGCAAAGGCAAAGCAGACAGCTGTGGGCTGATATTAATAGGCTGGTAAGGGGCCATGGATATTGTCCCCTTCACAGACTAACATCACAGAAAAAGATACAATCTTACCAACATCAGGTCAGATTACCAATGTACCAGCAGGATGCAGCAGACCCCCATGATAATGGCGGGAGCAGCACAGGTGCACCCCCTCAATGAATTGATAGGTTTGTGAGTGGGTGTTTGCATCAGTATTTTGTACTTCTATTGCCCCCGCCTTTATCATGGGGTTTTGCTGCGTCCTGCTGATGCATTGGTAATCTGACCTGGTGTTCGTAAGACTGTATCTTTTTCCACGATTTTTTTTTTGTCCTATGTTAGCCATTTTTAATTTTACTGTTAGGATTCGTAAGTGTGAGGATTCTTTATGTGAGTTCCGAGCTTCCGTATTTTGGCCGAAATATTGACCAATACCTCATGTACTGTAATATATTTATTTTATACATTATTTTTCCTCATTTTAGTGAACATTTCTCCATTTTTATGCTGGATGCACCCAGTCCCTTTAGTGTTGATTGGGTGAATTGGGCCATCTGTCTTGTGGGTTGCACTCGTGTAGTACTGGGCAGCCTGCCTAATCTAATAGTATGGGTATCATCAATAGGCTGTAAGTCAGACACACGTATCTGTGTGTCTGACATCCTATGTGAGTCGCGTTTGCCAGGACTGTGGGGTACCCGGTACCGGGTCCAGTGTTCACAGGGAATGTCACGGTGGCGACCCGGTCCATGGCCCTGGGCTCCCATGTAAAAGGGGAATTTTGAATAAAGTTTATGTTCATGACGCCACCTGTGGTATTCAGTCAGTGGGGACCGACGCTGCTTTAAGGGGTCCTCTAGGGTGATGTTATGGCAGCTGGATGGTATAACTTTCCACAGGTGAAGTGTATCCCCAGGGCTCCCGGTGTGTAGATGGAAGATGAGGAATGGCGCAGTAAAGAACGAGGACACAGGTTTGCAGTCTCATTACCTGGTTTACTGAAGACTTCAGGCAGCCACAGTCCAGGGTACCAGATCTCAGGGCAAGCAGGGTCCAGCCGGCTTGGAAGTGAATCCAGAATCCCCTTTACCAGGTGGACTTAAAAGCCTTCTTCTAGCGCGGTGGTGTTGTAGTCCCTTACTGCCTATGGCTTCAGATAAGGTCCTCACAGTTCTTCTCTCTGTCCCCCATATAGTATAGGACAATACCTGCATGACAGGTAACTCGAGCCTTTTTACAGAGACTCTATCATGCCCCAGGCTCTGTGTTACTATGTCTTCAGGTGTGTGGTGGACAGGTAACTTGCAATTCAGCTGTCCTGCCGGTCTCTACTATGTGTCTTAGAGTCCCACAAAAGCCTCGGTGTTCCGGCTACTGGTGATCTGCAATTCAGCTGTGCTGCCTGGCTCTACTATGTGTCTTAGAGTCCCACAAAAGCCTCGGTGTTCCGGTTACCGATAATCTGCGCTTCAGAGGGAGATAGTTCATTCGCAGCTGGTCTCCCCTGATGTCACTCTCTTGTGCTTCGCTCTCCTGCATGCTCACTGAACAATGTCCTTTCCTTCTGTATGTCCCTTTCTCCAGGGGCTGTAGTTCTTCAGACTACATGGCCCCTTCAGACCTTCTGACACTCTATGTCGGTCTGCTCTCTTCTCTGTCTGTAACTTTCTGAACCCTTTCCCTCCATCTCAGAATTTATTTATAGGGGAGTTCACCCTAAACTAGGCTTAGAGCTCCCCCTTCTGGCCTGGAGTGTGAACATGTTGTATGCATTGTGGTTACCTGATAAAAGATATCCTTCATCGTTTCCAAACATAATGCAGCACCCCAGAGATCTGGTCGTTGCAGTATGACACTCTGTCGCTAAGGGGAGTGATGGTACGTCTGATGGCACTGAAGGAATTCTACTGACCAGGTATCACCAGCACACATTACACTTCACACTCCGGCCACTAGGGGGAGAAAAAGGCTTTATTTATTGGGCCACTCCTCACACTGGTAAAACTAGGGGTTGGATAGGAAGTTAGTCAGAAGCTGACTGGGTTGGATTCAGGCAACATCCCGTGGCAGGGGGTGTTGCAGGGAGAAGATTCAGGGGGGTGCCTGTCAGGCATGGGAGCCTGGCAGGTACCTAGCGAACAGAACAGAACGCTACGGAACCGCGCCTGCACTACCTTGTGGCGGTATCCTAAGAAAGAGACACGAAGCGAAGGATATTGTGGAACAGTGAGAAACGAGATCAAGCACAAAGGAGAACCAGTAGGAGTCGTGCCCCGAGAACGGCAACATCCTATTGAGGCACGTAGCCGGTGGCCGGAACACCGAGGAAGTTACTGACTCTATGCCTTACTTCAAACTCCGCAGGACAGTTAATTATAGGTTGGCTGTCTACCTTAAATTTCCTACGAAGACATAGGGGGAAACGCGTGGAGAGGGGCGTCGCTAGGGTCCCGGAAGAGCTCCGAGCCTTCCCGTCATACGGGTGCGTCCTAGCCATAACATACCTGGGGGACGAGAAACTAGTAAGATCTGGAACGAAATAGAAAGAAAGAGAAAGAACTAGAAAGAAAGAATGAACGAACGAACTAGAACAGAAGTTGTGAGGACTATACCGAATGCTCAGCAGGGTAGCACTACAACACACAGGCGCTATTGGTAGGCAACGATTTCCACCTGTAAAGGGAACTCTGGATGTGCCATCGGACCGGCCGGTCTCAGACAGCCCTGTTAACAGTGCTCTGGATTGCGGATCCTGAAGTCTTCAGTAAAGAGGTAAAGAGACTGCAACCCTGTGTCCTTGTTATTGTCTGCACCTCACACCATCGCTATCTACATCACTGGGAAGCCCTGGGGACATACTTCACCTGTGGGAAGGTATACCATCTAGCTGCCATTCCATCACCCCAGCGGACCCCAAGCAGCATTGATCATCCTGACCGAACACCACAGGTGGCGTTACGAAACCTTGACAGACTCCTATCACCTTTTATTGGACGCCCCTTAGCAGGGTCACGGACCGGGTCAAGCCACCATGACAACCACAGAACTGAGACAGAAAGGACCGGTACCGAGTAACCTGTGGCCCTGTGTCTGGGGGCGATCCAACTTGGCGTCACGAACAGGATCGTACTTAAGCCTGAAGAATTGGGTCATGTGTGCCTTGGAACTGTGGTTGAATTGTGCTTGAACCGTGATTTATTGCAAAGACTTTGTATTGCTGTTTGCCGCAAGATTCCCGCCAAAACCGCCGCCATTACAGCGCCACGAGGAGCGCAGGAGAAGAAGAAGGGCGTGGAATTGTGGGCGTGAAAAAGCTGCAGAGCGCGAAAGATAATGGCCGCCCAGTCTAAGTATTGTTGTGTTCTGAGGGCGTGTCCGACAGCAACTGAGATCCGCCTCCTGATTCTTTATGGCAGGCGGAGGCCGAAGAAACTAAACTATGACTCAGATGGAGTGGAGCTGGAAAGCCGGGGAGGCTTACGGAGGAGGATGGCCCAGTCTAGATCCCCATCATCGGAGGATTTTACCAGCATGCCACTGCTGGAGAAGATCGAGTCCTGGGAGCTGTCCGCGGAGCCCCCGCTGCCTGCACCAGACCAGGTGGCTGCTCCTGATGAACGGCGTGGAGCTGCCAGAGCCCCCACCTGTGAGCGAGCTCGGTACCCTGGCCGATCGAGGATTGGTGTTCCGCCGACTTATGACCCGACTACCGACGCGGTTGATGGAGTCCCGGAGTCCGCATCATTCGACCCGGAAACGTGTGAGTGGGACATGGGCTCCTTCCCCTGGGGGGATTATCGGAAGCACCTCATAGCTGAGTATAGCAAATAGATTAATGGCTGCACTCAAAATTAATCTGTGCTAGAGCAAGGAAATGTGTGATACTTGAAATGGGAATAGCATAATGGCTTGTGAAATATATGAAAAAACACATGAGATTCTTAGCACAAGATTTGGCCAAAAATTCAGTCAGTTTTTCTATATCTACTATGTACGTTTTTTCTGACTTGAACGCTCCGCCCTTCACCATGCTGTGATTTTAATTACATCCTAACACAGTTGGTTCTGAGCTTCCTATATAAGCAGGCTTTACCACGTTATTAGCCATAGGTAAGTGTTCACACTAGGCAGTCAGCTCAGTTACCCATCCGTTCTGAGATTACCTTGACGATTGGTGGATGGGCTCACAATTTTTGGCCAAATCTTGTGCTAAGAATCTCATGTGTTTTTTCATATATTTCACAAGCCATTATGCTATTCCCATTTCAAGTATCACACATTTCCTTGCTCTAGCACAGATTAATTTTGAGTGCAGCCATTAATCTATTTGCTATATGACTTTTTTGGTTATGCACCAGTTCAGATTATATTGCTGTTCAGTCAGTTTTTCTATATCTACTTCATAGCTGAGTATACCAGGGACATGGAACGGGAGGCCCGTGGTGAGCTGCTGGATGGGTCATTGCCGAAATGGGGAGTGGTGATCGTTTACCAGCCCCAGGGAGGAAGAGGCTTTGTACAGGAAATAGGATCGACAATAAGGGTCCATATCACCCGGGAGGTGGTGGAGGCTGGCCTATGGGGCGACAGTAAGGGCCCCGTCCTGCTGCCGGGGGATGCGGTAAGCTACCGCAGATACCACAAGGGCCACGGCTGGTGGGCTTGGGATATCCAGCGCTGTACCTCCGTCCTGGTTGCTGCCAAGTCCTTGGAGGAAGAACTGGCTGAAGCAGCGGCAGCCGCTGCTGCTGTTCCTCAGATCATTCACTGGACTCCCGCACTGCCAGAAATAGACCGTGATTTAAGGTTTCCCAAACCCCCGAGGTCTGCCTGCCTGGTTAGGCCCTGGCAGAGGCCACCAGAGCAGCAATAAACCTCGAAAACCTGAAAATGTACATAGTTAACTCTTTGTTTTCCTTACTTTTTTTTGCTGCTTAAACCCGTCCAGGGTTAACTCTAGGGATCCCTTTGTTTACCCGGGATCCCTCTTCTTTTTGTTTGTTCATCATTGTTTCCAAAGACTGCCGGATCATGAACAGTGAATGATTCCAAAACTGTGTTGTACATAGTTCGCGCCTTATTAAAGGTGCCCCCTACTGGTTTTACATCGAAAGAAGACTTTGCGAAGATACTGCTTTTGGACATGACGCAGAAGGTCTTGCTTTCATTAGACTTGCAGACAGAGAGAATCTGCACTACCTCAGAGAGACTTGGTTCCCTCTTAAAAGGCATGTTCACATGTTGCACTAAAGTTATGTTGCCTTAAGAAAAGTTGAAATGTTAATAATGTTGTGATTCAGAAAAGTTTGATAATGTTACTAGAGATTGAGGACAGGAAAGATTGAAAGTGAACCTGTAGGGGTTAGAGAGAGAGTCCTCCTGAGAACTGTAGAACGATAGTTGGTTGCTGATAGACAATGACAGTAGGCCCAGCCAAGGAGCTAGGCGGTCCTGCATTGGTGAAGCTAGAAAGAAAAGAAAAAGTTGAGTTTGTCTTATAGTACTTTATAGTAGGCCTTTAGTGGGTTCAGCCTCTACTGTTATGATCTGGTGGTTTAGGAGCAACATGGGACGAGCTCTGAAGGAAGTGGTACCTGTACTGACCGCAGTCCCTAAGCTCAACACAACACTAGAAGTAGCCGTGGGATGCTCCTGACACTCCCTAGGCACCTCATCACAGTCGGAGAACTAACTACCCCTAAAGATAGAAACTGGAAAACTATCTTGCCTCAGAGAAAATCCCCAAAGGATAGATAGCCCCCCGCAAGTAATGACTGTGAGTGGAGAGGGAAACGACATACACAGAATGAAACCAGGATGTAGCACAGGAGGCCAGTCTAGCTAGCTAGATAGGACAGGATGGAATACTGTGCGGTCAGTATAAAACACTACAAAAAGATCCACACAGAGTTTACAAAAATCTCCACACCTGACTAAAGGTGTGGAGGGTAAATCTGCTTCCCAGAGCTTCCAGCTACACTGAATAATTCATACTGACAAGCTGGACAAAACATAGAAAGCACAGAACGGACAAGTCCACAACTTGTGGACAGAAAAGAGCAAGCAAGGACTTAACTTTGCTGAACTGGTCAGGATAACAGGGAAATCCAAAGGAGATGTGAATCCAACCAGGACCCATTGACAAGTGGCACAAGCTGAAGGAAAGAGCCAGGCTAAATAGCCGAGCAGAATAGACAATCAGTGAAAGCAGCTGCTAACTGCTAAATCCAAGGAGCAGCCATACCACTTAAAACCACCGGAGGGAGCCCAAGAGCAGAACTCACAAACGTGCCACTTAGAACCACCGGAGGGAGCCCAAGAGCGGAATTCACAACAGTACCCCCCCTTGAGGAGGGGTCACCGAACCCTCACCAGAGCCCGCAGGCCGATCAGGACGAGCCAAGTGAAAAGCACGAACCAAATCGGCGGCATGGACATCGGAGGCAACAACCCAAGAATTATCCTCCTGGCCATAACCCTTCCACTTGACAAGATACTGAAGCCTCCGCCTCGAAAAACGAGAATCCAAAATTTTCTCAACCTCATATTCCAACTCACCCTCAACCAACACCGGGGCAGGAGGATCAACCGAGGGAACAACGGGCACCACATATCTCCGTAACAAAGATCTATGGAAAACATTATGAATTGCAAAAGAGGCTGAAAGGGCCAAACGAAAAGACACAGGATTGATAATCTCAGAAATCTTATAAGGACCAATAAACCGAGGCTTAAACTTAGGGGAAGAAACCTTCATAGGAACATGACGAGAAGACAACCAAACCAAATCCCCCACACGAAGCCAAGGACCAACACACCGACGGCGGTTAGCAAAACGCTGAGCCTTCTCCTGAGACAACGTCAAATTGTCTACCACATGAGTCCAAATCTGCTGCAACCTGTCCACCACAGAATCCACACCAGGACAATCAGAAGGCTCAACCTGCCCCGAAGAAAAACGAGGATGAAAACCAAAATTACAAAAGAAGGGTGAAAACAAAGTAGCCGAACTAGCCCGATTATTAAGGGCAAACTCGGCCAACGGCAAGAAAGCCACCCAATCATCCTGATCAGCAGACACAAAGCATCTCAAATAGGTCTCCAAGGTCTGATTAGCTCGCTCAGTTTGGCCATTATGAAACGCCAAAGAGAAAGACAAATCAATGCCCATCCTAGCACCAAAGGCCCGCCAAAATCTAGAGGCAAACTGAGAACCTCTGTCAGACACAATATTCTCCGGAATGCCATGCAAACGAACCACATGCTGAAAAAACAATGGAACCAAATCTTAGGAGGAAGGCAACTTAGGCAAAGGTACCAGATGGACCATTTTAGAGAACCGGTCACAGACAACCCAGATAACAGACATCTTCTGGGAAACAGGAAGATCCGAAATAAAATCCATGGAAATATGCGTCCAAGGTCTCTCAGGGACCGGCAAAGGCAAAAGCAACCCACTAGCGCGGGAACAGCAAGGCTTGGCCCGGGCGCAAGTCCCACAGGACTGCACAAAAGCACGCACATCGCGCGACAAGGAAGGCCACCAAAAGGACCTAGCAACCAAATCTCTGGTACCAAAAATCCCAGGATGACCAGCCAACACTGAATAATGAACCTCAGAAATCACCTTACTTGTCCATCCATCAGGAACAAACAGCTTCCCCACTGGACAGCGGTCAGGCCTATTAGCCTGAAATTCCCGAAGCACCCGCCGCAAATCAGGGGAGATGGCAGAAAGAATCACCCCTTCCTTAAGAATGCCAACCGGCTCAAGGACTCCAGGAGAATCAGGCGAAAAACTCCTAGAGAGGGCATCAGCCTTAACATTCTTAGATCCCGCAAGATACGAGACCACAAAATCAAAACGGGAGAAAAACAGGGACCATCGAGCCTGTCTAGGATTCAGCCGCTTGGCCGACTCGAGGTAAATCAGATTCTTATGATCAGTCAAGACCACAACGCGGTGCTTAGCTCCCTCAAGCCAATGTCGCCACTCCTCAAACGCCCACTTCATAGCCAACAACTCCCGATTGCCGACATCATACTTGCGTTCCGCAGGCGAAAACTTTCTGGAAAAAAAAGCACACGGTTTCATCAAAGAACCATCAGAATCCCTCTGAGACAGAACGGCCCCTGCCCCAATCTCAGAAGCGTCAACCTCAACCTGAAAAGGAAGAGAAACATCCGGCTGACGCAACACAGGGGCAGAAGTAAATCGGCGTTTAAGCTCTCGAAAGGCCTCAACAGCCGCAGAGGTCCAATTCGTCACATCAGCGCCTTTCTTCGTCAAATCAGTAAGGGGCTTAACCACACTGGAAAAGTTGGCAATGAAACGGTGATAGAAATTAGCAAAGCCCAAAAATTTTTGAAGGCTCTTCACAGATGTGGGTTGAATCCAGTCATGAATAGCTTGGACCTTAACAGGATCCATTTCCATAGACGAGGGAGAAAATATAAAACCCTAAAAAGAAACCTTTTGAACTCCGAATAGGCACTTAGACCTCTTCACAAATAAAGCATTATCACGAAGGATCTGGAATACCATCCTGACCTGCTTCACATGAGACTCCCAATCATCGGAAAAAATCAAAATATCATCCAAATATACAACCATGAATTTATCAAGATAATTGCGGAAAATATCATGCATGAAGGATTGGAACACAGATAGAGCATTAGAGAGCCCGAATGGCATCACAAGGTATTCAAAATGGCCTTCGGGCGTATTAAATGCAGTTTTCCATTCGTCACCCTGTTTAATACGAACAAGATTATATGCCCCTCGGAGGTCAATCTTAGTAAACCAACTAGCCCCCTTAATCTGAGCAAACAAATCAGAAAGCAAAGGCAAGGGGTATTGGAATTTGACCGTGATCTTATTAAGAAGACGATAATCTATACAGGGTCTCAAGGAGCCATCCTTCTTAGCAACACAAAAGAAACCCGCTCCCAATGGTGACGAAGACGGCCGAATATACCCCTTCTCCAGAGATTCCTTAACATAGCTCCGCATGGCGGCATGCTCTGGCACAGACAGATTGAAAAGTCGGCCCTTAGGGAACTTACAACCTGGAATCAAGTTAATAGCACAATCACAGTCCCTATGAGGAGGAAGGGAACTGGACTTGGGCTCATCAAATACATCCTGAAAATCCGACAAAAACTCAGGGACCTCAGAAGAAAGGGAAGAGGAAATAGACATCAAAGGAACGTCACTATGTACCCCTTGACAACCCCAACTAGTCACAGACATAGTTTTCCAATCCAGCACCGGATTATGTTCCTGTAACCATGGAAAACCCAGTACAACAACATCATGCAGGTTATGCAACACCAGAAAATGGCAATTTTCCTGATGTGCTGGAGCCATGTACATGGTCATCTGCGTCCAGTACTGAGGCTTATCCTTGGCCAATGGTGTAGCATCAATGCCCCTCAAAGGAATAGGGCTCTGCAAAGGCTGCAAGGAAAAACCACAGCGCCTGGCGAATTCTAAGTCCATTAAGTTCAGGGCAGCACCTGAATCCACAAATGCCATGACAGAAAAGGACGACAATGAGCAAATCAGGGTCACAGATAAAAGAAATTTAGGCTCGACAGTACTGATAGTAACAGACCTAGCGACCCTCCTAGTACGTTTAGGGCAGAAATAACATGAGCAGAATCACCACAGTAAAAACACAGCCTATTCTGACGTCTGAATTCCTGCCGTTCTGTTGTAGTCAAAATCCTATCACATTGCATAGGCTCAGGACTCAGCTCAGAGGACACTGCCATATGGTGCATAGCTTTGCGCTCGGGCAGACGCCGATCAATCTGAATGTTTAGAGACATAGATTCGCTCAAACCAGTAGGCATAGGGAAGCCCACCATAACATCTTTAAGGGCTTCAGAAAGACCTTTTCTGAAAATAGCTGCCAGAGCATCCTCATTCCATTTAGTGAGCACAGACCATTTCCTAAATTTCTGGCAGTATAATTCTGCCGCTTCCTGACCTTGACACAGGGCCAACAGGGTTTTTTCTGCATGATCCACAGAATTAGGTTCGTCATACAATAATCCGAGCGCTTGAAAAAATGCATCTACATTAAGCAATGCCGGATCCCCTGATTCAAGGGAGAAGGCCCAGTCCTGAGGGTCACCACGCAGCAAGGATATGATGATTTTAACTTGCTGACTTGGATCACCAGAAGAACGGGGTTTCAAAGCAAAAAACAATTTGCAGTTATTTTTAAAGTTCAAAAACTTGGATCTGTCCCCAAAAAACAAATCAGGAGTAGGAATTCTAGGCTCCAAGGCCGGAGTCTGGACAACATAATCTTGGATACTCTGTACTCTTGCAGCAAGTTGATCCACACAAGAAAACAAACCCTGAACATCCATGCCAGAGCATAAATCCTGAACCACCCAGAGATCAAGAGGAAAAAAAAAGACAAAACAGAGCACAGAAAAAAAAATGGCTCAAAAATTTTTTTTCCTTCTTTTGAGATGCATTTAATTCATTTATGGCCACTTGTACTGTTATGATCTGGTGGTTTATGAGCAACATGGGACGAGCTCTGAAGGAAGTGGTACCTGTACTGACCGCAGTCCCTAAGCTCAACACAACACTAGAAGTAGCCGTGGGATGCTCCTGACACTCCCTAGGCACCTCGTCATAGCCGGAGAACTAACTACCCCTAAAGATAGAAACTGGAAAACTATCTTGCCTCAGAGAAAATCCCCAAAGGATAGATAGCCCCCCACAAGTAATGACTGTGAGTGGAGAGGGAAACGACATACACAGAATGAAACCAGGATGTAGCACAGGAGGCCAGTCTAGCTAGATAGATAGGACAGGATGGAATACTGTGCGGTCAGTATAAAACACTACAAAAAGATCCACACAGAGTTTACAAAAATCTCCACACCTGACTAAAGGTGTGGAGGGTAAATCTGCTTCCCAGAGCTTCCAGCTACACTGAATAATTCATACAGACAAGCTGGACAAAACATAGAAAGCACAGAATGCACAAGTCCACAACTTGTGGACAGAAAAGAGTAAGCAAGGACTTAACTTTGCTGAACTGGTCAGGATAACAGGGAAATCCAAAGGAGATGTGAATCCAACTAGGAACCATTGACAAGTGGCACAAGCTGAAGGAAAGAGCCAGGCTAAATAGCCGAGCAGAATAGACAATCAGTGAAAGCAGCTGCTAACTGCTAAATCCAAGGAGCAGCCATACCACTTAAAACCACCGGAGGGAGCCTGTTGTGAATTCTGTTGTCGGGCTCCCTCCTGTGGTCATGAATGGTACTTCGGCTGGTTCTGTCCATGGACTTCCTCTGGTGGGTGTTTCTGAGTTTCCTTCCACAGGTGACGAGATTAATTCGTTAGCTGCTGCTCTATTTAACTCCACTTAGATCTTTGCTCCATGCCACCTGTCAATGTTCCAGTATTGGTTTAGTTCACTCCTGGATCGTTCTTGTGACCTGTCTTCCCTGCAGAAGCTAAGTTCCAGCTTGTATTTCTTTGGTTTGCTATTTTTCTGTCCAGCTTGCTATTTTGATTGTTTTCTTGCCTGCTGGAAGCTCTGGAACGCAGAGGGAGCGCCTCCGCACCGTGATTCGGTGCGAAGGGTCTTTTTGCGCCCTCTGCGTGGTCTTTTTGTAGGTTTTTGTGCTGATCGCAAAGCTATCTTTCCTATCCTCAATCTGTTCAGTAAGTCGGGCCTCACTTTGCTAAATCTATTTCATCTCTGTGTTTGTATTTTTATCTTTACTCACAGTCATTATATGTGGGGGGCTGCCTTTTCCTTTGGGGAATTTCTCTGAGGCAAGGTAGGCTTTATTTTTCTATCTTCAGGGCTAGCTAGTTCCTTAGGCTGTGCCGAGTTGCATAGGGAGCGTTAGGAGCAATCCACGGCTATTTCTAGTGTGTGTGATAGGATTAGGGATTGCGGTCAGCAGAGTTCCCACGTCCCAGAGCTCGTCCTTATTATCAGTAACTATCAGGTCATTCCGTGTGCTCTTAACCACCAGGTCCATTATTGTCCTGACCACCAGGTCATAACAGTACAGGTGGCCCAAAGTACTAATGCATCTCAATTGAGGGATAAGAGAAGTTCTGAGACCATTTTTTTTTCTTTGCAGTGTGTTTTGTCTCTTTTTTCCCCTTTACCTCTGGGTGGTTCAGGACACTGGTGTAAACATGGACATTCAGAGTCTGTCCTCTTGGATGGATAATCTCACTACAAGGGTACAAAACATTCAAGATCTTGTGGTTCAGAATCCGATGTCTGAGCCTAGGATTCCAATTCCTGATTTGTTTTTTGGTGATAGATCTAAGTTCTTGAATTTCAAAAATAATTGTAAATTATTTCTTGCCTTGAAACCTCACTCCTCAGGTGACCCTGTTCAACAAGTAAAGATCATTATTTCTTTGTTACGTGGTGACCCTCAAGACTGGGCATTTTCCCTTGCGCCAGGAGATCCGGCATTGCGTGATGTTGATGCGTTTTTCCTGGCGCTTGGATTGCTTTATGACGAACCTAATTCAGTGGATCAGGCAGAGAAAATCTTGCTGGCTCTGTGTCAGGGTCAGGATGAAGCGGAGATATATTGTCAGAAGTTTAGAAAGTGGTCTGTGCTCACTCAGTGGAATGAATGTGCCCTGGCAGCAATCTTCAGAAAGGGTCTCTCTGAAGCCCTTAAGGATGTCATGGTGGGGTTTCCCATGCCTGCTGGTCTGAATGAGTCTATGTCCTTGGCCATTCAGATCGATCGACGCTTGCGTGAGCGTAAAGCTGTGCACCATTTGGCGGTACTATCTGAGCATGGGCCTGAGCCTATGCAATGTGATAGGACTTTGACCAGAGCTGAACGGCAAGAACACAGACGTCGGAATGGGCTATGTTTTTACTGTGGTGATTCCACTCATGCTATCTCCGTTTGTCCTAAGCGCACTAAGCGGTTTGCTAGGTCTGCCACCATTGGTACTGTACAGTCTAAATTTCTATTGTCTGTTACTCTGATTTGCTCTTTGTCATCCTATTCTGTTATGGCATTTGTAGATTCAGGCGCTGCCCTGAATTTGATGGACTTGGAGTATGCTAGGCGCTGTGGTTTTTTCTTGGAGCCCTTGCAGTATCCTATTCCATTGAGAGGAATTGATGCTACGCCTTTGGCCAAGAATAAGCCTCAGTACTGGACCCAACTGACCATGTGCATGGCTCCTGCACATCAGGAGGATATCCGCTTTCTGATGTTGCATAATCTGCATGATGTGGTCGTTTTGGGGTTGCCATGGCTACAGGTTCATAATCCAGTATTGGACTGGAAATCTATGTCTGTGTCCAGCTGGGGTTGCCAGGGGGTACATGGTGATGTTCCATTTTTGTCTATTTCGTCATCCACCCCTTCTGAAGTTCCAGAGTTTTTGTCGGATTATCGGGATGTATTTGATGAGCCCAAAGCCAGTGCCCTACCTCCTCATAGGGATTGTGATTGTGCAATTAATTTGATTCCTGGTAGTAAGTTTCCTAAGGGCCGATTGTTCAATTTATCTGTGCCAGAACATGCCGCTATGCGGAGTTATATAAAGGAATCCTTGGAGAAAGGCCATATTCGCCCGTCGTCATCACCGTTAGGAGCAGGGTTCTTTTTTGTGGCCAAGAAGGAGGGTTCTTTGAGACCTTGTATTGATTACCGCCTTCTTAATAAAATTACAGTCAAATTTCAGTATCCTTTGCCGTTGCTATCTGATTTGTTTGCTCGTATTAAAGGGGCTAGTTGGTTCACCAAGATAGATCTTCGAGGGGCGTATAATCTTGTGCGTATTAAACAAGGCGATGAATGGAAAACAGCATTTAATATGCCCGAGGGCCATTTTGAGTACCTGGTTATGCCATTCGGGCTTTCCAATGCTCCATCAGTATTTCAGTCCTTTATGCATGACATCTTCCGAGAGTACCTGGATAAATTCCTGATTGTGTATTTGGATGATATTTTGGTCTTTTCGGATGATTGGGAGTCTCATGTGAAGCAGGTCAGAATGGTGTTCCAGGTCCTTCGTGCTAATTCCTTGTTTGTGAAGGGGTCAAAGTGTCTCTTTGGAGTTCAGAAGGTTTCATTTCTGGGGTTCATTTTTTCCCCTTCTACTATCGAGATGGACCCTGTTAAAGTCCAGGCCATTTACGATTGGACTCAGCCGACATCTGTGAAGAGCCTGCAGAAGTTCCTGGGCTTTGCTAATTTTTATCGGCGCTTCATCGCTAATTTTTCTACTGTTGCTAAACCGTTGACTGATTTGACCAAGAAGGGTGCTGATGTGGTCAATTGGTCTTCTGCAGCTGTAGAGGCTTTTCAGGAATTGAAGCGTCGTTTTTCTTCTGCCCCTGTGTTGTGCCAGCCAGATGTTTCGCTCCCGTTTCAGGTTGAGGTTGATGCTTCTGAGATTTGAGCAGGGGCTGTTTTGATGGCTCGGTGATGAAGCCATGTGCTTTCTTTTCTAGAAAGTTTTCGCCTGCTGAGCGTAACTATGATGTTGGTAATCGTGAGTTGTTGGCCATGAAGTGGGCATTCGAGGAGTGGCGTCATTGGCTGGAAGGAGCCAAGCATCGCGTGGTGGTCTTGACAGATCACAAGAATTTGACTTATCTTGAGTCTGCCAAACGGTTGAATCCGAGACAGGCTCGATGGTCGTTATTTTTCTCCCGTTTTGATTTTGTGGTTTCGTACCTTCCAGGCTCTAAGAATGTGAAGGCTGATGCTCTGTCAAGGAGTTTTGTGCCTGACTCTCCAGGTGTTCCTGAGCCGGCGGGTATTCTCAAAGAGGGGGTAATGTTGTCTGCCATCTCCCCTGATTTGCGGCGGGTGCTGCAAAAATTTCAGGCTTATAGACCTGACCATTGCCCAGCGGAGAAACTGTTTGTCCCTGATAGATGGACTAGTAGAGTTATCTCAGAGATTCATTGTTCAGTGTTGGCTGGGCATCCTGGAATCTTTGGTACCAGAGATTTGGTGGCTAGATCCTTCTGGTGGCCGTCTTTGTCACGGGATGTGCGTTCTTTTGTGCAGTCCTGTGGGACTTGTGCTCGGGCTAAGCCCGAAGAGGCCCTGGACGCATATTTCTATGGATTTTATTTCGGATCTCCCCGTCTCTCAAAAGATGTCGGTCATTTGGGTGGTTTGTGATCGCTTTTCTAAGATGGTCCATTTGGTACCTTTGTCTAAATTGCCTTCCTCCTCTGATTTGGTGCCATTATTTTTCCAGCATGTGGTTCGTTTACATGGTATCCCGGAGAACATCGTTTCTGACAGAGGTTCCCAGTTTGTTTCGAGGTTTTGGCGATCCTTTTGTGCTAGGATGGGCATTGATTTGTCTTTTTCCTCGGCTTTCCATCCTCAGACAAATGGCCAAACCGAACGAACTAATCAAACTTTGGAAACATATCTGAGATGCTTTGTTTCTGCTGATCAGGATGATTGGGTGTCCTTTTTGCCTTTGGCTGAGCTCGCCCTTAATAATCGGGCCAGCTCGGCTACTTTGGTTTCGCCGTTTTTCTGCAATTCTGGTTTCCATCCTCGTTTCTCTTCAGGGCAGGTTGAGTCTTCGGACTGTCCTGGTGTAGATACTGTGGTGGATAGGTTGCTGCAGATTTGGACTCATGTGGTGGACAATTTGACATTGTCCCAGGAGAAGGCTCAACGTTTCGCTAACCGCCGGCGCTGTGTGGGTCACCGACTTCGTGATGGGGATTTGGTTTGGTTGTCGTCTCATTATGTTCCTATGAAGGTTTCCTCTCCTAAGTTTAAGCCTCGTTTCATTGGTCCGTATAAGATTTCTGAGGTTATCAATCCTGTGTCGTTTCGTTTGACCCTTCCAGCTTCTTTTGCCATCCATAATGTATTCCATAGGTCATTATTGCGGAGATACGTGGCGCCTGTGGTTCCTGTTGTGAATTCTGTGGCTGAGTTCACTTCTGTGGTCACAAGTGGTATTGCAGTCTCTGGGCTTCCTCCCTCAGGTGTTTTGGTGAGCTCGTTGGCTGCCTTGCTATTTAGCTCCACCTGAGTCTGTCTTCCTTGCTCCTTGTCAATGTTCCAGTGTTGGATCTGAGCTACTGCATCTTTCCTTGGGCCTGCTGCTCTGCTAGATAAGTGCTTCTAGTTTGTTTTCTGTTTTTTCTGTCCAGCTTGCTATTAACTTTTGCTGGAAGCTCTGAGAAGCAAAGGGGTGCACCGCCGTGCTGTTAGTTCGGCACGGTGGGTCTTTTTGCCCCTTTGCGTGGTTTTCGTTTTAGGGTTTTTTGTAGACTGCATCGTTCTCTTTGCTATCCTCGCTCTGTCTAGAATATCGGGCCTCACTTTGCTGAATCTATTTCATTCCTACGTTTGTCTTTTCATCTTGCTAACAGTCATTATATGTGGGGGGCTGCCTATTCCTTTGGGGTATTTCTCTGAGGTAAGTCAGGCTTGTATTTCTATCTTCAGGCTAGTCAGCTCCTCAGGCAGTGCCGAGTTGCATAGGTAGTTATAGGCGCAATCCACTGCTGCTTATAGTTGTGTGAGGATAGATCAGGTACTGCAGTCTACAGAGATTCCACGTCTCAGAGCTCTTCCTATTGTTTTTGGTTATTGCCAGATCTCTGTATGTGCGCTGATTACTGCACGCTGTGTTGCCTGATTGCCAGCCTAACAGTACAAGGAGCCAACCCAATGATTCCCAATAGAGGGAAAAAAGAAATCCTGACATCATTTTTTTTTCTTAGCTCTGTCTTCAGTCTTTTTTTTCCCCTAGACATTAGAGTGCTTCAGGACACAGCTGTGGACATGGATATTCAGGCTCTGTGCTCCTCAATGGATAATCTCGTTGTAAATGTACAAAAGATTCAAGATACTATTGATCAGAAATCGATGCTAGAACCAAGAATTCCGATTCCTGATTTGTTTTTTGGTGACAGAACTAAGTTCCTGAGCTTCAGAAATAATTGTAAGCTATTTTTGGCCTTGAAACCTCATTCTTCTGGTAATCCTATTCAACAGGTTTTGATTATTATTTCTTTTTTGCGCGGCGACCCACAGGACTGGGCGTTTTCTCTTGCACCAGGAGATTCTGCATTGAGTAATGTTGATGCATTTTTCCAGGCGCTGGGATTGCTTTACGATGAGCCTAATTCAGTGGATCAGGCTGAGAAAAATCTGCTGGCTTTATGCCAGGGTCAGGATGATGTAGAAGTATATTGTCAGAAATTTAGGAAGTGGTCAGTACTCACTCTGTGGAATGAATCTGCACTAGCGGCTTTGTTCAGAAAGGGTCTCTCTGAAGCTCTTAAGGATGTAATGGTGGGATTTCCTATGCCTGCTGGTTTGAATGAGTCTATGTCCTTGGCCATTCAGATCGGTCGTCGCTTGCGCGAGCGTAAATCTGTGCACCATCTGGCGGTATTGTCTGAGAGTAAACCTGAGCCTATGCAGTGCGACAGGACTATGACTAAAGTAGAACGGCAAGAACACAGACGTCTGAACAGACTGTGTTTCTATTGTGGTGATTCTACTCATGCTATTTCTAATTGTCCTAAACGCACTAGGCGGTTCGATAGCTCTGCCGTTATTGGTACTGTACAGTCCAAATTCCTTTTGTCCATTACCTTAATGTGCTCTTTGTCATCGTATTCTGTCATGGCGTTTGTGGATTCAGGCGCTGCCCTGAATCTGATGGATTTGGATTATGCTAAACGTTGTGGATTTTTCTTGGAGCCTTTGCGGTGTCCTATTCCGTTGAGAGGAATTGATGCTACACCTTTGGCCAAGAATAAGCCTCAGTACTGGGCCCAGCTGACCATGTGCATTGCTCCTGCACATCAGGAAGTTATTCGCTTTCTGGTACTGCATAATTTGCATGATGTGGTCGTGTTGGGGTTGCCATGGCTACAAACCCATAATCCAGTATTGGATTGGAACTCTATGTCGGTAACCAGCTGGGGTTGTCAGGGAGTACATGGTGATGTTCCATTTTTGTCTATTTCGTCATCCATTCCTTCTGACATCCCAGAGTTCTTGTCGGACTTTCAGGATGTATTTGAAGAGTCCAAGTCTGATGCCCTACCTCCGCATAGGAATTGTGATTGTGCTATCGATTTGATTCCTGGTAGTAAATTCCCTAAGGGTCGTTTATTTAATTTGTCCGTACCTGAACACACCGCTATGCGCAGTTATGTGAAGGAGTCCCTGGAGAAGGGACATATTCGCCCATCGTCGTCACCATTGGGAGCAGGGTTCTTTTTTGTAGCCAAGAAGGATGGTTCGCTAAGACCGTGTATTGATTACCGCCTTCTTAATAAGATCACTGTTAAGTTTCAGTATCCCTTGCCATTGATTTCTGACTTGTTTGCTCGGATTAAGGGGGCTAGTTGGTTTACTAAGATTGATCTTCGTGGTGCGTATAATCTGGTGAGAATCAGGCAGGGAGATGAATGGAAAACGGCATTTAATACGCCCGAGGGTCATTTTGAGTATCTGGTGATGCCGTTCGGACTTGCCAATGCTCCATCTGTTTTTCAGTCTTTTATGCATGACATTTTCCGTGAGTATCTGGATAAATTCTTGATTGTTTACTTGGATGACATTTTGATCTTCTCAGATGATTGGGAGTCTCATGTGAAGCAAGTCAGAATGGTTTTCCAGGTACTGCGTGCTAATTCCTTGTTCGTGAAGGGATCAAAGTGTCTCTTCGGTGTGCAGAAAGTTTCATTTTTGGGGTTCATCTTTTCCCCTTCTACTATCGAGATGGATCCGGTTAAGGTTCAGGCCATCCAGGATTGGACTCAGCCGACATCTCTAAAAAGTCTGCAGAAATTCCTGGGCTTTGCTAATTTTTATCGTCGCTTCATCTGTAATTTTTCTAGCATTGCCAGACCATTGACCGATTTGACCAAGAAGGGTGCTGATTTGGTTAATTGGTCTTCTGCTGCCGTGGAAGCTTTTCAGGAGTTGAAGCGTCGTTTTTGCTGTGCCCCTGTGTTGTGTCAACCTGATGTTTCTCTTCCGTTCCAGGTCGAGGTTGATGCTTCTGAGATTGGTGCAGGGGCGGTTTTGTCACAGAGAGGTTCTGGTTGCTCAGTGTTCAAACCATGTGCCTTCTTTTCCAGGAAATTTTCTGCTGCTGAGCGTAATTATGATGTGGGCAACCGAGAGTTGCTGGCCATGAAGTGGGCATTCGAGGAGTGGCGTCATTGGCTTGAGGGTGCTAAGCATCGCGTGGTGGTTTTGACTGATCATAAGAACCTTACTTATCTTGAGTCTGCCAAGCGCTTGAATCCTAGACAGGCCCGTTGGTCGTTATTTTTTGCTCGTTTTGATTTTGTGATTTCATACCTTCCGGGCTCTAAAAATGTGAAGGCGGATGCTCTGTCTAGGAGTTTTGTGCCCGACTCTCCGGGGTTATCTGAGCCGGTGAGTATCCTCAAGGAAGGAGTCATTGTGTCTGCCATCTCCCCTGATTTGCGGAGAGTGTTGCAGAAATTTCAGGCTAATAAACCTGATCGTTGTCCGGCCGAGAAACTGTTCGTCCCTGATAGGTGGACTAGTAAAGTTATCTCTGAACTTCATTGTTCGGTGCTGGCCGGTCATCCAGGAATCTTTGGTACCAGGGAGTTGGTTGCTAGATCCTTCTGGTGGCCATCTCTGTCGCGGGATGTGCGTGCTTTTGTGCAGTCCTGTGGAATTTGTGCTAGGGCTAAGCCCTGCTGTTCACGTGCCAGTGGGTTGCTTTTGCCCTTGCCGGTCCCGAAGAGGCCTTGGACACATATTTCGATGGATTTCATTTCTGACCTTCCCGTTTCTCAAAAATGTCGGTCATTTGGGTGGTCTGTGATCGCTTTTCTAAAATGGTCCATCTGGTGCCCTTGGTTAAATTGCCTTCCTCCTCTGATTTGGTGCCTTTGTTCTTCCAGCATGTGGTTCGTTTACATGGCATTCCTGAGAATATTGTTTCTGACAGAGGTTCCCAGTTTGTCTCGAGGTTCTGGCGAGCCTTTTGTGGTAGGATGGGCATTGACCTATCTTTCTCCTCGGCCTTCCATCCTCAGACTAATGGCCAGACCGAACGAACCAATCAGACCTTGGAAACATATCTGAGATGTTTTGTTTCCGCTGACCAGGATGATTGGGTGTCATTTTTGCCGTTGGCTGAGTTCGCCCTTAATAATCGGGCCAGCTCGGCTACCTTGGTCTCTCCATTTTTCTGCAATTCTGGGTTCCATCCTCGTTTCTCTTCAGGACAGGTTGAGTCTTCGGACTGTCCTGGTGTGGATTCTGTGGTGGACAGGTTGCAGCAGATCTGGACTCAGGTAGTGGACAATTTGACCTTGTCCCAGGAGAAGGCTCAGCTTTTCGCTAATCGCAGACGCCGTGTGGGACCCCGATTTCGTGTTGGGGATCTGGTTTGGTTATCTTCTCGTCATATTCCTATGAAGGTTTCCTCTCCTAAATTTAAACCTCGTTTTATTGGTCCGTATAGGATTTCTGAGATTCTCAATCCGGTGTCTTTTCGTCTGATCCTCCCAGACTCCTTTTCCATACATAATGTATTCCATAGGTCGTTGTTGAGGAGATACGTGGCACCTATGGTTCCATCTGTGGAGCCTCCTGCCCCTGTTTTGGTGGAGGGGGAATTGGAGTATATTGTGGAGAAGATTTTGGATTCTCGTGTCTCTAGACGGAAACTCCAGTATCTGGTCAAATGGAAGGGTTATGCTCAGGAAGATAATTCTTGGGTTTTTGCCTCTGATGTCCATGCCCCAGATCTTGTTCGTGCCTTTCATGTGGCTCATCCTGGTCGGCCTGGGGGTTCTGGTGAGGGTTCGGTGACCCCTCCTCAAGGGGGGGGTACTGTTGTGAATTCTGTGGCTGAGTTCACTTCTGTGGTCACAAGTGGTATTGCCGTCTCTGGGCTTCCTCCCTCAGGTGTTTTGGTGAGCTCGTTGGCTGCCTTGCTATTTAGCTCCACCTGAGTCTGTCTTCCTTGCTCCTTGTCAATGTTCCAGTGTTGGATCTGAGCTACTGCATCTTTCCTTGGGCCTGCTGCTCTGCTAGATAAGTGCTTCTAGTTTGTTTTCTGTTTTTTCTGTCCAGCTTGCTATTAACTTTTGCTGGAAGCTCTGAGAAGCAAAGGGGTGCACCGCCGTGCTGTTAGTTCGGCACGGTGGGTCTTTTTGCCCCTTTGCGTGGTTTTCGTTTTAGGGTTTTATGTAGACTGCATAGTTCTCTTTGCTATCCTCGCTCTGTCTAGAATATCGGGCCTCACTTTGCTGAATCTATTTCATTCCTACGTTTGTCTTTTCATCTTGCTAACAGTCATTATATGTGGGGGGCTGCCTATTCCTTTGGGGTATTTCTCTGAGGTAAGTCAGGCTTGTATTTCTATCTTCAGGCTAGTCAGCTCCTCAGGCAGTGCCGAGTTGCATAGGTAGTTATAGGCGCAATCCACTGCTGCTTATAGTTGTGTGAGGATAGATCAGGTACTGCAGTCTACAGAGATTCCACGTCTCAGAACTCGTCCTATTGTTTTTGGTTATTGCCAGATCTCTGTATGTGCGCTGATTACTGCACGCTGTGTTGCCTGATTGCCAGCCTAACAGGTTCCATCCGTTGATCCTCCTGCCCCGGTGTTGGTTGAGGGGGAGTTGGAGTATGTGGTGGAGAAGATTTTGGATTCTCGTATTTCGAGACGGAAACTCCAGTACCTGGTCAAGTGGAAGGGTTATGGTCAGGAAGATAATTCCTGGGTTTTTGCCTCTGATGTTCATGCTGCCGATCTGGTTCGTGCCTTTCATTTGGCTCATCCTGGTCGGCCTGGAGGCTCTGGTGAGGGTTCGGTGACCCCTCCTCAAGGGGGGGGTACAGTTGTGAATTCTGTTGTCGGGCTCCCTCCTGTGGTCATGAATGGTACTTCGGCTGGTTCTGTCCATGGACTTCCTCTGGTGGGTGTTTCTGAGTTTCCTTCCACAGGTGACGAGATTAATTCGTTAGCTGCTGCTCTATTTAACTCCACTTAGATCTTTGCTCCATGCCACCTGTCAATGTTCCAGTATTGGTTTAGTTCACTCCTGGATCGTTCTTGTGACCTGTCTTCCCTGCAGAAGCTAAGTTCCAGCTTGTATTTCTTTGGTTTGCTATTTTTCTGTCCAGCTTGCTATTTTGATTGTTTTCTTGCTTGCTGGAAGCTCTGGGACGCAGAGGGAGCGCCTCCGCACCGTGAGTCGGTGCGGAGGGTCTTTTTGCACCCTCTGCGTGGTCTTTTTGTAGATTTTTGTGCTGATCGCAAAGCTATCTTTCTTATCCTCAGTCTGTTCAGTAAGTCGGGCCTCACTTTGCTAAATCTATTTCATCTCTGTGTTTGTATTTTTATCTTTACTCACAGTCATTATATGTGGGGGGCTGCCTTTTCCTTTGGGGAATTTCTCTGAGGCAAGGTAGGCTTTATTTTTCTATCTTCAGGGCTAGCTAGTTCCTTAGGCTGTGCCGAGTTGCATAGGGAGCGTTAGGAGCAATCCACGGCTATTTCTAGTGTGTGTGATAGGATTAGGGATTGCGGTCAGCAGAGTTCCCACGTCCCAGAGCTCGTCCTTATTATCAGTAACTATCAGGTCATTCCGTGTGCTCTTAACCACCAGGTCCATTATTGTCCTGACCACCAGGTCATAACAGGAGCCCAAGAGCAAAACTCACAAACGTGCCACTTAGAACCACCGGAGGGAGCCCAAGAGCGGAATTCACAACACTTTACGCCCTTAAAGGAAAAGTTAAATTATTGTTCAGATTTTGCACTTAGTAGAACACCCGGAAGGGTACCAGAAGTTATTTATAGTCAAAATGTTATTTAAAAATATTTAACTTTGTTTTTGTTTGTAACGTTCAAGTGTCCTCACCTCCCATAAAGGGAAGCCTTGTTATATTTACTTGTTTCAAGCAGTCCAAAATTTTGTATGTCTTTTGCTGACATGTATTGTTGTTCTTCTTCCCAGTGCAGGAGTACTGGATTTAACCGGGGGGGAGTGCAGTTCCCCAGAGATCTGGTCGTTGCAGTATGACACTCTGCCGCTAAGGGGAGTGATGGTATGTCTGATGGCACTGAAGGAATTCTACTGACCAGGTATCACCAGCACACATTACACTTCACACTCCAGCCACTAGGGGGAGAAAAAGGCTTTATTTATTGGGCCACTCCTCACACTGGTAGAACTAGGGGTTGGATAGGAAGTTAGTCAGAAGTTGACTGGGTTGGATTCGGGCAACATCCCGTGGCAGGTGGTGTTGCATGGAGAAGATTCAAGGGGGTGCCTGTCAGGCGTGGGAACCTGGCAGGTACCTAGCAAACAGAACAGAATGTTACGGAACCGCGCCTGCACTACCTTGCGGCGGTATCCTAAGAAAGAGACACGAAGCGAAGGATATTGTGGAACAGTGAGAAACGAGATCAAGCACAAAGGAGAACCAGTAGGAGTCGTGCCCCGAGAACGGCAACATCCTACTGAGGCACATACCCGGTGGCCGGAACACCGAGGAAGTTACTGACTCTATGCCTTACTTCAAACTCCGCAGGACAGTTAATTATAGGTTGGCTGTCTACCTTAAATTTCCTACGAAGACATAGGGGGCAACGCGTGGAGAGGGGCATCTCTAGGGTCCCGGAAGAGCTCCGAGCCTTCCCGTCATACGGGTGCGTCCTAGCCATAACATACCTGGGGGACGAGAAACTAGTAACATCTGGAACTAAATAGAAAGAAAGAGAAAGAACTAGAAAGAACGAACGAACGAACGAACTAGAACAGAAGTTGTGAGGACTATACCGAATGCTCAGCAGGGTAGCACTACAACACACAGGCGCTATTGGTAGGCAACGATTTCCACCTGTAAAGGGAACTCTGGATGTGCCATCGGACCGGCCGGTCTCAGACAGCCCTGTTAACTGTGCTCTGGATTGCGGATCCCGAAGTCTTCAGTAAAGAGATAAAAAGACAGCAACCTTGTGTCCTTGTTATTGTCTGCACCTCACACCATCGCCATCTACATCACTGGGAAGCCCAGGGGACATACTTCAACTGTGGGAAGTTATACCATCTAGCTGCCATTCCATCACCACAGCGGACCCCAAGCAGCGTCCGTCATCCTGATCGAACACCACAGGTGGCGTCACGAAACCTTGACAGACTCCTATCACCTTTTATTGGATGCCCCTTAGCAGGGTCACGGACCGGGTCCAGCCACAGTGACAACCCCAGAACTGAGACAGAAAGGACCGGTACTGAGTAACCTGTGGCCCTGTGTCTGGGGGCGATCCAATAACATCACTCTCCCCATGAGGAAAGCAATGTCACTGTGACAACCAGGATCCTCGGGCATCACACTATGCAAATTCCAACAGTGTACATGTCTAATACATCAATACTTCACAGCAACCCCCTCTATGACTTGGTAGGTTTGAAAGTGGCTGTTTGCATCAGTATTTGCACTCTTGCTGTCTCCGCCTTTATCATTGGGTCTGCTGCATCCTGCTGGTGCATTGGTAATCTGACCTGATGTTAGTAAGGCTGTATTTTTTGGGGATTTTTATGGAAATTTTGTCCTATATTAGCCCCCCCACTCCCAGACTAATAATACCAGCCCCCAGCTGCCCCAGAAATAACGCATCATTTTTATGCTGAGGAGAACCTAATACAGTATTGGACCTTCCCAGCCTGAGAATACCAACTCCAGCTATCTGCTTTACACTCAGGCTGCCCTTGAGAGAACCAGACCCTGCGAACTAATGGAACCTTTCTGACGTCACCTCAGTTCACAGCAGCCTGGTTCTCGCGGAGTACAGTGCGAGACTCGGCAGTAGTTGCTGCTCCAATCTAGTACGGACCCTGAACTTTACCCTTCGGGTTCGCCCATCTCTAAAAAAAAAAAGCGTAAAAGCCATCCCACCAGTGCCAAGGTGCACCCTATCCCTATGTCATTTATAGCACTATTGGTTTTACTTATTTACTTACAGCAGGGTATGCAGTGGGTATGGAAAGTATTCAGATCCCTTTAAATTTTTCACCCTTTTTCATTGCAGCCATTTGGTAAATTTAAAAAATGTCTTTTTTTTTCTCATTAATGTACACTCTGCACCCTATCTTGACTGAAACAACAGAAATGTTGTAATTTTTGCAAATTTATTAAAAAAGAAAAAACTGAAATATCACATGGTCATAAGTATTCAGACCCTTTGCTCAGTACTGAGTAGAAGCACCCTTTTGAGCTGGTACAGCCATGAGTCTTTTTGGAAATGAGGCAATAAGTTTTTCACACCTGGATTTGGGTATCTTCTGCCATTCTTCCTTGCAGATCCTCTCCAGTTCCGTCAGGTTGGATGGTGAACGTTGGTGGACAGCTATTTTCAGGTCTCTCCAGAGATGTTCAATTGGGTTTATGTCAGGGCTCTGGCTGGGCCAGTCAAGAATGGTCATAGAGTTGTTCTGAAGCCACTCCTTTGTTATTTTAGCTGTGTGCTTAGGGCTATTGTCTTGTTGGAAGGTGAACCTTCGGCCAAGTCTGAGGTCCAGAGCACTCTTGCAGAGGTTTTCATCCAGGATATCTCTGTACTTGGCCACATTCATGTTTTCTTCAATGACAACCAGTCGTCCTGTCCCTGCAGCTGAAAAATACCCTCATAGCATGATGCTGCCACCACCATGTTTCACTGTTTGGATTGTATTGGGCAGATGATGAGCAGTGCCTGGTTTTCTCCACACATACCGCTTAGAATTAGTACCAGAAAGGTCTATCTTCATCTCATCAGATCACAGAATCTTATTTCTCGTAGTCTGGGAGTCCTTCATGTGTTTTTTTTAGCAAATTCTATGCGGGCTTTCATATGTCTTGCACTGAGGAGATGCTCCATCGGGCCTCTCTGCCATAAAGACATGCCTGGTGGAGGGCTGCAATGATAGTTGACTTTGTGGAACTTTCTCCCATCTCTCTACTACATCTCTGGAGCTCAGCCACAGTAATATTGGGGTTCTTCTTTACCTCTCTCACCAAGGCTCTTCTCCCACAATTGCTCAGTTTGGCTGGATGGCCAGGTCTAGGAAGACTTCTGGTGGTCACAAACTTCTTCCATTTAAGGATTATGGAGGCCACTGTGCTCTTAGGAACTTTGAGTACTGCAGAAATTCTTTTGTAACCTTGGCCAGATCTCTGCTTTGCCACAATTCTGTCTCTGAGCTCCTTGGCCAGTTCCTTTGACCTCATGATTCTCATTTGGTCTGACATGCACTGTGAGGTCTTATATAGACAGGTGTGTGCCTTTACAAATGAAGTCCTATCAGTTTAATTTAACACATCTGGACTCCAATGAAGGAGAAGAACCATCTCAAGGAGGATCACAAGGAAATGGACAGCATGTGACTTAAATATGAATGTCTGAGCAAAGGGTCTGAATACTTATGACCATGTGATATTTCACTTTTTCTTTTTTATAAAATTTGCAAAAATGTCTACATTTTGTTTTTTTTTCAGTCAAAATGGGGTGTAGAGTGTACATTAATGTGAAACAAAAAAACTTTTTTGAATTTTCCAAATGGCTGCAATGAAACAAAGAGTGAAAAATTTAAAGGGGTCTGAATACTTTCCGTACACACTTTATGTTCATTTTGTTTCTATCTTAGTTGTTGTCTGTTTAGTTACCAGTGTAAACACACTCCTATTTTGCATGCATACCAACTTAGGCTACGTTCCCACAATGAGCTTTTGTTGCGTCTTTGATGCTGCAGAATTTCTGCCCCATTTCTACATCTATTATTTAAATTAGGTTAATTGTGATTTTTTGTGGCGTTTTTGTGTCCATTTTTTAACCTGTGTTTTTATCACATTTTTAACACTGCGGTAAAACTGGCTTGTTTTTGAAAACTCCTGGTAATTTGATTTAGCTGAACTCTTTTGACATACGTATGTGCGTATTACATGTGTTTTTGATGCATTTCCGCCACGGAAATGCACTCAAAACGCATGTGCTCTTTTTACCTGCTGATGTTTTTGCAACCAATGTAAGTCTATGAGAAAATCTGCCCAGAAAACTCGGCGCACTCACAAGAAAAATGTACATTTTTACCCAGGACAGTTTGTAATATCCAGCGAGTCTATATATACGCTACCAATGGCACTTCCACTAACGATTTGCAATCAATGGCGGACTAACATTAAATTAACCGCATGAAGAGATCCATCATGATAAAAAACACAATACCTTTATTAAACATATAAAAAAACAACAACATATAACATGGCTTTTTAGATACAAATAACAAAGTGTCCAGTAAGAGGAGGAATATCTAGCACTATATATACAAGAATGTAATAATAGGTATATGAACAGTGGCGTAACTACAAAGTTAGGGGCCCCGGTGCGAACTTCCAAATGGGGCCCCCCCCTGCAGCCCTGCCATGCAACTCAATGTAACCCCCATAGAATACAACGCAGCCCCCCTAATAGTATAATGCAGCCCCTCCATACAGGGGCAGTGAGAAAGACACGAGCAAATGGTGACGAGGGGGCAGGGGACAAGGACACAAGGGCTAGGGGAGACAGGCACAAGGGTAACATAGGGGGGCTACGGAGCAAGGAAGACAGGCACAAGGGGACACATGGGGGCTAGGAGGCAGGGGAGAAGGTTACAAGGCGACTAGTGGGCAAGGGAGACTGACAGAAGGGGACAAGGGAGACTGACACAAGGGGACTAGTGGGCAAGGGAGCCTGACACAAGGGGCACATGGGGACAAGTGGGCAAGGGATACAAGCACAAGGGGACACAGGGACAAGTGGGAAAGGGAGACTGACACACAGGGACTAGTGGGCAAGGGAGACTGACACAAGCACAAGGGGACAAAGGAGACAGGCACATGGGGACACACAGGGACAAATGGGCAAGGCAGACTGGCACACGGGGACAAGGGACACAAGTCCCTGACACACACACACACGATACCAGCTCATATACACAACTCACAATCTCCTCTCTGGTACAGGGGTGGCTGATGTAAATCGGCTGCAGCTCCGCAGCTTTTCCTGACTAAAGCGGCTCCGTCCCGCACCTCCCCCCCTGCTCTCACCTTCTATCCCGGGGCTGCAGACTAGAGCAGAAGCTGACAGTCTCACCCGGCATGATGACTGGAGCTGCTTCCTGTCTCTCACGTGCCCCGGCTGCCCCCTCCCCCTAGATACGCCTCGGACTGTTGCCATGCAGGAGGAATCTCCTGCACTGCAACATGGTGTTGGGTGCCCCTGACCTGCCGGGCCCGGTCGCACTGGCGACTGCTGCGACCGCGGTAGTTACGCCACTGTATATGAACACAGTCATCTAGTAGAATGAATCTTACTGGCCCTATAACAAGGAGACTGCAGTGAAAAAGTGGTAAGTAGCTGACGCCTGAATATCACTATCAGAACAGGAAACTGTATATATATACAAGGGGGGTTTCACATACCACCCTGCGCCATTGCATTAACCTTGCATCCGTGCTATATCTAGAGACAGCTACACCCACGTCACTGATGCTGCTGCTACAGCGACCAAGAGAATAATAAAGGAGATGTTATATTACCTAATCGTGCCAAGTGTTATGAAAGGCAATTCAGAATCACAATGGACATGGAGGTCAGAGCACATACAGTGAACTGACAATAACCCAAAATAATAGAACGAGCTCTGAGACGTGGGAACTCTGCAGACCGCAATCCCTAAGCGGATCAAACCACAACTAAAGGTAGCCGTGGAGCGCTCCTGACCAGAACCTAGGCGCCTCGTCACAGCCTGAGAAATTAGCTAATCCTGAAGATAGAAAAATAAGCCTACCTTGCCTCAGAGAAATTCCCCAAAGGAAAAGGCAGCCCTCCACATATAATGACTGTGAGTAAGATGAAAACACAAACATAGAGATGAAACAGATTTAGCAAAGTGAGGCCCGACTAGCTGAACAGAACGAGGATAGGGAAGATAACTTTGCGGTCAGCACAAAAACCTATAAAAAACCACGCAGAGGGGACAAAAAGACCCTCCGCACCGACTAACGGTACGGAGGTGGTCCCTCTGCGTCTCAGAGCTTCCAGCAGGCGAGAAAAACCAATTAAGCAAGCTGGACAGAAAAATAGCAACAAAATAACATAAGCAAAACTTAGCTTTGCAGAGCAGCAAGCCACAGGAATGATCCAGGGAGAAAACAAGTCCCACACTGAAACATTGACAGGAAGCATAGATCAAAGCATCAGGTGGAGTTAAGTAGAGAAGAAGCTAACGAGCTCACCAGATCACCTGAGGGAGGAAACTCAGAAGCTGCAGTACCACTTTCCTCCACAAACGGAAGATCCCAGAGAGAATCAGCCGAAGTACCACTTGTGACCACAGGAGTGAACTCTGCCACAGAATTCACAACAGTACCCCCCCTTGAGGAGGGGTCACCGAACCCTCACCAGAGCCCCCAGGCTGACCAGGATGAGCCACATGAAAGGCACGAACAAGATCGGGAGCATGGACATCAGAGGCAAAAACCCAGGAATTATCCTCCTGAGCATAACTCTTCCATTTAACCAGATACTGGAGTTTCCGTCTTGAAACACGAGAATCCAAAATCTTCTCCACAATATACTTCAATTCCCCCTCCACCAAAACCGGGGCAGGAGGCTCAACAGATGGAACCATAGGTGCCACGTATCTCCGCAACAATGACCTATGGAATACGTTATGTATGGAAAAAGAATCTGGAAGGGTCAGACGAAAAGACACAGGATTAAGAACCTCAGAAATCCTATACGGACCAATAAAACGAGGTTTAAACTTAGGAGAGGAAACCTTCATAGGAATATGACGAGAAGATAACCAAACCAGATCCCCAACACGAAGTCGGGGACCCACACGGCATCTGCGATTAGCGAAAAGTTGAGCTTTCTCCTGGGACAAGGTCAAATTGTCCACTACCTGAGTCCAAATCTGCTGCAACCTGTCCACCACAGTATCCACACCAGGACAGTCCGAAGACTCAACCTGTCCAGAAGAGAAACGAGGATGGAACTCAGAATTGCAGAAAAACGGTGAAACCAAGGTAGCCGAGCTGGCCCGATTATTAAGGGTGAACTCAGCCAAAGGCAAAAAGGACACCCAGTCATCCTGATCAGCAGAAACAAAGCACCTCAGATATGTTTCCAAGGTCTGATTGGTTCGCTCGGTCTGGCCATTAGTCTGAGGATGGAAAGCCGAGGAAAAAGACAAGTCAATGCCCATCCTACCACAAAAGGCTCGCCAAAACCTCGAAACAAACTGGGAACCTCTGTCAGAAACAATATTCTCTGGAATGCCATGCAAACGAACCAAATGCTGGAAGAACAAAGGCACCAAATCAGAGGAGGAAGGCAATTTAGACAATGGTACCAGATGGACCATCTTAGAAAAGCGATCACAGACCACCCAAATGACTGACATCTTTTGAGAAACGGGAAGGTCAGAAATAAAATCCATAGAGATATGTGTCCAAGGCCTCTTCGGGATCGGCAAGGGCAAAAGCAACCCACTGGCACGAGAACAGCAGGGCTTAGCCCGAGCACAAATCCCACAGGACTGCACAAAAGCACGCACATCCCGCGACAGAGAGGGCCACCAAAAGGATCTAGCCACTAACTCTCTGGTACCAAAGATTCCAGGATGACCAGCCAACACCGAACAATGAAGTTCAGAGATAACTCTATTCGTCCACCTATCAGGGACAAACAGTTTCTCCGCTGGGCAACGATCAGGTTTATTAGCCTGAAATTTTTGCAGCACCCGCCGCAAATCAGGGGAGATGGCAGACACAATTACTCCTTCCTTGTGGATACCCGCCGGCTCAGATAAACCCGGAGAGTCGGGTACAAAACTCCTAGACAGAGCATCCGCCTTCACATTTTTAGAGCCCGGAAGGTACGAAATCACAAAGTCAAAACGGGCAAAAAACAACGACCAACGAGCTTGTCTAGGATTTAAGCGCTTGGCAGACTCGAGATAAGTCAAGTTTTTATGATCAGTCAATACCACCACGCGATGCTTAGCTCCTTCAAGCCAATGACGCCACTCCTCGAATGCCCACTTCATGGCCAGCAACTCACGGTTGCCCACATCATAATTACGCTCAGCAGGCGAAAACTTCCTGGAAAAGAAAGCGCATGGTTTCATCACTGAGCAACCAGAACCTCTCTGCGACAAAACAGCCCCTGCTCCAATCTCAGAAGCATCAACCTCGACCTGGAACGGAAGAGAAACATCTGGTTGACACAACACAGGGGCAGAAGAAAAACGACGCTTCAACTCTTGAAAAGCTTCCACAGCAGCAGAAGACCAATTGACCACATCAGCACCCTTCTTGGTCAAATCGGTCAATGGTTTAGCAATACTAGAAAAATTGCAGATGAAGCGACGATAAAAATTAGCAAAGCCCAGGAACTTTTGCAGACTTTTCAGAGATGTCGGCTGAGTCCAATCATGGATGGCTTGGACCTTAACAGGATCCATCTCGATAGTAGAAGGGGAAAAGATGAACCCCAAAAATGAAACCTTCTGCACACCAAAGAGACACTTTGATCCCTTCACAAACAAAGAATTAGCACGCAGGACCTGAAAAACCGTTCTGACCTGCTTCACATGAGACTCCCAATCATCCGAGAAGATCAAAATGTCATCCAAGTACACAATCAGGAATTTATCCAGGTACTCTCGGAAGATGTCATGCATAAAGGACTGAAACACTGATGGAGCATTGGCAAGTCCGAACGGCATCACGAGATACTCAAAATGACCCTCGGGCGTATTAAATGCAGTTTTCCATTCATCACTTTGCTTAATTCGCACCAGATTATACGCACCACGAAGATCTATCTTTGTGAACCAACTAGCCCCCTTAATCCGAGCAAACAGATCAGATAACAATGGCAAGGGGTACTGAAATTTAACCGTGATCTTATTAAGAAGGCGGTAATCTATACAAGGTCTCAGCGAACCATCCTTCTTGGCTACAAAAAAGAACCCTGCTCCTAATGGTGACGATGACGGGCGAATATGCCCCTTCTCCAGGGATTCCTTCACATAATTGCGCATAGCGGTGTGCTCAGGCACGGACAAATTAAACAATCGACCTTTTGGGAATTTACTACCAGGAATCAAATTGATAGCACAATCACAATCCCTATGCGGAGGTAGGGTATTGGACTTGGGCTCATCAAATACATCCCGGTAATCAGACAAGAACTCTGGGACCTCAGAAGGAGTGGATGACGAAATTGACAGAAATGGAACATCACCATGTACCCCCTGACAACCCCAGCTGGACACCGACATGGATTTCCAATCTAATACTGGATTATGGGCTTGTAGCCATGGCAACCCCAACACGACCACATCATGCAGATTATGCAACACCAGAAAGCGAATAACCTCCTGATGTGCAGGAGCCATGTACATGGTCAGCTGGGTCCAGTATTGAGGCTTATTCTTGGCCAAAGGCGTAGCATCAATTCCTCTCAATGGAATAGGACACTGCAAGGGCTCCAAGAAAAACCCACAACGCTTAGCATATTCCAAGTCCATCAAATTCAAGGCAGCGCCCGAATCCACAAATGCCATGACAGAATATGATGACAAAGAGCAGATCAAGGTAACGGACAGAAGAAATTTTGACTGTACAGTACCAATGGTGGCAGACCTAGCGAACCGCTTAGTGCGCTTAGGACAATCAGAGATAGCATGAGTGGAATCACCACAGTAGAAACACAGACCATTCAGACGTCTATGTTCTTGCCGTTCAACTCTGGTCAAGGTCCTATCACACTGCATAGGCTCAGGTTTAAGCTCAGGTAATACCGCCAAATGGTGCACAGGTTTACGCTCACGCAAGCGTCGACCGATCTGAATGGCCAAAGACATAGACTCATTCAAACCAGCAGGCATAGGAAATCCCACCATGACATCCTTAAGGGCTTCAGAGAGACCCTTTCTAAATATTGCTGCCAGCGCAGATTCATTCCATTGAGTGAGCACTGACCACTTTCTAAATTTCTGACAATATACCTCTATCTCATCCTGAGCCTGACAAAGAGCCAGCAAATTTTTTTCTGCCTGATCCACTGAATTAGGCTCATCGTACAGCAACCCAAGCGCCAGGAAAAACGCATCGATATTACTCAATGCAGGATCTCCTGACGCAAGAGAAAACGCCCAGTCCTGAGGGTCGCCGCGCAAAAAAGAAATGACGATCCTAACCTGTTGAATTGGGTCACCAGAAGAGCGAGGTTTCAAAGTCAGAAATAGTTTACAATTATTTTTGAAACTCAGAAATTTAGTTCTATCTCCAAAAAACAAATCTGGAATAGGAATTCTCGGTTCAAGCAAAGAAGTCTGGACCACAAAATCTTGAATATTTTGAACTCTTGCCGTGAGCTGATCCACACATGAAGACAGACCTTTAATGTCCATTGCTACACCTGTGTCCTGAACCACCCAAATGTCTAGGGGAAAAAAAAGACAAAACACAGTGCAAAGAAAAAAAAATGGTCTCAGAACTTCTTTTTTCCCTCTATTGAGAATCATTAGCACTTTTGGCTTCCTGTACTGTTATGAAAGGCAATTCAGAATCACAATGGACATGGAGGTCAGAGCACATACAGTGAACTGACAATAACCCAAAATAATAGAACGAGCTCTGAGACGTGGGAACTCTGCAGACCGCAATCCCTAAGCGGATCAAACCACAACTAAAGGTAGCCGTGGAGCGCTCCTGACCAGAACCTAGGCGCCTCGTCACAGCCTGAGAAACTAGCTAATCCTGAAGATAGAAAAATAAGCCTACCTTGCCTCAGAGAAATTCCCCAAAGGAAAAGGCAGCCCCCCACATATAATGACTGTGAGTAAGATGAAAACACAAACATAGAGATGAAACAGATTTAGCAAAGTGAGGCCCGACTAGCTGAACAGAACGAGGATAGGGAAGATAACTTTGCGGTCAGCACAAAAACCTATAAAAAACCACGCAGAGGGGACAAAAAGACCCTCCGCACCGACTAACGGTACGGAGGTGGTCCCTCTGCGTCTCAGAGCTTCCAGCAGGCGAGAAAAACCAATTAAGCAAGCTGGACAGAAAAATAGCAACAAAATAACATAAGCAAAGCTTAGCTTTGCAGAGCAGCAAGCCACAGGAATGATCCAGGGAGAAAACAAGTCCCACACTGAAACATTGACAGGAAGCATAGATCAAAGCATCAGGTGGAGTTAAGTAGAGAAGAAGCTAACGAGCTCACCAGATCACCTGAGGGAGGAAACTCAGAAGCTGCAGTACCACTTTCCTCCACAAACGGAAGATCCCAGAGAGAATCAGCCGAAGTACCACTTGTGACCACAGGAGTGAACTCTGCCACAGAATTCACAACAGCCAAGATCTCCGACTCCCACGAGCGCCCCGACGCGCGTTTCGCCCTAGCTTCTTCCGGGGGCGTGATTAGTGTAAAAATAAAACGTCCTTATAAATCCCCTACTACCAATGGCAGTGCGGAAAGTGAAGTGGAGGTGCGACCAAAGATGTGAAGCGAACGTCCCCCCAGCATAACGGCGCATGCGGCACCTGGCTGCTCCGGAAATAAAGACAAGCATTTCCGGGACAGCGCTCACTGGAACGCAAGCTGACACGCTAGCGTCTCCAGAACAGAGCGCTCCCGGAAAGGACGGAGAAACAGACATGGAGCGCATGCGCACTGAGTGGGGAGGACAAAGGAGGTGCCGTAATAAGGCGATATAAGGGATCGAACTGTCAGGCCCTGATACGTATTAACGGACTCTAAGCCAATAAATAAATAAACTTAGAGAAATCCGGATGTATATATAAGGGAATATGATTGATCCAAGTAAATATGACATAAAGTCGCAACCAATAAATCCATGTTCATATCATGGATAGCCATATATAAAAAGCTAGATGAATTTCTTTAAACAGCCTACATATATAAATTAATGTAAAGTGAACGTGATAAAAATATGTATAAACAGAAAAATAAAAATAAAACTAAAGATAGGGAGTGAATATTATTATTAATATATCTAAAGGGTAAAATCCTCCAGAAAAAAGTGTCAGACCATGCGACACCATAAAATATAATTGAATATAGGCGGTATGTAAACATTATAGTGATTAAAAAATCGGGGGAGGGAAAACATGTGAGCGTGAAGAATAGTGAGGACAAAGGGTGATAGTGAAATTAATTTATTAGATAATAATATAAAGGGAACATATTACATGTCCCATACAAAGTGCTAAGTGCTCGGCCTGTCATTAATAAAGTATGATACACATAGGCATATTAATGCAGAAATAACTCTCATGGTCTCAAATATAGAAATCAAAAATATAATTAAAGATATTTAAAACTAGAATCTCAATTATTGCACCTATACCCACATATCTATACAGCCTACGACGGCACTTATAAATAATATTATATACACTGTACTGGTAAGTAGAACAACCATAAAAGCATTATGCAGACTTATTCCTATTTATAATATATAAGGGAGAACATGCATGCTCTCTCCACTCCTTATTATAATTCATCATTCTTCTCCAAGAATATTCTGGTGTGCAGATGGCCATTTTCATAGTTTTCCAAGACTAAGATATGCCTCCTCAGGCTGTGGGGGACAAAAAGTCGTCATCGCACAACAAATCCTTTCCAAATTATCTATTCAAAAATAAAAACAGTGAATTAGTAACAAGTTAAAAATACAAATACAACATATATTAAAAACCACACTAAAAAGGATGTCCCTAAACATCTAAAACATGGAAAATTAACATAGATGTTCAGATGGTATATTTATAGAAATGCCGCAAAACCAAGACTCTCATTGAGACCGTGTGGACTCATGGCTCCCAGACGAAAAATCCATCTGCTCTCTAATTGAGCTAGAGCCCTACCAAGGTCTCCTCCTCTTGTTCCCATGTGTACCTGGTCTATAGCTCTAACCACCAACTCCCTACTCTGGCATCCATGGTATAGTTTAAAATGCCTCGGTAGGGATTTTAAAGTGCTGACATCCTCCGTAGTTTTAGCTTTGTCTATGTCCCTTATATGTTCACGGGTTCTTATACGGAGTTCTCTGGTGGTGAGGCCCACATAAATTTTGCCACATGTACAAGTGGCTTGATAAACCACTCCTTTGGATGTACAGCTAAGAGGTTTACGAATTTCGTAGAGCCGGGTGCCATCATGATTTTGAAAGGAGGTAGCCTTAACGTGATTAAGGCAACCTTTACACAGTCCACAGGGGTAAAATCCAATGCGTGTGCCTCTTGTAAATCCTTCTCTCCCCCCCTTTTTTTGGGGCTCAAAGTGACTATGGACGAGGATGTCTCTGAGGTTGGCGGCTCTTTTTGCTACAAAAGATGGTTGGGTGGGCAGGATTTTCTTAAGTACCGGGTCGACCAAAAGGACATCCCAATGTTTTCGGACAATTGTGGTAAGTTCTTGCCATTTATTATTGAAAGTGGAGATGAATCTTACCTGTCCTCCATCCTTTTGATTACTGTCCGCATTAGATGGGCCATAGAGTAGTTGATCACGTGAGACCTTTGCTGCTCGTAGGTATCCCCTTTTGATGGTTCTTTTGCTATATCCTCTTTGTATAAATCTAGCAGTTAGATCTTCCGCTTGCTTTTCAAAGAAGGAATCTTTGGAGCATATCCTTTTGGCCCGTAGAAATTGCCCGATGGGAATACCACGAATAGTAGATTTCAAATGTGATGAATCCGCCCTTAATAAGGAGTTGGTTGATGTCGGTTTTCTATACATATCGGTAAGGATATGTCCCTCCACATCAGTCGTGATTTTAATATCCAGGAATTCGATATTTCTGCCGGAAGTAAACGACAATTTAATATTCTGGTTATTGTCATTCAATTTACACATCAATGTATCCAGTCCTTTGAGGTCACCTTCCCAGAAAAAAAGAACGTCATCGATGTACCTCATCCAATTATGAACATTGTTCATTTCTTGGATGAGGCCATCTTGGAATATCTCTCTTTCCCACGCCCCGAGGAATAAATTTGCGTATGCCAGGGCGCAGGAGGCCCCCATTGCTGTACCTTGTAACTGAAGAAAAATTTGGGAGTTAAAGATAAAAATATTGTGATGTAATAAAAACTCCAACAAAACCAAAATCAGTTCAGCAAGGGGACCATCCAGATTGCTAGAAAAGAGAAACTGTCGAACTGCTCGTAACCCGTCGTTATGCCTGATAGATGTGTACAGGGATTCCACGTCGGCCGTGACAATCACCATATTTTCTTCAAGTGATAATTGATCCAAACGTTGTAATGCCGACGTGGTATCCCGAATGTACGAAGGTAATGTGCTGACGATTGGTCTTAGAAAGTAGTCAATGATGTCCGAAATAATTTCACATAATCCCCCATTACCTGCAACAATTGGGCGTCCAGGGGGGTCCACCGGGTTTTTATGTAATTTAGGTATTAAATAAAAAGTTGGGAGCCTTGGCTTCAGATCTTTGATTCTGTCCAACAGTTTCTTAGAGATGATATTCTGATCGAATGCTTTTTCCATAATTTCAATAAGTTGTGCCTGGAACAGAGAAATGGGATTAAATGGCAACTTGCGATAACACTTCACGTCATCCAACAAGATTTTGGCCTGTTTCTCATATAATTCCACAGGCCAGATAACGAGGTTACCCCCCTTATCGGCCGGTTTATACAAGACATCCTCCCAGGACTTTAGTTCTTCAATCGCTCGTCTTTCCATTCCCGTAAGATTAGAACATCTTTTTGGGGATTGGGCTAACACCTCAATATCCTCCGTGACCAGTTTGGTAAAGATGTCTACAGCAGGACACAATCCTAGTGAGGGAAATTTAGTGGATTTTGAAAATAAATTGGGCGGAATAGCACTGACCTCAGAGGTGGCGTTTTCCTCCTCCAGAGACATCAGGATGTCCAAGGTTTCTTGTTCTTCTGTTGAGGACGAAAGGGGGTCCAATGTTCTATTCTTGGCGTGTAATCCTTTAAGAATCAGTATTCTCGCAAAGAGATGAGTGTCCTTTACGGACGTGAATACATCTAGATTGCGGGAGGGAGAGAAGGTTAGACCACGTTCAAGAACATTCAATTGGGTAGCGGACAAATTATGTTCAGAGAGGTTAATGACCTGAAATTTGTCTTTATTCCTTTTCCCTTTTTGTGCCTTATTAAACATTTCAGGAAATTTCCTCTTCAGGTTTCCACTACGTAGGTGGAAATCCCTAGGGCCTTCACTCTCACTTGTAGATGCAACACTTTCTCTATCCGATATACTTGAAGTGGTGGATTCATCACGCTTTCTATTAGTTGGTTGAGGTCTTTTCTTAGGGTTTTGCCATCTGAAAATTTTGTTATTATCATAGTCTCCCACATCACGCTGAAATTTTTTTAGTTTTTCTTTGCTGACATGATCTTCCCATTTGGTGATATCCACATCGAGTTCCTTGATCCATTTGTCAAATTGATCCTTTAACATACCCTTTTCAAGGGATTTTTGAAGTTCCTCTAGATTCTTGTCTATTTCATTCAATGAGTTGGTGTCATTCTCAATTAATATTTGAATGAATTCTAGGGAACATGTGGATGCTGCGGTTATCCACCTTTTGGTTAATTCTGTATCCCCTAGTTCATATGTGGGGTGCAATTGAATTCGGAGACCTCGTGGTACAATCTTTTGACTATGATAGTTTTCTAACGTGGCACGATTCCACCACACCCTGATTTTTCGTTGTATGGCATTTCTATATTGAAAAATGAGATCCTTAGTCTCCAATGGGACATCCTGCGAAACTGTCGGGACACTTTGTTTAAAAATATCAACTGCCTTTGTACGCCAGGCCGTTTCCCTGGCTTTGAAATCCATGAGGTCGACAATCTGTCGAAACAAAAGCATGAACGTAATATCCAGCGAGTCTATATATACGCTACCAATGGCACTTCCACTAACGATTTGCAATCAATGGCGGACTAACATTAAATTAACCGCATGAAGAGATCCATCATGATAAAAAACACAATACCTTTATTAAACATATAAAAAAACAACAACATATAACATGGCTTTTTAGATACAAATAACAAAGTGTCCAGTGGGAGGAGAAATATCTAGCACTATATATACAAGAATGTAATAATAGGTATATGAACACAGTCATCTAGTAGAATGAATCTTACTGGCCCTATAACAAGGAGACTGCGGTGAAAAAGTGGTAAGTAGCTGACGCCTGAATATCACTATCAGAACGGGAAACTGTATATATATACAAGGGGGGGTTTCACATACCACCCTGCGCCATTGCATTAACCTTGCATCCGTGCTATATCTAGAGACAGCTACACCCACGTCACTGATGCTGCTGCTACAGCGACCAAGAGAATAATAAAGGAGATGTTATATTACCTAATCGTGCCAAGATCTCCGACTCCCACGAGCGCCCCGACGCACGTTTCGCCCTAGCTTCTTCCGGGGGCGTGAATAGTGTGAAAATAAAACCGTCCTTATAAATCCCCTACTACCAATGGCAGTGCGGAAAGTGAAGTGGAGGCGCGACCAAAGATGTGAAGCGAACATCCCCCCAGCATAACGGCGCATGCGGCACCTGGCTGCTCCGGAAATAAAGACAAGCATTTCCGGGACAGCGCTCACTGGAACGAAAGCTGACATGCTAGCGTCTCCAGAACAGAGCGCTCCCGGAAAGCACGGAGAAACAGACATGGAGCGCATGCGCACTGAGTGGGGAGGACAAAGGAGGTGCCGTAATAAGGCGATATAAGGGATCGAACTGTCAGGCCCTGATACGTATTAACGGGCTCTAAGCCAATAAATAAATAAACTTAGAGAAATCCGGATATATATATAAGGGAATATGATTGATCCAAGTAAATCTGCTATATAAAGCTGAATGTGTGTATGTGTGTGTGTGTGTGTATGTGTGTGTGTATGTCCGGGATTGGCATCTGCACCGTCGCAGCTACAGCCACAAAATTTTGCACAGTCACACGTCTGGACCCCGAGAGCGTCGTAGGCTATATTGTGAGGCGAAATTTTAACCCCGCGCGTTCCAATTCACCAAACAATTTTGCCCCTATCTACATAATGGGGAAAAAAGTGAAAGGAAAAGTGTTGGAAGCGTCGCAGCTACAGCAACAAAATTTTGCACAGTCACACGTCTGGACCCTGAAAGCGTCATAGGCTATGTTGTGAACACATATTACCCTCAGCACACATTTCACCACAAATACACCAACCTCGCCACATAAAAGTCAAAACACAAAAGTCGCCACTCAAAACTCGCCACGCGCAGAACTCACCACATGCAAAAACTAGGCTCTTGCAAAACTCGCCACAAGTGCAAAATTCTCCTCATGAAAAACTCGCCACACGCAAAACTTGCACACGCGGAAAAATTGCCACATGCACAAAAGTTGCAACACATGCAAAAGTTGCCTCACACAAAACTTGCACATACTCAAAAGGCACCACACATAATACTCGCAACGCGCAAAACTCGCCATGCGCAAAACTTGCTGCACACAACTTGCTACACTAACCTGTCACATGTAACTCGACACACAAAAAGTTGCTACACGCATGTTGCTACACAAAACTCATCTCACAAAAGTCGCCACATGCATGTCGCCACACGCAACTCCACACACACAACTTGACAAACGAAACTCGCCCTAAAACACACACAAGTCTGGTATTATCCTTCAAAAATAAAAATCTGATTAATAAGCAGACAAACTACAACAATTGCACCATATAGGAAATACGGCAGCTGTCAGTCACATGACCTGTCTATTATGTGTATGTGTGAGCTAATATATACTGCCAGGGGGAAGGCTTCCTGTTGGCTGGGGATTTATCAGGCTGCCAATTTAGCTTACAAATACTGAGGTAAAAATACTGAGCAAATAACGTGTGAACGAGGTCTAATACAGGAGGAGATGACACACAGGTATATACTATATACAGGAGAGATGACACACAGGTATATACTATATAGAGGAGGAGATGACATATAGGTACATATATATACAGGAGGAGATGACATACAGGTATATACTATATACAGGAGGAGATGACATACAGGTATATGCTATATATAGAAGATGACATGCAGGTATATACTATATGCAGGAGGAGATGACACTCAGATATATACTGTATACAGGGGAGATGACACACAGGTATATACTATATACAGGAGGAGATGACATACAGGTATATGCTATATATAGAAGATGACATGCAGGTATATACTATATGCAGGAGGAGATGACACTCAGATATATACTATATACAGGGGAAATGACACACAGGTATATACTATATACAGGAGGAGATGACATACAGGTATATACTATATATAGAAGGAGATGACATTCAGGTATATACTATATATAGGGGAGATGACACACAGCAGGTATATACTATATACAGGGGAGATGACATACAGGTACATACTATATACAGGAGATGACATACAGATGTATACTATATATAAGGGAGATGACAAACATGTATATACTGAGGTGATGACGTGAAAATGAGAGGTGTGAGGTGAAAATGAAAAGGTGTGAGTGCAAAATGAGAGAAGTGAGGAAAAATAGTGGAGTGATCAGAAAATGACAGATGTGAGGTTGAAATGACAAGTGTTAGGGGGGAATGAGAGGAGTGAGGGAGAAAATGAGAGGTGTGAGGGAGAAAATGAGAGATGTGAGGGGGAAAATGAAAGATGTGATTGGGAAAATGAGAGGCGTGATGGGAAAATAAGAGAAGTGAGGTGCTATAACTAACCACAGATATTTACTATGCCCAGGCAACGCCGGGCTCTTCAGCTAGTCTACTATATAAAGCTGAATGTGTGTGTGTGTATGTGTGTATGTCCGGGATTGGCATCTGCACCGTCGCAGCTACAGCCACAAAATTTTGCACAGTCACACGTCTGGACCCCGAGAGCGTCATAGGCTACGTTGTGAGGTGAAATATTAACCCCGCGCTTTCCAATTCATCAAACAATTTTGCCCCTATCTACATAATGGGGAAAAAAGTGAAAGGAAAAGTGTTGGAGGCGTCGCAGCTACAGAAACAAAATTTTGCACAGTCACACGTCTGGACCCCGAGAGCGTCATAGGCTACATTGTGAAGCGAAATTTTAACCCCGTGCGTTCCAATTCACCAAACATTTTTGCCCCTATCTACATAATGGGGAAAAAAGTGAAAGGAAAAGTGTTGGAAGCGTCACAGCTACAGCAACAAAATTTTGCAGTCACATGTCTGGACCCCGAGAGCGTCATAGGCTATGTTGTGAGGTGAAATATTAACCCCGCGCTTTCCAATTCACCAAACAATTTTGCCCCTATCTACATAATGGGGAAAAAAGTGAAAGGAAAAGTGTTGGAGGCGTCGCAGCTACAGAAACAAAGTTTTGCACAGTCACACGTCTGGACCCTGAGAGCGTCATAGGCTATGTTGTGAGGTGAAATTTTAACCCTGCGCGTTCCAATTAACCAAACAATTTTGCCCCTATCTACATAATGGGGAAAAAGTGAAAGGAAAAGTGTTGGAAGCGTCGCAGCTACAGCAACAAAATTTTGCACAGTCACACGTCTGGACCCTGAGAGCGTCATAGGCTATGTTGTGAGGTGAAATTTTAACCCTGCGCGTTCCAATTAACCAAACAATTTTGCCCCTATCTACATAATGGGGAAAAAAGTGAAAGGAAAAGTGTTGGAGGCGTCGCAGCTACAGAAACAAAATTTTGCACAGTCACACGTCTGGACCCCGAGAGCGTCATAGGCTACATTGTGAGGCGAAATTTTAACCCCGTGCGTTCCAATTCACCAAACAATTTTGCCCCTATCTACATAATGGGGAAAAAAGTGAAAGGAAAAGTGTTGGAAGCGTCACAGCTACAGCAACAAAATTTTGCACAGTCACATGTCTGGACCCCGAGAGCGTCATAGGCTATGTTGTGAGGTGAAATATTAACCCCGCGCTTTCCAATTCACCAAACAATTTTGCCCCTATCTACATAATGGGGAAAAAAGTGAAAGGAAAAGTGTTGGAGGCGTCGCAGCTACAGAAACAAAGTTTTGCACAGTCACACGTCTGGACCCTGAGAGCGTCATAGGCTATGTTGTGAGGTGAAATTTTAACCCTGCACGTTCCAATTAACCAAACAATTTTGCCCCTATCTACATAATGGGGAAAAAGTGAAAGGAAAAGTGTTGGAAGCGTCGCAGCTACAGCAACAAAATTTTGCACAGTCACACGTCTGGACCCCGAGAGCGTCATAGGCTATGTTGTGAGGTGAAATTTTAACCCCGCGCTTTCCAATTCACCAAACAATTTTGCCCCTATCTACATAATGGGAAAAATGAAAGGAAAAGTGTAGTAGGCAAATTGACAGCTGCCAGATGTGAACAAGGGGGACTTAAAGAATGAGAGCGATGGCGCCAAAGAGTATATACCGTACAGTTGCTAAGGTGGGGCCTCGACATGGGATACTCACCACACACGGGGATATGAACACACACAAAATGCGCCACACACTACCACGTGCTTGAACACATATTACCCTCAGCACACATTTCACCACAAATACACCAACCTCGCCACATAAAAGTCAAAACACAAAAGTCGCCACTCAAAACTCGCCACGCGCAGAACTCGCCACATGCAAAAACTAGGCTCTTGCAAAACTCGCCACAAGTGCAAAATTCTCCTCATGAAAAACTCGCCACACGCAAAACTTGCACACGCGGAAAAATTGCCACATGCACAAAATTGCAACACATGCAAAAGTTGCCTCACACAAAACTTGCACAAACTCAAAAGGCACCACACATAATACTCGCAACGCGCAAAACTCGCCATGCGCAAAACTTGCTGCACACAACTTGCTACACTAACCTGTCACATGCAACTCGACACACAAAAAGTTGCTACACGCATGTTGCTACACAAAACTCATCTCACAAAAGTCGCTACATGCATGTCACCACACGCAACTCAACACACACAACTTGACAAACGAAACTCGCCCTAAAACACACACAAGTCTGGTATTATCCTTCAAAAATAAAAATCTGATTAATAAGCAGACAAACTACAACAATTGCACCATATAGGAAATACGGCAGCTGTCAGTCACATGACCTGTCTATTATGTGTATGTGTGAGCTAATATATACTGCCAGGGGGAGGGCTTCCTGTTGGCTGGGGATTTATCAGGCTGCCAATTTAGCTTACAAATACTGAGGTAAAAATACTGAGCAAATAACGTGTGAACGAGGTCTAATACAGGAGGAGATGACACACAGGTATATACTCTATACAGGGGAGATGACACACAGATATATACTATATACAGGAGAGATGACACACAGGTATATACTATATAGAGGAGGAGATGACATATAGGTACATATATATACAGGAGGAGATGACACACAGGTATATACTATATACAGGAGGAGATGACATACAGGTATATGCTATATATAGAAGATGACATGCAGGTGTATACTATATGCAGGAGGAGATGACACTCAGATATACAGTGGGGCAAAAAAGTATTTAGTCAGTCAGCAATAGTGCAAGTTCCACCACTTAAAAAGATGAAAGGCGTCTGTAATTTACATCATAGGTAGACCTCAACTATGGGAGACAAACTGAGAAAAAAAAATCCAGAAAATCACATTGTCTGTTTTTTTTAACATTTTATTTGCATATTATGGTGGAAAATAAGTATTTGGTCAGAAACAAAATTTCATCTCAATACTTTGTAATATATCCTTTGTTGGCAATGACAGAGGTCAAAAGTTTTCTGTAAGTCTTCACAAGGTTGCCACACACTGTTGTTGGTATGTTGGCCCATTCCACCATGCAGATCTCCTCTAGAGCAGTGATGTTTTTGGCTTTTCGCTTGGCAACACCGACTTTCAACTCCCTCCAAAGGTTTTCTATAGGGTTGAGATCTGGAGACTGGCTAGGCCACTCCAGGACCTTGAAATGCTTCTTACGAAGCCACTCCTTCGTTGCCCTGGCGGTGTGCTTTGGATCATTGTCATATTGAAAGACCCAGCCACGTTTCATCTTCAATGCCCTTGCTAATGGAAGGAGGTTTGCACTCAAAATCTCACGATACATGGCCCCATTCATTCTTTCATGTACCCGGATCAGTCGTCCTGGCCCCTTTGCAGAGAAACAGCCCCAAAGCATGATGTTTCCACCACCATGCTTTACAGTAGGTATGGTGTTTGATGGATGCAAATCAGTATTCTTTTTCCTCCAAACACGACAAGTTGTGTTTATACCAAACAGTTCCAGTTTGGTTTCATCAGACCATAGGACATTCTCCCAAAACTCCTCTGGATCATCCAAATGCTCTCTAGCAAACTTCAGACGGGCCCAGACATGTACTGGCTTAAGCAGTGGGACACGTCTGGCACTGCAGGATCTGAGTCCATGGTGGCGTAGTGTGTTACTTATGGTAGGCCTTGTTACATTGGTCCCAGCTCTCTGCAGTTCATTCACTAGGTCCCCCCGCGTGGTTCTGGGATTTTTGCTCACCGTTCTTGTGATCATTCTGACCCCACGGGGTGGGATTTTGCGTGGAGCCCCAGATCGAGGGAGATTATCAGTGGTCTTGTATGTCTTCCATTTTCTAATTATTGCTCCCACTGTTGATTTCTTCACTCCAAGCTGGTTGGCTATTGCAGATTCAGTCTTCCCAGCCTGGTGCAGGGCTACAATTTTGTTTCTGGTGTCCTTTGACAGCTCTTTGGTCTTCACCATAGTGGAGTTTGGAGTCAGACTGTTTGAGGGTGTGCACAGGTGTCTTTTTATACTGATAACAAGTTTAAACAGGTGCCATTACTACAGGTAATGAGTGGAGGAAAGAGGAGACTCTTAAAGAAGAAGTTACAGGTCTGTGAGAGCCAGAAATCTTGATTGTTTGTTTCTGACCTAATACTTATTTTCCACCATAATATGCAAATAAAATGATAAAAAAACAGACAATGTGATTTTCTGGATTTTTTTTTCTCAGTTTGTCTCCCATAGTTGAGGTCTACCTATGATGTAAATTACAGACGCCTCTCATCTTTTTAAGTGGTGGAACTTGCACTATTGCTGACTGACTAAATACTTTTTTGCCCCACTGTATACTATATACAGGGGAGATGACACACAGGTATATACTATATACAGGAGGAGATGACATACAGGTATATACTATATATAGAAGGAGATGACATTCAGGTATATACTATATATAGGGGAGATGACACACAGCAGGTATATACTATATACAGGGGAGATGAAATACAGGTATATCTAATATATAAAGCTGAATGTGTGTATGTGTGTGTGTGTGTATGTGTGTGTGTATGTCCGGGATTGGCATCTGCACCGTCGCAGCTACAGCCACAAAATTTTGCACAGTCACACGTCTGGACCCCGAGAGCGTCGTAGGCTATATTGTGAGGCGAAATTTTAACCCTGCGCGTTCCAATTCACCAAACAATTTTGCCCCTATCTACATAATGGGGAAAAAAGTGAAAGGAAAAGTGTTGGAAGCGTCGCAGCTACAGCAACAAAATTTTGCACAGTCACACGTCTGGACCCTGAGAGCGTCATAGGCTACGTTGTGAGGTGAAATTTTAACCCCGCGCGTTCCAATTCACCAAACAATTTTGCCCCTATCTACATAATGGGGAAAAAGTGAAAGGAAAAGTGTTGGAGGAGTCGCAGCTACAGCCACAAAATTTTGCACAGTCACACGTCTGGACCCCGAGAGCATCATAGGCTATATTGTGAGGCAAAATTTTAACCCCGCGCGTTCCAATTCACCAAACAATTTTGCCCCTATCTACATAATGGGGAAAAAAGTGAAAGGAAAAGTGTTGGAAGCGTCGCAGCTACAGCAACAAAGTTTTGCACAGTCACACGTCTGGACCCCGAGAGCGTCATAGGCTATGTTGTGAGGTGAAATATTAACCCCGCGCTTTCCAATTCACCAAACAATTTTGCCCCTATCTACATAATGGGGAAAAAAGTGAAAGGAAAAGTGTAGGAGGCAAATTGACAGCTGCCCGATGTGAACAAGGGGGACTTAAAGAATGAGAGCGATGGCGCCAAAGAGTATATACCGTACAGTTGCTAAGGTGGGGCCACGACATGGGATACTCACCACACTAGGGGATATGAACACAGACAAAATGCGCCACACACTACCACGTGCTTGAACACATATTACCCTCAGCACACATTTCACCACAAATACACCAACCTCGCCACATAAAAGTCAAAACACAAAAGTCGCCACTCAAAACTCGCCACGCGCAGAACTCGCCACATGCAAAAACTAGGCTCTTGCAAAACTCGCCACAAGTGCAAAATTCTCCTCATGAAAAACTCGCCACACACAAAACTTGCACACGCGGAAAAATTGCCACATGCACAAAAGTTGCAACACATGCAAAAGTTGCCTCACACAAAACTTGCACATACTCAAAAGGCACCACACATAATACTCGCAACGCTCAAAACTCGCCATGCGCAAAACTTGCTGCACACAACTTGCTACACTAACCTGTCACATGTAACTCGACACACAAAAAGTTGCTACACGCATGTTGCTACACAAAACTCATCTCACAAAAGTCGCTACATGCATGTCGCCACACGCAACTCAACACACACAACTTGACAAACGAAACTCGCCCTAAAACACACACAAGTCTGGTATTATCCTTCAAAAATAAAAATCTGATTAATAAGCAGACAAACTACAACAATTACACCATATAGGAAATACGGCAGCTGTCAGTCACATGACCTGTCTATTATGTGTATGTGTGAGCTAATATATACTGCCAGGGGGAGGGCTTCCTGTTGGCTGGGGATTTATCAGGCTGCCAATTTAGCTTACAAATACTGAGGTAAAAATACTGAGCAAATAACGTGTGAACGAGGTCTAATACAGGAGGAGATGACACACAGGTATATACTATATACAGGGGAGATGACACACAGATATATACTATATACAGGAGAGATGACACACAGGTATATACTATATAGAGGAGGAGATGACATATAGGTACATATATATACAGGAGGAGATGACATACAGGTATATACTATATACAGGAGGAGATGACATACAGGTATATGCTATATATAGAAGATGACATGCAGGTATATACTATATGCAGGAGGAGATGACACTCAGATATATACTGTATACAGGGGAGATGACACACAGGTATATACTATATACAGGAGGAGATGACATACAGGTATATGCTATATATAGAAGGAGATGACATTCAGGTATATACTATATATAGGGGAGATGACACACAGCAGGTATATACTATATACAGGGGAGATGACATACAGGTATATACTATATACAGGAGATGACATACAGATGTATACTATATATAAGGGAGATGACAAACATGTATATACTGAGGTGATGACGTGAAAATGAGAGGTGTGAGGTGAAAATGAAAAGGTGTGAGTGCAAAATGAGAGAAGTGAGGAAAAATAGTGGAGTGATCAGAAAATGACAGATGTGAGGTTGAAATGACAAGTGTTAGGGGGGAATGAGAGGAGTGAGGGAGAAAATGAGAGGTGTGAGGGAGAAAATGAGAGATGTGAGGGGGAAAATGAAAGATGTGATTGGGAAAATGAGAGGCGTGATGGGAAAATAAGAGAAGTGAGGTGCTATAACTAACCACAGATATTTACTATGCCCAGGCAACGCCGGGCTCTTCAGCTAGTACTATATACAGGAGATGACATACAGATGTATACTATATATAAGGGAGATGACAAACATGTATATACTGAGGTGATGAGGTGAAAATGAGAGGTGTGAGGTGAAAATGAAAAGGTGTGAGTGCAAAATGAGAGGAGTGAGGAAAAATAGTGGAGTGATCAGAAAATGACAGATGTGAGGTTGAAATGACAAGTGTTAGGGGGGAATGAGAGGAGTGAGGGAGAAAATGAGAGGTGTGAGGGAGAAAATGAGAGATGTGAGGGGGAAAATGAAAGATGTGATTGGGAAAATGAGAGGCGTGATGGGAAAATAAGAGAAGTGAGGTGCTATAACTAACCACAGATATTTACTATGCCCAGGCAACGCCGGGCTCTTCAGCTAGTATGACATAAAGTCGCAACCAATAAATCCATGTTCATATCATGGATAGCCATATATAAAAAGCTAGATGAATTTCTTTAAACAGCCTACATATATAAATTAATGTAAAGTGAACGTGATAAAAATATGTATAAACAGAAAAATAAAAATAAAACTAAAGATAGGGAGTGAATATTATTATTAATATATCTAAAGGGTAAAATCCTCCAGAAAAAAGTGTCAGACCATGCGACACCATAAAATATAATTGAATATAGGCGGTATGTAAACATTATAGTGATTAAAAAATCGGGGGAGGGAAAACATGTGAACGTGAAGAATAGTGAGGACAAAGGGTGATAGTGAAATTAATTTATTAGATAATAATATAAAGGGAACATATTACATGTCCCATACAAAGTGCTAAGTGCTCGGCCTGTCATTAATACAGTATGATACACATAGGCATATTAATGCAGAAATAACTCTCATGGTCTCAAATATAGAAATCAAAAATATAATTAAAGATATTTAAAACTAGAATCTCAATTATTGCACCTATACCCACATATCTATACAGCCTACGACGGCACTTATAAATAATATTATATACACTGTACTGGTAAGTAGAACAACCATAAAAGCATTATGCAGACTTATTCCTATTTATAATATATAAGGGAGAACATGCATGCTCTCTCCACTCCTTATTATAATTCATCATTCTTCTCCAAGAATATTCTGGTGTGCAGATGGCTATTTTCATAGTTTTCCAAGACTAAGATATGCCTCCTCGGGCTGTGGGGGACAGAAAGTGGTCATCGCACAACAAATCCTTTCCAAATTATCTATTCAAAAATAAAAACAGTGAATTAATAACAAGTTAAAAATACAAATACAACATATATTAAAAACCACACTAAAAAGGATGTCCCTAAACATCTAAAACATGGAAAATTAACATAGATGTTCAGATGGTATATTTATAGAAATGCCGCAAAACCAAGACTCTCATTGAGACCCTGTGGACTCATGGCTCCCAGACGAAAAATCCATCTGCTCTCTAATTGAGCTAGAGCCCTACCAAGGTCTCCACCTCTGGTTCCCATGTGTACCTGGTCTATAGCTCTAACCACCAACTCCCTACTCTGGCATCCATGGTATAGTTTAAAATGCCTCGGTAGGGATTTTAAAGTGCTGACATCCTCCGTAGTTTTAGCTTTGTCTATGTCCCTTATATGTTCACGGGTTCTTATACGGAGTTCTCTGGTGGTGAGGCCCACATAAATTTTGCCACATGTACAAGTGGCTTGATAAACCACTCCTTTGGATGTACAGCTAAGAGGTTTACGAATTTCGTAGAGCCGGGTGCCATCATGATTTTGAAAGGAGGTAGCCTTAACGTGATTAAGGCAACCTTTACACAGTCCACAGGGGTAAAATCCAATGCGTGTGCCTCTTGTAAATCCTTCTCTCCCCCCCTTTTTTTGGGGCTCAAAGTGACTATGGACGAGGATGTCTCTGAGGTTGGCGGCTCTTTTTGCTACAAAAGATGGTTGGGTGGGCAGGATTTTCTTAAGTACCGGGTCGACCAAAAGGACATCCCAATGTTTTCGGACAATTGTGGTAAGTTCTTGCCATTTATTATTGAAAGTGGAGATGAATCTTACCTGTCCCCCATCCTTTTGATTACTGTCCGCATTAGATGGGCCATAGAGTAGTTGATCACGTGAGACCTTTGCTGCTCATAGGTATCCCCTTTTGATGGTTCTTTTGCTATATCCTCTTTGTATAAATCTAGCAGTTAGATCTTCCGCTTGCTTTTCAAAGAAGGAATCTTTGGAGCATATCCTTTTGGCCCGTAGAAATTGCCCGATGGGAATACCACGAATAGTAGATTTAAAATGTGATGAATCCGCCCATAATAAAGAGTTGGTTGATGTCGGTTTTCTATACATATCGGTAAGGATATGTCCCTCCACATCAGTCGTGATTTTAATATCCAGGAATTCGATATTTCTGCCGGAAGTAAACGACAATTTAATATTCTGGTTATTGTCATTCAATTTACACATCAATGTATCCAGTCCTTTGAGGTCACCTTCCCAGAAAAAAAGAACGTCATCGATGTACCTCATCCAATTATGAACATTGTTCATTTCTTGGATGAGACCATCTTGGAATATCTCTCTTTCCCACGCCCCAAGGAATAAATTTGCGTATGCCGGGGCGCAGGTGGCCCCCATTGCTGTACCTTGTAACTGAAGAAAAATTTGGGAGTTAAAGATAAAAATATTGTGATGTAATAAAAACTCCAACAAAACCAAAATCAGTTCAGCAAGGGGACCATCCAGATTGCTAGAAAAGAGAAACTGTCGAACTGCTCGTAACCCGTCGTTATGCCTGATAGATGTGTACAGGGATTCCACGTCGGCCGTGACAATCACCATATTTTCTTCAAGTGATAATTGATCCAAACGTTGCAATTCCGACGTGGTATCCCGAATGTACGAAGGTAATGTGCTGACGATTGGTCTTAGATAGTAGTCAACGATGTCCGAAATAATTTCACATAATCCCCCATTACCTGCAACAATTGGGCATCCAGGGGGGTCCACCGGGTTTTTATGTTATTTTTGGTATTAAATAAAAAGTTGGGAGCCTTGGCTTCAGATCTTTGATTCTGTCCAACAGTTTCTTAGAGATGATATTCTGATCGAATGCTTTTTCCATAATTTCAATAAGTTGTGCCTGGAACAGAGAAATAATAAATCCCCTACTACCAATGGCAGTGCGGAAAGTGAAGTGGAGGCGCGACCAAAGATGTGAAGCAAACGTCCCCCCAGCATAACGGCGCATGCGGCACCTGGCTGCTCCGGAAATAAAGACAAGCATTTCTGGGACAGCGCTCACTGGAACGCAAGCTGACACGCTAGCATCTCCAGAACAGAGCGCTCCCGGAAAGCACGGAGAAACAGACATGGAGCGCATGCGCACTGAGTGGGTAGGACAAAGGAGGTGCCGTAATAAGGCGATATAAGGGATCGAACTGTCAGGCCCTGATACGTATTAACGGGCTCTAAGCCAATAAATAAATAAACTTAGAGAAATCCGGATATATATATAAGGGAATATAATTGATCCAAGTAAATATGACATAAAGTCGCAACCAATAAATCCATGTTCATATCATGGATAGCCATATATAAAAAGCTAGATGAATTTCTTTAAACAGCCTACATATATAAATTAATGTAAAGTGAACGTGATAAAAATATGTATAAACAGAAAAATAAAAATAAAACTAAAGATAGGGAGTGAATATTATTATTAATATATCTAAAGGGTAAAATCCTCCAGAAAAAAGTGTCAGACCATGCGACACCATAAAATATAATTGAATATAGGCGGTATGTAAACATTATAGTGATTAAAAAATCGGGGGAGGGAAAACATGTGAACGTGAAGAATAGTGAGGACAAAGGGTGATAGTGAAATTAATTTATTAGATAATAATATAAAGGGAACATATTACATGTCCCATACAAAGTGCTAAGTGCTCGGCCTGTCATTAATACAGTATGATACACATAGGCATATTAATGCAGAAATAACTCTCATGGTCTCAAATATAGAAATCAAAAATATAATTAAAGATATTTAAAACTAGAATCTCAATTATTGCACCTATACCCACATATCTATACAGCCTACGACGGCACTTATAAATAATATTATATACACTGTACTGGTAAGTAGAACAACCATAAAAGCATTATGCAGACTTATTCCTATTTATAATATATAAGGGAGAACATGCATGCTCTCTCCACTCCTTATTATAATTCATCATTCTTCTCCAAGAATATTCTGGTGTGCAGATGGCTATTTTCATAGTTTTCCAAGACTAAGATATGCCTCCTCGGGCTGTGGGGGACAGAAAGTGGTCATCGCACAACAAATCCTTTCCAAATTATCTATTCAAAAATAAAAACAGTGAATTAATAACAAGTTAAAAATACAAATACAACATATATTAAAAACCACACTAAAAAGGATGTCCCTAAACATCTAAAACATGGAAAATTAACATAGATGTTCAGATGGTATATTTATAGAAATGCCGCAAAACCAAGACTCTCATTGAGACCCTGTGGACTCATGGCTCCCAGACGAAAAATCCATCTGCTCTCTAATTGAGCTAGAGCCCTACCAAGGTCTCCACCTCTGGTTCCCATGTGTACCTGGTCTATAGCTCTAACCACCAACTCCCTACTCTGGCATCCATGGTATAGTTTAAAATGCCTCGGTAGGGATTTTAAAGTGCTGACATCCTCCGTAGTTTTAGCTTTGTCTATGTCCCTTATATGTTCACGGGTTCTTATACGGAGTTCTCTGGTGGTGAGGCCCACATAAATTTTGCCACATGTACAAGTGGCTTGATAAACCACTCCTTTGGATGTACAGCTAAGAGGTTTACGAATTTCGTAGAGCCGGGTGCCATCATGATTTTGAAAGGAGGTAGCCTTAACGTGATTAAGGCAACCTTTACACAGTCCACAGGGGTAAAATCCAATGCGTGTGCCTCTTGTAAATCCTTCTCTCCCCCCCTTTTTTTGGGGCTCAAAGTGACTATGGACGAGGATGTCTCTGAGGTTGGCGGCTCTTTTTGCTACAAAAGATGGTTGGGTGGGCAGGATTTTCTTAAGTACCGGGTCGACCAAAAGGACATCCCAATGTTTTCGGACAATTGTGGTAAGTTCTTGCCATTTATTATTGAAAGTGGAGATGAATCTTACCTGTCCCCCATCCTTTTGATTACTGTCCGCATTAGATGGGCCATAGAGTAGTTGATCACGTGAGACCTTTGCTGCTCGTAGGTATCCCCTTTTGATGGTTCTTTTGCTATATCCTCTTTGTATAAATCTAGCAGTTAGATCTTCCGCTTGCTTTTCAAAGAAGGAATCTTTGGAGCATATCCTTTTGGCCCGTAGAAATTGCCCGATGGGAATACCACGAATAGTAGATTTAAAATGTGATGAATCCGCCCATAATAAAGAGTTGGTTGATGTCGGTTTTCTATACATATCGGTAAGGATATGTCCCTCCACATCAGTCGTGATTTTAATATCCAGGAATTCGATATTTCTGCCGGAAGTAAACGACAATTTAATATTCTGGTTATTGTCATTCAATTTACACATCAATGTATCCAGTCCTTTGAGGTCACCTTCCCAGAAAAAAAGAACGTCATCGATGTACCTCATCCAATTATGAACATTGTTCATTTCTTGGATGAGACCATCTTGGAATATCTCTCTTTCCCACGCCCCAAGGAATAAATTTGCGTATGCCGGGGCGCAGGTGGCCCCCATTGCTGTACCTTGTAACTGAAGAAAAATTTGGGAGTTAAAGATAAAAATATTGTGATGTAATAAAAACTCCAACAAAACCAAAATCAGTTCAGCAAGGGGACCATCCAGATTGCTAGAAAAGAGAAACTGTCGAACTGCTCGTAACCCGTCGTTATGCCTGATAGATGTGTACAGGGATTCCACGTCGGCCGTGACAATCACCATATTTTCTTCAAGTGATAATTGATCCAAACGTTGCAATTCCGACGTGGTATCCCGAATGTACGAAGGTAATGTGCTGACGATTGGTCTTAGATAGTAGTCAACGATGTCCGAAATAATTTCACATAATCCCCCATTACCTGCAACAATTGGGCATCCAGGGGGGTCCACCGGGTTTTTATGTTATTTTTGGTATTAAATAAAAAGTTGGGAGCCTTGGCTTCAGATCTTTGATTCTGTCCAACAGTTTCTTAGAGATGATATTCTGATCGAATGCTTTTTCCATAATTTCAATAAGTTGTGCCTGGAACAGAGAAATAATAAATCCCCTACTACCAATGGCAGTGCGGAAAGTGAAGTGGAGGCGCGACCAAAGATGTGAAGCAAACGTCCCCCCAGCATAACGGCGCATGCGGCACCTGGCTGCTCCGGAAATAAAGACAAGCATTTCTGGGACAGCGCTCACTGGAACGCAAGCTGACACGCTAGCATCTCCAGAACAGAGCGCTCCCGGAAAGCACGGAGAAACAGACATGGAGCGCATGCGCACTGAGTGGGTAGGACAAAGGAGGTGCCGTAATAAGGCGATATAAGGGATCGAACTGTCAGGCCCTGATACGTATTAACGGGCTCTAAGCCAATAAATAAATAAACTTAGAGAAATCCGGATATATATATAAGGGAATATAATTGATCCAAGTAAATATGACATAAAGTCGCAACCAATAAATCCATGTTCATATCATGGATAGCCATATATAAAAAGCTAGATGAATTTCTTTAAACAGCCTACATATATAAATTAATGTAAAGTGAACGTGATAAAAATATGTATAAACAGAAAAATAAAAATAAAACTAAAGATAGGGAGTGAATATTATTATTAATATATCTAAAGGGTAAAATCCTCCAGAAAAAAGTGTCAGACCATGCGACACCATAAAATATAATTGAATATAGGCGGTATGTAAACATTATAGTGATTAAAAAATCGGGGGAGGGAAAACATGTGAACGTGAAGAATAGTGAGGACAAAGGGTGATAGTGAAATTAATTTATTAGATAATAATATAAAGGGAACATATTACATGTCCCATACAAAGTGCTAAGTGCTCGGCCTGTCATTAATACAGTATGATACACATAGGCATATTAATGCAGAAATAACTCTCATGGTCTCAAATATAGAAATCAAAAATATAATTAAAGATATTTAAAACTAGAATCTCAATTATTGCACCTATACCCACATATCTATACAGCCTACGACGGCACTTATAAATTATATTATATACACTGTACTGGTAAGTAGAACAACCATAAATGCATTATGCAGACTTATTCCTATTTATAATATATAAGGGAGAACATGCATGCTCTCTCCACTCCTTATTATAATTCATCATTCTTCTCCAAGAATATTCTGGTGTGCAGATGGCTTTTTTCATAGTTTTCCAAGACTAAGATATGCCTCCTCACACTAATCACGCCCCCGGAAGAAGCTAGGGCGAAACGCGCGTCGGGGCGCTCGTGGGAGTCGAAGATCTTGGCACGATTAGGTAATATAACATCTCCTTTATTATTCTCTTGGTCGCTGTAGCAGCAGCATCAGTGACGTGGGTGTTGCTGTCTCTAGATATAGCACGGATGCAAGGTTAATGCAATGGCGCAGGGTGGTATGTGAAACCCCCCCTTGTATATATATACAGTTTCCCGTTCTGATAGTGATATTCAGGCGTCAGCTACTTACCACTTTTTCACCGCAGTCTCCTTGTTATAGGGCCAGTAAGATTCATTCTACTAGATGACTGTGTTCATATACCTATTATTACATTCTTGTATATATAGTGCTAGATATTTCTCCTCCCACTGGACACTTTGTTATTTGTATCTAAAAAGCCATGTTATATGTTGTTGTTTTTTTATATGTTTAATAAAGGTATTGTGTTTTTTATCATGATGGATCTCTTCATGCGGTTAATTTAATGTTAGTCCGCCATTGATTGCAAACCAGGACAGTTTGTGCAGCATTAAAAAAAAGGATGGCTCGTATAAAGAAAATGTGCAGATACAACCAAGTTATGAGGTATATAAAATACCAAAGTTTATTAATTAACAGAAAAAATCATACATAAAAGATATAAATATATAGACCAGCTGAAACCAATGCAGCTATTTGTTCAAGGCAGAGGTAAGAAAACCCGCCATGAGCTTTTATTTTTTTAAATGGGCTACAGGATGGTAGTGGGATGGTCCATTTCCTTTCCCGGTCCCAGGTCTTTCATGTGGCCTACTGCCACAGGTTTGTTTGTAAAAACCCCTGCAGCAGAGGGTTGGGTGTGTCAGTTCAGTTTTGGTATTGCAGGCAGAGCAGACAGCATTGCAGAGCTCAACCTGTGTGAGGCAACACGGGGCCAAGCAGAGCCAAAAGTCCTGGCAACCTCAGCGTACACGGTGGTGTAGTCGCCCACAGCAACCGGTCATGGACTGTCTTTATTTTTCCAGGAGGATCTTATTTAGTTTCCTGTTTTGTGAGTACGCTGTTTATTAAAAGAGACTTTACTTTAAACTTTTCCTGGGTCACTGCCTCATCACTGCACAGCGTGGATACTGCTGCTTTACACTCTCTATTAGTGATGAGCGAAAATACACGAATATACTCGTTACTCGAGATCTCCGGAGCACGCTCGGGTGACCACCGAGTATTTTTTAGTGCTCGGAGATTTAGTTTTCATCACCGCAGCTGAATGATTTACATCTGTTAGCCAGCATAAGTACATGTGGGGGTTGCCTGGTTGCTAGGCAATCCCCACATGTAACCAAGCTGGCTAATAGCTGTAAATCATTCAGCTGAGGTGAGGAAAACTACATCTCCGAGCACTAAAAAATAATCGAAGGTCACCCGAGCGTGCTTGGGAAATCTCGAGTAACGAGTATATTCGCTCATCACTACTCTGTATACAAGTACAGTACATAAGACAATAATATATAAATAAAATTAAAGCTTCAGTATGTTGGCAATGAAACAACTATAAAACAAAGTGCAATAATATCAACAACAAGGCTCAAGATAAAGTACAATTACTTGTCCTTGAATGTGCAAATTAGTATTGTATAGTAAAGTGCATGTGCAAGGTAGAGGTAGAAATAAACACTATAGTAATTCCCCAAGCATGTGTCTGTGCATCCGGGTCCCCTATGCGCGTTTCGGCGCTTGCCTTCCATCGAATTTGAGAGCATCGGATATGATATGCTAATGACACTCGGCTCCTGCTCTGCTGGGAGTGTGAGCTGAGTGTCAGTGCTCTGTGCTTTGATCCTCTCGCATCACAGAATCGAAGCACAGGTGCGGTGGAGACAGAGAAAGTCATTTCTCCATCTCTTCCATTGCTGGCGTCTGCGGGAATCTCACTGCACTCGGGTGATATCCGTGTGTATTGCGATGTTTCACCCATAGACTTATATCCGATTCTCGGATGCAATCTCAGCATACTGCAATTTTTTCGCATGCTGGATCGGCATTAGAAAATAATCGCAGATGTGAGCGGCCCCATAGTTTAACATTACAGTGAGCTTTGATTCTCTTAGGGTGGTTTCACACTTGCGTTTTTTTATATGCGTTTTTTGCGAAAAAAACGCAAAAAAAGCATGCGTTTTTTGCCCTATACTTAACATTAAAAACGCATGCGTTTTTTTGCATGCATTTTGCAGCGTTTTTGCACCGCATGCTTCTTCTTTATGCATGCGTTTTGTTGCAGAAATGCAACATGAAGTAATTTTAGCAGCGTTTTTTTGCCGCAAAAAAACGCATGCATTTTTTTGCGGCCAAAAAATGCATTGCTGTCTATGTAAACGCATGCATTTTTAAGCACATGCGTTTGTTTGCGTTAAAAACGCATGCGTTTTTATATTAAAAAAACAGAAAACACAATGATATGCCACCCCCCACCATAAAGGTGATAAAGGGATCCTAACCCTAACCCTAAAGGGATCCCAACCCTAACCCTAAAGGGATCCTAACCCTAACCCTACAGGGATCCTAACCCTAACCCTAAAGGGATCCTAACCCTACCCCTAACCCTAACCCTAAAGGGATCCTAACCCTAACCCTACAGGGATCCTAACCCTAACCCTAACCCTCACCTGATCCACCTGCTGTAATCACCTATACGGCATCACGGGGGATGACTCAGCCCCAGGGGTGGCACCTGACCGGATCCACCTGCCATAATCGCCTATACGGCATCACGGGGGATGACTCAGCCCCAGGGGGTGGCACCTACACGGCTGTCGATCAGTCATATCTGTAACGGATTGGGTACTAACTGGATCCATCGATCCCAGTCAAAGCACGGTGGCTCACTTGTTAGCGCTGCGGCCTTGCCGAGCTGGCGTCTCGGGTTCGAATCCTGTTGTGTCATACATTCAGAAAGGGAAAAATCTCAGGTGTTATGTCAAGGACACTTCCAGGGATCCTGGGGAAGAATTGCAGGCAGGGTCCTTGACATTTAGAAAAATTTTGAGACAATCCCGATTTTGTAAAAAAAAAAAATCTCACATTTTCCCTACTTCAACCTCATGGGTCGTCAATATGTTGTAAAGTACCCCAAGATAGAGACCTAAGTGTGGGTAAAGTGTCTGGTTCATGGGCACAAAGTTGAATTTTCAGTGAAAATTTGTCGGAAATCCGCTGTGGACATTGGCTGGGCGCGTGACCCGAATGAGAGAGGCGAATCTGGGTGACCTGAGCTTGGCAGGACCCTTCCCACGGGGGTCCTGGTTCTCTGAAGGTTTTCACTGTCAGAAGGGCACATCTTGAGTCCTCACCCAGGTGAGGGCTCTCGGAAGGCGAATGCCCTTCTGTCTTTGTCTCCCCAGAGCAGGCTCGGTGTTTATCGGAAGTCTTCTGTGGACGTTGGCTGGGCGCGTGACCCGAGTGAGAGAGGCGAATCTGGGCGACCCGAGCTTGGCAGGACCCTTCCCACGGGGGTCCTGGTTCTCTGGAGGTAATCACTGTCAGAAGGGCACATCTTGGGTCCTCACCCAGGTGAGGGCTCTCGGAAGGCGGACGCCCTTCTGTCTTTGTCCCCCCAGAGCAGGCTCGGTGTTTATCGGAAGTCTTCTGCGGACGTTGGCTGGGCGCGTGACCCGAGTGAGAGAGGCGAATCTGGGCGACCCGAGCTTGGCAGGACCCTTCCCACGGGGGTCCTGGTTCTCTGGAGGTAATCACTGTCAGAAGGGCACATCTTGGGTCCTCACCCAGGTGAGGGCTCTCGGAAGGCGGACGCCCTTCTGTCTTTGTCCCCCCAGAGCAGGCTCGGTGTTTATCGGAAGTCTTCTGCGGACGTTGGCTGGGTGCGTGACCCGAGTGAGAGAGGCGAATCTGGGCGACCCGAGCTTGGCAGGACCCTTCCCACGGGGGTCCTGGTTCTCTGGAGGTAATCACTGTCAGAAGGGCACATCTTGGGTCCTCACCCAGGTGAGGGCTCTCGGAAGGCGGACGCCCTTCTGTCTTTGTCCCCCCAGAGCAGGCTCGGTGTTTATCGGAAGTCTTCTGCGGACGTTGGCTGGGCGCGTGACCCGAGTGAGAGAGGCGAATCTGGGCGACCCGAGCTTGGCAGGACCCTTCCCACGGGGGTCCTGGTTCTCTGGAGGTAATCACTGTCAGAAGGGCACATCTTGAGTCCTCACCCAGGTGAGGGCTCTCGGAAGGCGGACGCCCTTCTGTCTTTGTCCCCCCAGAGCAGGCTCGGTGTTTATCGGAAGTCTTCTGCGGACGTTGGCTGGGCGCGTGACCCGAGTGAGAGAGGCGAATCTGGGTGACCCGAGCTTGGCAGGACCCTTCCCACGGGGGTCCTGGTTCTCTGGAGGTAATCACTGTCAGAAGGGCACATCTTGGGTCCTCACCCAGGTGAGGGCTCTCGGAAGGCGGACGCCCTTCTGTCTTTGTCCCCCCAGAGCAGGCTCGGTGTTTATCGGAAGTCTTCTGCGGACGTTGGCTGGGTGCGTGACCCGAGTGAGAGAGGCGAATCTGGGCGACCCGAGCTTGGCAGGACCCTTCCCACGGGGGTCCTGGTTCTCTGAAGGTTTTCACTGTCAGAAGGGCACATCTTGGGTCCTCACCCAGGTGAGGGCTCTCGGAAGGCGGACGCCCTTCTGTCTTTGTCCCCCCAGAGCAGGCTCGGTGTTTATCGGAAGTCTTCTGCGGATGTTGGCTGGGCGCGTGACCCGAGTGAGAGAGGCGAATCTGGGCGACCCGAGCTTGGCAGGACCCTTCCCATGGGGGTCCTGGTTCTCTGGAGGTAATCACTGTCAGAAGGGCACATCTTGGGTCCTCACCCAGGTGAGGGCTCTTGGAAGGCGGACGCCCTTCTGTCTTTGTCCCCCCAGAGCAGGCTCGGTGTTTATCGGAAGTCTTCTGCGGACGTTGGCTGGGTGCGTGACCCGAGTGAGAGAGGCGAATCTGGGCGACCCGAGCTTGGCAGGACCCTTCCCACGGGGGTCCTGGTTCTCTGGAGGTAATCACTGTCAGAAGGGCACATCTTGGGTCCTCACCCAGGTGAGGGCTCTCGGAAGGCGGACGCCCTTCTGTCTTTGTCCCCCCAGAGCAGGCTCGGTGTTTATCGGAAGTCTTCTGCGGACGTTGGCTGGGTGCGTGACCCGAGTGAGAGAGGCGAATCTGGGCGACCCGAGCTTGGCAGGACCCTTCCCACGGGGGTCCTGGTTCTCTGAAGGTTTTCACTGTCAGAAGGGCACATCTTGGGTCCTCACCCAGGTGAGGGCTCTCGGAAGGCGGACGCCCTTCTGTCTTTGTCCCCCCAGAGCAGGCTCGGTGTTTATCGGAAGTCTTCTGCGGATGTTGGCTGGGCGCGTGACCCGAGTGAGAGAGGCGAATCTGGGCGACCCGAGCTTGGCAGGACCCTTCCCATGGGGGTCCTGGTTCTCTGGAGGTAATCACTGTCAGAAGGGCACATCTTGGGTCCTCACCCAGGTGAGGGCTCTTGGAAGGCGGACGCCCTTCTGTCTTTGTCCCCCCAGAGCAGGCTCGGTGTTTATCGGAAGTCTTCTGCGGACGTTGGCTGGGCGCGTGACCCGAGTGAGAGAGGCGAATCTGGGCGACCCGAGCTTGGCAGGACCCTTCCCATGGGGGTCCTGGTTCTCTGGAGGTAATCACTGTCAGAAGGGCACATCTTGGGTCCTCACCCAGGTGAGGGCTCTCGGAAGGCGGACGCCCTTCTGTCTTTGTCCCCCCAGAGCAGGCTCGGTGTTTATCGGAAGTCTTCTGCGGACGTTGGCTGGGTGCGTGACCCGAGTGAGAGAGGCGAATCTGGGCGACCCGAGCTTGGCAGGACCCTTCCCACGGGGGTCCTGGTTCTCTGAAGGTTTTCACTGTCAGAAGGGCACATCTTGGGTCCTCACCCAGGTGAGGGCTCTCGGAAGGCGGACGCCCTTCTGTCTTTGTCCCCCCAGAGCAGGCTCGGTGTTTATCGGAAGTCTTCTGCGGATGTTGGCTGGGCGCGTGACCCGAGTGAGAGAGGCGAATCTGGGCGACCCGAGCTTGGCAGGACCCTTCCCATGGGGGTCCTGGTTCTCTGGAGGTAATCACTGTCAGAAGGGCACATCTTGGGTCCTCACCCAGGTGAGGGCTCTTGGAAGGCGGACGCCCTTGTGTCTTTGTCCCCCCAGAGCAGGCTCGGTGTTTATCGGAAGTCTTCTGCGGACGTTGGCTGGGCGCGTGACCCGAGTGAGAGAGGCGAATCTGGGCGACCCGAGCTTGGCAGGACCCTTCCCACGGGGGTCCTGGTTCTCTGGAGGTAACCACTGTCAGAAGGGCACATCTTGGGTCCTCACCCAGGTGAGGGCTCTCGGAAGGCGAACGGCCTTCTGTCCCTGTCCCCTAGAGCAGGCTCTGTGTTTCTCTGTAGGATGTCCCCACCGTTTTGGTTTTTGTGTTCCGAGATGTATCCTTGCAGCTTGGCCGAAACAAACATTTGCCGTTTTCGGTGGCGACAGCCATGACCGCGGCGAAGCACTTTGGGCGCGGCCGGGATGCGCACACCCCGCTCACCACGTTTCAGTCGCTGGCTGAGTGGACTCCGTAGGGGGTCTTAATAGTCGGCCCTGTGGAAGTCGGAGGGGGGCTTAATAGTCGGCCCTGCGGAAGTCGGTGGAGGGCTTAATAGTCGGCCCTGCGGAAGACGGAGGGGGCTTAATAGTCGGCCTGTGGAGGTTGTCTGTGGGCTTAATAGTCACCCTGAGTACGCCATAGCGACTCTCCAAGGTGGGGGCACAGTGTGCGTTCCATGGGCGGAAAGTTTAATTTTGAGCGAAAAACCGTATTTTCGCACTGTAAAAAATGTCAGACTTCCAGGCGGGGGAAAACCGCAGGAGGCGTACCGAGGAGGCTTCCAGGAGCCTGGGGAAGATTTTCCAAAAGTGTCCTTGACACTTAGAAATATTTTGAAAAAAATCACGATTTTGTGAAAATTGACACGTTTCCCCTACTTCCACGCCAGGGGGGCGTCAATATGTTGTGAGGTACCCCAGGACAGTCGCCTAAATGTGGGTGAAGTTTGCGAGTCACGGGCGCAAAGTCGAATTTTGGGTGAAAAACCGCGTTTTCATGCGCTAAAAATTTCAGACAAGTGTCAGACTTCCAGGCAGGGGAAAACCGCAGGAGGCGTACCGAGGAGGCTTCCAGGAGCCTGGGGAAGATTTTCCAAAAGTGTCCTTGACACTTAGAAATATTTTGAAAAAATCACGATTTTGTGAAAATTGACACGTTTCCCCTACTTCCACGCCAGGGGGGCGTCAATATGTTGTGAGGTACCCCAGGACAGTCGCCCAAATGTGGGTGAAGTTTGCGAGTCATGGGCGCAAAGTCGAATTTTGGGTGAAAAACCGCGTTTTCATACTCTAAAAATTTCAGACAAGTGTCAGACTTCCAGGCAGGGAGAAACCGCAGGAGGCGTACCGAGGAGGCTTCCAGGAGCCTGGGGAAGATTTTCCAAAAGTGTCCTTGACACTTAGAAATATTTTCAGAAAATCACGATTTTGTGAAAATTGACACGTTTCCCCTACTTCCACGCCAGGGGGGCGTCAATATGTTGTGAGGTACCCCAGGACAGTCGCCCAAATGTGGGTGAAGTTTGCGAGTCATGGGCGCAAAGTCGAATTTTGGGTGAAAAACCGCGTTTTCATACTCTAAAAATTTCAGACAAGTGTCAGACTTCCAGGCAGGGGGAAACCGCAGGAGGCGTACCGAGGAGGCTTCCAGGAGCCTGGGGAAGATTATCCAAAAGTGTCCTTGACACTTAGAAATATTTTGAAAAAATCACGATTTTGTGAAAATTGACACGTTTCCCCTACTTCCACGCCAGGGGGGCGTCAATATGTTGTGAGGTACCCCAGGACAGTCGCCTAAATGTGGGTGAAGTTTGCGAGTCACGGGCGCAAAGTCGAATTTTGGGTGAAAAACCGCGTTTTCATGCGCTAAAAATTTCAGACAAGTGTCAGACTTCCAGGCAGGGGAAAACCGCAGGAGGCGTACCGAGGAGGCTTCCAGGAGCCTGGGGGAGATTTTCCAAAAGTGTCCTTGACACTTAGAAATATTTTCAGAAAATCACGATTTTGTGAAAATTGACACGTTTCCCCTACTTCCACGCCAGGGGGGCGTCAATATGTTGTGAGGTACCCCAGGACAGTCGCCCAAATGTGGGTGAAGTTTGCGAGTCATGGGCGCAAAGTCGAATTTTGGGTGAAAAACCGCGTTTTCACACTCTAAAAATGTCAGACAAGTGTCAGACTTCCAGGCAGGGAGAAACCGCAGGAGGCGTACCGAGGAGGCTTCCAGGAGCCTGGGGAAGATTTTCCAAAAGTGTCCTTGACACTTAGAAATATTTTCAGAAAATCACGATTTTGTGAAAATTGACATGTTTCCCCTACTTCCACGCCAGGGGGGCGTCAATATGTTGTGAGGTACCCCAGGACAGTCGCCCAAATGTGGGTGAAGTTTGCGAGTCATGGGCGCAAAGTCGAATTTTGGGTGAAAAACCGCGTTTTCACACTCTAAAAATGTCAGACAAGTGTCAGACTTCCAGGCAGGGAGAAACCGCAGGAGGCGTACCGAGGAGGCTTCCAGGAGCCTGGGGAAGATTTTCCAAAAGTGTCCTTGACACTTAGAAATATTTTGAAAAAATCATGATTTTGTGAAAATTGACACGTTTCCCCTACTTCCACGCCAGGGGGGCGTCAATATGTTGTGAGGTACCCCAGGACAGTCGCCCAAATGTGGGTGAAGTTTGCGAGTCATGGGCGCAAAGTCGAATTTTGGGTGAAAAACTGCATTTTCATACTCTAAAAATTTCAGACAAGTGTCAGACTTCCAGGCAGGGAGAAACCGCAGGAGGCGTACCGAGGAGGCTTCCAGGAGCCTGGGGAAGATTATCCAAAAGTGTCCTTGACACTTAGAAATATTTTGAAAAAATCACGATTTTGTGAAAATTGACACGTTTCCCCTACTTCCACGCCAGGGGGGCGTCAATATGTTGTGAGGTACCCCAGGACAGTCGCCTAAATGTGGGTGAAGTTTGCGAGTCACGGGCGCAAAGTCGAATTTTGGGTGAAAAACCGCGTTTTCATGCGCTAAAAATTTCAGACAAGTGTCAGACTTCCAGGCAGGGGAAAACCGCAGGAGGCGTACCGAGGAGGCTTCCAGGAGCCTGGGGGAGATTTTCCAAAAGTGTCCTTGACACTTAAAAATATTTTCAGAAAATCACGATTTTGTGAAAATTGACACGTTTCCCCTACTTCCACGCCAGGGGGGCGTCAATATGTTGTGAGGTACCCCAGGACAGTCGCCCAAATGTGGGTGAAGTTTGCGAGTCATGGGCGCAAAGTCGAATTTTGGGTGAAAAATCGCGTTTTCACACTCTAAAAATGTCAGACAAGTGTCAGACTTCCAGGCAGGGAGAAACCGCAGGAGGCGTACCGAGGAGGCTTCCAGGAGCCTGGGGAAGATTTTCCAAAAGTGTCCTTGACACTTAGAAATATTTTCAGAAAATCACGATTTTGTGAAAATTGACACGTTTCCCCTACTTCCACGCCAGGGGGGCGTCAATATGTTGTGAGGTACCCCAGGACAGTCGCCCAAATGTGGGTAAAGTTTGCGAGTCATGGGCGCAAAGTCGAATTTTGGGTGAAAAACCGCATTTTCATACTCTAAAAATTTCAGACAAGTGTCAGACTTCCAGGCAGGGGGAAACCGCAGGAGGCGTACCGAGGAGGCTTCCAGGAGCCTGGGGAAGATTTTCCAAAAGTGTCCTTGACACTTAGAAATATTTTGAAAAAATCATGATTTTGTGAAAATTGACACGTTTCCCCTACTTCCACGCCAGGGGGGCGTCAATATGTTGTGAGGTACCCCAGGACAGTCGCCCAAATGTTGGTGAAGTTTGCGAGTCATGGGCGCAAAGTCGAATTTTGGGTGAAAAACCGCATTTTCATACTCTAAAAATTTCAGACAAGTGTCAGACTTCCAGGCAGGGAGAAACCGCAGGAGGCGTACCGAGGAGGCTTCCAGGAGCCTGGGGAAGATTTTCCAAAAGTGTCCTTGACACTTAGAAATATTTTCAGAAAATCACGATTTTGTGAAAATTGACACATTTCCCCTACTTCCACGCCAGGGGGGCGTCAATATGTTGTGAGGTACCCCAGGACAGTCGCCCAAATGTGGGTGAAGTTTGCGAGTCATGGGCGCAAAGTCGAATTTTGGGTGAAAAACCGCATTTTCATGCGCTAAAAATTTCCGACAAGTGTCAGACTTCCAGGCAGGGGAAAACCGCAGGAGGCGTACCGAGGAGGCTTCCAGGAGCCTGGGGAAGATTTTCCAAAAGTGTCCTTGACACTTAGAAATATTTTCAGAAAATCACGATTTTGTGAAAATTGACACGTTTCCCCTACTTCCACGCCAGGGGGGCGTCAATATGTTGTGAGGTACCCCAGGACAGTCGCCCAAATGTGGGTGAAGTTTGCGAGTCATGGGCGCAAAGTCGAATTTTGGGTGAAAAACCGCGTTTTCACACTCTAAAAATGTCAGACAAGTGTCAGACTTCCAGGCAGGGAGAAACCGCAGGAGGCGTACCGAGGAGGCTTCCAGGAGCCTGGGGAAGATTTTCCAAAAGTGTCCTTGACACTTAGAAATATTTTCAGAAAATCACGATTTTGTGAAAATTGACACGTTTCCCCTACTTCCACGCCAGGGGGGCGTCAATATGTTGTGAGGTACCCCAGGACAGTCGCCCAAATGTGGGTGAAGTTTGCGAGTCACGGGCGCAAAGTCGAATTTTGGGTGAAAAACCGCGTTTTCACACTCTAAAAAAGTCAGACAAGTGTCAGACTTCCAGGCAGGGAGAAACCGCAGGAGGCGTACCGAGGAGGCTTCCAGGAGCCTGGGGAAGATTTTCCAAAAGTGTCCTTGACACTTAGCTATATTTTCAGAAAATCACGATTTTGTGAAAATTGACACGTTTCCCCTACTTCCACGCCAGGGGGGCGTCAATATGTTGTGAGGTACCCCAGGACAGTCGCCCAAATGTGGGTGAAGTTTGCGAGTCATGGGCGCAAAGTCGAATTTTGGGTGAAAAACCGCATTTTCATACTCTAAAAATTTCAGACAAGTGTCAGACTTCCAGGCAGGGAGAAACCGCAGGAGGCGTACCGAGGAGGCTTCCAGGAGCCTGGGGAAGATTTTCCAAAAGTGTCCTTGACACTTAGCTATATTTTCAGAAAATCACGATTTTGTGAAAATTGACACGTTTCCCCTACTTCCACGCCAGGGGGGCGTCAATATGTTGTGAGGTACCCCAGGACAGTCGCCCAAATGTGGGTGAAGTTTGCGAGTCATGGGCGCAAAGTCGAATTTTGGGTGAAAAACCGCATTTTCATACTCTAAAAATTTCAGACAAGTGTCAGACTTCCAGGCAGGGAGAAACCGCAGGAGGCGTACCGAGGAGGCTTCCAGGAGCCTGGGGAAGATTTTCCAAAAGTGTCCTTGACACTTAGAAATATTTTCAGAAAATCACGATTTTGTGAAAATTGACACGTTTCCCCTACTTCCACGCCAGGGGGGCGTCAATATGTTGTGAGGTACCCCAGGACAGTCGCCCAAATGTGGGTGAAGTTTGCGAGTCATGGGCGCAAAGTCGAATTTTGGGTGAAAAACCGCGTTTTCACACTCTAAAAATGTCAGACAAGTGTCAGACTTCCAGGCAGGGAGAAACCGCAGGAGGCGTACCGAGGAGGCTTCCAGGAGCCTGGGGAAGATTTTCCAAAAGTGTCCTTGACACTTAGAAATATTTTGAAAAAATCATGATTTTGTGAAAATTGACACGTTTCCCCTACTTCCACGCCAGGGGGGCGTCAATATGTTGTGAGGTACCCCAGGACAGTCGCCCAAATGTGGGTGAAGTTTGCGAGTCATGGGCGCAAAGTCGAATTTTGGGTGAAAAATCGCATTTTCATACTCTAAAAAAGTCAGACAAGTGTCAGACTTCCAGGCAGGGAGAAACCGCAGGAGGCGTACCGAGGAGGCTTCCAGGAGCCTGGGGAAGATTTTCCAAAAGTGTCCTTGACACTTAGAAATATTTTGAAAAAATCATGATTTTGTGAAAATTGACACGTTTCCCCTACTTCCACGCCAGGGGGGCGTCAATATGTTGTGAGGTACCCCAGGACAGTCGCCTAAATGTGGGTGAAGTTTGCGAGTCACGGGCGCAAAGTCGAATTTTGGGTGGAAAACTGCGTTTTCATGCGCTAAAAATTTCAGACAAGTGTCAGACTTCCAGGCAGGGGAAAACCGCAGGAGGCGTACCGAGGAGGCTTCCAGGAGCCTGGGGGAGATTTTCCAAAAGTGTCCTTGACACTTAGAAATATTTTCAGAAAATCACGATTTTGTGAAAATTGACACGTTTCCCCTACTTCCACGCCAGGGGGGCGTCAATATGTTGTGAGGTACCCCAGGACAGTCGCCCAAATGTGGGTGAAGTTTGCGAGTCATGGGCGCAAAGTCGAATTTTGGGTGAAAAACCGCGTTTTCACACTCTAAAAATGTCAGACAAGTGTCAGACTTCCAGGCAGGGAGAAACCGCAGGAGGCGTACCGAGGAGGCTTCCAGGAGCCTGGGGAAGATTTTCCAAAAGTGTCCTTGACACTTAGAAATATTTTCAGAAAATCACGATTTTGTGAAAATTGACACGTTTCCCCTACTTCCACGCCAGGGGGGCGTCAATATGTTGTGAGGTACCCCAGGACAGTCGCCCAAATGTGGGTGAAGTTTGCGAGTCACGGGCGCAAAGTCGAATTTTGGGTGAAAAACCGCGTTTTCACACTCTAAAAAAGTCAGACAAGTGTCAGACTTCCAGGCAGGGAGAAACCGCAGGAGGCGTACCGAGGAGGCTTCCAGGAGCCTGGGGAAGATTTTCCAAAAGTGTCCTTGACACTTAAAAATATTTTCAGAAAATCACGATTTTGTGAAAATTGACACGTTTCCCCTACTTCCACGCCAGGGGGGCGTCAATATGTTGTGAGGTACCCCAGGACAGTCGCCCAAATGTGGGTGAAGTTTGCGAGTCATGGGCGCAAAGTCGAATTTTGGGTGAAAAACCGCGTTTTCACACTCTAAAAATGTCAGACAAGTGTCAGACTTCCAGGCAGGGAGAAACCGCAGGAGGCGTACCGAGGAGGCTTCCAGGAGCCTGGGGAAGATTTTCCAAAAGTGTCCTTGACACTTAGAAATATTTTGAAAAAATCATGATTTTGTGAAAATTGACACGTTTCCCCTACTTCCACGCCAGGGGGGCGTCAATATGTTGTGAGGTACCCCAGGACAGTCGCCCAAATGTGGGTGAAGTTTGCGAGTCATGGGCGCAAAGTCGAATTTTGGGTGAAAAATCGCATTTTCATACTCTAAAAATTTCAGACAAGTGTCAGACTTCCAGGCAGGGAGAAACCGCAGGAGGCGTACCGAGGAGGCTTCCAGGAGCCTGGGGAAGATTATCCAAAAGTGTCCTTGACACTTAGAAATATTTTGAAAAAATCACGATTTTGTGAAAATTGACACGTTTCCCCTACTTCCACGCCAGGGGGGCGTCAATATGTTGTGAGGTACCCCAGGACAGTCGCCCAAATGTGGGTGAAGTTTGCGAGTCACGGGCGCAAAGTCGAATTTTGGGTGAAAAACCGCGTTTTCATGCGCTATAAATTTCAGACAAGTGTCAGACTTCCAGGCAGGGGAAAACCGCAGGAGGCGTACCGAGGAGGCTTCCAGGAGCCTGGGGGAGATTTTCCAAAAGTGTCCTTGACACTTAGAAATATTTTCAGAAAATCACGATTTTGTGAAAATTGACACGTTTCCCCTACTTCCACGCCAGGGGGGCGTCAATATGTTGTGAGGTACCCCAGGACAGTCGCCCAAATGTGGGTGAAGTTTGCGAGTCATGGGCGCAAAGTCGAATTTTGGGTGAAAAACCGCGTTTTCACACTCTAAAAATGTCAGACAAGTGTCCGACTTCCAGGCAGGGAGAAACCGCAGGAGGCGTACCGAGGAGGCTTCCAGGAGCCTGGGGAAGATTTTCCAAAAGTGTCCTTGACACTTAGAAATATTTTCAGAAAATCACGATTTTGTGAAAATTGACACGTTTCCCCTACTTCCACGCCAGGGGGGCGTCAATATGTTGTGAGGTACCCCAGGACAGTCGCCCAAATGTGGGTGAAGTTTGCGAGTCACGGGCGCAAAGTCGAATTTTGGGTGAAAAACCGCGTTTTCACACTCTAAAAAAGTCAGATAAGTGTCAGACTTCCAGGCAGGGAGAAACCGCAGGAGGCGTACCGAGGAGGCTTCCAGGAGCCTGGGGAAGATTTTCCAAAAGTGTCCTTGACACTTAAAAATATTTTCAGAAAATCACGATTTTGTGAAAATTGACACGTTTCCCCTACTTCCACGCCAGGGGGGCGTCAATATGTTGTGAGGTACCCCAGGACAGTCGCCCAAATGTGGGTGAAGTTTGCGAGTCATGGGCGCAAAGTCGAATTTTGGGTGAAAAACCGCGTTTTCACACTCTAAAAATGTCAGACAAGTGTCAGACTTCCAGGCAGGGAGAAACCGCAGGAGGCGTACCGAGGAGGCTTCCAGGAGCCTGGGGAAGATTTTCCAAAAGTGTCCTTGACACTTAGAAATATTTTGAAAAAATCATGATTTTGTGAAAATTGACACGTTTCCCCTACTTCCACGCCAGGGGGGCGTCAATATGTTGTGAGGTACCCCAGGACAGTCGCCCAAATGTGGGTGAAGTTTGCGAGTCATGGGCGCAAAGTCGAATTTTGGGTGAAAAACCGCATTTTCATACTCTAAAAATTTCAGACAAGTGTCAGACTTCCAGGCAGGGAGAAACCGCAGGAGGCGTACCGAGGAGGCTTCCAGGAGCCTGGGGAAGATTTTCCAAAAGTGTCCTTGACACTTGGAAATATTTTCAGAAAATCACGATTTTGTGAAAATTGACACATTTCCCCTACTTCCACGCCAGGGGGGCGTCAATATGTTGTGAGGTACCCCAGGACAGTCGCCCAAATGTGGGTGAAGTTTGCGAGTCATGGGCGCAAAGTCGAATTTTGGGTGAAAAACCGCATTTTCATACTCTAAAAATTGCAGACAAGTGTCAGACTTCCAGGCAGGGGGAAACCGCAGGAGGCGTACCGAGGAGGCTTCCAGGAGCCTGGGGGAGATTTTCCAAAAGTGTCCTTGACACTTAGAAATATTTTGAAAAAATCATGATTTTGTGAAAATTGACACGTTTCCCCTACTTCCACGCCAGGGGGGCGTCAATATGTTGTGAGGTACCCCAGGACAGTCGCCCAAATGTGGGTGAAGTTTGCGAGTCATGGGCGCAAAGTCGAATTTTGGGTGAAAAACCGCGTTTTCACACTCTAAAAATGTCAGACAAGTGTCAGACTTCCAGGCAGGGAGAAACCGCAGGAGGCGTACCGAGGAGGCTTCCAGGAGCCTGGGGAAGATTTTCCAAAAGTGTCCTTGACACTTAGAAATATTTTCAGAAAATCACGATTTTGTGAAAATTGACACGTTTCCCCTACTTCCACGCCAGGGGGGCGTCAATATGTTGTGAGGTACCCCAGGACAGTCGCCCAAATGTGGGTGAAGTTTGCGAGTCACGGGCGCAAAGTCGAATTTTGGGTGAAAAACCGCGTTTTCACACTCTAAAAAAGTCAGATAAGTGTCAGACTTCCAGGCAGGGAGAAACCGCAGGAGGCGTACCGAGGAGGCTTCCAGGAGCCTGGGGAAGATTTTCCAAAAGTGTCCTTGACACTTAAAAATATTTTCAGAAAATCACGATTTTGTGAAAATTGACACGTTTCCCCTACTTCCACGCCAGGGGGGCGTCAATATGTTGTGAGGTACCCCAGGACAGTCGCCCAAATGTGGGTGAAGTTTGCGAGTCATGGGCGCAAAGTCGAATTTTGGGTGAAAAACCGCGTTTTCACACTCTAAAAATGTCAGACAAGTGTCAGACTTCCAGGCAGGGAGAAACCGCAGGAGGCGTACCGAGGAGGCTTCCAGGAGCCTGGGGAAGATTTTCCAAAAGTGTCCTTGACACTTAGAAATATTTTGAAAAAATCATGATTTTGTGAAAATTGACACGTTTCCCCTACTTCCACGCCAGGGGGGCGTCAATATGTTGTGAGGTACCCCAGGACAGTCGCCCAAATGTGGGTGAAGTTTGCGAGTCATGGGCGCAAAGTCGAATTTTGGGTGAAAAACCGCATTTTCATACTCTAAAAATTTCAGACAAGTGTCAGACTTCCAGGCAGGGAGAAACCGCAGGAGGCGTACCGAGGAGGCTTCCAGGAGCCTGGGGAAGATTATCCAAAAGTGTCCTTGACACTTAGAAATATTTTGAAAAAATCACGATTTTGTGAAAATTGACACGTTTCCCCTACTTCCACGCCAGGGGGGCGTCAATATGTTGTGAGGTACCCCAGGACAGTCGCCCAAATGTGGGTGAAGTTTGCGAGTCACGGGCGCAAAGTCGAATTTTGGGTGAAAAACCGCGTTTTCATGCGCTAAAAATTTCAGACAAGTGTCAGACTTCCAGGCAGGGGAAAACCGCAGGAGGCGTACCGAGGAGGCTTCCAGGAGCCTGGGGGAGATTTTCCAAAAGTGTCCTTGACACTTAGAAATATTTTCAGAAAATCACGATTTTGTGAAAATTGACACGTTTCCCCTACTTCCACGCCAGGGGGGCGTCAATATGTTGTGAGGTACCCCAGGAAAGTCGCCCAAATGTGGGTGAAGTTTGCGAGTCATGGGCGCAAAGTCGAATTTTGGGTGAAAAACCGCGTTTTCACACTCTAAAAATGTCAGACAAGTGTCAGACTTCCAGGCAGGGAGAAACCGCAGGAGGCGTACCGAGGAGGCTTCCAGGAGCCTGGGGAAGATTTTCCAAAAGTGTCCTTGACACTTAGAAATATTTTCAGAAAATCACGATTTTGTGAAAATTGACACGTTTCCCCTACTTCCACGCCAGGGGGGCGTCAATATGTTGTGAGGTACCCCAGGACAGTCGCCCAAATGTGGGTGAAGTTTGCGAGTCATGGGCGCAAAGTCGAATTTTGGGTGAAAAACCGCATTTTCATACTCTAAAAATTTCAGACAAGTGTCAGACTTCCAGGCAGGGAGAAACCGCAGGAGGCGTACCGAGGAGGCTTCCAGGAGCCTGGGGAAGATTATCCAAAAGTGTCCTTGACACTTAGAAATATTTTGAAAAAATCACGATTTTGTGAAAATTGACACGTTTCCCCTACTTCCACGCCAGGGGGGCGTCAATATGTTGTGAGGTACCCCAGGACAGTCGCCCAAATGTGGGTGAAGTTTGCGAGTCACGGGCGCAAAGTCGAATTTTGGGTGAAAAACCGCGTTTTCATGCGCTAAAAATTTCAGACAAGTGTCAGACTTCCAGGCAGGGGAAAACCGCAGGAGGCGTACCGAGGAGGCTTCCAGGAGCCTGGGGGAGATTTTCCAAAAGTGTCCTTGACACTTAGAAATATTTTCAGAAAATCACGATTTTGTGAAAATTGACACGTTTCCCCTACTTCCACGCCAGGGGGGCGTCAATATGTTGTGAGGTACCCCAGGACAGTCGCCCAAATGTGGGTGAAGTTTGCGAGTCATGGGCGCAAAGTCGAATTTTGGGTGAAAAACCGCGTTTTCACACTCTAAAAATGTCAGACAAGTGTCAGACTTCCAGGCAGGGGAAAACCGCAGGAGGCGTACCGAGGAGGCTTCCAGGAGCCTGGGGGAGATTTTCCAAAAGTGTCCTTGACACTTAGAAATATTTTCAGAAAATCACGATTTTGTGAAAATTGACACGTTTCCCCTACTTCCACGCCAGGGGGGCGTCAATATGTTGTGAGGTACCCCAGGACAGTCGCCCAAATGTGGGTGAAGTTTGCGAGTCATGGGCGCAAAGTCGAATTTTGGGTGAAAAACCGCGTTTTCACACTCTAAAAATGTCAGACAAGTGTCAGACTTCCAGGCAGGGAGAAACCGCAGGAGGCGTACCGAGGAGGCTTCCAGGAGCCTGGGGAAGATTTTCCAAAAGTGTCCTTGACACTTAGAAATATTTTCAGAAAATCACGATTTTGTGAAAATTGACACGTTTCCCCTACTTCCACGCCAGGGGGGCGTCAATATGTTGTGAGGTACCCCAGGACAGTCGCCCAAATGTGGGTGAAGTTTGCGAGTCACGGGCGCAAAGTCGAATTTTGGGTGAAAAACCGCGTTTTCACACTCTAAAAAAGTCAGACAAGTGTCAGACTTCCAGGCAGGGAGAAACCGCAGGAGGCGTACCGAGGAGGCTTCCAGGAGCCTGGGGAAGATTTTCCAAAAGTGTCCTTGACACTTAGAAATATTTTCAGAAAATCACGATTTTGTGAAAATTGACACATTTCCCCTACTTCCACGCCAGGGGGGCGTCAATATGTTGTGAGGTACCCCAGGACAGTCGCCCAAATGTGGGTGAAGTTTGCGAGTCATGGGCGCAAAGTCGAATTTTGGGTGAAAAACCGCATTTTCATACTCTAAAAATTTCAGACAAGTGTCAGACTTCCAGGCAGGGGGAAACCGCAGGAGGCGTACCGAGGAGGCTTCCAGGAGCCTGGGGGAGATTTTCCAAAAGTGTCCTTGACACTTAGAAATATTTTGAAAAAATCATGATTTTGTGAAAATTGACACGTTTCCCCTACTTCCACGCCAGGGGGGCGTCAATATGTTGTGAGGTACCCCAGGACAGTCGCCCAAATGTGGGTGAAGTTTGCGAGTCATGGGCGCAAAGTCGAATTTTGGGTGAAAAACCGCATTTTCATACTCTAAAAATTTCAGACAAGTGTCAGACTTCCAGGCAGGGAGAAACCGCAGGAGGCGTACCGAGGAGGCTTCCAGGAGCCTGGGGAAGATTATCCAAAAGTGTCCTTGACACTTAGAAATATTTTGAAAAAATCACGATTTTGTGAAAATTGACACGTTTCCCCTACTTCCACGCCAGGGGGGCGTCAATATGTTGTGAGGTACCCCAGGACAGTCGCCCAAATGTGGGTGAAGTTTGCGAGTCACGGGCGCAAAGTCGAATTTTGGGTGAAAAACCGCGTTTTCATGCGCTAAAAATTTCAGACAAGTGTCAGACTTCCAGGCAGGGGAAAACCGCAGGAGGCGTACCGAGGAGGCTTCCAGGAGCCTGGGGGAGATTTTCCAAAAGTGTCCTTGACACTTAGAAATATTTTCAGAAAATCACGATTTTGTGAAAATTGACACGTTTCCCCTACTTCCACGCCAGGGGGGCGTCAATATGTTGTGAGGTACCCCAGGACAGTCGCCCAAATGTGGGTGAAGTTTGCGAGTCATGGGCGCAAAGTCGAATTTTGGGTGAAAAACCGCGTTTTCACACTCTAAAAATGTCAGACAAGTGTCAGACTTCCAGGCAGGGAGAAACCGCAGGAGGCGTACCGAGGAGGCTTCCAGGAGCCTGGGGAAGATTTTCCAAAAGTGTCCTTGACACTTAGAAATATTTTCAGAAAATCACGATTTTGTGAAAATTGACACGTTTCCCCTACTTCCACGCCAGGGGGGCGTCAATATGTTGTGAGGTACCCCAGGACAGTCGCCCAAATGTGGGTGAAGTTTGCGAGTCATGGGCGCAAAGTCGAATTTTGGGTAAAAAAACGCGTTTTCACACTCTAAAAATGTCAGACAAGTGTCAGACTTCCAGGCAGGGAGAAACCGCAGGAGGCGTACCGAGGAGGCTTCCAGGAGCCTGGGGAAGATTTTCCAAAAGTGTCCTTGACACTTAGAAATATTTCAGAAAATCACGATTTTGTGAAAATTGACACGTTTCCCCTACTTCCACGCCAGGGGGGCGTCAATATGTTGTGAGGTACCCCAGGACAGTCGCCCAAATGTGGGTGAAGTTTGCGAGTCATGGGCGCAAAGTCGAATTTTGGGTGAAAAACCGCGTTTTCACACTCTAAAAATGTCAGACAAGTGTCAGACTTCCAGGCAGGGAGAAACCGCAGGAGGCGTACCGAGGAGGCTTCCAGGAGCCTGGGGAAGATTTTCCAAAAGTGTCCTTGACACTTTGAAATATTTTGAAAAAATCATGATTTTGTGAAAATTGACACGTTTCCCCTACTTCCACGCCAGGGGGGCGTCAATATGTTGTGAGGTACCCCAGGACAGTCGCCTAAATGTGGGTGAAGTTTGCGAGTCACGGGCGCAAAGTCGAATTTTGGGTGAAAAACCGCGTTTTCATGCGCTAAAAATTTCAGACAAGTGTCAGACTTCCAGGCAGGGGAAAACCGCAGGAGGCGTACCGAGGAGGCTTCCAGGAGCCTGGGGGAGATTTTCCAAAAGTGTCCTTGACACTTAGAAATATTTTAAGAAAATCACGATTTTGTGAAAATTGACACGTTTCCCCTACTTCCACGCCAGGGGGGCGTCAATATGTTGTGAGGTACCCCAGGACAGTCGCCCAAATGTGGGTGAAGTTTGCGAGTCATGGGCGCAAAGTCGAATTTTGGGTGAAAAACCGCGTTTTCACACTCTAAAAATGTCAGACAAGTGTCAGACTTCCAGGCAGGGAGAAACCGCAGGAGGCGTACCGAGGAGGCTTCCAGGAGCCTGGGGAAGATTTTCCAAAAGTGTCCTTGACACTTAGAAATATTTTCAGAAAATCACGATTTTGTGAAAATTGACACGTTTCCCCTACTTCCACGCCAGGGGGGCGTCAATATGTTGTGAGGTACCCCAGGACAGTCGCCCAAATGTGGGTGAAGTTTGCGAGTCATGGGCGCAAAGTCGAATTTTGGGTGAAAAACTGCGTTTTCACACTCTAAAAATGTCAGACAAGTGTCAGACTTCCAGGCAGGGAGAAACCGCAGGAGGCGTACCGAGGAGGCTTCCAGGAGCCTGGGGAAGATTTTCCAAAAGTGTCCTTGACACTTAGAAATATTTTGAAAAAATCATGATTTTGTGAAAATTGACACGTTTCCCCTACTTCCACGCCAGGGGGGCGTCAATATGTTGTGAGGTACCCCAGGACAGTCGCCCAAATGTGGGTGAAGTTTGCGAGTCATGGGCGCAAAGTCGAATTTTGGGTGAAAAACCGCGTTTTCACACTCTAAAAATGTCAGACAAGTGTCAGACTTCCAGGCAGGGAGAAACCGCAGGAGGCGAACCGAGGAGGCTTCCAGGAGCCTGGGGAAGATTTTCCAAAAGTGTCCTTGACACTTAGAAATATTTTGAAAAAATCATGATTTTGTGAAAATTGACACGTTTCCCCTACTTCCACGCCAGGGGGGCGTCAATATGTTGTGAGGTACCCCAGGACAGTCGCCCAAATGTGGGTGAAGTTTGCGAGTCATGGGCGCAAAGTCGAATTTTGGGTGAAAAACCGCGTTTTCACACTCTAAAAATGTCAGACAAGTGTCAGACTTCCAGGCAGGGAGAAACCGCAGGAGGCGTACCGAGGAGGCTTCCAGGAGCCTGGGGAAGATTTTCCAAAAGTGTCCTTGACACTTAGAAATATTTTCAGAAAATCACGATTTTGTGAAAATTGACACGTTTCCCCTACTTCCACGCCAGGGGGGCGTCAATATGTTGTGAGGTACCCCAGGACAGTCGCCCAAATGTGGGTGAAGTTTGCGAGTCACGGGCGCAAAGTCGAATTTTGGGTGAAAAACCGCGTTTTCACACTCTAAAAAAGTCAGACAAGTGTCAGACTTCCAGGCAGGGGGAAACCGCAGGAGGCGTACCGAGGAGGCTTCCAGGAGCCTGGGGGAGATTTTCCAAAAGTGTCCTTGACACTTTGAAATATTTTGAAAAAATCATGATTTTGTGAAAATTGACACGTTTCCCCTACTTCCACGCCAGGGGGGCGTCAATATGTTGTGAGGTACCCCAGGACAGTCGCCCAAATGTGGGTGAAGTTTGCGAGTCATGGGCGCAAAGTCGAATTTTGGGTGAAAAACCGCGTTTTCACACTCTAAAAATGTCAGACAAGTGTCAGACTTCCAGGCAGGGAGAAACCGCAGGAGGCGTACCGAGGAGGCTTCCAGGAGCCTGGGGAAGATTTTCCAAAAGTGTCCTTGACACTTAGAAATATTTTGAAAAAATCATGATTTTGTGAAAATTGACACGTTTCCCCTACTTCCACGCCAGGGGGGCGTCAATATGTTGTGAGGTACCCCAGGACAGTCGCCCAAATGTGGGTGAAGTTTGCGAGTCATGGGCGCAAAGTCGAATTTTGGGTGAAAAACCGCATTTTCATACTCTAAAAATTTCAGACAAGTGTCAGACTTCCAGGCAGGGAGAAACCGCAGGAGGCGTACCGAGGAGGCTTCCAGGAGCCTGGGGAAGATTTTCCAAAAGTGTCCTTGACACTTAGAAATATTTTCAGAAAATCACGATTTTGTGAAAATTGACACATTTCCCCTACTTCCACGCCAGGGGGGCGTCAATATGTTGTGAGGTACCCCAGGACAGTCGCCCAAATGTGGGTGAAGTTTGCGAGTCATGGGCGCAAAGTCGAATTTTGGGTGAAAAACCGCGTTTTCACACTCTAAAAATGTCAGACAAGTGTCAGACTTCCAGGCAGGGAGAAACCGCAGGAGGCGTACCGAGGAGGCTTCCAGGAGCCTGGGGAAGATTTTCCAAAAGTGTCCTTGACACTTAGAAATATTTTGAAAAAATCATGATTTTGTGAAAATTGACACGTTTCCCCTACTTCCACGCCAGGGGGGCGTCAATATGTTGTGAGGTACCCCAGGACAGTCGCCCAAATGTGGGTGAAGTTTGCGAGTCATGGGCGCAAAGTCGAATTTTGGGTGAAAAACCGCATTTTCATACTCTAAAAATTTCAGACAAGTGTCAGACTTCCAGGCAGGGAGAAACCGCAGGAGGCGTACCGAGGAGGCTTCCAGGAGCCTGGGGAAGATTATCCAAAAGTGTCCTTGACACTTAGAAATATTTTGAAAAAATCACGATTTTGTGAAAATTGACACGTTTCCCCTACTTCCACGCCAGGGGGGCGTCAATATGTTGTGAGGTACCCCAGGACAGTCGCCCAAATGTGGGTGAAGTTTGCGAGTCACGGGCGCAAAGTCGAATTTTGGGTGAAAAACCGCGTTTTCATGCGCTAAAAATTTCAGACAAGTGTCAGACTTCCAGGCAGGGGAAAACCGCAGGAGGCGTACCGAGGAGGCTTCCAGGAGCCTGGGGGAGATTTTCCAAAAGTGTCCTTGACACTTAGAAATATTTTCAGAAAATCACGATTTTGTGAAAATTGACACGTTTCCCCTACTTCCACGCCAGGGGGGCGTCAATATGTTGTGAGGTACCCCAGGAAAGTCGCCCAAATGTGGGTGAAGTTTGCGAGTCATGGGCGCAAAGTCGAATTTTGGGTGAAAAACCGCGTTTTCACACTCTAAAAATGTCAGACAAGTGTCAGACTTCCAGGCAGGGAGAAACCGCAGGAGGCGTACCGAGGAGGCTTCCAGGAGCCTGGGGAAGATTTTCCAAAAGTGTCCTTGACACTTAGAAATATTTTCAGAAAATCACGATTTTGTGAAAATTGACACGTTTCCCCTACTTCCACGCCAGGGGGGCGTCAATATGTTGTGAGGTACCCCAGGACAGTCGCCCAAATGTGGGTGAAGTTTGCGAGTCATGGGCGCAAAGTCGAATTTTGGGTGAAAAACCGCATTTTCATACTCTAAAAATTTCAGACAAGTGTCAGACTTCCAGGCAGGGAGAAACCGCAGGAGGCGTACCGAGGAGGCTTCCAGGAGCCTGGGGAAGATTATCCAAAAGTGTCCTTGACACTTAGAAATATTTTGAAAAAATCACGATTTTGTGAAAATTGACACGTTTCCCCTACTTCCACGCCATGGGGGCGTCAATATGTTGTGAGGTACCCCAGGACAGTCGCCCAAATGTGGGTGAAGTTTGCGAGTCACGGGCGCAAAGTCGAATTTTGGGTGAAAAACCGCGTTTTCACACTCTAAAAATGTCAGACAAGTGTCAGACTTCCAGGCAGGGAGAAACCGCAGGAGGCGTACCGAGGAGGCTTCCAGGAGCCTGGGGAAGATTTTCCAAAAGTGTCCTTGACACTTAGAAATATTTTGAAAAAATCATGATTTTGTGAAAATTGACACGTTTCCCCTACTTCCACGCCAGGGGGGCGTCAATATGTTGTGAGGTACCCCAGGACAGTCGCCCAAATGTGGGTGAAGTTTGCGAGTCATGGGCGCAAAGTCGAATTTTGGGTGAAAAACCGCATTTTCATACTCTAAAAATTTCAGACAAGTGTCAGACTTCCAGGCAGGGAGAAACCGCAGGAGGCGTACCGAGGAGGCTTCCAGGAGCCTGGGGAAGATTTTCCAAAAGTGTCCTTGACACTTAGAAATATTTTCAGAAAATCACGATTTTGTGAAAATTGACACGTTTCCCCTACTTCCACGCCAGGGGGGCGTCAATATGTTGTGAGGTACCCCAGGACAGTCGCCCAAATGTGGGTGAAGTTTGCGAGTCATGGGCGCAAAGTCGAATTTTGGGTGAAAAACCGCGTTTTCACACTCTAAAAATGTCAGACAAGTGTCAGACTTCCAGGCAGGGAGAAACCGCAGGAGGCGTACCGAGGAGGCTTCCAGGAGCCTGGGGAAGATTTTCCAAAAGTGTCCTTGACACTTAAAAATATTTTGAAAAAATCATGATTTTGTGAAAATTGACACGTTTCCCCTACTTCCACGCCAGGGGGGCGTCAATATGTTGTGAGGTACCCCAGGACAGTCGCCCAAATGTGGGTGAAGTTTGCGAGTCATGGGCGCAAAGTCGAATTTTGGGTGAAAAACCGCGTTTTCACACTCTAAAAATGTCAGACAAGTGTCAGACTTCCAGGCAGGGAGAAACCGCAGGAGGCGTACCGAGGAGGCTTCCAGGAGCCTGGGGAAGATTTTCCAAAAGTGTCCTTGACACTTAGAAATATTTTGAAAAAATCATGATTTTGTGAAAATTGACACGTTTCCCCTACTTCCACGCCAGGGGGGCGTCAATATGTTGTGAGGTACCCCAGGACAGTCGCCCAAATGTGGGTGAAGTTTGCGAGTCATGGGCGCAAAGTCGAATTTTGGGTGAAAAACCGCATTTTCATACTCTAAAAATTTCAGACAAGTGTCAGACTTCCAGGCAGGGAGAAACCGCAGGAGGCGTACCGAGGAGGCTTCCAGGAGCCTGGGGAAGATTTTCCAAAAGTGTCCTTGACACTTAGAAATATTTTCAGAAAATCACGATTTTGTGAAAATTGACACATTTCCCCTACTTCCACGCCAGGGGGGCGTCAATATGTTGTGAGGTACCCCAGGACAGTCGCCCAAATGTGGGTGAAGTTTGCGAGTCATGGGCGCAAAGTCGAATTTTGGGTGAAAAACCGCATTTTCATACTCTAAAAATTTCAGACAAGTGTCAGACTTCCAGGCAGGGGGAAACCGCAGGAGGCGTACCGAGGAGGCTTCCAGGAGCCTGGGGAAGATTTTCCAAAAGTGTCCTTGACACTTAGAAATATTTTCAGAAAATCACGATTTTGTGAAAATTGACACGTTTCCCCTACTTCCACGCCAGGGGGGCGTCAATATGTTGTGAGGTACCCCAGGACAGTCGCCTAAATGTGGGTGAAGTTTGCGAGTCACGGGCGCAAAGTCGAATTTTGGGTGAAAAACCGCGTTTTCATGCGCTAAAAATTTCCGACAAGTGTCAGACTTCCAGGCAGGGGAAAACCGCAGGAGGCGTACCGAGGAGGCTTCCAGGAGCCTGGGGAAGATTTTCCAAAAGTGTCCTTGACACTTAGAAATATTTTCAGAAAATCACGATTTTGTGAAAATTGACACGTTTCCCCTACTTCCACGCCAGGGGGGCGTCAATATGTTGTGAGGTACCCCAGGACAGTCGCCCAAATGTGGGTGAAGTTTGCGAGTCATGGGCGCAAAGTCGAATTTTGGGTGAAAAACCGCGTTTTCACACTCTAAAAATGTCAGACAAGTGTCAGACTTCCAGGCAGGGAGAAACCGCAGGAGGCGTACCGAGGAGGCTTCCAGGAGCCTGGGGAAGATTTTCCAAAAGTGTCCTTGACACTTAGAAATATTTTGAAAAAATCATGATTTTGTGAAAATTGACACGTTTCCCCTACTTCCACGCCAGGGGGGCGTCAATATGTTGTGAGGTACCCCAGGACAGTCGCCCAAATGTGGGTGAAGTTTGCGAGTCATGGGCGCAAAGTCGAATTTTGGGTGAAAAACCGCATTTTCATACTCTAAAAATTTCAGACAAGTGTCAGACTTCCAGGCAGGGAGAAACCGCAGGAGGCGTACCGAGGAGGCTTCCAGGAGCCTGGGGAAGATTTTCCAAAAGTGTCCTTGACACTTAGAAATATTTTGAAAAAATCATGATTTTGTGAAAATTGACACGTTTCCCCTACTTCCACGCCAGGGGGGCGTCAATATGTTGTGAGGTACCCCAGGACAGTCGCCCAAATGTGGGTGAAGTTTGCGAGTCATGGGCGCAAAGTCGAATTTTGGGTGAAAAACCGCGTTTTCACACTCTAAAAATGTCAGACAAGTGTCAGACTTCCAGGCAGGGAGAAACCGCAGGAGGCGTACCGAGGAGGCTTCCAGGAGCCTGGGGAAGATTTTCCAAAAGTGTCCTTGACACTTAAAAATATTTTGAAAAAATCATGATTTTGTGAAAATTGACACGTTTCCCCTACTTCCACGCCAGGGGGGCGTCAATATGTTGTGAGGTACCCCAGGACAGTCGCCCAAATGTGGGTGAAGTTTGCGAGTCATGGGCGCAAAGTCGAATTTTGGGTGAAAAACCGCGTTTTCACACTCTAAAAATGTCAGACAAGTGTCAGACTTCCAGGCAGGGAGAAACCGCAGGAGGCGTACCGAGGAGGCTTCCAGGAGCCTGGGGAAGATTTTCCAAAAGTGTCCTTGACACTTAGAAATATTTTGAAAAAATCATGATTTTGTGAAAATTGACACGTTTCCCCTACTTCCACGCCAGGGGGGCGTCAATATGTTGTGAGGTACCCCAGGACAGTCGCCCAAATGTGGGTGAAGTTTGCGAGTCATGGGCGCAAAGTCGAATTTTGGGTGAAAAACCGCATTTTCATACTCTAAAAATTTCAGACAAGTGTCAGACTTCCAGGCAGGGAGAAACCGCAGGAGGCGTACCGAGGAGGCTTCCAGGAGCCTGGGGAAGATTTTCCAAAAGTGTCCTTGACACTTAGAAATATTTTCAGAAAATCACGATTTTGTGAAAATTGACACATTTCCCCTACTTCCACGCCAGGGGGGCGTCAATATGTTGTGAGGTACCCCAGGACAGTCGCCCAAATGTGGGTGAAGTTTGCGAGTCATGGGCGCAAAGTCGAATTTTGGGTGAAAAACCGCATTTTCATACTCTAAAAATTTCAGACAAGTGTCAGACTTCCAGGCAGGGGGAAACCGCAGGAGGCGTACCGAGGAGGCTTCCAGGAGCCTGGGGAAGATTTTCCAAAAGTGTCCTTGACACTTAGAAATATTTTCAGAAAATCACGATTTTGTGAAAATTGACACGTTTCCCCTACTTCCACGCCAGGGGGGCGTCAATATGTTGTGAGGTACCCCAGGACAGTCGCCCAAATGTGGGTGAAGTTTGCGAGTCATGGGCGCAAAGTCGAATTTTGGGTGAAAAACCGCGTTTTCACACTCTAAAAATGTCAGACAAGTGTCAGACTTCCAGGCAGGGAGAAACCGCAGGAGGCGTACCGAGGAGGCTTCCAGGAGCCTGGGGAAGATTTTCCAAAAGTGTCCTTGACACTTAGAAATATTTTGAAAAAATCATGATTTTGTGAAAATTGACACGTTTCCCCTACTTCCACGCCAGGGGGGCGTCAATATGTTGTGAGGTACCCCAGGACAGTCGCCTAAATGTGGGTGAAGTTTGCGAGTCACGGGCGCAAAGTCGAATTTTGGGTGAAAAACCGCGTTTTCATGCGCTAAAAATTTCAGACAAGTGTCAGACTTCCAGGCAGGGGAAAACCGCAGGAGGCGTACCGAGGAGGCTTCCAGGAGCCTGGGGGAGATTTTCCAAAAGTGTCCTTGACACTTAGAAATATTTTAAGAAAATCACGATTTTGTGAAAATTGACACGTTTCCCCTACTTCCACGCCAGGGGGGCGTCAATATGTTGTGAGGTACCCCAGGACAGTCGCCCAAATGTGGGTGAAGTTTGCGAGTCATGGGCGCAAAGTCGAATTTTGGGTGAAAAACCGCGTTTTCACACTCTAAAAATGTCAGACAAGTGTCAGACTTCCAGGCAGGGAGAAACCGCAGGAGGCGTACCGAGGAGGCTTCCAGGAGCCTGGGGAAGATTTTCCAAAAGTGTCCTTGACACTTAAAAATATTTTCAGAAAATCACGATTTTGTGAAAATTGACACGTTTCCCCTACTTCCACGCCAGGGGGGCGTCAATATGTTGTGAGGTACCCCAGGACAGTCGCCCAAATGTGGGTGAAGTTTGCGAGTCATGGGCGCAAAGTCGAATTTTGGGTGAAAAACCGCATTTTCATACTCTAAAAATTTCAGACAAGTGTCAGACTTCCAGGCAGGGGGAAACCGCAGGAGGCGTACCGAGGAGGCTTCCAGGAGCCTGGGGAAGATTTTCCAAAAGTGTCCTTGACACTTAGAAATATTTTCAGAAAATCACGATTTTGTGAAAATTGACACGTTTCCCCTACTTCCACGCCAGGGGGGCGTCAATATGTTGTGAGGTACCCCAGGACAGTCGCCTAAATGTGGGTGAAGTTTGCGAGTCACGGGCGCAAAGTCGAATTTTGGGTGAAAAACCGCGTTTTCATGCGCTAAAAATTTCCGACAAGTGTCAGACTTCCAGGCAGGGGAAAACCGCAGGAGGCGTACCGAGGAGGCTTCCAGGAGCCTGGGGAAGATTTTCCAAAAGTGTCCTTGACACTTAGAAATATTTTCAGAAAATCACGATTTTGTGAAAATTGACACGTTTCCCCTACTTCCACGCCAGGGGGGCGTCAATATGTTGTGAGGTACCCCAGGACAGTCGCCCAAATGTGGGTGAAGTTTGCGAGTCATGGGCGCAAAGTCGAATTTTGGGTGAAAAACCGCGTTTTCACACTCTAAAAATGTCAGACAAGTGTCAGACTTCCAGGCAGGGAGAAACCGCAGGAGGCGTACCGAGGAGGCTTCCAGGAGCCTGGGGAAGATTTTCCAAAAGTGTCCTTGACACTTAGAAATATTTTGAAAAAATCATGATTTTGTGAAAATTGACACGTTTCCCCTACTTCCACGCCAGGGGGGCGTCAATATGTTGTGAGGTACCCCAGGACAGTCGCCTAAATGTGGGTGAAGTTTGCGAGTCACGGGCGCAAAGTCGAATTTTGGGTGAAAAACCGCGTTTTCATGCGCTAAAAATTTCAGACAAGTGTCAGACTTCCAGGCAGGGGAAAACCGCAGGAGGCGTACCGAGGAGGCTTCCAGGAGCCTGGGGGAGATTTTCCAAAAGTGTCCTTGACACTTAGAAATATTTTAAGAAAATCACGATTTTGTGAAAATTGACACGTTTCCCCTACTTCCACGCCAGGGGGGCGTCAATATGTTGTGAGGTACCCCAGGACAGTCGCCCAAATGTGGGTGAAGTTTGCGAGTCATGGGCGCAAAGTCGAATTTTGGGTGAAAAACCGCGTTTTCACACTCTAAAAATGTCAGACAAGTGTCAGACTTCCAGGCAGGGAGAAACCGCAGGAGGCGTACCGAGGAGGCTTCCAGGAGCCTGGGGAAGATTTTCCAAAAGTGTCCTTGACACTTAAAAATATTTTCAGAAAATCACGATTTTGTGAAAATTGACACGTTTCCCCTACTTCCACGCCAGGGGGGCGTCAATATGTTGTGAGGTACCCCAGGACAGTCGCCCAAATGTGGGTGAAGTTTGCGAGTCATGGGCGCAAAGTCGAATTTTGGGTGAAAAACCGCATTTTCATACTCTAAAAATTTCAGACAAGTGTCAGACTTCCAGGCAGGGGGAAACCGCAGGAGGCGTACCGAGGAGGCTTCCAGGAGCCTGGGGAAGATTTTCCAAAAGTGTCCTTGACACTTAGAAATATTTTCAGAAAATCACGATTTTGTGAAAATTGACACGTTTCCCCTACTTCCACGCCAGGGGGGCGTCAATATGTTGTGAGGTACCCCAGGACAGTCGCCTAAATGTGGGTGAAGTTTGCGAGTCACGGGCGCAAAGTCGAATTTTGGGTGAAAAACCGCGTTTTCATGCGCTAAAAATTTCCGACAAGTGTCAGACTTCCAGGCAGGGGAAAACCGCAGGAGGCGTACCGAGGAGGCTTCCAGGAGCCTGGGGAAGATTTTCCAAAAGTGTCCTTGACACTTAGAAATATTTTCAGAAAATCACGATTTTGTGAAAATTGACACGTTTCCCCTACTTCCACGCCAGGGGGGCGTCAATATGTTGTGAGGTACCCCAGGACAGTCGCCCAAATGTGGGTGAAGTTTGCGAGTCATGGGCGCAAAGTCGAATTTTGGGTGAAAAACCGCGTTTTCACACTCTAAAAATGTCAGACAAGTGTCAGACTTCCAGGCAGGGAGAAACCGCAGGAGGCGTACCGAGGAGGCTTCCAGGAGCCTGGGGAAGATTTTCCAAAAGTGTCCTTGACACTTAGAAATATTTTGAAAAAATCATGATTTTGTGAAAATTGACACGTTTCCCCTACTTCCACGCCAGGGGGGCGTCAATATGTTGTGAGGTACCCCAGGACAGTCGCCTAAATGTGGGTGAAGTTTGCGAGTCACGGGCGCAAAGTCGAATTTTGGGTGAAAAACCGCGTTTTCATGCGCTAAAAATTTCAGACAAGTGTCAGACTTCCAGGCAGGGGAAAACCGCAGGAGGCGTACCGAGGAGGCTTCCAGGAGCCTGGGGGAGATTTTCCAAAAGTGTCCTTGACACTTAGAAATATTTTAAGAAAATCACGATTTTGTGAAAATTGACACGTTTCCCCTACTTCCACGCCAGGGGGGCGTCAATATGTTGTGAGGTACCCCAGGACAGTCGCCCAAATGTGGGTGAAGTTTGCGAGTCATGGGCGCAAAGTCGAATTTTGGGTGAAAAACCGCGTTTTCACACTCTAAAAATGTCAGACAAGTGTCAGACTTCCAGGCAGGGAGAAACCGCAGGAGGCGTACCGAGGAGGCTTCCAGGAGCCTGGGGAAGATTTTCCAAAAGTGTCCTTGACACTTAAAAATATTTTCAGAAAATCACGATTTTGTGAAAATTGACACGTTTCCCCTACTTCCACGCCAGGGGGGCGTCAATATGTTGTGAGGTACCCCAGGACAGTCGCCCAAATGTGGGTGAAGTTTGCGAGTCATGGGCGCAAAGTCGAATTTTGGGTGAAAAACCGCGTTTTCACACTCTAAAAATGTCAGACAAGTGTCAGACTTCCAGGCAGGGAGAAACCGCAGGAGGCGTACCGAGGAGGCTTCCAGGAGCCTGGGGAAGATTTTCCAAAAGTGTCCTTGACACTTAGAAATATTTTGAAAAAATCATGATTTTGTGAAAATTGACACGTTTCCCCTACTTCCACGCCAGGGGGGCGTCAATATGTTGTGAGGTACCCCAGGACAGTCGCCCAAATGTGGGTGAAGTTTGCGAGTCATGGGCGCAAAGTCGAATTTTGGGTGAAAAACCGCATTTTCATACTCTAAAAATGTCAGATAAGTGTCAGACTTCCAGGCAGGGAGAAACCGCAGGAGGCGTACCGAGGAGGCTTCCAGGAGCCTGGGGAAGATTTTCCAAAAGTGTCCTTGACACTTAGAAATATTTTGAAAAAATCATGATTTTGTGAAAATTGACACGTTTCCCCTACTTCCACGCCAGGGGGGCGTCAATATGTTGTGAGGTACCCCAGGACAGTCGCCCAAATGTGGGTGAAGTTTGCGAGTCATGGGCGCAAAGTCGAATTTTGGGTGAAAAACCGCATTTTCATACTCTAAAAATTTCAGACAAGTGTCAGACTTCCAGGCAGGGAGAAACCGCAGGAGGCGTACCGAGGAGGCTTCCAGGAGCCTGGGGAAGATTTTCCAAAAGTGTCCTTGACACTTAGAAATATTTTCAGAAAATCACGATTTTGTGAAAATTGACACGTTTCCCCTACTTCCACGCCAGGGGGGCGTCAATATGTTGTGAGGTACCCCAGGACAGTCGCCCAAATGTGGGTGAAGTTTGCGAGTCATGGGCGCAAAGTCGAATTTTGGGTGAAAAACCGCGTTTTCACACTCTAAAAATGTCAGACAAGTGTCAGACTTCCAGGCAGGGAGAAACCGCAGGAGGCGTACCGAGGAGGCTTCCAGGAGCCTGGGGAAGATTTTCCAAAAGTGTCCTTGACACTTAAAAATATTTTGAAAAAATCATGATTTTGTGAAAATTGACACGTTTCCCCTACTTCCACGCCAGGGGGGCGTCAATATGTTGTGAGGTACCCCAGGACAGTCGCCCAAATGTGGGTGAAGTTTGCGAGTCATGGGCGCAAAGTCGAATTTTGGGTGAAAAACCGCGTTTTCACACTCTAAAAATGTCAGACAAGTGTCAGACTTCCAGGCAGGGAGAAACCGCAGGAGGCGTACCGAGGAGGCTTCCAGGAGCCTGGGGAAGATTTTCCAAAAGTGTCCTTGACACTTAAAAATATTTTCAGAAAATCACGATTTTGTGAAAATTGACACGTTTCCCCTACTTCCACGCCAGGGGGGCGTCAATATGTTGTGAGGTACCCCAGGACAGTCGCCCAAATGTGGGTGAAGTTTGCGAGTCATGGGCGCAAAGTCGAATTTTGGGTGAAAAACCGCGTTTTCACACTCTAAAAATGTCAGACAAGTGTCAGACTTCCAGGCAGGGAGAAACCGCAGGAGGCGTACCGAGGAGGCTTCCAGGAGCCTGGGGAAGATTTTCCAAAAGTGTCCTTGACACTTAGAAATATTTTGAAAAAATCATGATTTTGTGAAAATTGACACGTTTCCCCTACTTCCACGCCAGGGGGGCGTCAATATGTTGTGAGGTACCCCAGGACAGTCGCCCAAATGTGGGTGAAGTTTGCGAGTCATGGGCGCAAAGTCGAATTTTGGGTGAAAAACCGCATTTTCATACTCTAAAAATGTCAGATAAGTGTCAGACTTCCAGGCAGGGAGAAACCGCAGGAGGCGTACCGAGGAGGCTTCCAGGAGCCTGGGGAAGATTTTCCAAAAGTGTCCTTGACACTTAGAAATATTTTGAAAAAATCATGATTTTGTGAAAATTGACACGTTTCCCCTACTTCCACGCCAGGGGGGCGTCAATATGTTGTGAGGTACCCCAGGACAGTCGCCCAAATGTGGGTGAAGTTTGCGAGTCATGGGCGCAAAGTCGAATTTTGGGTGAAAAACCGCATTTTCATACTCTAAAAATTTCAGACAAGTGTCAGACTTCCAGGCAGGGAGAAACCGCAGGAGGCGTACCGAGGAGGCTTCCAGGAGCCTGGGGAAGATTTTCCAAAAGTGTCCTTGACACTTAGAAATATTTTCAGAAAATCACGATTTTGTGAAAATTGACACGTTTCCCCTACTTCCACGCCAGGGGGGCGTCAATATGTTGTGAGGTACCCCAGGACAGTCGCCCAAATGTGGGTGAAGTTTGCGAGTCATGGGCGCAAAGTCGAATTTTGGGTGAAAAACCGCGTTTTCACACTCTAAAAATGTCAGACAAGTGTCAGACTTCCAGGCAGGGAGAAACCGCAGGAGGCGTACCGAGGAGGCTTCCAGGAGCCTGGGGAAGATTTTCCAAAAGTGTCCTTGACACTTAAAAATATTTTGAAAAAATCATGATTTTGTGAAAATTGACACGTTTCCCCTACTTCCACGCCAGGGGGGCGTCAATATGTTGTGAGGTACCCCAGGACAGTCGCCCAAATGTGGGTGAAGTTTGCGAGTCATGGGCGCAAAGTCGAATTTTGGGTGAAAAACCGCGTTTTCACACTCTAAAAATGTCAGACAAGTGTCAGACTTCCAGGCAGGGAGAAACCGCAGGAGGCGTACCGAGGAGGCTTCCAGGAGCCTGGGGAAGATTTTCCAAAAGTGTCCTTGACACTTAGAAATATTTTGAAAAAATCATGATTTTGTGAAAATTGACACGTTTCCCCTACTTCCACGCCAGGGGGGCGTCAATATGTTGTGAGGTACCCCAGGACAGTCGCCCAAATGTGGGTGAAGTTTGCGAGTCATGGGCGCAAAGTCGAATTTTGGGTGAAAAACCGCATTTTCATACTCTAAAAATTTCAGACAAGTGTCAGACTTCCAGGCAGGGAGAAACCGCAGGAGGCGTACCGAGGAGGCTTCCAGGAGCCTGGGGAAGATTTTCCAAAAGTGTCCTTGACACTTAGAAATATTTTCAGAAAATCACGATTTTGTGAAAATTGACACATTTCCCCTACTTCCACGCCAGGGGGGCGTCAATATGTTGTGAGGTACCCCAGGACAGTCGCCCAAATGTGGGTGAAGTTTGCGAGTCATGGGCGCAAAGTCGAATTTTGGGTGAAAAACCGCATTTTCATACTCTAAAAATTTCAGACAAGTGTCAGACTTCCAGGCAGGGGGAAACCGCAGGAGGCGTACCGAGGAGGCTTCCAGGAGCCTGGGGGAGATTTTCCAAAAGTGTCCTTGACACTTAGAAATATTTTGAAAAAATCATGATTTTGTGAAAATTGACACGTTTCCCCTACTTCCACGCCAGGGGGGCGTCAATATGTTGTGAGGTACCCCAGGACAGTCGCCCAAATGTGGGTGAAGTTTGCGAGTCATGGGCGCAAAGTCGAATTTTGGGTGAAAAACCGCGTTTTCACACTCTAAAAATGTCAGACAAGTGTCAGACTTCCAGGCAGGGAGAAACCGCAGGAGGCGTACCGAGGAGGCTTCCAGGAGCCTGGGGAAGATTTTCCAAAAGTGTCCTTGACACTTAGAAATATTTTCAGAAAATCACGATTTTGTGAAAATTGACACGTTTCCCCTACTTCCACGCCAGGGGGGCGTCAATATGTTGTGAGGTACCCCAGGACAGTCGCCCAAATGTGGGTGAAGTTTGCGAGTCATGGGCGCAAAGTCGAATTTTGGGTGAAAAACCGCATTTTCATACTCTAAAAATGTCAGATAAGTGTCAGACTTCCAGGCAGGGAGAAACCGCAGGAGGCGTACCGAGGAGGCTTCCAGGAGCCTGGGGAAGATTTTCCAAAAGTGTCCTTGACACTTAGAAATATTTTGAAAAAATCATGATTTTGTGAAAATTGACACGTTTCCCCTACTTCCACGCCAGGGGGGCGTCAATATGTTGTGAGGTACCCCAGGACAGTCGCCCAAATGTGGGTGAAGTTTGCGAGTCATGGGCGCAAAGTCGAATTTTGGGTGAAAAACCGCATTTTCATACTCTAAAAATTTCAGACAAGTGTCAGACTTCCAGGCAGGGAGAAACCGCAGGAGGCGTACCGAGGAGGCTTCCAGGAGCCTGGGGAAGATTTTCCAAAAGTGTCCTTGACACTTAGAAATATTTTCAGAAAATCACGATTTTGTGAAAATTGACACGTTTCCCCTACTTCCACGCCAGGGGGGCGTCAATATGTTGTGAGGTACCCCAGGACAGTCGCCCAAATGTGGGTGAAGTTTGCGAGTCATGGGCGCAAAGTCGAATTTTGGGTGAAAAACCGCGTTTTCACACTCTAAAAATGTCAGACAAGTGTCAGACTTCCAGGCAGGGAGAAACCGCAGGAGGCGTACCGAGGAGGCTTCCAGGAGCCTGGGGAAGATTTTCCAAAAGTGTCCTTGACACTTAAAAATATTTTGAAAAAATCATGATTTTGTGAAAATTGACACGTTTCCCCTACTTCCACGCCAGGGGGGCGTCAATATGTTGTGAGGTACCCCAGGACAGTCGCCCAAATGTGGGTGAAGTTTGCGAGTCATGGGCGCAAAGTCGAATTTTGGGTGAAAAACCGCGTTTTCACACTCTAAAAATGTCAGACAAGTGTCAGACTTCCAGGCAGGGAGAAACCGCAGGAGGCGTACCGAGGAGGCTTCCAGGAGCCTGGGGAAGATTTTCCAAAAGTGTCCTTGACACTTAAAAATATTTTCAGAAAATCACGATTTTGTGAAAATTGACACGTTTCCCCTACTTCCACGCCAGGGGGGCGTCAATATGTTGTGAGGTACCCCAGGACAGTCGCCCAAATGTGGGTGAAGTTTGCGAGTCATGGGCGCAAAGTCGAATTTTGGGTGAAAAACCGCGTTTTCACACTCTAAAAATGTCAGACAAGTGTCAGACTTCCAGGCAGGGAGAAACCGCAGGAGGCGTACCGAGGAGGCTTCCAGGAGCCTGGGGAAGATTTTCCAAAAGTGTCCTTGACACTTAGAAATATTTTGAAAAAATCATGATTTTGTGAAAATTGACACGTTTCCCCTACTTCCACGCCAGGGGGGCGTCAATATGTTGTGAGGTACCCCAGGACAGTCGCCCAAATGTGGGTGAAGTTTGCGAGTCATGGGCGCAAAGTCGAATTTTGGGTGAAAAACCGCATTTTCATACTCTAAAAATGTCAGATAAGTGTCAGACTTCCAGGCAGGGAGAAACCGCAGGAGGCGTACCGAGGAGGCTTCCAGGAGCCTGGGGAAGATTTTCCAAAAGTGTCCTTGACACTTAGAAATATTTTGAAAAAATCATGATTTTGTGAAAATTGACACGTTTCCCCTACTTCCACGCCAGGGGGGCGTCAATATGTTGTGAGGTACCCCAGGACAGTCGCCCAAATGTGGGTGAAGTTTGCGAGTCATGGGCGCAAAGTCGAATTTTGGGTGAAAAACCGCATTTTCATACTCTAAAAATTTCAGACAAGTGTCAGACTTCCAGGCAGGGAGAAACCGCAGGAGGCGTACCGAGGAGGCTTCCAGGAGCCTGGGGAAGATTTTCCAAAAGTGTCCTTGACACTTAGAAATATTTTCAGAAAATCACGATTTTGTGAAAATTGACACGTTTCCCCTACTTCCACGCCAGGGGGGCGTCAATATGTTGTGAGGTACCCCAGGACAGTCGCCCAAATGTGGGTGAAGTTTGCGAGTCATGGGCGCAAAGTCGAATTTTGGGTGAAAAACCGCGTTTTCACACTCTAAAAATGTCAGACAAGTGTCAGACTTCCAGGCAGGGAGAAACCGCAGGAGGCGTACCGAGGAGGCTTCCAGGAGCCTGGGGAAGATTTTCCAAAAGTGTCCTTGACACTTAAAAATATTTTGAAAAAATCATGATTTTGTGAAAATTGACACGTTTCCCCTACTTCCACGCCAGGGGGGCGTCAATATGTTGTGAGGTACCCCAGGACAGTCGCCCAAATGTGGGTGAAGTTTGCGAGTCATGGGCGCAAAGTCGAATTTTGGGTGAAAAACCGCGTTTTCACACTCTAAAAATGTCAGACAAGTGTCAGACTTCCAGGCAGGGAGAAACCGCAGGAGGCGTACCGAGGAGGCTTCCAGGAGCCTGGGGAAGATTTTCCAAAAGTGTCCTTGACACTTAGAAATATTTTGAAAAAATCATGATTTTGTGAAAATTGACACGTTTCCCCTACTTCCACGCCAGGGGGGCGTCAATATGTTGTGAGGTACCCCAGGACAGTCGCCCAAATGTGGGTGAAGTTTGCGAGTCATGGGCGCAAAGTCGAATTTTGGGTGAAAAACCGCATTTTCATACTCTAAAAATTTCAGACAAGTGTCAGACTTCCAGGCAGGGAGAAACCGCAGGAGGCGTACCGAGGAGGCTTCCAGGAGCCTGGGGAAGATTTTCCAAAAGTGTCCTTGACACTTAGAAATATTTTCAGAAAATCACGATTTTGTGAAAATTGACACATTTCCCCTACTTCCACGCCAGGGGGGCGTCAATATGTTGTGAGGTACCCCAGGACAGTCGCCCAAATGTGGGTGAAGTTTGCGAGTCATGGGCGCAAAGTCGAATTTTGGGTGAAAAACCGCATTTTCATACTCTAAAAATTTCAGACAAGTGTCAGACTTCCAGGCAGGGGGAAACCGCAGGAGGCGTACCGAGGAGGCTTCCAGGAGCCTGGGGGAGATTTTCCAAAAGTGTCCTTGACACTTAGAAATATTTTGAAAAAATCATGATTTTGTGAAAATTGACACGTTTCCCCTACTTCCACGCCAGGGGGGCGTCAATATGTTGTGAGGTACCCCAGGACAGTCGCCCAAATGTGGGTGAAGTTTGCGAGTCATGGGCGCAAAGTCGAATTTTGGGTGAAAAACCGCGTTTTCACACTCTAAAAATGTCAGACAAGTGTCAGACTTCCAGGCAGGGAGAAACCGCAGGAGGCGTACCGAGGAGGCTTCCAGGAGCCTGGGGAAGATTTTCCAAAAGTGTCCTTGACACTTAGAAATATTTTCAGAAAATCACGATTTTGTGAAAATTGACACGTTTCCCCTACTTCCACGCCAGGGGGGCGTCAATATGTTGTGAGGTACCCCAGGACAGTCGCCCAAATGTGGGTGAAGTTTGCGAGTCACGGGCGCAAAGTCGAATTTTGGGTGAAAAACCGCGTTTTCACACTCTAAAAAAGTCAGACAAGTGTCAGACTTCCAGGCAGGGAGAAACCGCAGGAGGCGTACCGAGGAGGCTTCCAGGAGCCTGGGGAAGATTTTCCAAAAGTGTCCTTGACACTTAGAAATATTTTCAGAAAATCACGATTTTGTGAAAATTGACACGTTTCCCCTACTTCCACGCCAGGGGGGCGTCAATATGTTGTGAGGTACCCCAGGACAGTCGCCCAAATGTGGGTGAAGTTTGCGAGTCATGGGCGCAAAGTCGAATTTTGGGTGAAAAACCGCGTTTTCACACTCTAAAAATGTCAGACAAGTGTCAGACTTCCAGGCAGGGAGAAACCGCAGGAGGCGTACCGAGGAGGCTTCCAGGAGCCTGGGGAAGATTTTCCAAAAGTGTCCTTGACACTTAGAAATATTTTGAAAAAATCATGATTTTGTGAAAATTGACACGTTTCCCCTACTTCCACGCCAGGGGGGCGTCAATATGTTGTGAGGTACCCCAGGACAGTCGCCCAAATGTGGGTGAAGTTTGCGAGTCATGGGCGCAAAGTCGAATTTTGGGTGAAAAACCGCATTTTCATACTCTAAAAATTTCAGACAAGTGTCAGACTTCCAGGCAGGGAGAAACCGCAGGAGGCGTACCGAGGAGGCTTCCAGGAGCCTGGGGAAGATTTTCCAAAAGTGTCCTTGACACTTAGAAATATTTTCAGAAAATCACGATTTTGTGAAAATTGACACATTTCCCCTACTTCCACGCCAGGGGGGCGTCAATATGTTGTGAGGTACCCCAGGACAGTCGCCCAAATGTGGGTGAAGTTTGCGAGTCATGGGCGCAAAGTCGAATTTTGGGTGAAAAACCGCATTTTCATACTCTAAAAATTTCAGACAAGTGTCAGACTTCCAGGCAGGGAGAAACCGCAGGAGGCGTACCGAGGAGGCTTCCAGGAGCCTGGGGAAGATTATCCAAAAGTGTCCTTGACACTTAGAAATATTTTGAAAAAATCATGATTTTGTGAAAATTGACACGTTTCCCCTACTTCCACGCCAGGGGGGCGTCAATATGTTGTGAGGTACCCCAGGACAGTCGCCCAAATGTGGGTGAAGTTTGCGAGTCATGGGCGCAAAGTCGAATTTTGGGTGAAAAACCGCATTTTCATACTCTAAAAATTTCAGACAAGTGTCAGACTTCCAGGCAGGGAGAAACCGCAGGAGGCGTACCGAGGAGGCTTCCAGGAGCCTGGGGAAGATTATCCAAAAGTGTCCTTGACACTTAGAAATATTTTGAAAAAATCACGATTTTGTGAAAATTGACACGTTTCCCCTACTTCCACGCCAGGGGGGCGTCAATATGTTGTGAGGTACCCCAGGACAGTCGCCCAAATGTGGGTGAAGTTTGCGAGTCACGGGCGCAAAGTCGAATTTTGGGTGAAAAACCGCGTTTTCATGCGCTAAAAATTTCAGACAAGTGTCAGACTTCCAGGCAGGGGAAAACCGCAGGAGGCGTACCGAGGAGGCTTCCAGGAGCCTGGGGGAGATTTTCCAAAAGTGTCCTTGACACTTTGAAATATTTTCAGAAAATCACGATTTTGTGAAAATTGACACGTTTCCCCTACTTCCACGCCAGGGGGGCGTCAATATGTTGTGAGGTACCCCAGGACAGTCGCCCAAATGTGGGTGAAGTTTGCGAGTCATGGGCGCAAAGTCGAATTTTGGGTGAAAAACCGCGTTTTCACACTCTAAAAATGTCAGACAAGTGTCAGACTTCCAGGCAGGGAGAAACCGCAGGAGGCGTACCGAGGAGGCTTCCAGGAGCCTGGGGAAGATTTTCCAAAAGTGTCCTTGACACTTAGAAATATTTTCAGAAAATCACGATTTTGTGAAAATTGACACGTTTCCCCTACTTCCACGCCAGGGGGGCGTCAATATGTTGTGAGGTACCCCAGGACAGTCGCCCAAATGTGGGTGAAGTTTGCGAGTCATGGGCGCAAAGTCGAATTTTGGGTGAAAAAACGCGTTTTCACACTCTAAAAATGTCAGACAAGTGTCAGACTTCCAGGCAGGGAGAAACCGCAGGATGCGTACCGAGGAGGCTTCCAGGAGCCTGGGGAAGATTTTCCAAAAGTGTCCTTGACACTTAGAAATATTTTCAGAAAATCACGATTTTGTGAAAATTGACACGTTTCCCCTACTTCCACGCCAGGGGGGCGTCAATATGTTGTGAGGTACCCCAGGACAGTCGCCCAAATGTGGGTGAAGTTTGCGAGTCACGGGCGCAAAGTCGAATTTTGGGTGAAAAACCGCGTTTTCATGCGCTAAAAATTTCAGACAAGTGTCAGACTTCCAGGCAGGGGAAAACCGCAGGAGGCGTACCGAGGAGGCTTCCAGGAGCCTGGGGGAGATTTTCCAAAAGTGTCCTTGACACTTAGAAATATTTTGAAAAAATCACGATTTTGTGAAAATTGACACGTTTCCCCTACTTCCACGCCAGGGGGGCGTCAATATGTTGTGAGGTACCCCAGGACAGTCGCCCAAATGTGGGTGAAGTTTGCGAGTCATGGGCGCAAAGTCGAATTTTGGGTGAAAAACCGCGTTTTCACACTCTAAAAATGTCAGACAAGTGTCAGACTTCCAGGCAGGGAGAAACCGCAGGAGGCGTACCGAGGAGGCTTCCAGGAGCCTGGGGAAGATTTTCCAAAAGTGTCCTTGACACTTAGAAATATTTTCAGAAAATCACGATTTTGTGAAAATTGACACGTTTCCCCTACTTCCACGCCAGGGGGGCGTCAATATGTTGTGAGGTACCCCAGGACAGTCGCCCAAATGTGGGTGAAGTTTGCGAGTCACGGGCGCAAAGTCGAATTTTGGGTGAAAAACCGCGTTTTCACACTCTAAAAAAGTCAGACAAGTGTCAGACTTCCAGGCAGGGAGAAACCGCAGGAGGCGTACCGAGGAGGCTTCCAGGAGCCTGGGGAAGATTTTCCAAAAGTGTCCTTGACACTTAGAAATATTTTGAAAAAATCATGATTTTGTGAAAATTGACACGTTTCCCCTACTTCCACGCCAGGGGGGCGTCAATATGTTGTGAGGTACCCCAGGACAGTCGCCCAAATGTGGGTGAAGTTTGCGAGTCATGGGCGCAAAGTCGAATTTTGGGTGAAAAACCGCGTTTTCACACTCTAAAAATGTCAGACAAGTGTCAGACTTCCAGGCAGGGAGAAACCGCAGGAGGCGTACCGAGGAGGCTTCCAGGAGCCTGGGGAAGATTTTCCAAAAGTGTCCTTGACACTTAGAAATATTTTGAAAAAATCATGATTTTGTGAAAATTGACACGTTTCCCCTACTTCCACGCCAGGGGGGCGTCAATATGTTGTGAGGTACCCCAGGACAGTCGCCCAAATGTGGGTGAAGTTTGCGAGTCATGGGCGCAAAGTCGAATTTTGGGTGAAAAACCGCATTTTCATACTCTAAAAATTTCAGACAAGTGTCAGACTTCCAGGCAGGGAGAAACCGCAGGAGGCGTACCGAGGAGGCTTCCAGGAGCCTGGGGAAGATTTTCCAAAAGTGTCCTTGACACTTAGAAATATTTTCAGAAAAT